>NC_053157.1:94334426-95002099 GCF_016835505.1 Polypterus senegalus | reverse complement strand
GCGCGTTCTCTCAGCGCTGTGCTGCGCGTGTCCGCCGGCAAGTCGTGCAGGCGCGTGCCTCGCGCTTCGGCCTCGGTGGCGCGCCTCGTCAGGAGCGTGCCCTGCTGCAATCAAAGGCGCCTCAGCGCTGTACTCACAATAGAGCACACTCTCTGCCTCGGGAGGCGCTCGGCACTGCGGTGCGGTGTGCGCTCCTGCGCTGCGCTACACGTGCCCCCAGGTGTTGTGCCGGGCCGTTACACACAATTTTTATGCAGGTCCCGGTCCAAATGGACGGGCCGGAATCCTGCCGGCTACGCCAGATGTAAAAGGCGCTATATAGCGCCCGACCCGCACAGACCACGCAGAGGCAACGTGTACAAAACACACAGGCTTTTATTATTTTTCTTCAGCTGTGTGACACGTCTTCCCCGTGCCACACAGCCCAAACACAGTCCCAAAAGTACAAAGCCACAAACTCACTTCTCCACCTTCTCTTCCACCACTCCTCCGCAAGCTTAGTCCTCCTCCTCCCAACCCTGGCTCTCTGAGTGGTGGTGGCTGGGGCCTTTTATAGCCCACCCGGAAGCATTCCAGGTGATTAACCACCTGGTCCTAATTGAACTTCCGGGTGGGGCTGAAAACTCGTCCAGCCAGGCTGTGGGAAGCAGGCAGCTCCCCCTAGCGGCCATGCTGGGCCCCAACCAAGCTGTGGAGGACTCCATCTCCCATGGAGCCCTGCGGCGGTTGGGGAATCATCGTCGGCCAGGGAGGCTGCCACCAAGCGTCCCGGGGGAGGTATTGGACTGCCCATGGCGAATCCCCCGGGACAGAAGCAGCAGGGGCGTCCCTGCCGGGCATGGGACCCGGCTGTCCGTCACAATGTATATATAGCCCACCAAAGATAAGAACAGAGTATATTCTTTAATAGTGGAAATAGTCAGTGCATGAAGCATCCTTCGGTCTAACTGCAGCTATCTTGAAGTGATGTCAGATGCACACATGATTTTAGAAATGGTGGCTTATGTTTCAGATGGAAGCTGTTGAAATTTGGAGCTATGAAAGAGAACCATTCTACTGGGTCAATACCTGTATTTTACTGTGTGCTATGTTTTCAAATGTTTTCCTTGGGAAATTATTGCTGTGGATAGTGTAAAAAGCATTGACAGTAAGATTGGTGAAGTACTAGTAGCTGGCTGGAACTGCACATCAAAGGTAAAATGAAAATAACTACAGCACTTAATACTTGAAGAAAGTAATTTTTGCCTACGCAAATGGCAGAAGGTCGAAGACCACCACACATCATCAGAATTGATAAGACCTAACTCTTTTAGGTCATCTTGGGTTGTATAATACCCTTTTTACACCGCTAAAACCATTATTAACACAACAACATTCACCAGCTGGTACTTTCTGATGAATATTTCACCTTTTTTAACTATGCACATTAATGTATTTGAATGTTGTTTAATCACTTACATTACAGTATTATTAATAGTCGATAGAACATTATTTGTACCCAGGGGAAAATTTGGCTTTTTATAGAAATTATGTTGCTGATGTTAAGTTGCAGAAAATTCTTTCTGCACCAAGAAGCAAATTTCTCTGCCTGACTGTTATTATCTGTCTCATGTCCCTTACCAATACACCCCATAAGTGCTTATTATTATTTTTTATATTCTGAGTGTACAGAGTAAAGAGAAAAAGAGACAGGTCTGTTTTTTTGAAGCTCAAGTGCTGGTCACATTCATATCAGAAACAGAGTTCTTGAGTCTCATAAACTGCAGCTTATCCAACATATAGTCCATTATCCAGGATACCATAGGCTCATCCACCACTTAACAGGGATAGCAGGATGATAATGAAGGCACTGGAGAAAAGAAAAAATATAATCATCAGCGTGCTTCCAGCTTTGTCCAGGTGAGAATAAGCCTTTTGGAGCAGATAGATAATTGCATCCACAACTCCTATCTTTGCCCGACAGTTAAACTGCAGTGGGTCCAGGTGGTCTAGCCCCTCAAAGGCCTTCATGATATGGTCTTCAGTTATGGACAGCACATAGTGATGGTCAGGGGTGGACTCATCACTGGACATTCCAGTTAAAATGGCAAAAGATGTTGATGTAGGGATGGTGTGAGGAGACTGGTCATTAGAAGACAGAAATCGGTGGGACCACTGCTGGGGCACTGTCTACATTCCCTTCTAACCCCTGAGCCCTGGATTGCTTGATTCCATTGATTATGCTCAATCTTTTCTAGACTCTCTTCATGTTATTCTGAGTAAGTATGATTTCAGTTTTCCTTCACTTAGCTTTTTCTTTAGCACTCACTATGCATCCTTCAGAGCCTCAGATTTAAATGTTGTCTTTTACTAATTCAGGAGACCTTTAAGCTCCTTAGTAACACAGTCCTTATCTTTGGGGGTACCACAGTGTCAACACAAAAGTTAATATAATCTGTGAGCCAGTGACTGAGTACTTCAATATCGTCGCCATGTGACTCAAATATCATTTCCCAGTCTGTCATTTCGAAGAAGTCATTCAGAGCCATTTCAGCCCCCAGGCTCCTCTTCCTCACTATCCTTGTGGAAACAACTTGCCGTCTAACAATAGCCTTTTAGCATTGAAAAGGTGAATCAGGTTATGGTCAAACCAGCCCAAAGGTGGCAATATTTTACCCTGAAAAGTATCTTTAACATTTAAATATAGCAGGTCCAGCCTGTTATTTCCTTGAGTGTAACAAGACTCCAACAGATGGAAATTTGCCATAGTTCCTTCTAAAATCACATGGTTGAAGTCACCACATTAATAAAACTGCAGTGTCAAAATGAATCATTATTAAAGTTTTGGTGACTGAATGAATCATTTCCATTAGTGAGTTTCCGTTTGTGGAGGGAGGAATATAAACATTAATAAGAATGATGTAACTTAGCTCCCATGGCAAATAATGTAAACCAATTCTGATAGCCAGAATTTGAATATTTGAATTGCAAACTGCAGGTTTAACTGTAAATTGCTCCCTTTTCACCATTACTCATTCACATAGATGACCAGTCCATCTCCTGTTTTTTTTCCCACACCGTACTGTGTGGTTGTCTGTCTGCTCAAATAAGATGAAATCTGTCCAGCATTAAAACAGTGCCAGCTATATCAGGTTTAAAACAGCTCTCAGTAAAACATAAAATGCCACTGTAATATGTGCTGTGATTTTCTACCTGTATTAGAGGTATTTGACAGTGATTGAACATTGCCAATTACAATTGATGGTAGACCAGTCTTAAAACCTTTAGTCCATCCAAGTTTGCAGCCCATTTCAAACACAGTCAAGATGAGCCAGCAACTGGGTTTGCATGCATTGCAGTTTATCAATAAATTTTAAATCTATTTTTCTGATTTCTAGCAACTACTATTAGTGACAAGCCAGAAGCCAGATCAAATTTAACCTTAAGATTACCTTAAGATTAGTAACTAGTAAAACAAGTTCAGAAACAAACAAGGAACAGTGAGAAATATGGAGCTTATGTTAAAAGCTGTTGCTTGCATAGCGCCTGGATGTCATTGTAGTGCTATTTAAATTTAACCTTTGCATTCCTGGGGCCTCATGTATAAACGGTGTGTACGCACAAAAATGTTACGTGCAAACGTTTCCACACTCAAATCGCGATGTATAAAACCTAAACTTGGCGTAAAGCCATGCACATTTCCACAGTAGCTCATACCCAGGCGTACGCAAGTTCTCCGCTTGGTTTAGCAATCTGGCGGCACCCAGCGTCAAAGCAGTGCTACTGTTCCTGTGTGGTTACCCTTTATTTTTTAGATCCACATCCCTGATGTGGCTTTATCATATACACTGAAACTAACTGCATATTGTTTATTAGTTTAAGGCATCTGATTGTAATTAACCTGTAACAATATAATAGTCCACGGAATAGCCAATCTGTTGCTCTCACTGCACCTTCTTCTTCTTTCAGCTGCTCCAGTTAGGGGTTGACACAGCAGATCATCTTTTTCCATATTACTCTCACTGCATCACTCGGAGTATTTATATCACTGTATCTGAGTGGGAAATCACAGCTCAGCAGCTGATTGGAAAGAGAATTTTTGGGATACAGCATCAAGCACACACTGCCTCAGCCATGCTGCCTATTGAACTGCTCTCATACGGCAAACGCTTCAGAGCCTTTCCTGTATGGACCTCGCGGTTCAGAAACAGTTTCATCCCAAGAACTATAAATGCACTCAATTAGTCCATCAAGTGTTCATTGTAGAACTGTTTGTACTTGTAAGTACAATTACCTCACTGTAAACTTGCAATACAGTTATAATATTGTACAACCTGAGCCACTTTATAAAGCGCATATTTACATATGATGATAATATCATTTTTAAGATGAAATGCAGAAAAATATGTTTATTATATTATACAGATAAAACTTTAACTTAATTTACATAATCTATATTGTTAATAAATAAACATGTGAAGACACGGTGTCACAGCACTAGCGAGCAGCTGGCGCTCCTTTCATGGATTGTTACTGCCTCACGCTGTATTCTTCTAAACATGTACTACGCAGATATTTCAATGTTCCTTAAAAGTTTTGAAGAATCGGCGTTCTAAGCTTACAGATGGCTTAACGTCTATTACAGAGCTGATTGTATGGCGATTGGGTATTTGGAGAAAGAAAAGGAAGGACAGGAATTGAAGGTTAGTACGTTTGAATGAGACAGTACTGCTGCAATAAATTATTTAATCTAAGGTTGCACACAGCAAAGCAAGCATCTTGCATGAGGCAGGAACAATCACTGTGCCAACGTGTTCCCTTGTTTAATAACATGCTTTATTTAATTCCTATCATCATGAAAATGATATTACATATACATCTCAGTATTTTAATTATTCAGAGAGCTGTAATATTACGAATGTAATGGATTTGGGTCCTGTCGAAGGAAGAGAAAGCCCAGAAGTACGTAGTGATCCACACACATAGAGTACATAGAAGATCAAATACAAAACAAATCATTTAACATGCCTCTTTAGTTACGATAGGATTTGAGAAACTAGAAAATTAAGCAATCTTAAGATGAAGTTTATGATATTCTACTTTAATGAAAAATAAACTATGTGATTAAAGTAGAAATTTTGAGATTAAAGTTGACATTTCGTGCTTTTTTGCCACTGTGTGCCTATTTTTTTTCTCTGTACCCTAATAAGCTTTCATATGACACTCAGATGGTGGGCTACGACTCGCCTTTTCACAGCGACTTTGATATCTGACAACTTCTTTTTTATTTCGGGCATGCTGTGTCATTCGATCAACTTCCTTTTGTTGTTTATACTACTGTTTAAACCAACAAATATTACGTTTCTCTTTGTCTCCACATGGTATTCGTTGAAATTCTTCTGTTTCCCCCCCATGCTTTTGCCATTGCCTATTCACAGAAGCTTACAGTAAGGGTTATTTATATTGATTTGCTTATTCAAAGAGATGTAATTCTGGGAGGAGACGGGGCGGGACAGCATGCATGTGTGTTACTTTTCACGCTGACTGGGATTTATGTAGCGAAAGAACGTGGAAGTTGGCGAAAGCACAGATTTATGCATCTGTAATTTTTTTGTGCGTAAGCACATTTCCACTTTTGTGCTTATGTCATGTTATAGTGTGAATTCTATGCATGGCATTATGCATGAGGCCACAGGTCTTTGCATTTATTGTGCTGTTTCATTGTGTGAAAGAACTCTAGGCCTTGGGTCATATACACCATTCTGAATGCTTGTCTATAATAATTTCACCACAGTCAGGCTCTAGAGATTTATATTCTTATGTGTGCCTTGTCTTGCTGATAAAATAAGGTTGAGTGGCAGCAACATAGATATATACACTTTATGTCTGCTGAAGTACAGTATGTAGTTGTCCTAAGCATAATCTTACAATATATAACGTTTCTCAAATATGAAGAAATTAAGTCAAAACATGAACAATGTTTCAAGGAAACAAAACACTAGCTTTTTACTGAATTTCAATGAAGACGTCATTACTTTATGAATGTTCTCCAATGTTCTCATTGAAATAATAATCCAGCAATTTTCTATTTTCAAAAACCCTGTCTGTTATCACTGTTCGTCAGAGGAGTAAAGCCAGTGCATTAGTCAGTCAATTGGTGTTTGGAGTCGGAAGAGTGGGCAGTGAAATGGTATCTTGATTAACTCTGAATCAAACATAAATTACTTTCTCAAACTCAGTCAACTGCAGATGAGACAGTTAACACACAAGAAAGTTTTTGTTAATGTTTTCATTTTTTAAAAAAAGAATTGAAACCGCAAAATGTAAATGTTAAAACCATCAGGAAATTATACACCAGCACATTATGTTTTAGTGTTAATGCTTTTTTTAACCACAGGTAGTGAAAATTATGAAGTAAATGAAAGAAAGCAATATTTCAGCCATTCATCAAATTTATAAATCACATTATTTAATTCTTGGTAATAGAAAAATAGAGATAGAATTTTTTATTTTACTCCATCCATCCATTTTCTGTACAGGCATAATATTACAATGTGAGGCAACGGGGAAAAGCCTATCCCAGCAACATACAGCAGAGTGTTCTGGTCAAACCTTATTTATAAATGTGAAAAAGTCTTCTTTTGCTGCATACCTACCAAGTTTACATAAAAGAAAATCTAACTTTCTTCCATATATAGTCCCACTACATACCAATTCTCGTTCCTGTCTACTAATATAGCTAATCACGTCTTACTTTTAAATGACAAAAATATTTTGGTCATGAACATAAATGCATATATTAGACTTTTACTCAATAATCTCTCACTCCATCTTTGAATTGTGTTTCCCATTCATCTCTCTCCCTATGCAGTGGATGGATTATGTTTTTATTTTTCAGTCTCTAGCATCCCTATTGTTAAATACATACACAGGGCTGCTACAATGAAATTACTACTCTTGCAGCTTCCGGTCAAAGTGGTGCTTTAACACTTCCTTTTTCTGGAATCCTGAATTTTGTGAGAACACTTGCTTCTCAGTTGGAGAATACATATATACTATTATAGTAAACCAAACTATTTATTGATTTTATCAATGGGATTTTAAACAAAATTATTTGCTACTAATTTAAGTTTTAAATGGTTTTAACAAGCAAAATACTTAATGAAAATATCAACATAAAACACTACTAAAGGACATAATTTTAACTGGGAAATAACTAAAGAAATATAATTAATCCATACTGTAAAAGCTGGACTTTACTTTCTGACAAAGAAGCAATACACAATTCAGCAAAATGAAAATGTAAACTAAAGAATTTTGGTCAGCATCTGTCATTAAGTACCATATTGATCTGGGGTGCCTGCAGAGTCTGAACTTATTTGAACAAACGTTCAAATAGACAAAACACAGGTGGCCTTAAATGGTACTTTGAGGGACAAGTCACTACTGCCAGCCAAATTCATGCATTTCACAGAGCAAACACCTACATTATTCGAACCATTCCTGTACAATGGACTGGATCACTGGAGAGAGGGGGAGGGGTGTGTATGTGTGTGTGTGTGACAGAGAGAGAGAGAGGCAAAGGATGCGGGGCAGAGTGGGACACAGGAGATCTTTATGGTGGAGAACACAATATATGAAGGGCTCTAGGCGTAACTCTAGCTTTCTACAAAACTAAAACTATTTGAATAAGACGTTTAAAAGATACACCGAAACAGAGGAAGTGTGCAATATAAATAGTAAATTAAAACCCATTATGGACAGCCAAATTCAGTGCTGTGAAATGTAAATACCAAAAAAAGTAATGACTGATAAATACTATACCACAGACCCTACAATCAAAAGATTCAGCAAACTGTTTTTGATCATTCATACATACACAATTAAGTTTTGTAAGTCAATCAGATAATGTTTATGTGGTGTAAATACAGTATAACAAAGAAATAAACATAAAGAGAATATAAAGAATTGAACACAAACTGATTGAATCTGGTAGAAGATTGACAATATGAGTTGGCAGTATGACTCTTCTAAAGCCTAATATACATCTTACATAGCATCTATCAGTCTATCCACATCTCTTGCATTTAAGTTCCACCTTATATGTATCAACATAAAAATATTTGTAAAAACTTTAAGGATTATCCCCACATGTTGAAGTGATTTAGAAACCACTTTTATCTTCCCTGGTTTCACATAGGAAGCATCACACAGAAAGGACTATCATTCCATAGATACAAGGGCCCTTAAGCTTTAACAAGACAGATATTAAATAAGACAGAGACATTGACAGACTCACCGTGTAGTAAAAAGATGAAACAAAAATTACAAAACATATTCAAGTCCACTGTTTTGTAATTTTCAAATAACCTAACTGCCATAGCCATGGTAGAAAAACCATGCAAACTAAAGCAGAATGGCAAGATGCAGGATTGAAATCCAGGACACTCTATTTCTGAGGCATGAACAGTACTCACTTCTTACCCAAAAAAATAAACTTTTTTTTTCATTTTCTGATCAGATGCACTCCTCTGTGTTGACTAAATGCCACCAATCTGTTTCTTCGCACGTACCTACATTTATAGTATTTTTTGAACTTTCATACTGCCGTTGTCAGTATGGGCTCTGTACTTCTGTATGGTGACTTATTCAGCACAGATAACAATAATATCATAATTGGTTGAAACCTTTGCGTGACGTAATGTAAAACACCTAGAGAAGGAGCCTTAATATACTTGTAGAAAACAGTAGAGGCAAGCAGGTTCTGAAGCTCACTAAGTGCCTGGGCCTTTACATTATTAATGTCGGGATAAAAGGAGATTCCCATGGTAGATATAAGTTCAACTCAGCTCTTGTCAACAACGTTGTACACTCTGCTATTAGAGACACAAGGCCAGAGCCACTTGATGTTAAGAATAAAACCCTCCTGTCAGAACATTCCTTACATTAAGAAGAAATCACTCTAAACCCCACTCTATCCTCCAGATGACAAAATGTGATCCTACAGCAATAATAATAATTTAAAGAAGAAAAAAAAGGTTTAAAATTAGTAAGCTCTTTACTGACTGTTACCAAAATATGTTGTAAATAATTACATGTTGTAGCAAAATAATATATTTACAATAACACAGTCTGAGTCCTGGAAACCAGAGTAGCAAAATAAAAGAATATATTTACAATAAAATATCATGAGTTCTGCGCACCAGAAACCCCAGCAACACAATTTAAACAAAATAGAGCCATGAAGATGCCATTTTGTCCCATTCTAAATACCCTGTTTAGCTGTCTTATAAACACTGAATAAATATGGCCAGATTGGTTTAGTTCGCGATTAAGACACACCCCATTACATTCTTACAATACCGGTCAGGTCAGGTTGGGGAGCATGCACTGGTACAGAACGTTGCCACACCTAACACACAATGAAACACTTCAAGATTCCGGTTGGTAATTCCCAAGGCAGACACATGGCCAAGTCCCACCCTCTGGAAATGACCATCTATCTGCTGCAACCAGGCTGGTGTCCTGGTCTGGCCAGCCCAAACCGGATCACCCTTGGGGAATCTCGCTACATGGCTGTAGTGCCATAACTGACACTTCTTCACAATGCAGGTAATGTGTTTCATTCGGGACTCAGTGAGCAAATTCTCATTTAACACAGTTGAAGTCAAAGTCAAAACAGCGGTTTAAAGATTAAAGATTTAAAGCAGTTTAAAAATTTACTTACAATACACATTTGGATAAATAAAGGAGCATGAAAACAAAGTGAAAATATTTTTTGTTATTCAAATTAAAAATAAAATTATTTGTCCTGGGTCTTCTGTCATCACAAAATCTTGTGGGAAATACTGCCACTGACAGTTAATTTTGACAATGTAAGGGTTAAAGTTTTCTAAAAAAAATCATAGAAAGAGGTATGTCATCATGGGTAATGTCACTCTAGAAAACACTTCCAGCTACACTGAGGATTAGGACCAATGTCTGTTCTTATAATTTCAATATTCTGAAGGACATCATCTATTTACTGTATTTTTTAATTTACTTGATCCAATTCAGGATCACAGAGGGCTAGTGTTTATTTATGGAAGTACTGGATACAAAGCCATCACAGAGCACACTCAAAGAAAGTAAATCTAGAGGTGTCATTTTACCAAGTATGAATATGTTTAGGAAGTGAAGAGAAAAACCCATCATCCAAACAGACACAGAAAGAATGCAGATACACCACATAGATGGTGAACTGTCCAGGACTTGAACACCAATCTCTTGGAAGTCTGAAACAGCAGTGCTTACCATAGTGACCACCGCACCACCCTGAGTACATCAAATCATTAATTATGATAAACAAGTAAAGGGGATTTGAAACAGTTTGAAGCATCTGCTAGAATAAAAATTGCAATTGTGCATTGTTTAAAAATTATAGAAGTTAAGCTCATTCTCATAGCTGACTTCCTCAAAGGAAGCATGTATTTTAGAAACAGAAGCAGGGTATGAGTAAGACCTATCTTAATTAATCAACCAGAAATAACACAATTTATTTATCTGCCATGCAGTAAGAGAACAATAAGGGAAAAAAAATCAGGATTCATTTACTGGAAAATTATGCTCTATGAAGTTACGTAAAAGTCATTTTTTGTATGAGATTTGAGATAGATTCATAATGTCCAGTATTAAGGAATTAAAATTTTTATAACAGTAAAATAAGTCATTTTCAAGAATATTCCTTCAAGTACCCCAAACGCCCAGCACATTGGAAAGGTCCTGTCATAATAGTCAATGCATCCCTGTGTAATATAACTTAAACATTCTTTAACATCGGAATTGGTACACAATTTAACACAGGAATTTAACCATCAACGTTATGTAAAGTGGTGTCTGAAACCTTTTGTTCTCATTAATGATACATCAGCTCTCCTTGCTAATAACATGGTCCTACTGCCCTGCCACTAAAAATTAGACAGACTAATACAGTTTGAGTGAGCAGAAAAATAAATAATTTCTTGGCACACAGCATGCATTTTTTGCATATATTTTCACTTTCAATCTTTGCATATGCTTTCAATTACAAAAATAAGAAAAAACAATTCAGTATTTATGTTTAAACATGCATACAGACTTTTTGGGTTTTCTTCACTTGTATTGAGTGGGAAGGCATCACCAATTCATAGGGATTAACTGCTCATCAATGGTTATATTCTGTCCTCACTGTAACACATGATGCACTTCCAAACATATATCAGTCAGAATATGAAGTTCTTAGCCAGCATCCATTTGACTTGCAGAAAGAAGAATAAGCAACATGGCACATTGTGGATCAAGCAAGTCACAAGTGAAAAGCACAGCACTGGAAGGCATCTTGTGCACAACTATTTCTCAGAAAAGGTAGAACTGATAATGTGATAACCAGTTGGCTTTCTTTGCTTCTACTTCTGTCATGAAAATGCTGACACACATCTAAGATTGTACCATGCTAAACCTGGTGGGAATAATGGAATGTGAGATTTGGCCATTTAATAATGCCATTTAGAAGAAAACATAATATTAGTTGCACATGAAAAAGCTGTCAAACCACTGAATGTATACATTCACCCATATTTTCTAGTTGTCTGCAGAATAGGGAGAGACGGCCATTTGTATTTGGGTAGCAACTCCAATAACAGCAGCAGAAGAGGATTTGGTAAAAAAAAGTATGTGTAAAATATACTGAGCCAGAGGAAATAAGCAGTTATTCAGGCCTAGGTATCAACTTTCAATGTACCTGCTTGTGGCAGTAGTAGGGCATCTTTCATGTAAAAAAAATAAAGAAAAATAATGTCACTTATATTTTCTGAGTAGAATTTTAGAGTTACAGTAATATCAACCTGAGCATTTGCAATTTAGGAAAAGTCAAGGACAGGCAGCAGAATGATATGTAGTGATGATTGATGATTTTAAATAAGAAAAAAATAAAATAAAAATTGATGTAGTTCACTTTGCTTCTAGTGTTAATTCAATTCAAGATTCGGAATGCTGCAGGAATACTGGGCCCAAGTAAGGTATAAGCCCTGAATAGAACACTATGCAGTCAATTGCAGAGTTCATGCATGCACTGACTTTGTAAAAAACCACATAGTCAAGGGAAGAATGACAAACCCTGTTTTTTTCAGAAATATCAAAGCAATAGTTTACAGATTTCCTTTCTGAAAAATTTCATTCTAAACCATCTGCATAATTCAGGCAGAAACAGCTAATACATGTCCCACTGTAAATAAATCTATCAAATACTATAGTCTAATCAAACATTCTAGAGTAGGATATACTGGGAAACCGTTCATTTTCGTAAGGAATAATTCAATTAATGAATTAAAAATTTATATTTAATTTTGTATTTTTCCCAAATAATCTTGTTTAGGCATGATCTTTTGAAGTTCTTTTGTAAATAGATAGATAGATAGATAGATAGATAGATAGATAGATAGATACTTTATTAATCCCAAGGGGAAATTCACATAATCCAGCAGCAGTATACTGATACAAAAAAAAAAAAACTATATTAAATTAAATAGTAATAAAAATTAAAAATGAAAAAGAAAACAGACAATAACTTATAATAATATTCTTTTTTTGGAATAATTAATATTAATTATTATCAATAATTAATATTTGGAATAGCTGGAATATCATTATTGATGACCTAGGTTGCCCACTTTCAAAAAAATCAATAATACAATTATAAAAAAGAGTTTTTAGAAAATGTTACCCATACTTGCATATATAAATACAACAGCCGCATGAAGTGCAGTGTTTTTTAGCTTAAAGAGCATTTATATTGGCACTATAGGTGCAATACAATCAAGTATACTGCAAGTGCAAAAGCACAATCATTTTAAAAAGTGAAGTGATATTCATAGATTCATAGGGTCAAATGTACAGTGAATCTTTTTTAAGTGTACTTTTTAATGTCAGCTTACTGACACTACCTATTCAAACTTATAATAGAAATCAATAGAAGAGAGCTTGATTCAGCTAGACTTTTTTAAAAATAATTTAGTGAAAGCAAAGATATTATTATCCAATACATTACATAATGAATTAAAAACATAACAAGATACAGAATCCACATGTATACTGTATAGGTAAGTCGTGCATCAGTACAAGCATCAACTCAAACAAAAATAATCTATACAGGAAATAAAATTCACTGATGATGGCAACTGCAATTTTTTAGGAAACCTTAAACTTACCCAAAAACCAACATCTAGTTTATTATGAGAGTGACATAAATTTATTTCAAAAGCATCTTACAGGATAAGCAACAAAATTTTTGAGCACATGATTACATATAATATCAGGAGGTAGGAAATTTTGACAGTAAAAAAATTTATCCCTATAACTATAAGCCACATTACAATGGAATAAAATGGAGACTAGCTCATAAACAACTAATAGATAATTACATTTTTGGAAGAAGAAAAAAATATAAATATTTAAGCTGCACACAACATGTATTGCCTACATATATGTACAGTATTATTTTGACATATTCTGCAGATACTGTACAGCAAACACTTTCACAAATATTTGTATTACATGCAATTTCTCTATTGCATATATAGAAAAACATTGGATTTTATTTAATTAATTCCAACTTTGAGTTGAGATTGTTATTTCTGTACAGAAAAACAGTATTTTCAAGGCATGGAAATAATACCAATCATGGGGCTGAAGAGTGCTGACTTTTGCATGTTAAGTAGCATATGCAATCAAGAATTTCACTGTAGAATTTTCACTTTAGAAATATCCATGCTATGAGTATAAAAACCTAGAAATGGTATTACGAGCTGGCTAGAGCACCACCCTTAGCAACTCCATTTTGCTGCATTTTACACCTCCTGGCTGTGTCTTTTGCTATGCAACATTAATAATTGTGCAGTCATATGAAGTAAGTGGCACTACCAATACTGCCTATCATACTCTGATTTTTTGTACTTTGTTCTGACCTCCTTCTATCATTCTTGATAACTGTTTTGTTGGATTATGGACTTCAATCAATAATCAATATCTATTTTAAACTTCAACATGCCTGTTTCATTTTTGGATCAACCTACGTGCGCTTCACAGGGCAACACAACATGGTACAACCTGGTGGCTCAGCTTTTCCTCCAGAAGGGATCACGCTTGGAGACTGGGTTGCAAGTGCTACTATTTCTGTGAGCATGTCAGGGCAAAGCTTGCCTAAGACATAGGGGTTGAACTTCTTACTGACTGTTTAGAATGATCATATTACTCAAATCTATAATGCATTTAATCCACAAGAATATAAATTTTCGCATCAATCTATTTACAAAACACATTTTTTTCACAATTAAACCACAGTGAAAATGCAAAAACAGTTCTACTAAATATCCACTAGGTGGTGAACAATGACCACTAAAGAGAACGATTATTATTTCACCCTTGAATGGCAACTACAAAGCACAGTATAATATAATTTATTAAACATAATATGGATGCAATGTACATAAACATACAACAATCTATCTTTAGATGTGTACTTTATTTATATTAACAAAATCATAAGCAGTTTATGTCTTGCAATTACAAGCAGATACAATAAGGAGTGTTAGGGTATCCGTGGGAAAACCCTGTATAACAGGTATTGGAAAAAAGAAAACAAACACGATTAATAGCATTAAGAAAAACATCTTTTCAGATGGGAGTCTAGTTCTGAATGCTCAGAATGTCATTATATTCAAGTATAGATACTAAAGGAAGACTATCAAAGATGGATGGGCAGGATAGTTTTGACAAAGTTTCTAGTATGTTCCTGGAAGTCTATGTTTAAACCATAAGTTATCAAAAGATGTCAACGTATTGTCAAAATGGAGGTCTCTAAAGGTATGGATACCTTATTACTTCCGTGGCTTAAATACTTTGTATGTTAAACTCAACTGAATACAGTGCATGTTAAAGCCAACTGAAAGACAAAATCATTGGGTCCATATTTTAAGTGAGTGATGCACAACCAGAATGCTAGTAAAATAGTGACTGCTATTCATGACAGGAACAAATTTGAATAAGATTTTCTTTCCTAAACTAAACAAGCTGACACAAACCTTTTGACAAGCTTTTTCTGCATCCAGATATAACAAGAGCCCAGTGTTTTGTATTCTGTATGAATGTATACAGTACAATATCAAATTATTGTCAGAAATTAAACAATAGATTCTAACTTTTAACAAATCCTGTTTGTTATAGTGGCATTTGGAAGGGAGAACTACTGTTTCAGCTAATGCTCCCACCTCCATCTTAACATAATTTTGATGTATTGAGAATTGCCTATAAGATGCCCACTCAAAGGAAACTTTCTTCTTTTTGGAAAAAATACTGATTGATGCCAAACACAAATTATTTATACCAACTTCGGTTTCAATGAGACTGTTTTATTCAGCAATATTATTTTATCAAGAAATTATCTTCTCCTTTATTGTATTGCAAAATATCTATGGGGACTTGCACAATTCCTTAAATATACAAATTTTTTCTTGTTATTCACTAACATTAGCTTCAACTGTATTTCTTATTGCCATAGCAGTAATCAGAAACTCCTCTTCATGCGTTGTTAACCACCAAAGGGCACTCCATCCACCTCAACCTGACACAGGCAGAGACATGCGTTCCAGCACAGCACACACTTATTTCAGTGGGAATGCGCTTTTCCCTTGTTTACAACCGCAGTACAATGCACCAAGCACACAGCGTTCTTTTCTTCTTCTCCCTCTTACCACCTCCACTCCTCCCTAGTGAGTTTCATCCTCTTCCTCCTGATTCTATCTTCAAATGAAGGTGGGAGGCTTGTTTTATGCTGCACCTGAGAGTGCTCCAGGTGGCTTGTTAGCAAGGTCTGGAAACACTCCCAGGACAGGTGAAAGTGCAACACAGCAGGGTTCTGCCATCCCCGCAGCTCCCCTAGTAGCCCCCACAGAACCCAACAGGGCTGTATGAAACTCTAACTCCCAGCATGACCTGTGGAAATCAGTGGTGCCACAGCCATTCAATGGGGCTGCCCTCTAGCGTCCTGGGGAAGGTAATGCCTTGTGGATGCTCTCTCCCTTGGTCTTTTCATTCAGTTAGCCATTTCTCCATGCTCAACATAAGAATAATGTGACTTAAAAAGATTCTTACTTTATTTGTGGTCAAAAAATTAAAAAGTGTTTGCAGTAACAAAAATTTATTTAGAACAAAACATTTAACCAATATGTATAATCTTGATTAGTCTTAGATATCTCAGTGATTATTCCAGATGTTCTAATTTACATATGAGCTGATTTGTGTCCTTGTGTAAAATGTGAATTATTTCTGTAGATGTTTAAGTCTTTTGGAAAATATCAATTTGGGTAGAACAGAATTTAAGTTATATCTGCTAATGTTAGTACAACGTCAGAGATTACAAAAATATTTGATTTACATGATTTTAAAAAGTTTGTGCACTTCTATAATGTACTGGTGTAAAAAGGAGTATTGTCTTGGATGTGGCCAGAGAAATCTCCATGAGACTGACAGGACTCTAATAAATAAGGTTCATTGTGGCAGTTTTAGATATTGTTATCATAGCTATTCATGAACTAGCAAAATTAAGATTTAATGAACAATGAAAATCTGTTGACTATGGTATTTAACTACTTTTATATGTGTGTTTTTGTTTGTTTTGTAGTCATTGTATGTGAAGATTTAATTTTTGTCATTAATTTTCCCTTTTGATTTTACTTTATGGGTGATATTTTTAACTATTGGCTTTTTTACATGACATAATTTATTCCATGTGATGTCATCTTCCTGTTCTTTTTTATTGTTTATTTTTCAGTATAAACATGGCAGTGCATGGCAGGTTCAGAGTTTCACAGAGGATATTCTGTACAATAAAAATTTCATTTTTACCTATTATGGTTCAGCCAAGCTTACTTCCCTTGCTCAAGTTTATTTTTTGTTTGCCATTTGTATTATTTTTGAATTACTTTATTTTTTGTCATGCGCTTATTGTTTTAATTTTTGTTATTGTATTATTTAAGTGTTATTTAACGATGTATTGTGTATTTCATTTTCAAGTATGTTCCTTCTGTGTTGTGTTTGGAACCTATGAGACGAAGCCACCCTGACATCATTGCTGAAGGACTGCACTTAGCCTTTATATGTAAGTTTGTCCTTCAGTAGTTCATTGATGTTCAAGGAGTGCTTACTATGAGTATTGTTTTCCTGATTTTTGATTTCTTGTTTGGGTTTCTGTCCTTTAATTGTTTGGATCTCATTTTTAGATTTATTTACTATAGGTTGCCTTTTTAGGCAATCACTGCTGCCTTGTTTTTTGTTTTTTTTTTTTTACTTTTTTCCATGTATGCTTCATTTTTGATTAAAAATAAAATGTAAACATTTATAATGATTTTATTTTGGCCTTGCTTCTCAAGCAAGAGGTTTTATGTTTTTTGTCCTTTGTAGGATATTTGTGGTGTTTTTCTGTATATCTTGGGACATTTAAGAAACTTTGAACTTTAAAAGCATTTTAGACCTGTGTGGGAAAAAGCCACTGCCTAGCTGGGGTAAAGGTAAATTTTGGCAAGCTAGTAAATATCCTAGGTTGTTTTGGGGGTGCATTTAGGTCACTTTCTTGCTATATGTGCACTAATATATTATAAAATTGGCTTTTTTAATTTTCTATTCAAGTAGGCATGGCATTAGGTTCCTTTCTTTTTGGTTTCAACCATAGTTTTGTTGATTGACTATGAGTTCGCTCTTGTCCTTTGGTTGTTTTATTCTGATTATTCTGCTCTCCCAGTTAGTTTTATCCTCAGCTCACCACTCCAACCCCATCTTCATCCGGTTGTTTCATCTCCAGGTTATTTTACAACAATATTAAGAATCTTCAACATGCTTATTACACTGACATTATTATCAGTGAGCAAAGCAAGTCAGCATTCCGAATCCATTTCTTAAAGTCAAAGATCTGTCTTTTAAACTAAAGTCAATGCTTACAATGTAAATCGGTCTGTTGTATTTCAGAGTTCATTTTTCTAGAAAGGAAACGAAATATATAATCAGTTTACATTTTTTTTTACTTTATGCAAAATGTACAACACGAAAACACAGTTGTAAAATATGATGAATATTTTGTTTAAATGTCATTTTAAACAACACATATTTGAGCTGAATTCAAATGATAATGTTAGGTTGGCTGTTATTTATTTTTATTAAATTTGCGAAAAGTAACAGCACATAAAGGCCTTAATAAACTGCTCCTGCATAAACCAGATGGATTAAAGTGAAACATACACTACCTCCTTTTATTTTTTTAAACAAAACATTAAATAAAACAATTGAAATATAATGCAAGCAAATGCTTTAAACAAAAATGGAGCCTGGCATACTGTATATATAAGACATTTTTATCTGTTCAATTCATTAACTGGAAATAATCAATGCATTTAAACTCTCCAATGCAAGCCTAAAAAATAAATGATGAATTTCAGAAAATCTTCAGATTACATTGGAATTAAGGTTTCCTTTCATTATCAAATATTGATATCACAGACATTGTTATGTTCAATACATTAATATAAAAGAGGGTTTGTTTCAAAAGACATGGGAAAATGGTCAAATCATCTTTTTTCTTTTATTGTGTTTTTTGCAGATTAAATTACTAAACTCTGACTTCAGGTTAGGAATTCATTTGCATAGGAGCACATATTTGATTGACATGTGAGTGAAATAATATTTTTTGATTCCAAATAGGTGAGGGATTTTGTATTTTATCCATTTATATACATTTAGCATTACTTAAGGTCCTACAACTGGTTGAATAAAAGTGTTTCATAGAAATATGTCATTTTTGTACTGGTCAAGCAGATTGGTTTATTTTCAAATTCCAATTACAGGACCAGTTTCCCTTTTTTCCTTTTAATATTTCATTCCCATTGACTATGTTTTCATTAATAATATGTTTGAAAAGCTCTAAATGTCTGGCTTTATTGTGTATTTAACAACAAATAATGACTGTGTCATTGGATGACAAACTGATATATTTTTGGACTAGTTAAGATTTTCTGAATGTTATTGTTGGATAGAACAATTAATAATAATTGATTCATTACACAAAAAGGATAATGTCTTTTTTCATGCTACATTTCAAATATTATGAAACAATCCATGGAATTATTGTTCTCCACCATTCCAGAGTCACAGTTTAAATCTATGGAGAAAACTACCATCTGTATTTTTGTTTTGTTTATTGCTGATTTTGGTTTAATTTTTATAATTTTAAAGAGAAGACAAACATTTTGTATAAATAAAACAATGCTGATTTTATATGGAAACAAACTGAATAATCTGCATTCATACAAAAAGAAAGTAATGAGGGAAGACAAATCAAAAGGCAAAGATTTCATCTGAATCTATAGACCTCAAAATATTTAAAAAACTGTGATCTGGATAGTATAGAGCAAAATGATAGATGTTTGAGACGTGCCTTAGTTTTGTACTTAGCTCAAGCTTTATACAGTATTTAAAGGACAGTATAACTTCCAGAAATGGATAGATTAACAAATCTGATGATGTAAGAAAATGTCATCAATCTGATTATATTGGGAACAGACTATGTCAGGCTGTAACAAAAAAGGACACAATCTGGAATGTAAATCACATTAAAAAATTCAAAGCTGATCGCCAAAATCCCAAATGTAATTTATGATGATAGTGTTAGAAAGATAGAAACAAAAAACTATCAATTACATTAGTTACATCAGTTCATTTAATCATATCAATACTTTTACATTTATGGCTATCAGTTATAAAAGTATTATATGTAACAGTTAAGTGGCCCAATGCATTGCTTAAATAATAATAATAATATATCTTGTTTAATAAAATCCTTTCTTATGCCCAAACTCCTTCACAAATATTCAAAAAAGACTTCGTGCCAGCAAAGCAGCAGGTCCAGATGGTGTATCACCTCGACTACTGAAGGCATGTGCGTTGGAACTAGGGAGTCCTCTACAGCGCATCTTCAACCTGAGCCTGGAACAGGGGAGAGGCCCAAGGCTTTGTAAAACATCTTGTATCACCCCTGTCCCAAAGGTATCACGTTCTAGTGTGCTGAATGACTTCTGGCCTGTTGCTCTGACGTCACATCTGATGAAGACCACCTGAGGCCACAGGTCCACCACACCCTTGACCCTCTGCAGTTTGCATACCAGGAGAAGGTGGGAGCAGAGGATGCCATCATCTATATGCTACACCGATCCCTCTCCCACCTGGACAGAGGCAGTGGTGCTGTAAGAATTATGTTTTGAACTTCTCTAGCGCCTTCAACACAATCCAACCTCTGTGCCTTAGAGACAAGCTGACTGAGATGGGAGTAGACTCACACCTGGTGGCATGGATTGTGGACTTACAGACAGACTTCAATATGTGCGTCTTGGGAACTGCAGGTCTGACATTGTGTTCAGCAATACAGGGGCGCCGCAGGGGACTGTACTTTCTCCGGTCCTGTTCAATCTATATACATCAGACTTCCAATATGACTCGGAGTCCTGCCACGTGCAAAAGTTCGCTGATGACACTGCTATTGTGGGCTGCATCAGGTGTGGGCAGGAGGAGGAGTACAGAAAGTTAATCAAAGACTTTGTTAAATGGTGTGACTCAAACCACTTACACCTTAACATAAGCAAGACCAAGGAGCTGGTGGTGGATTTTAGGAGGCCCAGGCCCCTCATGGACCCTGTGATCATCAGAGGTGACTGTGTGCAGACCTATAAATATCTGGGAGTGCAGCTGGATGACAAATTGGACTGGACTGCCAATACTGATGCTCTATGTAAGAAAGGTCAGAGCAGACTATACTTTCTGAGAAGGTTGGCATCCTTCAACATCTGCAGTAAGATGCTGCAGATGTTCTACAAGACGGTTGTGACGAGTGCCCTCTTCTACGCGGTGGTGTGCTGGGGTGGCAGCATAAAGATGAAAGATGCCTCACGCCTGGACAAACTTGTTAAGAAGGCAGGCTGTATTGTAGGAGTAAAGTTGGACAGTTTAACATCTGTGGCAGAGTGACCGGCATTAAACAAACTCCTGTCAATCATGAATAATCCACTGCATCCACTGAACAGTGTCATCTCCAGGCAGAGGAGTAGCTTCAGTGACAGACTTTTGTCACTGTCTTGTTCCACTGACAGACTGAGGAGATCGTTCCTCTCCCACACTATGCGACTCTTCAATTCCACCTGGGGGAGTAAATGCTAATATTAATTTTATTTTTATTTTTTTCATTTTTTTTTCCATTTTTATTACTATTTAATTTAATATTGTTTCTTTGTATCAGTATACTGCTGCTGGATTATGTGAATTTCCCCTTGGGATTAATAAAGTATCTATCTATCTATCTATCTATCTATCTATCTATCTATCTATCTATCTATCTATCTATCTAGCTATCTTAAAAAGGACACCCACAGAAACAGAAGCACAGAGAAGTGTCAATAAATAATAATCAAAATAAACTAGTAATGAAACATTAAATACCAAATTAAAAAATAAACACACAAAATTCTAAGTAGATGATAGACAGAAATAAAATAGTAGTAGAAGGCAATAAACAAATGACAGATTTTGATACAGAGTACCATCAGAAGGACATAGACAAAGGGAATGAACAAACAGAAATTTTTATAACATCAGTGAAAATGCCTTAATGAGCAGCTGTGTTTTAAGTGAACTTTTAAAAAGAAACTGAGTCTACAGATCCAATTAAGACCATTCCAAAACTGGAAGCAAGAGATCTAAAGCCTGCCTCACCAATCTAGTACAGGTCAATTTTGGACAAGTCAAGATCTGCCAGATCAGTAAACCAGTTCCTGATGTATCTGTTATTATTTTTATTCAATCCTGGAAGACACAGGGATTCTGTGAAGAGTACAATAGATCAAGTGTTAAGAAAAGTCAAATTAAATTTTATTTATAGAGTATATTTAAAAACAGAAGAAGTTGACCAAAGTGCTGTACAGTTTCCATAAATACACCAAATACAAACAGTAAATACAATATATATATACATATATTATTTATATATATATATATATATATATATATATATATATATATATATATATATATATATATATATATATATATATATATATATATATATACACTGTGTATATACAGGTATATCTAATATATAAAAAAATCTTGGGTCGAGACATGATCATCTCGGAGAGACACTTTGAGGTCATGTGAAACTAGACATTACAACCTTAGGAAGCAAGACCCATGAGACAGTGACTTTTGCACGCTCTACTTACAAAGAATTTAAAACAAATTCACAGACATCTAACCTCCCAGTTGTTGGAATGCTTTTGGCAGACACAATTCATTTGCTCCCAGCTCTTAAAAATGTTATATGTTCTCGATCAGTGGTCCCCAACCTTTTTGACACCAAGGGCTGCTTTACTAGAAGCAAATTTTTTTTTTGTGGTTGTTGGAGGTTGAAGTTTGTGGGGTGATTATGAGCGGGTTCATAGGGCAGTTTTATACACAATTTACATTGTACTTCTATTATTATTAAGTTATTACTAATAGAAATTATAGAGCTTACCATAATGCAGAATCTGTGAGAGCCCTGAGCTTGTTTTCTTGCAACCAGGCGATCCCATCTGGGGACGATGAAAGACAGTGACACGCAAAGTGTGTTGCGTATGTTCAGTCTACTCCGTAATCTCATTTTGGTTGCTGTCACTGCAGAAAACGCTGCCTCACAAAGATAGCTTCAATAGCTTCTTTCGCGTTATTTTAATCTCCTCCTGCCTACAAGTTGTGCTGACGAGAATTTTTCTCAGTATTTCCTTGCGATAATACACTTTATGGATGCGAATGATGTCCAAATCCAATGGCTGAAGCACTGCCGTGCAATTGGGTGGGAGGAATTCAACACGAACATTATCTAAATGCGGAAGCATGTTGTGGGCAGCACAGTTATCAATCAGAAGCCAAATCATCTTTTTCTTCTTCTTCATATTGTAAGGTTTCTGAACACTTTTGGGATCCCCCCCACCCAATGGGAACGACATGCTGAAGTGCATCCCGAAGCGCTATTGCCGCATCTGTATGAGATTGTTTGTCCGGGTCCCAGGAGAGTTTAAAAACCTCATATTTTCTTGAATGAGTGCCACATTAATAGGAATATTTCTTGAACGAGCATCACTGAACCACATAAAAACGGCTTTCTTCAAATGCATCAGTTCGCATAAGTTTGCAACCTGAGATTTTTCTTCTGTTTTGCATATAGGAAAGACATATGCATTGCATTTGTCATTCCAACAGATTGCACATCACAAACATTAACACTGTTATCGTTTTTTTGTTTCTGCCATTTCTATAGGAGGGTGACAATAAATTAAATTCCAATGGATGTTTTTCAAATGTTGACGAGAAATAAGCAAAAGATATCACTGAAAACCAAAGAAAATAAAAACAGCAAAAAAAACAGTGCTAGGAAAGTTCGAAGAAAGAAAATTTTTTACAATGTTTCTGTTTGGGGATCGTTGTGCAAATGTGCACAACTGAGCTATGACCACAGAACTAACTATTCTGTGGATGATTCATTCAAGCATTTCAAGGTGACTTCATTGTAATGAAAGTATCTGCTGCTGAATGTACTTCGTAGTAACAAGATTTCTATAGACTCGTGTCATATGGGGAAACTGTCAGAAACATAAAAATACTTCGTTGTAATACTTTCTCACCTCGGTCTCCTCTCTCTGCACCGCTGCAAAGACCCGCCCGCCTAGCGTTCTGAAAAGTGTCCTCAGCGAAGGGGGCAGCCTTTTTACTGTAGGCCTTTAGTGAGTGAGTCTCCGTTGCCGGCAGTTCTCTCGCTGCCCGGCTGTCAGACGGGGGTTGGGGACCCCTGTTTTAGATGGCACGTGAATGACTAAGCAAAAAAGGATGCACAAGAGAACAATAATAATCTATGTGCAAATTTAGAAAATAAGGAAAGTAATCAACTTGGACAAAGTGGAATTGAAAACCTCGTAGGTCAAATCCAGAAATAAAAGACTTCATAATTACATTCAAAAATGATGGTGTGATACACATGCAGAGCAAGTTAAAGAATATGAAAGTAGGAAAATTTGAAAGCATCAAAAAAAAGATAAAGATGGCATTAGCACAAACAAACGGAAATTGTTACTCTGTGAAATAACGGAACAGCAAAAAGAGATCGAATATATGGACATAGATGATATGTCACAAGTATGTAGATATTGTAAGGCTTTAAAATTTAAGTCGGAGACTTGTAGATCAGCTAATTCCTGTTGCTATCAGGGAAAAGTAGTGTTGCCTCCCAATGAAGAGGTGTATCCATGAGAATTAAAAGATTTGTTGTTTGGTGAAAGTGAAATCCACAAACACTACATAATAATCTTTTCGAGTTCAAAGACAAAAGAATTACCACAAAAATTGTAGAACAATTACACGGCAAATTGGTTAAATGCGTATCAATAGACTATGCTTATATATATATATATATATATATATATATATATATATATATATATATATATATATATATATATATATAAAGAGAGAGAGATAGTAAATAAATACACCAAAAATAAATACTCACATACAAGTTTAAAAAGCTAAGTCAAAAAGACAGGCTTTCAGGTGGGATTTAAAAGTGACCAAAGTTGGTGCTGAAATAATATAAAAAGGTAGACTCCAAAGTTTAGTGGCAGCTACTGCAAAAGCATGGTCCTATCTAAGCTTAAGTCTAGAATTTGGCATAACCAATACCTTCTGATTACAAGACCTCAGCGATTATGACGAAGAGTAAGGGTGTAAGAGTTAAGTAAGATTAAAGAGGTCTAAACCATTTAGGGACCTAAAAACAAACAGTAAAATTTTAAACTCAATTCTGTAGCAAACAGGAAGTCAATGTAGAGAAGCTAAGACTGGTGTGATGTGATTCTGTTTTCGTGTGCCTGTTAGAAGCATGGCAGGAGCATTCTGGCGAGCTGAAGATGGGCAAGGGATGAGTGATTAACTCAAATTCATAATGAGTTGCAATAGCCAAGCCAAGAAGAGACCAATGCATGAATTAGTCTTTCAAAATCATTTACAGAAATAAATGGCTTGACCTTAGCCAAAACCCTTAGCTGATAGAAACAGGCTTTAACATTGGAGTTAATTTGTTTATCAATTAATTATCAAAAATCACACCAAGATTTTTTGAAAAGGGTTTACAGTAGGTTATCAAGGGGACAAGATTAATTTCTGAAGCACAAGTATGAAGGTCCAAAAAAATGCAATCTCTATTTTTTTTTCATTTAGACTAAGAAAATTTAGTGGCATCCATGTTTAATGCCTCCTAGACATTCCAATAAAGGCTTAAGAGAATTTGTTTTGATTTGTTTCAGTGGAAAATATATCTTTGTATCAACTGCGTAGAAATTGAAGGAAATATTGTGTTTTTTTAAATGGACCCTAAGGACAACATATACAGTGTAAAGAAATCATAGACCCCAGAATAAATCCTTGAGGGACACCACAAATGATAGGGGCCATGGAGGAGAGGAAACTGCTCAGGCTGACTGAAAAGGTTCTGCCTGTAAGTTACGACATGAACCATTCCAAAGCAGTTTCTTGTATACCCACATGCTACTCAAGACAGGTAATAAGGATGTCATGGTCATCTATATCAATTGCTGCAGTCTGATCTAACAGCAATAAAACAGCAATTTCCCTAGAATCACTTATTTAAAAAGATTGTTTAGAACCGTTAGAAGTGCAGATTTTGTGCTATAGTGTCTCTTAAAACCAGACTAGAATATTTCAAAAATGACATTTTCATTTAAGAAAGTTTGCAGTTGTAGAAAGACAATCTTCTCCAGAATTTTGGAAAGAAAGGACCACTTGGAAATGGTTCTGAAGTTTGACAAGTCTGTAAAGTCCAGATTTGCTTTTTTAATGAAAGGCTGTACCACAGCATGTTTACAAAAGGTTGGGACTCAACCAGTTTCAAGACAATTATTTATAATGTCCAAAATGCTAGGTTCAACCACTTCAAAAGCATCTTTAAGAAGACAAGGAAGAACTACAGGTATATCCATCAGACTTAATTCTGCTTGTTTAAGTGAGGAGATCTACAGATCTACCAGCTGGAGCTGAGATACTCTAATTGGTTAGAATGAGCAGTTGTCAACAGAGGGTAATACAAATAAGTACAGAATCTAATGAAAGCATGGACAAGCTCTTCAGCATCAGAAAAAGATAGCAATAAACATATATCAGAATATGCTGGGGAAGTGGAAGCAAAAACCTTTTATTAATGTGATTTATAATATGTGAATACGAAAAGGAAATCAGAAATAAGGGAAAGATTCTTTGCACAGGGCGGCACGGTGGCGCAGTGGGTAGCGCTGCTGCCTCGCAGTTAGGAGACCCGGGTTTGCTTCCCGGGTCCTCCCTGCGTGGAGTTTGCATGTTCTCCCCATGTCTGCGTGGGTTTCCTCCGGGCGCTCCGTTTTCCTCCCACAGTCCAAAGACATGCAGGTTAGGTGGATTGGCAATTCTAAATTGGCCCTAGAGTGTGCTTGGTGTGTGGGTGTACTTGTGTGTGCCCTGCGGTGGGTTGGCAACCTGCCTGGGATTGGTTCCTGCCTTGTGCCCTGTGTTGGCTGGGATTGGCTCCAGCAGACCCCCATGACCCTGTGTTCGGATTCAGCGGGTTGGAAAATGGATGGATGGATGGATTTTTGCACAAGATAAATTCAAGACAGTTTTATTACCTATTGTGATTGAAAAGGATTTCATTTTTTTAAGCTTTGGTGCCATGCAGTTAGAGTAAGTTTTAGTTTTTTTACAGCAAGTTTTTAAAAAGTTGTGCTCCATTCAGTATTTAATTTATTTAATGCCATGGGCCAAGAGATCTCTGATAAGCATCCACTTTAAACATGGAAACAGATCTGACTATCATCCAAATAAAAATGATAATTCCGCCTAAAGCAATCAGTAATAAGGTCAAGTGGAAGCTTTTATATACAGTGCCTATAAAAAGTATTCACCCAGTTGGATGTTTTCATATTTTATTATTTTAAAGCATAGAACCCCGGTAGATTTAATCTGAGCTTTTCTGACACTGATCAACATAAAATGATTCTTTAAATCCATATTATGTTCTGTGCCTAACAATGCACAGCACGACCTGGAACAATGGGCAGATTGTAGTTCATGAGATCAGTGGTGAAGAATAAATAAAATAAAAATGCACAAGCAGTGCTTCTTTATTTACAGTGAAAAACAGAACAACACAGTCAGTGGGGTGTCATCAATAATAACGAAAAAAATACAAACTCCCAATGACATTCTTTAGATTAACCAAAAGAAAAAAACAAGAAAAAATATTTCCAAAGCACAACACTTTTTCTTCCTCTTCTGTTCAAGCCAAATAAAGAAAAATATATATTTTTTAACTGTTTACAAGATTAGCAGCCCTACTTTGATAGCCTGGGGCTTTTCACACTTATGTACTATCCACTGTCTCTTCAGTTGTTTCCAGCTAGTAGGCTTATACAGAAAGACAACCCTGGCGCGCATCAATTCTGATTTTTAAGGTTGTCGGACTGAAGTGTCCTGATCTCCTTTAATTGCTGTTTATCTTCCCTCTAATGACGGCCCTAGAGATGACACTGGCCATTCATCACATCATTTCACACATCACATCAATACTGAGTTTACCACTACTTGCTGAAAATTTGACGACTGAGAACCTCCCTTTACGTGAAAGACCAGAACATACAGTACAGTGTTAGATGAAAAGACTAAAACTTTTAGCCAATGTTTATTGACTTTTAGCCAACAGTACTGAAGTACCAGGTATACTTGTGAGCAACCATGTTTTCAAACATGTTTATTATGAACAAACTATGGCTAGCATGGTAGCAAATCATTGGTTTAATTTAGATCAGAAAGGCCATTCCTTCCAATTGGTCCTCTGCAGGAATAACTTCCCCACGTGAATGGTAATCTACTGGATGGACTGTGGAGTCAGTAAATAATAGCCTTTTAAGCACCAAATTCAATGTGCCACAATGGCAGGATGGCTGTTACTCAGATACATGCAACAAAGTTTTCCTTTCTGCAAGTTAAATAGAGACAACCCACTCATCAGTATAAAATATAGCTTTCAAAGTTTTATTACACTATGTATGAGTGTGCTCTTGCCAGTTTTGAAACATTTCTTCAATCTAACACAACCTTAATAAACACTAACTTATCATGACCATGAAATGAATAAGCAAGTCAGAAAAAGGATGCACTGATGAATTTTTGAAATGTATAAATATAGATTTGTTTTTGTATTATTCAATTTTACATTTTTAAATATGTTCTATCAATGATGGTTATGTCTATAAAGTCAATGAGCATTTAATTAAAAACGACAAAATTGATTGTCAAGACTTTTTCTCATTTTGCTTTCTCAGGAGTGGGATTTTATTAAATGTTAATATTAAAAACTCAAAGACATAATTTAAAGTAGGATTAGACAAATACAGTGTAGTATACCTGCTTTTGATCAAAGTCTACAAGCACACTGACTGTTTTGTGTTCATCATGTGAAATGATCCTTTAAAAACATGTGCAAAAGAAAAACAGACCACGAATGTTGTTTTAATTTTTTTTTTTTTAAAAGCACTCAGTGTCCAAAGAATTAATTGTTAAACAATCCAAATATAGAACTCATGGGAAAGTAAACCTTCTACATCTGCGCGGGAGTTTTACTATTACAGTGTCAGGCATTTTGTTTGCAGGAATCAATTTCTGATTTGTATGTACTGCATACATCATATGCATGATGTGCACTCACACCAATCATAATGAAGTGCTTCGAAAGGTTAGTCATGTCACACATAAAGACTAATCTCCCTGCCTCCCTTGACCCTCTTCAGTTTGCATACCGCTCAAACAGGTCAACTGAGGATGCCATATGCTCTGCCCTTCACATCTCCCTGACACATCTGGATAAAAAAGACACATATGTCAGGATGCTATTCATAGACTTTAGCTCTGCCTTCAACACAATCATCCCTCCAAAGCTGGTTGTAAAACTGAGCAGGTTGGGCCTAAACACCACCCTCTGCAATTGGATCCTGGACTTCTTGACAGAGAGGCCCCAGTCAGTTCGGATGGGCTACAACACTTCCAGCATCATCACACTGAGCACTGGAGCACCGCAGGGCTGTGTGCTTAGTCCACTGCTCTTCACCCTGCTGACTCACGACTGCACAGCCACGCACAACACCAATCACATCATCAAGTTTGCGGATGATACGACGGTGCTGGGACTGATAAGCAGGGATGATGAAAGAGCATACAGAGATGAGGTGAAATGGCTGTCCGCATGGTGTGAAGACAACAATCTATCTCTCAATGTCGACAAAACAAAAGAGATAATCGTGGACTTCAGAAAATCACGTCCTGCCCACATCCCGCTCAGCATCAACGGTTTAGATGTGGAGATTGTTAGGAGTACCAAGTTCCTCGGTGTGCACTTAACTGAGGAACTTACGTGGACACATAACACCTCATCACTAATCAAGAAAGCCCAGCAGAGACTACACTTCCTGAGGCGGCTGAATCAAGCACGTCTTCCCCCTTCCATCCTCACCATGTTCTACAGAGGCATCATAGAGAGTGTCCTGACCAGCTGCATCACTGTCTGGTATGGCAACTGTAACATATCCGACCGCAAGCGCCTGCAAAGGATAGTGAAGACAGCAGAGAACATTATTGGGGTGCCTCTCCCTTCACTACAAGACATATTTTACAAACGCTGTGTCCGCAAGGCCTGCAGCATTGTGCAGGACCCCTTACACCCCTCACATGGACTTTTCACACTTCTGCCATCCAAGAGAAGATATTGCAGCATCAAAGCCAAATCTGCGAGGCTGCAGGAGAGTTTTTACCCCCAAGCTGTTAGACTCCTTAACACCAGGCTGCCCCCTGGGACCTTCCACACGGCCTCAACCTCCTCTACAAAACAGAACTTTTATACATGAAAACCACTATCCTGCAAAGAACTGAAAATCTCATACTGACCTCTAAGGATTTATGAAACATTCTGACCTGTCATTGTTTACACACGTCTTAAACAACTATTATCATACACTGATAATTTCTGTATTATCTATATCTATTATTTATTATTTATTTACTTATTATATTACATATCTTACACATCAATATTGCTGCTACTTGTTTGTCCTATCTTTGCACAATGTCTTGTCTTGTTTGTTTGTGTTTTAATTATAAATTTTAAAATTTTTATTCTATTTTTAATTTACTATTTGCACATCATGTTGTTACACTGTGGACCCTGAGCTTCGCAATTTCGTCTATCTGTATACTTGTATATGGTTGAGATGACAATAAAGTTCACTTTGACTTTGACTTTGACTTTGACTTTATATCCCAACTACAGGGTCATGGGGGTCTGCTGGAGCCAATACCAGCCAACACAGGGCTCAAGGCAGGAAACAAACCCTGGGCAGGCCACCAGCACACCGCAATGTTATTATTATTATTATCATCATCATTATTTATTTAGAAAATACATTTACCCAAAAAATCTTTATTCAGGCAATGTACAGTACATGCAGATTGTTGGAAAATATGATCTGACATATATACCTGACAATGAGAAAAAGTATAAAGTTACAAATCCTAAACCTGCCTACTTAAACTACCAGATATGTTCATCGTGTAAAGAGTTTTGAAACATCTTGCAGCCAACCCCATATACTGAATGGCATGAAGAATGAAAAAAATGTGTGTTAACTACAAAAAAAAATTTAGTGTAACTGTTATTTAGTAGTACTATAAGACTAGAACTGTCAAATTAATGATTGCGGCCTTAAGTGCTGCCCATAAATTATTAATTTTGAAATATGATTTATGAAATTTCTTCCCACCCAAGTTATGAATTATGCTTTATGAAATGTGCATTATGCCCTCAAATATGAATTTTGAAATGTATACCCCACCCCAAATTATGAATTATAAAACGTAAACCCCCAAATTATGATACTAACACACATACCCTGACTACGAACTTCAACTTTAAAAACACTAGATTCAAAACTAATAATATTAAGAAAATATATAAATAATAGGAGCCTCATTAAAATATATACTATTCTTGCTTGTAATACTGTACTTAGCCAAGGAAGTGTGTATCTTTTTAAAATTCATAAGACAAGTTATTAAACTTAAATAATATCTGCTTCATCTCACCAGATCAAAACTAATTATAAGAAGAAATATTACGAGTGTCAATAAATATGCACACCTCCATTTTTTTTTTTGATAATGAGGTCAAGGGCACAATTAAAGATTTTAAACTAAAATACTGATCTTCTGCTAAGTCTGCAGCTGTTCAAAAACAAACAGTCGCAAATCGTAACAGGATTTCAAACCACATGAAGCTGCCTTCTTTAGTGTCAACTAAACCTGCAGCTGTTAAAAACAAAAAGTCGCAAATCGTTATGGAATTTTAAACCACAGGAAGCTACTTCTTTTAGTGTTAACTAAGTCTGCAGCTGTTAAAAAACACGGTCACGATTTGTTACAGAAATTCAATTTTCTCTTTGTTAATAGATCAAGAAAAATTGTAAAAGACAAATTATTAAATTAAAATATTGCCCTAACAAACAGGCACCCTTTACCATGCAACTATTAAAGATATCAAGAACTCATAGGAAAAGTTAAAGCTCTAAGATTTCACTAAAACCATAAATGTTTGCTCATCATTCGAACATCCTAAGGAAAAAATTGTTTTACTAATATTAAAAATAAGCCCACTGGCTGTTTGTATGCACTAAATTAAAGGCAAAATAGTCCCTTGATTATATCAAACTAAGAACTATTTGCGGCAAGTGCTTGTTCATCATTCAAACATCCCAAGGAAGACACTGTTTTACTAACCTTCTTAAGATTAAAAATAACACACACACACACACACATATCTCTTTGCTTGTACTAACTTAAAACATACACATCTCCTACTTCTTCTCACCAGATTTAGAAGTATTAAATCTTAATAAAATATGTTTTCCTCTTGTTTTGATACATAAGACAACTCTCAGTGTTAAAAATGCATACCTCTGTTCTTTACTAACAAAGCCCTTATCAATAAGAACGTTCCGACAATGATTTATTGTTACAATTCATTATACGTTATTTTAATTACATAGCTTTAGGAAGCAGAAGCTACTTACAATCTGAATAAAGCACCCAGCTCTTATTAATATAATTTGAACGGTGTTTCATTGTTTATTTTTTATGATGTGTATAAACTTCAGTATCCCAAGGATAACTTTTGAAAAAAGGCACTGTTTACATTCATTATAGTTTGAAAAGACTGAGTTAATAAATTAGGCAACCATCTTTTAATGATCGAAAACAAAGTCATTAGATTAAAATAAACATCTTCTACTAATGATTATAGGGTGCCTTTAAATGAAAATATACAACTTTCAAAGATTGCAAAGAGAGATACTAAAATATCTGTATCATTCTAAGAAATATTTTAAGCCATAAGTGATTGCTCATTTAAAAAATTCAAAGTTATTCAGTGTGAATACTCAAAAACACTCAAAAAGGTTTGGGGGGGATGGCCACCCTGTACACTGAAAAGTAGCAAAATAAACACAATTTCTCAAAAGGCTGAGGACCAAATACAGCAGGTACACAGATGCTTTTATATGGCAGAGACAGGAAGGGGATGATCCAGGGAGGCCGGAAAAGGAAATGATGTCTGTGATAGGTGGGTTCTGAAGGAAGTCATCATCAGGAAAGGCTGTAAGTGACATCATCAAAGAGTGGGCTTATGGTGACATCCTTATTTGATTGGTTCTTCGACTGGTCTGCAGAGGGACAAAAGGAGAGATGTTTAAGTGACTGCGTCAACCACATTATTTGATCCTACCAACCTACTCCCAAGCGCACGTGTGTGACATCAGCCTGGCAAATGCTTTTACTTAGTGTACGTAGATCTTACACCTAGACAACATAAAGTTTGAATGAATGGGATTCACCGCCACAGAGTACCTATGAGCTTTCTTCCAAACATACAGGGCATGTCATTGTGCCCTCCTAAGGCATAAAAAACTTTAGCAGCATAGTATACGCTAACCTTTTCAGCATATATGTGCATTGGTGTTCTTTCCAAAAGGTAGGCGATTTTGCTTTTTTCTTCTGCAATGGAAAACAAAGGAAAAATGCTTTTGTGGTTGTTGGTAAGTGTAGATTATTGAAATATGCATTGTTACAGTCATGCCTCTTTACACTGTTCAAATGATTGTCTTTTTAAATCCGAACCCAAATTAGACAGTTTCAACAAATCAGCAGACTACGAACATTTTCCAAGACCACCCGGAGGTGAGTTTCACGATTTTAAATGAAAGACTGTTTCTAATTACTGTATATTGCTCCAGCTTTAGAAATTAAGTATTTTTATTGTTTCAGAGGGTTGCGGTTTCTGGCCTGTGCAAAAAGTGAGTTAATACTATTACTTTTTAAATGAAATTTTTCTTTTTAAGTATGTACAATCTTATTACTTTATATTTTAATTATACAAGAATCAGAGGTCGAGTTATTTTCTTCTTTACATTTAACTAGCATGCAGTTAGAGGACCTAATCGCTAGCATAGATTGGTGTTTTCAGACTAAAAATCCTGTTTCGGACCCCTGTAAGTACTACTTTCATCTGTGGGTTCTGTAGTGTAAACAATTATGTTTTGTAGGTTAAGTACATATAATTTAACAGAAACCTCAAAACCCATTTAAAGAGTTCAGTCTTCTCAAGGTTCCAGCCAACCTCTGGAATTGGCACAAAGGCCTTTGGACAGCCTCCTATTGAACGTCTCTTTCACTCAGCCCAGTGAGTTGTGTTATTTCATCGAGTGCAGCAGTGAATATTTGTTTTAAAGAAAACTCAGTCTGCTTGTTTTGTCTGAACTGCCATTGCCAGGATTATTTACACAGATACTTCATGATTCACTGCAGTTCACATCATCATGCAACTTTCTTACACAAACAGTACAGGAATTCAAAAAAATTGATGCCCGTGCTAAGGCTGATGAGCTGAAGGCAAAAATTGACTGAGCTCTGCAGGATGTTCAAAGTTTTTTACAAAACATTTTGCCCCTTTCTCCTGATTTATAAGTAAAGGTTATTTTACTTTAAAAACTACTTCTATTATTTTGGAAAACTTATTCCCGATATAATCGAAAGCAGAACCAGCAGCAATGGGAGCAACAGCGATGGAGCAGCAGAGGCAAAGGTAATAAAAACAATATCACAGAAGTAAAAAGCAAGGTGTTCAAGTGAGGACTTAGGGTTTGGGAGTGGCTCTCGATGTAAGAACATGATATGGTGGATGAACTTTATTACTTACTTTACTTTATTCAACCCCAAAAAATGTCTACTCCTTCTCCACAATATTTTACTGAATCAAAATATTTTAAGCAGCAAAATTGTGACTGTGCATGTCGGCCCCACGCTACCAGGTCCTCCCAGGTAGCCTCTTGAACCCGCTACCACTGATAATATACCTGAAGGATGAGCCACTGGATAAGGACAATCACACAAAGCAATGGGTAGGCGCATAAAGGTGCCAAAATGCTTTTATTAAAAATAATTAAAATGAAACAATACAGTATCCAGATAGTGCAGTGAAAAAAGTTCCATAAATAAAAAATCCTTTAAAACAGAGTGCTAGTGGAAAGTTAAAAACAAATAAATAATCCATTTAAACAAAGTTAAAACACAGTGCTATTTTCTTAAATACGCAATCTTTAAAGTTAAAGATGCTGGCGGAGGTTAAAAAATAAATAATCTATTAAAACAAGGTTAAAACACAGGCAGGTATCCATCCTTTAAAAATCACCCCCAGTGCATCACCTTAAAATCGCTGTCTCCTCAGCTTAACCCCAGGCGAGGTCTTGCAGCTGAAGTGACACCCGATAGTTCAGCCAACCTTTGCCCCTGCTCCTAGGCTCAGACCCCTGTAGCCATCACTGGCTCCCAACAAGGCAACACCCTAAGCCTCCAACACCTGCTGCAAAGCTCGCATCACTGTGGTCCTTGGCACCATTCCCAGGAAGCCTCACTAAGCCTTCCATTAACCCTGCAACTCCCATTGCCTTTCTCCCAGCCTGCGGAGATGGTCCAACAGAGCAATGTGCAAGTCACTCCAGCTTTCAGGTTGTTCTGCTGGAGTGGCTATCAGTCACTGAGCATGGCTGCATACTCCCTCTCGCTCTCTACTATTCACCTGCACCGGCTCTCTCTGACTCCTGCCTTCTCTCTCCATCCGTTAACCTCCCTCTTTTGATCTCTCATTTTTCTCCTTTCATTTTTTTCTTACTGTGCATGAAGCTGATGAAGCAATTGAGACAGACCGCACCCTTATGTGCTTTAACAAACACAGGTTCTGCTATTTCTCAGCCTTTTGTTCCAGCCATTCAGAATGCTGGCACCTCTGCCTCTCAAAGTCACATGCTTACGTCTTCAATCACCAATAGTCTGGCTCCCTCAGCCTCCTTGGTCTCCTCTATTTCTGCTTTTCCTTCTTTCTCCTCTGTTTCAGTCATACCATTTGTGGATGGAGCTTCTGCCATTCTTTTTCTCTTTCTGCTCACCGCTCTGCTATCCCCTCAACCATCTCTGCTTCTGCTCACCCCTTTGCCTCCTCTGCCATGTTTGTTTCTGCTGGCTCCTCTATTTCTGCTACCCTGTCAGCCTCCTCTGTTTCTGCTACCTCGCCAGCCTCCTCTGTGTCTGCTGCACTGTCAGCCTCCTCAACTTTTGCTCACCCTTTTACCTCCTCTGTTGCTGTCATACCAGTTGTGGCTGGCGCCTCTGCCCTGCTTATTTCAGCTGGCTTCTCTGTTTCAGGCATGGCCTGCTGTGGCCAGCCCCTCAACTTCTTCTGGTGGTACTTTTTAATTAAGTATTTGACTGAAAATGGAGTGAACCATCAGGTTACTACTCAAGGAAGGAAGTTGGTACACTTCATTGATTTGGGTTATCAGTTACATTTGATCAACTCACTCATCTTTTTGCTAATGAAGTTGAGTGCCATGTGTAAAGCCATGGGGTTTGAAAATGAAAAGGGGTAATACTGCTGAAAATAAGTATTATATTGGACCCTATTCTGAGCCTGAATGCAATGGTGTGCAGAGTGTGATGACGAAAAAAAAATCATTTTTTTGCCTGGCATGAGAGGGTCAAATATGGTGTTTAGATTTTAAAGAGAAAATGGCTTTTTATTGTAAAAATGATGTAGACATTCTTAGAACTGCCTGCATTAAATTTAAAGACAAGGTCATCAAAATTGGCAATATTGACCCATTTAAATACATTGTGAACGCTGGCCCCGGCACAGACAGACGGACAACCTTTTCTCACCCATCACACTGTTTATTTACACTATGTACAATAATCATGAAAGTCACGTGCACTCACAACCCCAGTGCCTTCAGCACTGATTCCCCCAAGTCCAGGGCCCACAGTTCTGTGCCTTGCTTCCTGGCCGCCTCCTGTCCTCGCTCTCCAGCTCAGTCCGCTTCCTCCCGACTTCCACCAATGACTGGAGGGAGGCGGCCCCTTAAATAAGGCTCCCGGATGAGCCCCAGGTGTTCCGTCCTTAGCCACGCCCCAGCGTGGCGGAAGTGTCGGCTGTCTTCCTGGCAGCTCTCCCGGTGCCACACAAAGTCTTCCCCCCGGCACTTCCTGGTGTGGCGGAAGTGCCGGGCTCCCGGGATAATTAGGCACCGGGGCGCCGCCTGGCGGTGGCCACGGGTCCCTACAGGGCTGGGCTTCGAAGCCCTGTACCCGAGGCCCCCTGCCTAACCAGGACGGACACCCCCACTTTGTCTGGAGGAGGCACTCGCCCTCCTCCGGTCCTCCAAGGCGTCCCAGGCCGGGCTCCAGCCCCGACCGGCAACCGCACGGGATAAACCGGCATCGGGGCGCCGCCTGGTGGTGACCACGGGCCCCTACAGGGAAGGGCTTCCATGCCCTCAACCCGTGACCCCCAACAGAACCAGGACGGACGCCCCCTCGCGGTCTGGAGGAGGCACAAGCCCTCCTCACGTCCTCCTGGGCGTCCCGGCCGGGCTCCAGCCCCGGCCGGGGGCCACAACATGACCCTAGCCTCTCGGTGTATGGCCTCCATAATTCCTTCTGACCTTAGTAGTCAGAAAACCTACTGAAAAGCCTCTATTCAGTGGCTGATGCATCATTAAAAACAGAAAAGTTTAACATTCAGCATGATCTAAGCATTGGGGAGGTAAAGAAGGGTTCTAGAAAGTTGATTCAGTTCATCTGGACATAGTTCTTCTCCAGGGAGATGTATGTTACATCACTCATCCAAGTGACTTCCTCAGTCTCAGTTGACTGCAGGTTTCTCCAACCTTATAAACAGTACCTTTGCATAATGACCGAAAACTAGCACCATTGACTAACAATGGGCCGTGTGATCAATGATATGCAAATTATCCATTGATCAATGGCCATGAGTACCATACACAGAGAGTTGGGGAATGGCTACAATCACAGCATTGTAAAATGGTGAAAGATGTACCCTTAGACCCTCTCCTCGGTTCAGAGATGGTCATTCCTTTTTAAATGGCCTCCTTGACTCCTCGCTCAAACCAGCGCCCCAGCGTTCAGGATGTACACATCTTCATCACTGAAAGAGTGACCACTGTCCTGTAGGTGTAAATAGACTGCGGAGTCCTGGCCTGACGAGATAGCTCTTATGTGTTGCGCTATCTGCTTCGCCAGTGGTTGTTTGGTTTCCCCGATATATAATTCACGGCAATCCTCTTGGCACTTAACTGCGTAAACTCTATTACTCTGTCTGTGCCAGAGCATCCGGTTCCTGTGGTGGACCAATTTTTGCCATAGCGTGTTTTGGGGTTTGAATGCCACAGAGACCTGGGGCTTCATGTATAACGCCGTGCGTAGAACTCGCACTATAACATGGCGTAAGCACAAAAGCCGAAATGTGTTTACGCACAGAAAAATCCAGATGCAGGAATCTGTGCGTACTCCAACTTCCACGTTCTTCCGTTACATAAATCCCGATCAGCGTGAAAACGAACGGTCGTGCACGCGCATTATGTAACGCCCCAAATCCTCCCAGAATTATGCCTATTTGAATCAAATCAATATAAATCGCCCTTAAGCGCAGCCTTCTGTGAAAAGACAATGGGAAAAGCACGGGGAAAATATAAGAATTTCAGCGAATACCAAGTGGAGGCAAAGGAAAAACATACTATTTGTTCAAATAAACCATGGTATAATCAACAAAATGAAGTTGATCGAGTGACATAGCATGTTGGAGAAACTTGAAAGCTCACATTCACAAAATCGCACAGTGCCGGAAATAAAAAGAAGTCACATATCAAAGTTGCCGTGAAAAGAAGAGTTGTAAGCCCACTGTCTGAGTGTCATATGAAAGTTTATTAGGGTACAGAGAAAAAAGGCACACGGTGGGGAAAAAGCACGAAATGTCAACTTCAATCTCGACATTTCCACTTTAATCTCGTAGTTTATTTTGTCATTTAGTAGAACACTAGCAAAATACCCGCGCTTCGCAGCGGAGAAGTAGTGTGTTAAAGAAGCAATGAAAAAGAAAAGGAAACATTTTGAAAATAACGTAACATGATTGTCAATGTAATTGTTTTGTCACTGTTGTGAGTGATGAGTGTTGTTGTCATATATATATATATATATATATATATATATATATATATATATATATATATATATATATACACACACACACACACACATAAACATATATATATACATATCTATACATATACACATAATATACACACACACATATATACATACATATATATATACACATATATACACACAAATACATATATATATATATATATACATACACACACACATATATAAACATATATATACATATACATACATATCTACATATATACACACACAGCTATTTCAGATCAGTGCAATACTGCTTGTTAAAACGGATAACTCCGCTCTTACGTGCAAGTCTGCGTGGATATTATGAACTATCGTATTTGTTCAAGTTCTATTTAAATTTTAAATAGAAGGAATTTTTATTTAGTCGACAGAAATATCTTTGGTAGGAATGGTAAAACAGACAGGAATATTATTCTGAATAAATCAACTCAAACCTTAAACAACTTATAATATTTTGCTCTCCATAAAAATATATCCTGTCTAAATTATACAAGTTAGAAATAAAGTAAACGTTAAAAGAACAAACATTTAAATTTCTTTACTCTTATGTAATTTTATATAAAAAATAAACTTTTTGCTCTCCATAAAAATATATCCTGTCAAAATTATACAAATTCAAATATGAACATGCTGCATAACAAAACCTGGAAATATAAATAAAATGTGTTCCTTTCAGCAATAACAAATCAAATCATTCAGTTGTCTTTGCTCATATGTCATTTTAGAGCTGGACGCCTGGCATCTTTTTTGGCACAGGTTCGTTTCTGTTTGGTGTGAGGTTCTGTGTTGTGGAGATTCTCAGGATGGATTGCAGGTGCTCATCAGTGAGGCGACTCCTGTGTGCTGTTTTGTTAGTCTTTATCACTGAGAAGAGCTTCTCACACAGATATGTGCTCCCAACCATGCACAAGGTTCGAGCCGCATGTAGACGGACTTTTTTTTTCTTCAAAGTCACCAAAGCGCCGTGCAAACTCAGTGCGCCAGTTTATCAGCAAAGTGCGATTTGGGAACACCGTAGTGACGACTTGGTTTAACATTACTTGGCAACAGGGAAAGTGGGGCAAATTGCACTGGTGCATTTGTGTCTCCCATAAAAGCAGCTTCACTTGAAATCACTTTGTGATTGTGCACGGGTAAAACGTCCGCTGAAGTGTCAGATTCTTATTTAATTCTTCTGCTTTCTGTATCTTCTGCATTGCATTCAGGTTACCCTGATGTTTTGTCTCATAGTGCCGTCTTAGATTAAATTCTGTAATTACAGCCACATTAGCTCCACAAATGAGACACACGGGTTCAGTAAACATATACTCAGCCTCCCATCGGTTTTAAAGGCTCTATTTTCAGAATCAACTTTTCTCTTCAGCATCGTGTGAGCTAGCTTCGCAATAACTTGCAGCATCATAAGCTAGACTTGATTAACGGTAAGTGTTCGCAAGGCAGCTGAAGCGCTGCATTATGGGATCTGTAGTTTATTGTGTTACCAGCGCTTCATATACCGGGCCATTAATAACAATAATACAGTATATAAAATGATCTCGGGCGGATATAATTACGCCGGGCGGATGTGGCCCGGCCCTTGAGTTTGACACATATGGACTAAATAGAACTTGAAAAGATATATTTTTCAAATGTGATCGCAATTCAGATAGAGTTGACGCACACTACAGCCTGCATGCCTCAATAAGTCATCCTCCCTCGCTCTTACTTTTTACCGTTCATCTAATGAATACACTGAGTATGGCTTTACCAAAACAATCATTGATGGCGAATAAAGTATCCATTATTCGAGTATGTAGATCGGGATATATATATATACATATATATACCCCGCGTATCGCAGCGAGAAGTAGTGTGTTAAAAAGCTAGAAAAGAAAAGGGAACATTTTAAAAATAACGTAACATGACTGTCAATATACAGTATTTGTTTTGTGAGTGTTACTGAGTGTTGCTGTCATCAAGGATTTGATTATCATTATTTCTTTCAATCAGGTTCGTATTTGTAGGATGTGTTGTGTTCAAGTTACATTCCGTGTTTGTCAATCGTTGTAAAGATGACAGGTTTCATTCATCGATTCGTTTCTTACTGCATCAATAAACAGCTCGTCTTCTTCTTTATCTGAGACCTGACACACTGCATGCACGGGTTTTTTTTACACTGTCTTCCTTTAGCGGGACATTGACTTTTTCCAACGTGTGCTTTGTTTCCGCAGTAGTTGGATTTATGAATATGCTTGTATGTATCAGACGCTTCATATTTTTGCTGCCTTTTCAATTGTGTAATTCGGTTTTGTTCAGCTCTTTGGAACTGTTGCTTTTATCTGTGCACTGCGTCAGTTCACGTGAGCCACTCGGTGTACATGCATCGAAGGTTCCCAGCTGTGCTGGTGCCATCTCGTGCTATGTCCATGGCTGTATTTAATGTTACCTTAGTCCTGGCACTTAAAACTTTCTCTCGCAGTTTCGCTGAGTTTGTGTCAAACACCACCCTGACCATCTCATCTTCCTCTCCATAAGCACAGTCCTTCACCCGTGAATATTTAGTGGCAGTTTGCTATTGGATTGCCGCTGACGGACGGCCTTATATGGGCAGGCACTAAATTACAAACGCCAGCGGCAGCCTGTCTATGAACTTAATTTAAAGTGTAGGTTTACATCGTGCTTTGTTTCCGAAGTAGCAGAACTCATGAATATGGTTGTATATGTCACTCCTTCGCTTCTTATTGTTTCGCTGCCTTCTCAATTATATAATGCATGTTTTCTTCAGCGCTTTTTTGAGGTCTTCCTGGTTTTCTATGTACTGCGTGATTACATGGGAGGAGTGATGATGTCACACGAAACTCCGCCCCGGCGTTGAAGCTCATCTCCATTACAGTAAATGGAGAAAAACTGCTTCCAGTTATGACCATTACCCGTAGAATTTCGATATAAAACTTGCCCAACTTTTGTAAGGAAGCTGTAAGGAATGAACCTGCCAAATTTCAGCCTTCCACCCACATGGGAAGTTGGAGAATTAGTGATGAGTGAGTGAGTGAGTGAGTGAGGGCTTTGCCTTTTATTAGTATAGATTATAAACTTCATCTTAAAATCGTTTAATTAACCAGTTTCTCAAATCACATTGTAATTAAAGTAGCACGTTAAATGCTTTGTTTTGTATTTGATCTTCTACTCGTATGTGCTCTATGTGTGTGAATCACTACTTGCTTCTTAAACTGGCTCTCTTCCTCCAACTGGACACAGAGTCCATTACATTCGTGATATTACAGCTCTCTGAATAACTAAAATACTGAGATGTATACGTGATGTCATTTTCATGATGATAGGAGTTAAAGCACATTATTAAACATGTGTTTCACCTCGATGAAATAATTTATTGCAGCAGTACTCAGAGGTGGTTCTAGGCTTGTGGTGGCACTGGGCAGAGGAAGAATCGGTGGCTCCTTCGTCGGCCAATGTCAGTAAGGTAGCTTATCACGATGGATGGCCACGTCCGTTGCGGACACTGCACAGCAGCCTCGTGCTCATGACAAGCATTTATCTTTTGTGAAATTTGTCGCTGCGTTTTTAGCTGTGTTGTTATTTTCTCTTTCTGTTTTATATTCAATATATATTGGCGTGGCCGCCCCAAGAGTGCTTTTCTTTCCCCAAGTAACCGATCGCCATACAATCAGCTCTGTAATAGACGTTAAGCCATCTGTAAGCTTAGCGCCGATTCTTCAAAACATTTAAAGAACATTGAAATATCTTCGTAGTACATGTTTAATTATTCTATCCTTCACGACACTCCCAGTGAAGAATATAGATTATTTAAATGAAGTTAAAGTTTTATGTGTATAATTTAACAAACATATTTTGCTGCATTTCACCTTAAAAATGATATCGTCATCATATGTAAATATGCGCTTAATAAAGTGGCCCAGGTTGTGAGATATTATAACTGTAGTGCAAGTTTACAGTGGGGTGATTGTACTTATAAGTACAAACCGTTCTACAAGGAGCAATTGATTGAGTGCATTTAAAGTTCTTGGGATTAAACTGTTTCTGAACCGCGAGGTCTGTACAGGAAAGGCTTTAAAACGTTTTGCAGTGGCTGAGACAGCGTGTCCTTAAAGCTGTATACCGATAATTCTCTTTCCGATCAGCTGCTGCTGTGATTCACACTCAGATACAGTGATATAAATACTCCGAGTCGTGCAGTGAGAGTAATATGGAAAAAGATGATCCGCTGTGGAAACTCCTAACGGGAGGAGCTGAAAGAAGAAGAAGAAGAAGGAGAAGTGAGCAACGCTAAAGCAGTTATGGTATTTGGAATACTATGGCTGTTCCCTGGACCATTATATTGTTACGAGTTAATTACAATCAGATGCATTACACTAATAAACAATATGCGGTTAGTTTCTGTGTATTTATAAAGCCGCGTCATGAAAATAATGAGTAATCACACAAGAACAGTACCATTGCTTTGGCGCTGGGTGCGCCAGTTTGCAAAACCGAGCGGAGAACTTGCGTACGACAAGGCATGAGGTACCGTGGAAAAGTGCGTGGCTTTACGCCAAGTGTAGGTTTTATACATCGCGATTTGAACGTGGAAAAGTTCTTACGCATCATTTCTGTGCGTACGCACCGTTTATACATGAGGCCCCTGGTGTTTTGAAAAAATGCGTCTCAGGTGTTCCAATACTCCTGACACATAAGGGATCACCAAACCCTAACCCTTCCTCTCTCCGGATTGCTTAGAGCATAAAGATGCGCTATAGCTCTGCACTCTGTAGAAAGTAAGTAAATAACATTCAATCTGGCTTTTATAGAAGGTGTGATTTTGCTTGACTTCTCACTCTATACAACTCCAAGCAACTGACACACAGGTAAACAGACTTGAGCTGAGAAAACTGTGCGCCGGTGGGGGATGTGATAGCAGACTGCTTGCTGCTGATCAATACATTTAAAGGAAAAAAGACGCTGACAGAGTGGTGAGAAGCAATTTAAGGTGGGATGGATCTACAAGTTTTTTCGTAGACTCTGGTAATTCTAGTGTTAAATTTCAAAAGTTAAAATTTATTGAGGGGCTCCCAAAGTCTTTATGTGACGATGAACTTCTCCCTCCTGAGAAAATAAATTTGCTCATTATAGATGAACTATTGGAATTGCCTATCAAAACCCAGGAAACAGGAAAAGCTTTCACAAAATGTACTCATCACCGAAATCTATCATTTACTTGGCTCAAAATTTATTCTTTCAGGGGAAGAAAAGCCGGACGATAAATATTAACACCACTTATATTTCTGTTTTAAAAAACCCCAAGGACAAATGCATATTACTCCCTTGGACCGTCAAAATGTACCTGGGGCATGTTAAGTTCTTTTTAGAAGCTTTTGAGGATGCTATAAAGTTACCTTATGGTTATGGAAAGCTCAAATCCCTGATGAAATGTGATTAAGAACCAGTCTCTTTCTGCCCGATTGGCCCATCATGTACACCATGAAAACATAAAAGAAGCTGCATGCTAAAATCTTTCATATTCACTTTTTCCATTTTGCATTGGTTGTTGTAAGGGCATGAACGTGTCCTAATTTCACAGCCAGTGGAACTTTTACTTTTTCACAAACAGGGAGGTGGCTGTTATGATTACTTTGCAACATTCTGCATCTCCAGACAATTAGCAGAATTCATCTTTGAGCAGAACTTTTTAATTTTCACTTCCAGGCTGTTCAATATTAATTATTCCTGAAAAAAGAGATCAGAATGAAAGTGTCCCAAAAGTTCAACAGTTTGGCTCCCAGCTGTACAGAAGGATCTTTTATTAAATGCAGTATTTCCTCCAACAGGATCTGTATCTTCCAAATTATTAAGTGTATCTTTGTAAAAAAAAGTCTGGTAGCAAACTGCTGACTGTAATTTAGCAGGTCTTCTAAAAGCACTTTGTAGGGGAAACAATCTGAATTCTATAATATTAGACAGTTCCCTAAGGTAACATCAACTTGTGAATCCGAACTGGCTATTACGTAGCTGAAAATTCAACCTTTGCAGCCACTGCGATATTAGTCCCATCCGCTTTCACTGTTTTGCACTTGTATAGGTGTAGAAGAGTGTTATTCAAGTTAAGATAATCCTCCTCATTTCCAGCTAGGAGAATTTCAAGCAATGCTACTTCATAGACAACTGAGAGAGGAGGAACATCAATGTATATACTTTTATCTACATTAGTCTAAGTTAAAGGCAAAGTAAACAGGTCCAGTTCAGATTTGAACACACTCTTCAGACATTCTTTATACGAAAGTTATTTTGCCCCAATAAACACATCTTTTATAATATTTTTAGCAGCAGATTTATGCTATGCATTTTGCTATGTCAAAACCATTTTTCAGGAGAGGTAAAGTTCTTCTAAACAACCCCCAAAATATACCTCCAATGCTGCCAGAGAATCCCAGTAAGCCATTACCCTCTTGGGTCTGGTAATACTGAGTGTTTAAGACCTGATTGTTTCAGTCATGCATACAATAATTGACGGGTCTGAAAAACAACTTCACTCTAATCTTAAAAAAACTGAAGTGGTACATTTTTATGCTGGTCTGTCTTTATTTCAATATTCACTGTGTCAAAATGATTTTTGCTGACTCAGTGCATAATGAGGTTTGTCTTAAAATATGTGATAGTGGTAATTTTATTCGATCAATCTTCTGTACTAACACATCTCAAAAGCGGGTCATAGTTGTCTCCAACTCTCTGATGAGAAACTATTTCGCCATACACATAACAAAGTGTAAGAACCAACCCTGGCATAGGTGGGGTAAGGCGCCTTGTAAGATTGTCCCAGAGTCTGATCAGGATATGCTCCTAATATTTGACCCAGCTGACCTTTTAAGTGTACAGTGTCATACTTTTCTCCTGGGATCACATACACTTTTCTTTCCACAACATCATAACTGAATTTCACAGGATTCTCAGAAGGGTTAGTTTCATGAACTTATAATACTTTATAACCTCAGACTTTGAACTACGTCTGAGTTCATAAAAGACAATAGGTCATGGATACCTTTGTAATATCCACAAGGAATGTAGTAATATTTTTTCATCCCTGGAGCTGAAACATAGAATTCATTATCTGGCTTGTCTAAGGAGTTCCATGTATGTGAATACTGTATTTCGACTAGGCCAACTTCCCAAGAACCTTCTAGTTTTATGGGTTTAGCATGCTTTATTTTGAAATATGAAAATTGCGCTGAAAAGGTAAATGTCTTAGGAAGCATTGCTAGGCAGAGTCCCGAAAAACTTTTGCGCACCATTGTATACTGGTAGAGAATGATGGTCAAATTATGAAGGTATGGATTTTATTTCACATCTTGGGATTGACTTTGTGTTATTTAGCTGTTACTTATTTCTGGCCACCCAAGCCATTTGCCTAAAATGAATCATTTTTTATTCTGAACTTTCCTATCCAGTATTTTCTCAATCTTGTAAAGGTCAATGGAATCGACTTTCATTTTTTCCAATTATCATAAAAGGAGCCTATGATCTTTTTACCACTGTAATCTTTCAGTTTGTATACAGCCGGTGACCTAGGTACAAGCTCAGGGACAGTAAAGATTTAAATTGATTTATAGGTAGGTGTTTCCCAGTTTTCCTCCTCCTCCTCTGAGCTTGAATTACTGAATATGCAAATTTCTTCCTCTGAAAGTATAGGTTCCAGTTTTCTTTTAATTCTTTTCATTTTGTCAGACAGTTTTTCTCTATGAATAGCCTCATCAATGCTCCGAATAGGAGATTTCATAAAGGTTCAGTCTTTTATAGAAAAATTAATTTCAGTCACTCATTCCTTTATTTCATTATCTTGGTACTCTTCCCTCTGTCTCATAATAAGGAAGCTGCGGGTTTGATTCCAAGTCCTCCCTGTATTTATCGTTTTGAGTAGTGAGCTGCTATCATTATTACTATTATATAATAAAAACACACATTTGATATAAGTCTGTAATAGCCAGTGTAAATTTATGGTATTAAAGATATCGCTGAAGGAATATAAGCAGACACACAAATGCGGGTGAGTTATGTCTTCTTTGTATCTCGTTGTCACTTGATTTTTTTTTATTTAGTTTTATTCTTGAAAAAAGCACACTTGTTTCAATATACCTTTGCAAAAGTGTTTATTTTATATTCCAGTAACCACTTGAATGACATCAAATCTGTTTTAATCAAATGCTTACGATGTGTGCGGTGGGCTGGTGCCCTGCCCGGGGTTTGTTTCCTGCCTTGTGCCTTGTGTTGGCTGGGATTGGCTCCAGCAGACCCCCGTGACCCCGTAGTTAGGATATAGCGGGTTGGATAATGGATGGATGGATGGCTTACGATGTGACACATGGGCTGGAGTCTCCTGCACCATTTTAGAAGTTTGCACTATTACAACTTGTAATTTGTGGATTAAATCCTGCTTGTTTTGCACTTTTCACTGTATCATTTTCTAGCACAAATTCCACCTTTACATTTCATGCACTTAATTAACATATTTTTTATAATGTAAACCTTTAAACGTTGACTTTACAATTTAATATCATTCTTACCCCCCACTTTGAGAGTTAATTGAATAATCAGCCTGGTACCCCTTCCCAAAGCTGTTTTTGGTATAACTGACACGAGAATCACAGCCATGAAAATAAATACAAGTCAAAATCAGAAATCCTTTACCATTTTTTAATTTTTTTTTGTTGTTTTTAATTGATACTTTCTCATGAAATCTTTCCTTTGATGAGTTCAAGTCTAAACATTTTACTCTGCAAGCCTTCTTTTAAAGTGTATCATGCTAACCTCACAAGCTGCAAAAGTGTGCGCCATGGTGCATGCCAATCACACTGAATTTACAGCATCAAAACAGTCTTTCTTTAAAAAGTGATAATATACCAAAACAGCAAGATATACAAATTAATAACATACCTGAACAAAATGGTTGTCAGTGACCGATTGCTTGTTTGGCCATTAATCCAAGTGACAACAGACAATTTGAAAACAGCTTCTCATCAGCTTTAAAACTGTGCATTGCTTGTACTTTTAAATACTATTTCTGAGTTATAGCCATATACAGTGGTGTGAAAAACTATTTGCCCCCTTCCTGATTTCTTATTCTTTTGCATGTTTGTCAAACAAAATGTTTCTTATCATCAAACACATTTAACCATTAGTCAAATATAACACAAGTAAACACAAAATGCAGTTTTTAAATGATGGTTTTTATTATTTAGGGAGAAAAAAAATCCAAACCTACATGGCCCTGTGTGAAAATGTAATTGCCCCCTTGTTAAAAAATAACCTAACTGTGGTGTATCACACCTGAGTTAAATTTCCGTAGCCACCCTCAGGCCTGATTACTGCCACACCTGTTTCAGTCAAGAAATCACTTAAATAGGAGCTGCCTGACACAGAGTAGACCAAAAGCACCTCAAAAGCTAGACATCATGCCAAGATCCAAAGAAATTCAGGAACAAATGAGAACAGAAGTAATTGAGATCTATCAGTCTGGTAAAGGTTATAAAGCCATTTCTAAAGCTTTGGGACTCCAGCGAACCACAGTGAGAGCCATTATCCACAAATGGTAAAAACATGGAACAGTGGTGAACCTTCCCAGGAGTGGCCGGCCGACCAAAATTACCCCAAGAGCGCAGAGCGACTCATCCAAGAGGTCACAAAGACCCCAGGACAACGTCTAAGAACTGCAGGCCTCACTTGCCTCAATTAAGGTCAGTGTTCACGACTCCACCATAAGAGCGAGACTGGGCAAAACGGCCTGCATTGCAGATTTCAAGGCGCAAACCACTGTTAAGCAAAAGAACATTAGGGCCCGTCTCAATTTTGCTAAGAAACATCTCAATGATTGCCAAGACTTTTGGGAAAATACCTTGTGGACTGATGAGACAAAAGTTGAACTTTTTGGAAGGCATATGTCCCGTTACATCTGGCGTAAAAGGAACACAGCATTTCAGAAAAAGAACATCATACCAACAGTAAAATATGGTGGTGGTAGTGTGATGGTCTGTGGTTGTTTTGCTGCTTCAGGACCTGGAAGGCTTGCTGTGATAGATAGAACCATGAATTCTACTGTCTACCAAAAATCCTGAAGGAGAATGTCCGGCCATCTGTTCATCAACTCAAGCTGAAGCGATCTTGGGTGCTGCAACAGGACAATGACCCAAAACACACCAGCAAATCCACCTCTGAATGGCTGAAGAAAAACTAAATTAAGACTTTGGAGTGGCCTAGTCAAAGTCCTGACCTGAATCCAATTGAGATGCTATGGCATGACCTTAAAAAGGCGGTTCATGCTAGAAAACCCTCACATAAAGCTGAATTACAACAATTCTGCAAAGGCAGTGGGACAAAATTCCTCCAGAGCGCTGTAAAAGACTCATTGCAAGTTATCGCAAACGCTTGATTGCAGTTATTGCTGTTAAGGGTGGCCCAACCAGTTATTAGGTTCAGGGGGCAATTACTTTTTCACACAGGGCCATGTAGGTTTGGATTTTTTCTCCTAAATAATAAAACCATCATTTAAAAACTGCATTTTGTGTTTACTTGTGTTATATTTGACTAATGGTTAAATGTGTTTGATGATTAGAAACATTTTGTGTGACAATCATGCAAAAGAATAACAAATCAGGAAGGGGGCAAATATTTTTTCACACCACTGTAAGACAAAATAACATAGAAGAGAGTCAAACAGCCATACTGTCTTGCTAAAATTTGCAAAGTTTTTCAACTATGTTTATTTTGGTATATAAAAAATAAGCATGCAATTTGACATAACAAAGTCTGACAACAGGGGAAGCTTTAAATGTCAATGTGTTCATTCAGTAACAGAAACTACACTTGTAGTTATAATAAAGTTTTACCAGCAATTGGAATTGGCATACATTTTTATCATTGGTATTTGGCCTTGTTTTTGTTGATTTTTTTTATCCTGTTCTTTTTATTTTAGATTTCTTGAGGCTGTTATTTTGATGCTATGGTTCTTATTTTATTGAGACTGTATCTGCTGTTGTTCTTATTGTTTTTATTCTTCTGTATATCAAACATGAATTTTGAATGAAGCTTTCAGAAGATATACTGAATTAGATGAAAACAAGAAAAAACTGACAACAGAAGTCTTCACTGTATTAGTTCACAAACATAATGCACTATATATATATATTCCATTTCATAACCTTTTCCAAATTTGTTAGTATATTATATTTTCATTTCTGATATGTATGAATATATTTCAACACGTCACAGGGAAAAGCACATTAAAGACAAATGAGATAAATTCGCCATGTATAGCATCCTGGTTGGTGACCATGACAGTTCTAGCACTTCCAATTAATGCTGAGCATTTCATTTGTTATTAATAATGTTAGTTAAACCTATTTGACCCAACAAGATAGCTCACATGAGCAATATAAGTGGCTGACATGTTTTTACATAGGATTACTGGGCTCAGAAAGGGGAATTCACTAATAAAGGAGGACTTGGGACAGAACTGTTGCTTCCCCAAACAGAAATAATTCAGTTGAGTTGGTTCTGTCCTATAGAGCTAAAATGTACTTTATGTGCTTCCCAGAGGAAAGGTTTATCAGGTATGTTTCATTAAGAGAAGATTCAGGGCAGAGTCAGGGCATGCTAGAGTAATCATATGTCTTGACTGGTATTGGAGAATCTAGGAAGTGCCCAGAAGGACCTGGAAAAGTTACCAAGGACAGGGTACCCTGGTCTGCTCAGTCCGGAACATTGGCACAGTGACCCTTATGAGGCCTGATTGAAAATTAACTATTACACTTACATACACAAATATGTAAAATGCTTGATAAATGTCACTTATTATATAAAATGTCACAGACTTGAGTGGGGCCTGCAGTGGACTGGCCACCAAGCAAGGGCCAATTTCTGAGATTAGATAGGCCACTGTTCCTATGATCCTAAATTGATTATCCTGGTTTAGAAATATTATGTTATATTTTGTACTTCACCAAAAATTGCATTTTTGTCCAATGTTTCACAAACCATTAGGAGTCAAGTTTCTTTAATTTAATTTCTAAAAGTATGGGTACAATGACACTTTTAATCTAAAATGCTTGTTTTGATCTGCCAAAATGGTGCTAGATTGTTGAACGTAAATAGCTGCACATATGTAAGGTTCAACTTAATTTTTACATGAATCAGTTGAATAGTGTATATGTTGTTTTAAAATATTTCAACCAAGTGTCTTTTAAACTGTACCTTTGCATTTTCACTGCAAAATTTGTTTCTGCTATAAAAGGTTATGTGTTAAATATTGATTGATGTATGAAGAAGCAAATTGTATTCATGATAATGACTAGTATGATGGACATGGTGATGATCATACTGCTAGGACATACTGAATGACATATGTTTGTTTAGATAGCTAACAATATACTGTAAATGCAAGCTTCTGCAACTTCAATGACTCCTTTTAACAATTCCTTCTCAAATAGTTAAAAAACCTGCTGTCATGCTTCTGATTAAACCAGAGCCATATAAAAGATTAATTACTGACAAAGACTAACGATTGCTCAGCTTATTTCAAATACCGGTGTCAAAAGCACATAATTTATGTTTGTTAATGAACATCTCATCAAAAATGATATTTTGAACAGTTGCTCTTCAGTTGTCAAAAGAAGAAAATATAAGCGCCTACAATTTTATAGCCAATTGACTATATCAGGAAAATGTCTCTAGCCAGCAATGGGTAAATACTATTTAAACTAGCAATCCATTGGTATATTATCCAAAATCTCCACCATGTTTCTTTATTAAATATTTGATTAATTATTAAAAAAGCCTTTGTTTTTGCCTCTGCAAGAATTACTGTCTAAAACTGTTTGGCTTCTATGAACTTAATATTTGTTCCTGGAAAAATGTGCAAATCAATACAAAAAAAATAATTTAATAGAGCAGCAGCTATTCCTGTCTCTGAGGGCTCTAACTCATTTTTTTCCCAGAATGCATTAAGAGAAAACAAATACAAACATAAAGGCTATCACCTTTTATATTTCTCTCACAATCAGATGAAAAACTATTTGTACTTCACATGAACTATATGTAATATTGCCACAATGATAAATGTACATTATATTCTAATGTCCCCTAAGTCAACTAATAGCAGGCTAAATTTAAAGATTGAGATATGAGAGGTGAAACTGCAGATCTCTGTAGTTTAAAAATTAGCACGCTTTTGTGCCTTTCTAAAAGTCACAAACACTTTAGGAAATAAAATTACTTTTCTGGGCTCCAAGTCAAGTCCTTCATTATGCCTGCCCTTAGACCCTGGCCTCTCCCATTCATGTCTGTTGCTGTGCCATGCATATTGCATAGCAGTTACAGTACATGTTGGAGGAGCAGGAAACAAAAATCAGAGCAATTCATATGGTGTTTTGCTCAAGAATTGTGCCCCATAACTCTGTAACAGTCCATTTTGAGATCTTCTCATTCAACAATTTCCATGATCTTTTTTTGGAATTTCAAAAACTGTCTAGTTTAAGTTTAAACATAAATTTATAAGTAATTAATAAAAATAATGAAAAATAGAAATGCTTTAACTTTTTCCTTGTCTGGGTTGGATAAAGGAATAGAAACTATTAAATTATGACTGTGAGTTTCCAGTCAGGAATGCATTAAGCATTTAACTTTGTTTTCATTCAAAATTTGTTTAGAATTATACCATGATAATGACAGCATCATAGTTGGTACCATGTTGTAAAATTATGTTTTCCATTTTGTGTTTTTATTTGTATGGACCCAACCATTTTTGTATTACTAGGCATAAAGCATGATGCAGGCACCATACAAATAGTGAAATCAGGCTTCTTCTATAAGATGGTCATGAGATTGAAGTAGTGTCTGATCTTTGTTAAAGAATAAAGGAAAGACTTGTTGAGAGACTTACTGAGTTCTTAAGCAAACTATTAATAGTTTGGTAATATGAGCCATTGAAAATATTTGGAATAATATTGCACAATAACACCGTTGCTCCCTAGGAACTGAATCTCAGTATGTGCGGGTCAACTCCACTCTCCCATTAGCTTAACTGGTAGCCTTTTGAACCTGCCACTGTCAATAACACAACTGGAAGGACACATGCAGTCAACAAGGGATGGATGTAAACCAGTGCACAGTGCTTTTATTTAAACTCAAAATCAACAGTGTTTGAAATAGTGCAGTTAAAAAATACTCCAAAATAATAAATAATCCATAAAAATAATGTCCAGGCGGAGTTTAAAATCCAGAAAATAAATAATCTTTTAAAATGAGGTTAAAATCATAGACGTTCTCCTATTAAAACACAATAAGCCCCAATGTTACCTTCTGAAAGTGACGTCTCCTCCGCTGACCCTGACTGGGTTCTTAGTAGATTCAGCCAACCAATAAATCCAGGCTCCGTTCCCTGCTGCCCTTCCATCAAGCATGTACAGGGCAACCTGATGAGCCACACACGCCTCTCCCGCCAGTCACATTCAGCCGTTTGGGGAGATGCTGTCAATCGGGCCACTCCTGTTCACTGGTGTTCGTTCTCTGATGTGCTTTTCTTTGAGCCTCTGGTTCCTCCAGCCCTGAGGCTCTCTCCCAACCACCTACCTCCATTCCCCCCAACACGGGCTCTCCGTCTCCTGTCTCTTTTTCCTTCTTGAACCTCCAATCTCACAAAGTGCAGGGCCGTCCACTCACACTTTCCATGCTGTAACCACACCCACAACACTACCATGCCTCACCTGAAAACATGGGTGTTAAACATTAATTATGTCTAATTAACAAGCTGTGGAATTGCCTTATTACACCATGTCTCAGCCCCTGACACAAAGGAACATTAATTCAGGTGATTAAAATGTATCCCTGCCACACAGAGTTTCTGTGTCATTCAGTTTACCAAGCTACTTATTCTCATGGATTGTCAGCATCTCAGGTTGTCAAGTGAAAAAGAGAAAAGTGTATAAAGAAAAATAAAATCATTTTGAATTAATAATACACAAAGATATTCCTTAATCAAATACAGGGGTATTCCCTTTTTATATATGTATGAATTGACTGGCTTCTTCATTAATCTGTACAAGAAATCATCAAATGTTGCCCATGTCTATTTTCTAATTCTCGGGACAACTGCTACACTTTCATCATAATGGTTTTAAACTTTGTTGCTGCTGGTGGTCTCTGTTTTTGAAGAAAGTGCATGAAACTATAAGTAATGAATCAAATGTGATAGTCAAGGAATTCATATTAGTATCAGCATAACACAAAGATAAATAGGTATCCCTTTTTAACAAAACTGTCAACAAAAAGCAAATATAAGAGTTTCATGTTGAAGCCTTTTTGGCTCTTCAAAAACAAAAAGGTTAAAACAGATTAAATGTACAGTACATTGTATATATTCTTCCACTGCCCAAAAGAATATTGGAAATACATTACATACAGTATATTCTTTCACTGCAATAGCATTCAGCCATCAATGTATATAGACTAAAAATAATACTTTATTAAAAATGTTTAGTTATGTTAACATGAAAGGACAATGTGGAGTGTAAAATTTCATTATGAAACAGTGCTCTGTTGTGATGCCTAGTACAGATACACTGAAAATAACAAGAAATTGATAGTTGGACCTGCAACACCAATGAACACACTAATAAATTCACTAGATCAAGTTTCCTTTCTGAGGGTGCCTGAGGGAATGTGAGATGAGCAAATGTCTAAATTTAAACTTGATGTCGTAAAATCACCTGACAGGACAGAAATCCCATCAAGAGGGTTATGACATTTGCACATAAAATCATTAGCTTTCACTTTCCAAATGCTGCCATAATAAACCCTTTACTACATTACAGAATTCCAACCACCCCAGGCAGAAACTGTCAGATTGTGCTGGAGGTGTCTGTAGGGAGTTTGACAATTCAAATAAGTTTTCAACCAGGTAATTTCCACCCACATCCCAAAGATGTACAAGTATTGCTAACTGGCTAGCAGATCTAAATTAGTCCCATATGAATAAATGTCAGGCTGTGCATGTGCACCTTACACTGGAGTGGTTCCCTATCCAGGTTTGGGTCTTCATCTACATCCAGTGTTGGCTACTGTGACACTGTGTCCCTCTAATAGAATAGTCAGGTTCTGAAGATGGACAGATGGTTACATTTGGCAAATAAAGCTTTAATCAAAAGTGTAGCATATTTTTAAATTCAGTAACAGTGTAATTTCCAAACACATTATTCAATTTGTCCAAAAGCAGCTTGCTTTTTAAATATCTTCACACTATTCTGTGTATTTTGAAGCCCACTGCTTTTTCAAAATATTATTTAGGATATTGTGTGTACTTTAAATCTAATTATAAAATTTTTTGTGCAGCTCTGTTAACACTTATTTACATAGCAAGTTTTTCATATACTAGGCAAAAGCACTATTTTGGTGGTTTACTTACCTAATATTAATGTTTACAGAGAAAAATGCATATGAAAATGAAAACCATAATAAAGCAATAAGATTAGATTTCATTATCAAGTTTTGAATATTCAAAGCTGAAGCACTTATGATAAACAATGGATCATTGTCCTTATCTTCATCTAGGCTGTATTCAGGTGCCTTGCATTAGAACATATTTCTGGAAAGATATGCTAATCATTTTGATGATTTAACTCCCTGAATCATAATTAGCTATGTAAATTACAGTTTTTGTCAGTGAAACTTTTACTTCCCATCCAAGAGGAATAAACATTTTTCATTTAAGTGTAATGACCCAGTGAATATGAATGTCATTCTCTTATCGCTATAATATATTGTATAGTGTCTAAGCTTTAAGAGTCTTTTATTTTTCCATAAAAAATTATATGGATGAATGCATTTTTCAGCTAAGCTTTCTGGAGCTAAAAGAAATGTTATTTTAATTGATAACATGTAACAGGATATTTGAAAAAGGAAAGAACAACCGCAAAGTATTCTAACTCAAGAATATCTAAGCTTGTTTGCCCTGTTATATTTACCTACTCAAGGCACTGCTTTCTCACCAGCCATCTTTCTATCTCCAGGTCTAGCTAGATCAGGGTATGTGTCCAGGGTATTACAGCCATGGCTACATGGCATAAACTGTAAAGAAGTACAGACATATTATTTTGTGACACTAAAATAGCCAGGAGTGTGGTATTCAAATGTGTGTGCCCAACAATGGACTAATTTGCCATTCTGAGTTGTTTCTAGCTTTGCATTTAGTGCTGACATAATTGACCTCAGCACCCCTGCTACCTTAACATTTGATTAGATGGAATCAGATTTTTTTATTCATCTGAGGCTACCTAAAACTTGCCCCATATGCACTCATAATAAAGGAATTTTTAGATTAAAAAATAAAGAGCATACATTTAAAATCCATATAAAATAGTCTTGATGAGACATTATAGTTAGTTAAGGCAGTATTCAGTTTGAATACCTCATTTATTATATAATTTTAAATGTATATAATTTCATACATTAACCTGGTTTTTGACTAAGAAAAATCACACACCAATGTATGCATGCATATCTTTTGTGGGATTTAAAAAACACACTTGTAAAGTAATAGAATTCCATGAAAATGCTCTCTTTAGCATGATTATTGTATAAGTTGACATTGTTGTTAAAAGTACTATGAAAGTAAAATGAAAGCATACTAAAAATGTTTAATTACTATAGGACTTTCGTCATTTATGTATTGTATTATGTATGTATTATGTATGTGACATTTTGGACTGTTTTATTGCAATCATGTATTTATGTGATATTCTCTCATATATACATTTACAGTACAACTGGAACATCTGTGGTGATCTGAAAGTAGTGGCACTGCTACTAGGAATGCAGCTCGGATATACCTAGTATTGTTGTTTCATTTGTGAATGGGATAGCCCTGATAAAGTGTCTGATTATGTTAAAAAGAGCTAGCTGATCCAACTTTTAGTTCCAGGGTAGAAAACCATTGCACATAAAACACTTGTTGACCCAAAAAAGATATTTTTGCCTCCTCATCAAATAAAACTTTGACTGATTAAACATTTTGTGAAAGTGACAGACAAGGAAAGTGAAAGATTTTGATATTTGAGATAGATGTTTCCACAAATAACTGATGCCAAAATTAAGGAGGCAATTGAAACCTAGGAGGTGATGCAATAATGTCATCAAAATAACACTAGACTAAGTAAAACACTAAAATGATAATTATTATTGTACAAAAATTACTCCAAATGAATCAAACATGGACTTTAACAAATTTGTAACAAATATAATAGGATGCCCAGCACAGTAATGGTCATGTACAAATAAGCATGAAATATACAGTAGGCAAGAAACAAGTGGCTTTCATGTATAAGTAAAAGCAGCAAATATATTTCATATGCTGCTTAACATGGTTATTTCACAAGGGGTTGTTGTTTGGGAATATTCACAATGGTTGTTGCAAAGTTTATAAGAGTACAATTTAAAGTACAGCCTGAAAAGTGGACATGAAAACAAAGTTGTAAGACAAAATGATAGCATACCATTTATGGTCAGAAGAGTTTGTATGTGCCAAACAAAAGAATTCTGTTGAATTCACAAGAATGCTAACCATCGAATATATTGGTAGAGGTAATCTCAACATAATGTTCCTGTGAAGCTGAATGGTGTTCATGTATGGTGCTACAGAAGACCATAGCATATTAAATGATTTTGCTGTTTTGCTCATCAACCATTGAGGGCCCCCATATACTCTGTGCCACCGTATCGGAAGCTCCCATCCACCCTCACCACAAGCAAAAAAATAGCCATTTAAAATCTAAATATGCAGTGGCAGATTTTTACATATGTATATGTATTTTGTAACACATTTGTTCAGTTCTGCTGGTTTCTTTGAAGAGTATTTATGGTAGTTCTAATTATAAGATGAAGTGTAAAATAAAAGCTGATTGACTGGTTGGTTCGAATTTTGGTATGGTGACTAGGTCATTGGAGAACAAATTTGAGACTGGTGACCTTGTTGGACTGACTTGTCTGTTCTCATCAAAACTGTTGTGATGTTCTAATGCCAGGAGGTTCTTTGCCATGCATCCACAACACCCAGGATTTCTCAGTGTTATAGAACTCATGCCTTCTTTCCAAAGAACAGGTTGAGCAATAATTTATTTCAACCCACCATTATATGCATGCTTTTGCAGTGCTGTAGTCTTAAATATGCTTTGACTGGGATTTAGTGTGCACCATTCCTGTTCTGCCCTGTAAAGTGTTCCTCTTGTTTAAACTGCTGGCTTATGAACAAACACTGCATTTTGGGATGTGTTGCTGCTCTGATTTGCATTATGAAATTATAACATGATCAACAAAATCATCTACTTCGCATTTCAGAAATCAGTTGCCTTTTTCTGATAATGCCCTGCCCAGAGTACCATGCCATCATCAACTTAGACAGAGAACCTCCTGCCAAAGGGCCTTTAACTATCATCCCCTCAAGGTCACTGAAGTCTCATTTTTATAAATCACATCAGCTAAAATAATACAGAAGGCACTTACAGTCTGCACAGCTATCCCTGAACACACTAAAATGTTAATTGAATTATTAACTGCACTTAAGTTAAAGCACCTGCTTTAAATGTATTATGTCCATCATATACCCTAAAATTCCCCATCTTTTTGTCTCTGTTTGCACTTCCAATTAAATGTTTATAAGAAATCAAGTTTGCCTTCAGGAATGGCTGAGTCCTTTTAGTATGCGTGTGTAACCAGTAAATAAACATAAAAAACCTGCAACCCAAATTATATCTTTTGACATGTTGCTATCCTCCACAGCTCTCTGATGTGACACTTTGGTTAAGTGAGTCGGAACAAGCGTGTATTAAAATTTATGGTGGTAGAATTGCATAAGATGGAAATTAAACGCATGTCTGCTCAAGTCAGAGAAAAGTTAAAAAAAAAGGAAAGAAAAACTGAACACACAGTAAACGGCTAAGTTTAATGTACTAAAACTGACTTTACTCTGCTGTTTATTAACTTTTACTGTCAATCATATCTTAAATACTACATAGCCAGAATACTTTTATGTTATACCTAGATGCTGAAATAGTCGCATGCTTTTTAATACTGTATATGTATCAACATTTTGTTTTGAATCATTTCTTAATATTTTTTGAGTAATTTTAAGCTTATTACTTTTAACCGATAATTTTTTTTATTGTGCCTTCTGATGGTGATGCTCTTTTGAAACCCCATATAAAATAAAAAATGGCAGATTGGAAAGGCACAGGTTGTAGCAAAACCCACAATTTTCAGTGGCGTCACCTGGTATACAACATACAAAAGCAATGATCAGATGAAAGCAGTGTAACTACAAGGGGCAGTATGCCCATTTTAACATTAGAAGATCACAACCCTCACACTTTCATATTAATTTATAAAATACCTTGGGGGTGCCAAGGTGGATGGACTGGCATTCTGACCATGAAGGAGGCCATAAGGGAAGGATTTGGATAGACAATTGACCAGCCGGATTGGTTCTAGGTACCTTTCCTGGTACTGGGAAGATATAATTAGAAAGACAGGGAAGGAACTCTCTCTTGGGTCCATGTAGTTCATTAGTACACCATGGGGTGGCATCCTTTGGATGAAGCATTCATTTGTACACCCACAGGACACCTTGGGAATTCTAGTCCTGATGGGCAGCCCTGTCATGGTAAGTGGGTGCCACCAGATGGAACTGTGGGAAGAGGACTCACACATGTTAAGAAGGTTCCACCTGTCCTGGAAGTGCTTCCAGGGTGTAATTAAGTGCCACCAGAAAAAAAAACCCTGATTGTGGCATAAAAGAAACCAGTCTACCTCATCCAGATGAGTTGGAGTTGGGAGGCAGAGGAGAGTAGAGGAGAATTATTAATTAGAATTGGGCCTGTGGGTACTTGTTTTGGAGAAAGAACCTGAAAAGTCCTTACCTGTCTGTTGTAGTTTTCTTATTAAGTCACCCTTCTCCTGTCATATTTGCTTTCTTAATTGTATTCTAATAATAACAATTAACTGTAAATGGAGCATTAAACAGGACAGCAACATTGAATGGTGAAAGATCTGACCCTAAAAACGTTTACATTTATTGGAATGTACTAAGCATTTACATTTGTTACATGAGGATAACTTTTGGTTTTACTTTTTTTCTGTTACTTTTTCCATCAACATCATCATCCGTATGATTTTCATTACACTTTTCCAGGTGTTCCAATTATTTAAGCTGTCATTTCCTAAAGAACATGATAGTGGTTCTGAAACTAAAGGAGCTGCAACTTTTCACTATTTTTTTAAAAGTGTATTACCTTTGAATTTAGTTTAAAGGCACTATATTAAACTAAGACACATTTATTCATACCATTTATTTTGTAAAAAGCACTGATTTATATGTGACATAACATTTGGAATACTTATAGTTCTGCCATTAATACCATTAACCAGATGTTGTAAAAACAACTTTGAGACCTTATTTTAACCATAATGCTCATCATTGCTACACTGGAATTCTGTCATTATCCAGACATGCATTACAGTTTTGGGGCAGATTTTCAGCAAATAACATATTCTTTTTTATTCTGTGATGTTTTGGTAAGTGGATTGCAAACCCCAGTACAGAAATAATTTGTACTGAAAACTAAATTACTGGATAACAAGTGAATTAATACAGTTTAGTATAATTTGCAGTTTTAAAGAACATGGACCCATTAGAGGGGCGTTCAAGTGTGAAGACTGCTATTCAGAAGACATCTGAGGAGGAAATCAACAGCTTGTCAATGCCTCAGCCTAAAATTATGGGAAAGCTCTAATAAAATGTCTGATATGTTCTTAGTCATAAGGGGAAGCTGATTTCCACCTAAGGGTTCAACCACTAATACTGTTTTCAGAAGGAAACTTTTTCCACATTACACAGAATCATCCAGTTTGTTTGTTTGCTTTGTTAGCCTTTTGTCACTCTTTTACTGATTCCTGTATTGTGTAAAGGTTGGGAATCTGTACAACAGAGAGAAACTTCTTTGACTCCTCTACTGTGGCACATTTGCAACCACCAAAAATGGATATTTTTTAGTAAGGCTTTATTATTCACAGAATCAAAATTAAGAGTAAGCAAAAAGAACCAACCAAACTAAAGATATTGCTACTCATTTCCTGTAATTTTTCAGAACTGCCTCAAAGACGAACTAGAAGTGCATTGTTAATTTGCAGGTAGACTCTTACATTTATTTTAATTTTCTCATTCAGAAATAAAGAACATGTCACACATATGCATTGGTAACCCCTACACATATTTGAGCATAAGCTAAGTTTTACACTGTCTTTGATAAATCCCTTTTGTGACTAGGCATTATCTTTGTTTTTTTCAGATTTTTAACATTTTTTTAACTGTTAGTACACTATAATGCTTGAAAAAAAAATCATCATCATCTCTCAAAATGCATCATATACTTTAAAAATGTAGTGTCTCTTTCATTGTAAACCCTGAAACAGCAAATTTTAATTATATATAGAAGTACAGAATTGTACAGTATATGTCATTTTTGTCATGTCATTTTCTAATCCACTTAGTTGTGAACAACTAACATATGGCGTAAGGCAGGAAAAAACCATGGACAGGGTGCCAGTCCATCACTGGGCACACACACACATCAAACACACACTGGTGCCAATTTAGTATTGTCAATCTTCCTAACCTGCATGTCTCTGGACTGTGAGAGGAAACCGGATCACCCGTTCAAAACCCACACAGACACAGGGAGAACATTTAAACTCCATGCAGGAAGGACCCTTTGATGTGAACCCTAGTCTCCTTATTGTGACACAGCAGTGCAACCATTGTGCTACCATGCTGCCCCTGTACAGTATATAACAGAAAAAACAGTTAATTTTAGTCAAAGAAGAAATGGATACTAAATTCTTAAGAGCAATTTAGACTATGAGTATGGCAAATATTTTAGCTTTGACTCTCAGGTTTATTTTTATTCTTTTGTTCTAACCCTGCAACATATTTGACTATGGTTCATCTCTTCATTTCTCAGTCCTCTTCTCTTTTTATTCTGGCTTTCCTATCTTGGCGGAATATCTTGTTACACTGAAGGGACAATATGAGCAAAAGCACCTTAAAAAGATTCATTGGTGACCTAAAAATAGAACTTGTCAAGTGAGCTTTACTGGAGTAAGAGCAGGCTATAATAAGCAGTACAAATAATCAATAATCAGTAATCAAAATTATCACTGTACTGTGTGCTTTAAATGGCTTTGCTGACATACTGTATATGCTGACATTGATTTAGGAATTAATTTATGCTGTATCTTTACATTGTCACAAACTTGACAAAAAGACACAAAAAGGTTTGGGGCAGCCACTCGTTTATTGTTTTCCTGGCTGCAAAATCGGATGAAATAATGGTATTACAGGTTAGAGTCCACAACAGAACTGATTTGCTGGCACAAAGATGGCGGCTTTAAAGGAGAGGGGAGGAAGTGGTGTCATCATTGAGGCTGGAACCGGAAGTGGTGTTCAAGGGGCCAGGGCTGGACGTGATATCATCAGGATGCCCGGAACCGGAAGTGATGCCATTGACCCTGGAACCAGAAGTGACATCATCAGTGGGAGGCCGGAAAAACCGGAAGCGGTGCTTGAGCCCGGGACCAGAAGTGATGTCATTCGGGCCAGGTGGAATTTCCCGTAACTGGCCTGCAGAGAAGTGAGAGAAAGAGTGAGTGCACTCCACCACCCCCTGGTCCGGCATGCACTTACTCTCATTCAGGCGCTTTAGCTGGCCTCCCATGCACACATGTGTGACAACATGATGTAAGGATTTTTACAGGATATAGCAAAAAAACATAAGGTGCACCAGCCAGGTCTCTGTTTTACTCAGATTAATGTTCACCCTGATTCTCTCCCTCACTATTACTATCTGTCTGTCTGTTGAACATCACACTACCTATTATAGTGTTATATTTTTATTCTGAGCTGTACAGGATAAAGAGGAAAGGAGACAGAACAATTCATTGAATTGCTCCGGTCAACATCCACATCAAAGGCACAGTTCTTCAGTATAAAAACAGCGGTCTGAATAAACACATGGTCCATTATCATGATCTCTACATGCTTATATGTACTGTGATGGACAGCTGGGACACCTTCTTAAGGGAAGGACTGGGGGAAGGAACTTGTAAGGGGCAATGGCCCTCCTGGCTTGCTACGGTACCAAGAGTTTGGAGCATGGAAGCACGATAATCCTGGGTACTTTGGCCACCAGAGTGCAGGGGGAACGGCTGCGCAGTCCTTAGCAGGACGGCCTCTGCACCCGGAAGTATACCAGGAAGGAGATCACGGGACACCTGGGGCACTTCTGGATGCTCTATAAAAGGAGCTGCCTTACTCCATTCAGGGAGCCAGAGTTGGGAGGAAGAGGATGAAGATTCCTGCAGTAGGAGTGGAGGCAGAAGGCCTGAGACAAAGAGAAGGCAAAGAAAGTGTTGTATTGTGTGCTTTGTGCTTTTGTACTGTGCAGTAGGGGGAATGAAGGAAAAGCGTTTCCCCTTTATAAGTAAACGTGTGTCTGTTGCTGAACTTGTACAGAGGAGCAACAAAAAGATGAGGCATCAATCTTGTCAAGGACAACTATAGATCACAGATTGAAGCTCATTTATCAATAATTTCAATCCATGCCTCCTGTTGAAAGGCATAGAAAAAAATCATGTGTTATGAAGATAAAACTAATTGTGTTACCCTGATGCTTCCCTGCACTCTTTGAAGCACAGTGCCTCACTGCAGAAACATGATAGCTTCCGATGACCAATTATGAATTGAGACAGATGTTACTTTTCTCTACTTGACCAGCTTTACTAAAGCCTTATGTCTACTAAACAATAAGGGAACTGACCATTTATCTTGTTTCATGATAGCTTGTATTCTAGAAAACAAATTTTGCCTTTATGAGATGAATTAGTTATGTTAGTGTAATATTTCAGTTAGCTAAACTGAATATCATTATTAAAGCTTTAGGTTATATATCCCTAGAAAACAATATCACTATGGCTAGTAGTCACTTAATCACAAGTAACCTCAGAGGTTAAGCACTATATAACTAGTTTATACTTTAAAATAAAACTCAAGGGCCAGGTAGCACTTTTAGCATGTGTCATAAAAATAATGTTTCACATACATCCAGAGGCTAAGCATTATTTCCTTAGTGTAAAATCTTGGCAGCTAAGTAGCTAACCTAACATGTGTTGCATTTATGTCATAGCCTATTACTACTATTAAAGAATACTCACCAAATATGAATATTCAGATTGAGAAATTTAGAGGCACAGTTCTAGAATGTGTCCACAGAACAAGGTTATACCTTTCCAGCATTAATTATAATGATATCGTAGAAGGCAAAAAATCAGTCAAATTTCACAATATCCAACAATTTATTAGAGATAGATAGATAGATAGATAGATAGATAGATAGATAGATAGATAGATAGATAGATAGATAGATAGATAGATAGATAGATAGATAGATAGATAGACAAATCAACCCATACACCTGAGAAAAAGAGCATGGCCAACGAAGTAAAACTTAAAGCTGGTCAAAATACATAAATTGATGAGTTTGATAGGCGGATAAAAAAGAAGAAAAAAAAGAAATGCGAACAGAATTATTTCCTCAGTGCTTTAAGAGCTTATTCTAAATTATTATTGATTAGATCCTGCCAGGTTTTGAAAAAGTTCTGCAAAGATCCTCTAACTTAGAATTTATTTTTTTTAATTCAAATAGTATAAAACATCAGTTACCCACACACATTCATCTGAATACACACCAGAATGACTATAAAGTAATACAATTTAGAGAAAGAAAACTTCTGACTTTCCTGTCACAGTCACCATGAGGCATTGTGCAGACATATTGCTGTTAGTATAAAGGAGCCCTAGTAGCGCTTCTTGACATGCTTCTGCTGAATAACATGTTGACTGAAAGTGCCTAGTGTTAATGTGTCAGCGAGAGGATATGCAGAATTGTTCATAATGGCCATCAGTTTGGTTTTAACTCTCTCCTTTGCTACTACCTTCAGTATGTCCTCAGCGCGTTGTATAACTGAGCTTGTCCTTTTAATTAGCTTATTGAATTGGTAGTTCACTCCTGAAGTGATGTTACCAACCTAGCACACCACAGCACAGATAATTGCACTAGCTATCACAGAATTAAAGAAGAAGTGAAAGATGTAATTTCCCACAATAAAGGAACACCGTCTCCTAAAGATACAGGGCCAGCTCTTCCCTTTGTTATATCATTCCTCTGTGTTCCAAAATCAGTCCAATCTGTCATGAATATGGACCCCGAAATAGATGTAGAACCCCAAAATAGCTGTAGGAATGGACCACCTCTACATCCACTTCCTGATCAGTGATACAGAAGCTCTTTGGTGTGGTGGAAGTCAATAACCAGTTCCTTGGTTTTGCTGATGTTAAGATGCAGACAATTCTCTTGCACCAAGAAACAAACTTCACCACCTCACCTCTTTACTCTGTCTCATACCCTTTATCAGTACACCCCATAAGTGCAGAATCATCTAAGAATTTCTGCAAGTGACATGACCTGGTATTGTATTTGTAATCAGAAGTGTAAAAAGTGAAAAAAAAGGCAGAAGACCTTGAACCTCACCAACTGCAGTCTCCCTGACAGGACACCATAGGCACATTCACCTGCATATCTCTGAGTTAACCCTTTATAAGGTATGGCTGTATGGTATTGAAAGCACTGGAGAAATCAAAAAACATAATCCTCACAGTGCATGCCAGCTTTGTCTAGATGTAAATAAGTCTTGTGCAGTAAATAGATAATTGTTATTTATAATGGCAAACTCAAAATTATATACTGTATAGTCACAGAATAGAAAGAATGTATAAAAATGGTCAGAACAAAAACTAAAAATGCATGGATAAACATTCCAAAAGTCAGAAATAATTATTTTCTTTTTGTACTTTCAAGCTTATCTTTCTATACACTGTGAGAACCTAATACAAATATTTTAAGTCAGAAATTAAAACTTATCTAATAGGACAAAGTGTGTTCACATAAACCTTAAAAGAGTTAATGCCAATTAAAGTTATTCCTGAGAAATGTAAAGAGAGAAATCATGTTGACAATCTGCATGCCATAAAACTTGCGAAACATAACGGGTCTCGTTCATCCATATAAATATTTATTGAAAGATTTCCAGAGAATAGTACAACTGAGGCATACCCTTCTAGAAATTCACCATAACATTTGCATGAATTTAAGACCAAACAAGCATATGCAAATATTACATGCTCTACAAAAGTAATTCCAGTGATGCTTGGTGATTTAAAGCAGGATTACTGTCCATTTAAATGTGAATCTGCACCTCTAAATTCACACCAGCTTCTGTAAATATACAGTCAAGAGTACTGTATACAAACCAACAGCATTATAGTTGGGCATAGTAACTCTACTATGTCAAATCGAAAGGTGCTGCAATGGCTGGTAAAAGCAGCACAGCAAATAACTGGGACTGTTTTACTACAAATAAAGGACCTTTCCAAAGAAAAATCTCAGAGATTCCACACATCCTAGTTATCATCTGTTTGTTCCCTTACCCTGTGATATGAGAAACTGGACCATCCAGTCAACTCATACAAAACCAGTCTAAGTAGCAGCTTCTGCTCCAGAGCTGCCATACTACCAGTTCCCACACTTTCACATTCTGGTCCTTAAACAGCAGACTGTGTGGCAATGCAGTCACTAAGTATAATGGCCAATAACTGTACTTTACCTTATCTGCAACAAGAACATATGCCATTGTGAATGTTAAACGTGTTACCTCAGGTCATTTGCATACATATTACTGTGTATGTTTTTCTATACTCTGTTTTGCGTGTGCTATTTTTATAGGCTGTACCTGATAAATTGCACTACTTTCTGTATTACATAGCAACACTGGTAAATTTGCAAGGTCTTGTACTTTGCTCTTTACTTTGCATATTTTGTGTATTTACCTTATAAGTATATTGTCCTTTACCTTAAGTTTTTGTTGTGTTGCTGTATGCATGTTGCACCTAAGCCAATATCAAGAAATGATTTTTCACTATGCTGTAAGGTATAATGATGATAAAGTTGAATTGAAACTGAAAAGAGTAGAGTTCAATGAGCAGTTTCACATTGAATTGTTACATTAAAGTGACTAAATGGGTTTTCAGGTTAAGATATGTCAATTAAGGACATTAAACTTCCTAAAGCTATTCCAGTGTTAATTTAACAATAGTGTAAGCATGAGTACTTTCCCTTTTAAAGCATAATTCTTAGTCCTAGGCTAAGATTTTTGCATACCAAAGCAGGCTCTCCTCAAACATTTGCCGGTTTTTGATGACACTCTTTATACCCTCTATTCAGACAAGCTCTCCATTACCTATCACCAAATCCTAATTAACATGGTGCTGTTAGATTTGTGCAGAGTTTATCACTTCTGAATTCTGTCCAAAAAGATAAAATCAGAAAATGGTTTCTTGCAAACTGCTTCCATACAATATCGTGACTTTTTTTACTCAAGTGTGGTGTCTGTATAGCTACTCCTCTGTAGAGACAATATCTGTGAAGTTCTGTAGAGAAACACGAAATCCACATTTAGGGTGCTTTAGTATACTGCAGTTTTATTTTTCTACTTAAGCCTATGTAAGTTCCTTCTGAATGAATCTTTTGGTCTGTTTCAAGATTTATCATGAGATGGTATTCTTTCTGTTAAAGGAGGACACAAATATGTTTGAAAATATATGAAAAAACATTTTGTCATATTGCACAAATTACCGTGCATTTTCTGCAAAATAATAAATCTCTTGTGTTATGTATGTTTTAAATGTTCTTAAATATATTTTAAGAGTGACTTTTTGTTTAATTTAAAGCATTTTGCAAATATCTTAAAATAGCTTGTGTAAAGGGGAGTCAGGTAAGGACTAGTATTACCAGCAACAGTGTGCATTACAAGGCACGGATAGGAGCCTGAGAAGCCCTGGCCATATGAATTAAACCTCTGGCAAGAGGGCAGTACAGAGCCATGCCAACAAGTTACATGGATTGTCACCAGAGAGCGGTTGAACAGTTGCTTATAGACATTTCCACATTGCACTCCAACTACATGAAAATAAGAACAAGACCATGTTTGTTAATTAATAACAGTTTATATGTCCTGATCTGATAGGTAGCTAGCAGAGAGGCCTATTACATTGTGCATGGTCCCCTACTATGTATTATGTTGAGTAGGCTATCCAGGGCTTGCCCCTGGCCCTTTGAGAGAAAGCGAGAGTTCTTAATGACACCTAGGACAATTAAGAGAAGCTCCAGAAGGATGACTTCAGGGTTTCTGCAGGAAGGTCCTGAACTGGAGATTACACTGGAGGTAGTTTCATCTTGGGGGATACAGTATATCAATTTCACCCTTAATAAAATAGTGTGTTTGGAGTAAGGATTTAAATTGTAGCAAGTGCTCAACTGGCAGGAGGTACAAAGGCCATTGTATCATGGAGATGGTATGACAGGTAAGAAAAGGAGTGCTTGTGGTGGTATACCTAGTCAGAGTTTGTTTTTCTTTTTGTGTTTTTGTTTAATTCTTTGACATACTCCTATTGTTAATCCTTCACTGTTTAGGAAACAGTTTGAATGAGAGTGCCCTATAGCATTTTAAAAACAGACTGTCAATGGTATCAGTTGGAAGGTAGGCAGGAGGTCAGTGCATGGAGAAGCACATTAAGAAATGTACTACCAAACTCATCTACACAAAGCACTACCAAAATCCAAAAAAACAAAGCCAAACCTAACACTGATGTCTTGCTGGAAGCACCATTTACCACCTTTTTCACTAAAGAGAGCGTGCAATTCAAAGGTTTTCAGTCACAGCAACAGCTTGTAAGACTACCAGGTGTTGCTCTTTTGTGTAATGTAAAATTAGGATTAGACGTTCATGGAATGCCTGAGAAATCTCATTTGAGATCTGAGAGCGGTCCCCTGAGAAAGTTCCACATCCTAAAAGTAACTTTTGTGTGTGGTTTAAAAGACACTACCCATTGTGGACCCATTATGTGTAGAGTGCAGAGGTGAGTAGCAACAAGCACATCTTGCATAGAGAAGACATGGTAATAGAAATGGTGAGATTTGGAATTCAAAAAGAAAGGTGGTATTCTGTACTGGGCAAGAGGGCAAATCAATTCACCTGGTGGGCAGAGTCTGGAGTTTTTATGAAAGGACAGAGAAATTCAGTAGGGATTACTTTGTATTTATTGTGTCTGTCCTACCTTTCATTATGCCTTTTTTGTGTTTATGTTCATAATGAATAACCCCCTTTTTTGAACACTTTGGCATTTGTGGCTTTAATCTGAATACAGGGATACTACAAGCCTGACCTTTATTGTGTGGTTGTGGTCCAATTGCTATATCTGTAGGACAGGGTTTATACTTTAATTTTGTACAGTAATTGAGGTTCTTGAATGTGGTATTCTATCAATAATTAAAAGTTATTTTAATAAATAATGTTTTATTCCAAGTATCAATTAACATTTGGTATATTAAATACTTTTCAGAACACCATATACTGTCTGAATTAGTACACTCACAAATATAAAAAATATTATCAAAGGTATTTCTTAGAAAAGAGCAATCTACTTAGGAAGAAACAAGAAAATTTAAATTGTAGAGTACACGTTTCAAAACAAATCTCTAGAATGTTCTCTGTATGAATAGACTAGTCCATGAGAAATTGTTTGAATAGACTAGTCTGTGTGAAATTGTAGCCAGTATTCAAAACCCTTTGTTGAATTGTGTTGGCACAGCCTTTATACAGTTAAGTGTGAAAGGATTTGTTTGAAATTATTGTGTGTCTGAGTATCTGTAAATAAAACTGAACTTGAATTGGTGTATATATCGGCATATTTAATATGTCTCTCTCTCTCTCTCCCTCAGTGAGGCTGGCCCTGAATTGTACTCTTCTAAATGACCGTGTTCACCCACACATAAGCATATAAAACTAAGAAACAAAGGGATTAAGCAAAAGCATACATGAAAAGGAAAATAACAAATGACAACTTTTGTTGCTCTTTAATAGTTTGATTAACACATTATTTAATTTATGAATTAGACCAGCTTACCTGTATACTTACTCACATGCTAGTTATACTCCAACATTGTCTGTACTGTTTTTTCTCACAGTTTCCATGTTTGCCATATCCTGAATAAAAATACACCTGTTGTGCATGACACCAACTCATGTCACCAACTACTATTACAAAATGGTCTGAAATTTTTATAGAGCAGTAGTTTGTTGCTATACTTCTCACAATAACTCATTATAAGAGCTCCTAAAACAGAGCTACAGTTGTATCTAACAGTCCTGCTCCCATTAAATTGGAAACTTTTGTGAACGTGACACAATTCATTACATGAAAATTACTAAGCGTAGTGGGAAAAACCACAGTAGAAAATTTTAAATTGGTGGTTTATGACTGAGTGAACCTAAATCAGTTTTGTTGTAATTCAATCATATAGCATCATTTAAAGAGCACTCCATCAAAATGAGCTTAACAAAGTACACAATCAAGCAATTAACATTACATATAAATGGTATGTTCTCATTCACATTGCTCTAATGTTTTAACTTATTCATTTTAAATAGATAAAAACAGTAAATTAACTTGACACCACTACAAAAATACTGATTTGGAAAGCGTTTCACATATGCATCATCTAAAGATATTTTCATGGCTGCCCAGAATGCTCCTGGTTGACAAGTGTGTAGTGTAATAAGTGGAGACCAGAGGTGTGGAAAGGTTTGGGGCAGCCATTTAATTCGGCATCCCGGCTGCAAAAGTCTTTGAGGCATTGTAAATAGTTTTTACAACAACAGAGTCCAAAACAGAACTGCCTGCCAAAGCAAAGGCAGTGAGCTTTATAGCACAGAGGGCGGAAATGATGTTGTCCTCTGGGCCGGAACTGAAAGTGACATCATCCTAGGGGCCGGAACCGGAAGTGACCTCATCCTTGGGGCTGGAACCGGAAGTGATGTGTCCTTCCTGGAAATGGCGGCTCCTGGTGGGATTTCCCGGGTAAGACCTGCAGAGAACTCAGAAAGAGCGTCAGTGAACCCCCCACGGGCAGATGTATAAGCAGTATTTTCTAAGCCCTTCAGCTGCATCCCATGCACACGTGTGTGACAGTAGTCACCATGTTTCATAATGTAGTTGATAGAAACAACCCCAGTATGGATCTTATTGATCCTGTAGTAGAAAAAATTTGTACGAGAAATTAGAAATAAAGAATAGTTCGTTAAGTACTTTGAGCTACTTTTTGTATGAAAATGTGCTATATAAATAAATGTTGTTGTTCTTGTTCTTGTTCTTCATGAACAACTGCAGGTTATACATTAAAGGAACTGAGTAAGGACCCATTGATTATAGGCATGAGGTGCAATAATCTTTCTCTAAAAGGGTAGAAAATTATACTTATGGTGGCATATTCCCATGTAAATATCCAGCTCTGCACTTAACTTAGACCAGACTAAAAATAATACAATGTACAACTACAACACCAACAACAATAATAATATTTATTAATAACTGAAGGAAGACTGAATTTCCTTATCTTCAGTAAAAAGATAGCTGTAGAGTGCAAATATAATTTATTTGAGACTGATCAATATCAAATGCTTTAACAGTTTTTGTTCTTACTGTAACAAATAGGAGGTGTCAGACAAATCAAGAATAAAGATCACATTTTAAATTCAAACATGTTTCATGACAGCATTTCTATTCCCAGTCTCCACTTTCCTGTCCCTAGTTATCATCTTTGAAATGATTGCCTATGTTGTTGTCGTATCTTGCATGTTGGGTGAATGGTGCTGTCTCTCAGGCCAAGTTCAGTCTACTTCACAGTAATATCACAAACTGCCATCATTCTGGTTTTGGCATTCTTTAATATTTGAAATCATACCCAGATGATCTGATGTATGTTAACCACTCAGGTATCTGCACTCCCTTCTGGATCATATCCCTTGTGAAGTTGTGATGTATTTCAGGTTTCCTCCTGAAATCAGAACAGATCTGGTCCTGAGGTATCTTAAGGCCAGAGCCCTCATTTGTCTGCAATCCTAACACTTTTCAACTAAAGAGTTGGTGCAGTTATGTTAATGTTTTTTCTCTATATATTTTTTGAGTAGAATGATTTTCCTTTCTCTCTTTTAAGGTTGTTACTACTGGGCTATATTTCTTTTTTCAAATTATTTTTTTAGTTATAAAGGGTTGTGAGTCTTCTCCTATCCTGCTTTAAATTGTACTTTTATTGGCAATAATTAATTAGGTATTGGAGTTGACCAAAAAATTAGGTATCAAAACTAAAGACTTGGCTTTTTACAGCTCCTTGGTTTGATTCTTGACTGCTTGTGTGTCATTTACGTCTTTTCCACGGATTTATACGGTCTTAACGGAACGGTGTTAAAAACAATTAGTTCAGTTGCTGCCACACTTTTTCAATAACAAGACACTTTTATCTTGGGCATTAGGCCAGTTGCCCCATAATCCTGGAGCAATGGTAGAGAAAACTCACAATGGTAAAATTGAATTTAAAAGATCATAGTAGATGCATTTGTATTTACACATTACTTCAGGCTACTTATAAAGGCACATCTGTTCTTAACATGCCAGACTAACTGGTATCCTATGGTGATGATGACAGTAAAATTACAATTTTATTAAAATAATTCCATAAACATGTAAATTTAATGTGTTTCCCAGAAATAAACTGACTGGGTCAATATAATCTATAACTGCTTAATGTTGAAATGATTCTTGTTTAGACCCAGGTTCGCTTCCCGGGTCCTCCCTCTGGAGTTTGCATGTTCTGCGTGGGTTTCCTCCGGGTGCTCCGGCTCCAGTCCAAAGACATGCAGGTTAGGTGCATTGGCGATCCTAAATTGTCTCTAGTGTGTGCTTGGTGTGTGTGTTTGTGAGTGTCTGTGTATGTGCCCTGCAGTGGGCTGGCACCCTGCCCAGGGTTTGTTTCCTACCTTGCGTCCTGTGTTGGCTGCAATTGGCTCCAGCAGACCCCCATGACCCTGTATATAGCGGGTTGGATAATGGATAATGGATGATTCTTCTTTGATGTGTCAAAGCCAGCATATGCAGAGAACATAATATCACCATCCTCCTATGAATGATGTCAAAGAGTTTTCCAAATACAGTAAGAAGCTAACTATAGAGAACTTTTTACCAAGCCAGGAGAAATTTATAGATGTTAGTAAATAGTGCAGTATGGTATTTACAAAGTTTTAACTCAAGTTGTTTGGGAGACTTCTGTATTTTGACTTTGAATTAAATCAGTCTTCATCAACGCATTTAAATGTTGAAGGCACAGTCCAGTTGCTCTACTGATCGTTTAGTTTAATTTTGCTGTGTCTTTGTCTCCTTCCTACTATAGTTTCAGCATTCTTCTTATTTTTCATCTTCTTTGTCTTACTATTTCTTTGGTTGTTTTTTTTAGGAAAAATGAAGAACTACAAATAGAAGTTTCCATCTTATTGCTATTTCAAATAACATGAATATTTCATATAAAAAAGATAAGTCTTAGTATTTTAAATGTTCAGGGAATTTTCATGACCTGAACTTAATGTGTTCTGTGTGGTGACTACTGTCTGTCTCTACAGTTATTGAAAGAGGTAGCCAGTTTAAAAAGTACTTAATTTGCAATTAATGAGGGGGTCAGGAAGTACGTTGATGATGAAGGACTTAATGTGCTACTTTAGTTGTGATGTGATTTGAGAAACACTCACAAATTAATGATTATTCTTAAGGTGGAATGTAAAATGTTACTAGCATTATGATGTTTTTGGGATGCATGATTTATATTTGAGATTATAAAATTTTCATTATTAAATCTATTAATAAATTTGTAGGATTATATTTTATAGGCAAATGATGTTTTATGTTTATGTTTTACATTTACCTTACAAATATATTACTCAAACACTTTTATTATTTGGTTCTTAACTATAATTTCACATTTACAGTAGTTAACCCTTATGGACCGAGGAGTTTTTGGAATAATTGCGTCTAAACTACATATCCTAAAATAAAAAGCTATCTATTTATGTAAAAAAAGAAGCTGCAAATTGCTGAAGAGTAGTGAGTACAATGTTCCAACTTTTTAAAATAAAGTATTTATAAGATTATAAATGTTTGTTTACACAAATATCAACTACGTACAACACAAAAAAAAGGGATTTCTTTCCAAAAAACTGGATTTTAAAGTGCCTAAGTAAGACATTTATGATGCACAGCCCTGGAATCAATTTTCTTTTGTGCCCTAATATCTCATCTATTAATATACTAAGTTTAGATGCCCTATCCCGTAGAATTGGAAAGTGATACTGTTTGGCATAAGTATTCCCCATTTTGAAAACATTGTATCTCTTGCATCTAAACAATGTTTTAACACAAATACTACAACTGAAATTACATATTTTAATTTTTTTTTAGAAAAACAATATATACACAAACATACACACTATATATCACTCTGAAGCAACAAATAACCAAAATTAATTTTCATGCCAGTCCTTGAAGCAATTTTTGTTTACCACTTGACACAGAGAAACCTTCCTTTTTGTATGACTGATTGGAATTGCCTTTTCCTCCACAGAAGTTTTCATCTATTTATTTATTTTTGTTGTTGATTTTTTTTGCATTTCACTTCTGAAATAATCTAAATACATACATACATACATTTTTATATCTGCTTCTTCCAGTGCTGGGTTATGGGGGTGGGAATAATATCTTTCCTGGAAGCCCTGGCCAAAGAGCAGGAGACAGCCCTGGACATTGCTCCTCAGAACTAGTCACACACCACACATACACCTAAACCAATGTATCTCAGCCACTTTTGGGTTGCAGGTGGCAATTGCTGCATAACAAGCACATGAGACTTGTTCATGGTATGATCTGCCCCTCCCCCCACTACTGATTCTAATTGCGTTTACTTCATCCAAGCGCTTGTGTCAACCTACAGTATTTTATCACCCACTTTGCTGGAGTGGCGTGCAGGGGATTATATCTTGAAAAAGATACTAGCTAAAATGGCATTTTGTTCATCATTTGCTTGTGAAACAGTGACGTGTGTAGCATGATACAGTGACATTCGGTTGAAAGGGGTGGACAAGGTGGTTCCCTGGTTCCCCAACATGAAACTGCGAGCAGTGGTGTGACGTTAGACCTGAGAGCGGTCCCCTGTGAAAATATACACGGTGTTACATTCCATCAGGGATGGAAAGACATGGGTCCCCATGTTAAACTGCAAGCATAGCATGATACAAGTATATTCAATCAAAAGATTGGTTTCCCCATCAAAGCTTGCAGAGCCAGTGATATTCGAACAAATGCCTCATCACACGAAACTTCAAGGGAAAATAAACTGTAGCTAGAAGAACACCACTCAGAAAACAAACAACGGAAGAATGTGCAGAAGACAACATCTACAGTAGATATGGCAATTAAACTTAAGACACTTGAGCTGTAAAAATGCATGTTTCAACACTTTAAAGTATAGCATTCAGTCCTTCAGAAATTGTGTCACTTTCAACAGAGTCAATACTGTGCCTCAAAGTCTTCATATTCCATATCACTAGCATTCATTTTGTAGGTATTCTTCAACCATATGTTTTTGTTTTTTTGAAGAAAACATTCCCCTAGCACAAACCTTAAATCTTATTGCACATCAACCAAACAATCTACATGCATTCTTGCAGAAGCTTCTGCATAAAAATACATAAAGATGCAAAATGATCAGCTGTCGCATACACTTTTGACATGTAGTAAAAGTGACTAATCGTTGACAAATATACTTAGCTGAAAAAGTATCATACTCAGCTATCCAATGTTATTGAGTCTTTCACCATTTGTGGTGAGACATAGGTGGGATCTGTGATAAAAGTAGACTCACTCATCTGTGAAGTGCTGCTCACCTCGGAATATATGTTTGCAAATTGCATATGTTACTAATGAAAGACTGCACACAACGTTAAAAGTTTAATTTATTTGAAAGAGGACACACTTGGGTATGTAAAAATACCATTACTGCTTTTGATTCTATTGTGGGTTTATTGCAACATACATAAACAACTTTGAAATATGGCTGTGTCCCACCAGTGGGACAACTCATGCATTAGGAGCTACTTTTACTTTAACTTTATTTCATCCTCTTAAAGGACTAAAAAATTCACCATATAAATATTGTCAATTGTGGTCTATGGCCGGCTTGTCATCCTGGCCAATACCCCCAGGCCGCCAGATGGAGCCCTCTCTGCAGCATGGAGGTGCCCCGAAGACCAGCAGGGAATCCTGGACAATGGAGTTTTCATACACAGCCTTGCTGGATACCCCAGGGGCCGCTAGATGGAGCTGCAGGGAGGAGCAAAGAATATTATTTGCCCTACGCCCCGGAAGTACATCCGAGTCACATGGACAAGGGGAATGACGTGCTTCCGGGGTGAAGAAAAGAAGAGTTTTGAACTGACCCGGAAGTGCTAAGAAGTCACATGCACTGAGGGTTCAGAAGCACTTCCGGGTCACGGACTATAAAAGGACTGTGGCAGCTCCCAGACGACGAGCTGAGCTGGGTGGTAGGAGGGCAACGCGTCTGGGAGTGGAGGATTGATTATTAGTGATTATTGTGACTGATTTGATGAGTTAAGTGGAGAGGAGGGTGCTTTGTGCACTGTAGATAATAAATAAAATCAACTTTTGGACTTTCATCTGGTGTCTTGAGTCTTGGACAGGGGTTCAAGGGAGCAATACTGCCCCATATCTGTCACACAATCTATATTTTTCAGTTGACTTATGGTGTTTTATTTGTAGGTGACATTGGTGGTGGAGTTAACAAAGCAATACATTTAAATCATTTTGCCAAATGAATGAAAATGTAGCTCAAATCAAAGTTGCTTTTAAATCTCTAAGATTGATCAGTTTTTGGAAACACACCTCATTAATTGTTAAAATACATTTCATAGCTATGTTTGCCTCTTCCTGACAAACTCAATTTGTCCTTCATCCACCAAAATTTTTAGCAGTAGTTCAACCTGCTTTTCTATATGTTACTTGCAATTTTTGGGACTTAGTTTATCTAAGTAAATACATAATTCTATTGACAAACCATTTTAGATTCCTGGTTTAAATGTTTAGATGGTTTTGCTTTTGGTTTGGTTATAACCCATGCCATTTATTTTAGTTCAGTTATAGGGCATATGTCCTAAACTTTATAGAGATTTAAAAATATAGAGATAAAAGGCAATAATAAATAGTTTCCATTTAATTATCCCCAAATTAAAAACCATATTTTAAATTAGATTATATTCAAAGGGGGTATCAATAGTCTATTTATAATTTCAATTGATATTTAGACTAAACTTTTGTAATATTCTTTTTTTGCATGGACCTGTTTTTGACCTGGATTCCGCAGTATTTGAGTAATACTGTATTGGTATCAGACATGTTGTGAATCAGAGATATCTTCAGAGAAGCACTTGAAGGAACATTAGACTGACATTTTGATGGTATGGCTGAAATAGAATCTGTGTCATTAATCATTATGTAGAACTTCATGATGTGCTTTAACATACTGGAGGACTATGACATTTTCACTTTCTTCTAACCATATTCTTTGTTAGTGTATGGGGTTCTTTTGCATTTGGAGTCAACTATTTTAACCTGTAATGTATTGATTTTTTTTTACTGTTTTCTAGAATTCCTTTGTATGAACATAGTAAAGTTTAAAAGAATCTTTATGAATAAGTAAGGCATCACATAAAGCAGAGCATATATATTTAAAAGCAAATTTTTGAATGTTCATCTCTATATTCAATGTCAATAATAACCTATATCTAGAGTGATAAATCATCTGAACAGGCAGATGAATAATGCATTAAAGATGAATTTGAATGTCAGATTATGGTTGAAGTATCTGAAATAATTCTTACAAACTATAAAATAATTTAATGTGACATCATTGCTTTCAAATTTCTTCTATGCCAATGATATGATTGATCTAAGCCATTAAATTTGAATTTAGCTACAATCATTCTCTCTGTTTTTCCCTAATTATTTAATTTGTGGTTTCCTTATGTTATTTATAAGATCATTTTGTTGCCATTTTTGGCATGCAAAATGTCACCATGAAAAGGAACATTGAGAGCTTTTGTTTTTTGTAAATTGCAACATGCTATTTTTCTAAATAAGAATTTTTTGTGTTGAAGACATAATATTGTAACGTGTCACATTGATAGTAATAGTAACAAAAATCACACTCTGTGTTGCTACGAAGACATTTCTCATTTTCAAATTCAGTCATTTAGTAACTCTTTTGTGTTATACCATTCAGAAAAGATTCTTCAAGTACTTTACAATGTAATTAATAGCGTTACATAATGCACAAGATCAATCGACTAATATGCTAAATGATCATGAAAGAAAAGGGTCAACTGGAGCATGAAAAGAATAGCTTAAAGGAGAAAGAAATGAGCCACACACTAAAGAATGTTAGTTTTGAAATGAATTAAAGTAGTGGCGCACTACAAGGGCTGCAGGTTTTCATTGTAACAAATCTTTTAATTCCACAGTGATCAATGCCTGTTATTTGAACAGCTAACATTATTTTGCTGAAATTAAAATGGTCCTGGAGTATACTATATATTTTTCTTTCCCAAGAAAATATGTACAGTTGGAATTCCATTTTAAAGCTTTTTGTTGTTGAGGTGTTTACTTAGAATTCCTTTATTTTAATATTAACTTAATGCTTGATTAGTATTCCCATTAAGCCAAGTGCAAATCTTTAAGTGACATGTACAAAAGCCATTCTGATAGGAAAAAACACCATGCTCTCAGACCTTAAACTAAACAAAGAAGGGCAGTCCCAAAATATATGTATAAATGTCCCTGGGGTGTTCAGGGAGCAGATGACAATCCCCAAACATGTTGTTTAATAGGGTGGTTTCTGGTTTCTGACACGAGAACAGAGTAAGTGAGAAATTATACAAAGAATAGGAAACAAGGACAGGAGACTGGAACTTCACAAGTTTTAGAAACAAATGAGGTAATAGAAAAGGAAGATTTTAGAGATAGGATTACATTATATGAATTTTACAAGCTAGAAAATTTAATATGTCAGTAAAGATATATAAGCACTTATAGTTATTGTGTAAAGTTATGGCTGTAACTTCATCAGATGTTTGAAGAAATATATGAGTGAAAAAGTCCCAGTTCTGCTCCGGTTTCACAAGTTTCCTTCACTTATTAATTGAGTAAATTTGTGACTGAATTTTATTGGCGCTTTGCTTCTTCTTTAAAGATCTCCCAAGTCATTTTCATTCTTCTCCCTCATATTTTTACTCATACTCAAGGATACATCAGTAGTATAAGCCAGGTGGCTTCTGTCAAACTGTCAATCAAATTTGATTTCTGACCTTAAGCCCTGCAAATTTCCCTCTGATTGGTGGATTTGAATGATGTGTCCTGTCCCTCCACCTGATTGGTGGATTGAAAGGATGGCCCGCCCCCGACTCCCACCCCCCACCTGTTTGCCCGAGGAAAGTGTCAAGGGCATTTTGATGGATGTCTGCCCCCCTGCTTAATCCCACCCCCACCCACTTGTTTGCCCGAGAAAAGTGTCAGGGGAATTTTGATGGATGTCGATCCCACCCACCAACCACCTGCTTGGCCACATGTCTGTCAACACCTGTTTTGTGGGGTGGCACCCCACTTCCTGGCCCCTTCTCTCGAGAACAAGTCCAGGCATGTTGCTGCTGGACCCTCGACAAGTCCAAGCATGTTCCTAACCATACCCTGCCAGCCACACCTGTTGGTGGCCCCCACACCCCCCTGACTCATCTCCCAAGGACAAATCCAGGCATGTTGCAGCCAGACCAAGCAACGTGTCCGGGGCATGAACGCCTCTGCCTCAGCCCCCGGTCAGGCAGCACCTGTTGGTGGGCCCCTCCACGTCCTGGCTCACTTCTCACGATGACAAGTCCAGAACATATTCCAGCCGGGCCGATCTACCTTATAGCCGCTTCTGCCTATATTGCTTTAGGTAAGACCCGTGCATGTATGTAACTATTATTTTTAAAATATCTATCTAATCTTTATCATTTGTAAGCTGCTTTTTTATCTAAGCCCACTTACAGGTCCAGCCTTTTTCCATCTCACTGAAAATCCATCCAACAATGAATCTTCCATCTCACAGACAGATTCTGCAGTAAAGCAACCGCAACAGTGAATCTGGTATCCCACAGAAAGTAGATGACAGGCTCTGAGCGTTAGTGAGTCCCCATATGCTCGGAGCAGGCAGCCTCTGCACGGTCCCGAACAGGCACGTGTCAACAAACTGTATGAGCCCCAGAGCGCTAGTAGAGCCGCCAGTGCCGGCCACATGCTCGGAGCTGTTAGGCTCTGCTGTGTTCATCCCTGCACGCGTATGCTTGTAAACAACTGTGTTTAAGTTCCCCTCCTCCGACCCCCGCCTGTTCGTGAGCACCCAGAGTGTCTGTCCATGGATTGTACTTTACTTTTCAAGTTAAGGGATTTTAAAAATCATATACACAGTTAAATAATATGCGGCAGTTCCCTTTTAAATCACGTTTGAGACGTCTAAAAAATATCTATCTTATGCTGTATAATTTGTAATTATATTAATATACTTATAATTTGTATAAAAAGTATATCTAAAACAATCCCGGTTCTATCCAACACCTTCCATTTTAAATAATCAAATACCTGTATTTTCAGTTGACCTAAGGAAACTTTCAGGTCCCTGAGTTAAGCACTCTTCACCACTCTGTGAAAACTCTGATCATTCTTTCAGCTTCTTCCAAAAACAGTTGGAGATTCCACTTCCGACACGGCAGGCCAGAAGGGCAACCCCCACTTCAATTGTGGGAAATGATTCAAGAGATGTTCACACATGAGGCCTTTAACAAGTTCATATCTTCCTGTTGTCCATATTAAACGGTGTAAAAACGGAGCTAGGGGCACACATTTGCTAAAAGAAATCTCGTCAGGAAGATAAAATGGTGCGTCTTCATTATCGTCTTAGAAAAATTATTTATTTTATTTATGGATAGGACTAAATGAAATATAACTATTATTTATACATTCTTTTCTCCCGAGAGTCACGGCAGTCATGGTATGGCATATTTTTAAGTATTATATGCTATATATATTTGCCAAATGAGTATGTTTTTAAAAACGGATGGCTGAATCCTTATATTTTATCCTTAATATGAATATTTCCAAGTTGATTCTCAAGTGTGTGTGTGATCAAGCTCGTGTGTAGGCGGGTGATCACAATTGTATGTGTGTATAAGATGCAGCATTTATTTCTATCTGTGTGTACGACAATTAATGTACAAATTAATAGGACTGAAGCAAACAATATTAGTTTTTTCCATACCGAAACGGGTAATCCAATCAAGTAGTTTTTGTCTCAGCGGCTAAATATTCAAACAGGGTCTCTCCTCTGAGAATATTCAGGCATGGTTTAAATGCACAGGCCGGTTGTGTATTAGCTCTGTCATAATAAGAGGTCAGCATTCTGAAATACGTACAGAAGGGACCCTTTGTGAAATGCGTACTTGTTCGAATCGAACTCTCACTGTAGCAGGAGAATCTTTGCACGGGGCAGCAAGTTTTCAAAAGTCTGAGATAGCGAAACATTTTTACTTTAGAAAATCTCATTTGTTATAACCGGTTGGATCCAGACTCCAAGGATGAACAGGATCCAGGAGCATATCTCGAAGCGAATGCTTAATAGACATAAGGCAACTGTGTTTTCATTCATTTTGCTAAATGAAATGTAATTATTTTAATACAGATTAGTAGCCCCCAAAGTCCAGATGATTTTTAGACGTATCAAGTATATTATTGAATCATGGGGTAAATGAATATTATAACATGTTTCTGTATTTATGAGATTATATCTTAATACACAGGGAACCTGAGATGAGTCAGTCTGTTTTTATTTACGTCTTTAGATTTTAAAAGGTTTGTATCTAGACATTTTTCTGTGGTACTGGTTTCTTTATCGGCTTTTTTCACAAAGGTAAGGGATCTTTGCAAGACGGACGTATAAAGTATTCATGTTGCATTGGCGGTCAAGTCACCGCGTTCAAGTATGAATTTCATTTGTTTATCCAGTTCACTTTCTGTAGCGTTTAAAAGGACGCTGGAAGCCGGGGGTGTTCTGCCGCATTGGCGCCGTATGTTGTCGAGGTACTAGGCACATCTTGCACGTGTATTCATATTTATACTCTCAAACCTATTAAACTAGTAATGAAAGAAATGGCCGAGCTTAACAGGGCTCCGAGAGGCCCTCCTTTCTGATTTAAAAGGTTTTTTTTCTTTTTCTTCTTAACTGTAACTCCAGCTTTGCCTCCATTTCACCACTGCAACTGACCCTTTCTCTTTGTAGATTAAGGCTGTAGGGTAGCGTTTCTCAACGGTTATGTAACTGCGAACCAAGTTTTTCATAACAGTTTTAATTGCGCCTCCTAATGTTTTTTTGAAAGTAAACCCATTAATACCAATTTTAGCTTTTTTAATTAATGACATATCATAGATGCTTATTTTATTATAACTACATAACTTTTATCGAGATTTATCTAACTCGATTTATTTTTCTAGTGTCAGAATGTAGATTAAGTTATTTTGTTTTGGGTTTAATAGATGTATTTTTTATATTTTCGATTCTTATTTTCTTTTTTTCACATCTTCGCGCCCCCCCTAGGGGGGCCAGCCCACAGTTTGAGAACCACTGTTGTAGGGTTTTATTTGTGGCATTTCAAGCTAAATTAGATTCCCTTGGTTATTCAGCTGTCCATTGGTGTTCCATTTTTGTTATAAATTGTATTTAGTCTCTCTTTATTTACTAAACATTTTATATGATGATTAGGAAACAGTTATCTTTGTTAGCTTTAATTTAAAACAGCATTTTCATCAACAGGTTATAACCACTTTGGTACTCAGGGTGTTTTGTATAATACAAAGTTTTAGAAATTCTGTTAATGCTTGGATTACCAAGCCTTCCATTTTACATCAGTTATAAACCCCTGAAAATAAGAATGGTTATAGTATGTTATATGAGCCTATACACTACAGGGCTGATGATTAGGCTTATTTTGGACATGTTAAGCAAATCAGGATGGTAAATGTTTTAGTGAATAGTTACATAATATCTGTTATATCTGTTAATACAAGGATTAAAATTTTACTAAAACTGCGAGGTTTATTCTTTCTTTTAGGTAGTACAGGTTACATAGGACAGCTATCATTGAAAACTGCTTTTCCCCTCTGTTTGTGAAAAAGCACCCTTTGTTTTAGTAGCATTCAGGGTGAAGGGGATGTAAGTTTAAACTGTGATTCCAAGAGTCAACAAGTGTCTGCAATCGTCTTAAATACAAGTCAAAGGACCAGGGTTTGTACAGGGATCATAGTCAGGGGCAGAGTTAAGCTAGACATTATTATTCCAAAATGAAAGATTGACTCACCTATATCACAAATATAAGATAGTAAAAATGAAAATTTACAAATACTAAGTCACAGAGGAGATTAAAAAACATATTAAGACCCTTTAAAAAAACCCTTTTAAATCAGAAAGGAGGGCCTCTCGGAGCCCTATTAAGCTCGTCCATTCCTTTCATTACTAGTTTAATAGGTTTGAGAGTACAAATATGAATACACGTGCAAGATGTGCCTAGTACCTCAACAATATACGGCTCCAAGACGGCAGAACCCCCCGGCTTCCAGCGTTCTTTTAAACGCTACGGAAAGTGAAAGACTAAAGACTTAGATAAATGCTACAAATGATAAAGCAAACATCAAACAGGCCTGGACTTGTCCTTGAGAGAAGGAGCCAGGAAGTAGTGGGCCACCCCACAAAACAGGTGTTAACAGACAGGTGGCCAAGCAGGTGGTTGGGGAGTAGGACCGACATCCATCAAAATGTCCTTGACACTTTCCTCGGGCAAACAGGTGGGTGGGGGTGGGGGTAAGGAGGGGGGCAGACATCCATCAAAATGCCCTTGACACATTCCTCGGGCAGATAGTTGAAGCAGGGCCAACCTTTCCAATCCACCAATCAGGTGGAGGGGTGGGGCACATCATTAAAATTCACCAATCAGATGAAGGGGGGGGGGGCTTAAGGTCATAAATCAAATTTGATTGACAGTTTGACAGAAGCCACCTGGCTTATAATACATACGTTATATATTCTCAAAATCACTTCTTTATTTCTTATCGAGTCTACATTTTGCTCATGTTTTAGATCATTGCACTACTCATACTCATTTCCAGCTTCTGCAATCCTATCACGATAGAAGGTTTAACATATTTTCTTCTCCAGCATTGTGAATTCAGCACTAAGTGCTAATGATTGTCACAGGGATTTTTTGGCAATTTGTTAAATTTAGTCGAAGATCTCGCATATGAATGGTTGACAGTTAATGTGGTATTCATGACAATATATCAGAATTGGCTCTACTATGTAGTCATAGAATCCATAAATTAAAATCATACTTATCTTCTTTGAAAGATAGATGCCCATGTGCAGTGGACCTGGAATATGAATTTTAAACTAATATTGTAAGATATGAATTACACTCTATGCTTCTTCAGAAGGCTAAATTTGATAACCCTTGTATTTGTGCACACTATTATGTTTATAGTGGTAATCCCACCAAATTACTAGCCTTAAGGTTATGATGTTGTAAAGCGTTTGCTCCCATTTCAGTTAATATAAACAAATTGTGATCACTGACCCAACAACATCCAGCAGATTAACAACAGATTTTATTAGTTCTACTCTTTTTTCTTTTTTTTTAAATCCTAGGCATCATTATCCAGAACAAAGTTTATTTATGGAAATCATGCCCTTTCCCAAGCTGTCTAATTATGATGTGGAATTGCTGGACTCCACAATTACTTTAGCTCAATTGAAGGAGGTATTAGATTTGATGAACACAGGGGAACTCACCACGGGTTGACGGGGTACTTCCTGAGGTTTTTCAGCCTCTGGAAATAAAGTACCAAGCCCTTATTTACAGATGACAAACTTTTGTATCTCTTCTTCCAAATGACTCACCTCCCAGAATTCATTATTGATCTCACTAAAAATCCCTGTAGAATATGTAAATTCTAAAATCACTGGCAAAGTCATTGACAAGGGTGCTTATTGGTCAATCACATGTCTATTCATCCTGATCAGAGAGGCTTCATTCGATCTCACCATGCAGCTAACAATGTTTTTCATCTCCTGCTTGTTATAGATGTGGTTCCAACTGTGCCTTGCTCAACCACTCTAATTCTGTTAAATACAGAAAAGGCTTTGGACAGTATGTGCTAGACGTTTCTTTGACAGGTAATGCAATTGATGGGATATGGGAAAGGCTACATTAATGTATTTTAAACATTACATTCCTCTCCCATTGCTACTACTTATATCCTGACAAATATAAATATTGTCTGGCTTTTTAAGATATTTAAATGTGCTAGGCAAGGACACACTCTTTCTCCTTTACTGTTTAACACCTCAATTGAACCACTGCACATAGTCCTTCATTCTCTAAAACAAATTATTACTACTGCTGCCCAAAGCCCCCTTGCATGTGGATGACATCTTTGCCTTTATGAAGATGCTTCCTCAGACCTCTGTAACATAATTAGTCTATTTAGTTCATTTGACAGCATATCAGGCTACAAATCAGTTGCTCCAAACTTCTCCCTTCTCAAATTGAACTCTCCTTGCAGTTATCATGGTTTTACTAATTTTACCCCATGGTAAAATAAACAGAATATTTTGTAACTGACATCTCCCTCTTGCTTCAGGACAATGCAACCTCCATCTGTTGCCAAATAATTAATAGTGTCAGGGAATCTCTTACTACTCTGGTATTCTTCAATTTCTGATGTCCAAATATCCAATTCCTTCTTCTTCTTTCTATTTATAATTGCAAATTAGGTATGCTCTTAAGACTTTAATGTTCAGCTATCTTTCCCTTCTTCATTTTCTCCATCTTTTTTAAAATCTGTAGCTCTATATCCCCTTCTTTAAAACCTGGGGCAATCTCTTTTGCACATTTGCACAAAGAAAGCTGCAAAACCTTCCCTGTCTTCTGTATCCACAATCTCCTGAAAAAAAAATGCTTTTAAGAATAGTATATCTTCCTGGAAAAATCCCAATCAGTAGTTTATGCAATTTAAGTGTGTTCATCATTATGCCATGGGACTCCTACTGCAGTGTTCTGGAAGCCTATCACAGTATTTCCTTTTTGTTTCCTATGATATGTTTCTGTTTTTTATTCTACCTATCTGGCCTGTATGGTTTTTTTTAGTGCTGTCAGTATCTTCTGGTGTCTCACTGGAATCACTGCTATCAATTTCACCACCTGTGTCCTTTTCTATTTCACTTCCTGTTTTTACAGTAAACCTTTCAAAACAACCCTCCCTTTTCTGCTTCTTTTTTCTTTTCTTGCATTCACTTTAGTCATTTTTCTCCATCTCGGATTGTGTTGAGTATTTTTCATCTAGCTAACTTTTTTTCCATTCTAGAATTTCACAATCATTTTTAACTTTCAAATGATGACATATTTAGTGCAGGACAGACATACAGTATCTTTAGGTTGCATCTGCTCTTACATCAATTTTAGATGTCAACTTGAGTAAAAATATTAATTTTGTGTGTCACTTTTTTTTTAAAAAAGTGTATTTGTGTGTTTATTCATATTTTTATGCAAGTGTGAAGAGGGATTTAGGATTGTGGAATTGAGAGTTTGGGTAGCCCAGGGCAACCGTTTTCTTTGAGACAAATCTGGCTCTGGAGATTGTTCAAAGATGATAGTATAAGATACAGTTTGTAGGTTTCACTTTATTTTTCTGTCAAATATGATACAGAAGGTACTGCCAAAATGGCTACTGGGTGTATTTTACTGTAATGTGCATGACAAAATAAAAAACTGTGAAATATTGAAAATGAAGCAATTACTGAAGCTTGATAGAATATTATGAAACTGATCTAGGAAAAATATTTTTAAACAATCTTACATTCTCTTCATGATCTGTCACCATAAAACAATATACAACATAGTTTTTTTTTTAACCATTGGAAGTTGAGTGTTGAGTCATGCCAACAAATATCAAACTAATTAAGATGGTAATATGTTTGTAGGTCCTTTAGATTAGTTACAAAGCTAATTATGTACAACCTCTAGGCATTCTGATAATCACAATAAATTCTAACTTCAGTTGAGTCTACAGTAGATGTTGCTGTTTCTGGAGTTCCACACATGAGACAAATAAGGTAGATGTCTTCAACCTAATATGAATGAAAATATTAATTATACATCTTTATCTAAAAATTCTAAATATGGCAAAATTATGTCAGATTTGATTATTGAATTGTTAAAGAATGGAATTTTTGGCTGCAAATCTTCAATATCTAAAATCTGAAGTAAAAGCATAGCAAGCACTGAAATAAAGATATAAGCGGTTAGTCAAGGTACCCTATGACTAATGCTTAATGATACAGTTGCAGATGGGAACTTAGGCTTTGCAATTTTATAGAAAAAACTTAATGAAGCTGTGAAAGAGCTACATTATCTGAATCTGTAAAACTACCATTTACAAATTGCACAATCAGTTTCAGCAAGATGTGGATATTGTTCCATAGGATTGAAAAAAGAATAATGATTGCAGACCCTGGTTGACTGTAATAGCATTTAATAAGCACTTGATTTCCTGTCTTTATCTGTACATTACAATGAGGATAACTAACACTCAGCCTATGCACTCACTCTTGTTCTATATGGCTAAACTGCGTCTGCCTTTCACACATGCACTACTCTGTTGCCACCTAATGGTATCAATGTATAGCCCCCCACTGATTTAGTTGTTTTAACATTTAGCAAAATTAATATATACTGTATTACTAAGTACTTACCTGACAGCAGCAAACTCTAGTTTACTCTCTTCACACATATAAACATCTGAAAATGTCAAGTTTACAGTATTCGCTATTTCACAGACCTCCATCCATCCATTTTCCAACCCACTGAATCCGAATACAGGGTCACGGGGGTCTGCTGGAGCCAATCCCAGCCAACACAGGGCACAAGGCAGGAACCAATCCAGGGCAGGGTGCCAACCCACCACAGGACACACACAAACACACCAAGCACACACTAGGGCCAATTCAGAATCACCAATCCACCTAACCTGCATGTCTTTGGATAGTGGGAGGAAACCGGAGCGCCCGGAGGAAACCCACGCAGACATGGGGAGAACATGCAAACTCCACGCAGGCAGGACCCGGGTCTCCTAATTGCAAGGCAGCAGCGCTACCACTGCGCCACCGTGCCGCCCTTCACAGACCTAAAGTCCTTTTTTAACTGACCATTCCTATACATTTTTCCTCCTCCTTTTCTTTATTTTTCTTTTTTATTATTATTAATTTTATTTTAAAAATAACATTCTACATGATCAAGTCTAACCTAAACAACAAAGAAAATAACATTATATATAATCAATTCAAACTAAACAAACCAGAATTCAACCCCCTCCCGAGATAAAGAGAGGAGAGCTGACAATAACAGCAAATCTTTAAAAACAACAAAGAAGAGAGAATATCCTTTTCCCTATTCTATTTCTATTTTTAATTAGATCTCTCCATATTTTTAAAAAAGTTTTGAACACTAAATAAGAATTATATTTTTCCAAACAGTATAGAACATCAGTTACCTACTGACTTGTAACAGGCAGGCTGGGATTCTTCTAGTTGAGCAACATAAGACTATATACTAGTATTTTGGCATAGGCAATTACAATCAATTTTTCCTTCTCCACTTTAAGCCCATCTGAGAGTACATCAAACTCAGCTGTTAATGGGTTAGAAGTGATTGTGACACCAACGCTGTCTAATAAGCATTCAAAGATTATTGTCCAGAATTATGTTACTTTGGTGCACACCCAAAACATTTGGCGCAAAGAGGCCAGAGCTAGATTGCAAGCTCACAGGTTGGATGTTTTCCCTGGAAACATTTTAGATAATTTTAAATGAGATAAAAGTGATTTATAAACTTTTTAAGTTGAATGATTAAATGCTGTGTGTATATGAAAGCAGAGTGTATTCTATGCACAACTACCTTCCACTCCTTTTTTGAGATGTTAAGTGAAAGATCCTTTTCCCACTATACCCTGGGCTCTTTGAAAAAAGAGACTTTAAAGTGTTCTTATGTATTATTGAGATGATGTCTCAGTCTTCAAGACTGTTTAGTATTTCTTCTGGAGTATAAATGTTTAAGTTGTGAGGAAAACTGGATAGGTTCCTTTTAGTAAAGTTTCTAATTTGAAAATTGTGGAAAAAATTATGTTGATGGGAATTTAAATTTGAAGCGTCCATAAGATTCAAAGGCATTATCTATATACAATTCTCTAAGTGTTTATTTCCCGGACATTTTCTAAACAGTAAATACTGTGTAGGTTTGAGAGGGTAGAAAAAGGTGATGATCATGTAGTGGTGCAACAGATAAATGTTTCTCTGCCTTAAAGTGCTTTCTGCATTGGTTCCATGTTCTGAGTGGTTGATAGACAATTGAATTTCTGGTATATTGACAACAATTTATATTTACTGGGGCACAAAGCTGGGCATATAAAGAAACACAACAATATTTTATTTCTGTTGCAGACCAGGCCTGTGTATGTATATTCATAGTCTTTATAGCTTGTATATTTGATGCCCAGTAATAAAATTGAAAGTTAGGTAGTGTTATGCCCTCTTTTGCTTTAGGTCTTTATAGAGTCACCCTATAGATGCATGGATGTTTTGTATTCCAAATAAATAAATAAAAAATAATAATCTAATTTCTTAAAGAATGATTTGTATATGTATATGATGATGCTGTGAAATAGAAAAAGAAGCCTGGGAAGGATGTTCAACTTGACAGTACTGATTCTCCCTGCTAATGTGAGATGGAGGGTAGACCATCTGTTCACATCTTCTTTAATTTTTTCCATGCAGAAAGTAGCATTTTGTTGAAAAAGATCTTTATATTTACTTGTGATGTTTACCCCTAGGTATTTAAACTGATCTGCTAAAATAAATTAGTAGCTGTCCAGTCTAATATTGTGTGATTGAGAATGCACTAGACAAAGCACACTTTTATTCAACTTAATTTTGAATTAAGATATCTGCTAGTGCATTAAAGATTACAGGTACAGAAGTTTGTTGGTGTGATATATACACTACCATATAATCTGTATAAAGTAATATTTCCTTCTCAAGTCGTTCTCTGCTAATCCAATTTGTCTCTGATGCATTTCGAAAGTTTGGGCATCCTTGTCAAGTCCCACGTTCTAGTTTGAAGTATTCTGAAATAATGTTGCTGTTCTCGACTGGTATAAAATAGTTTGATCCAGGCACATATGTTTGGCCCAAACCTAAATTTGTGCAATGTGGTTAATAGGTAGTTCCATTCAACCATGTCAAATGTTTTTTCTACTTTCAAAAGTAATAAGATTACATTAAACAAATGGCAAAGATTAGAAGATTAGAACAGAAGTTTCTGTTTTTAAAAAATCCTGTTTGGTCTTGTGATATTGCAGAAGGAAGCTCTTTCTCAGTCCTTATAGCTAGAACTTTGGAGAGTATTTTAACATTTTTCATTATTGTAGGCAACAGACTGATAAGCAGTGTCACGCACGCGCGAATAGGAGACCGCGGATGGACCTTAACACGCTTCAGAAGACGTTCGCTGGCAGGGAGTGGCGGGGTACTACCTTTCTCCTTTGCCTTCTTCCAGGAAAAAAGACGCTCAGCCACCATAAGCCTCATTCCCGCAGTACTTTACTTCCGCCCTTCCTCCGCCATCTTTCTTGACGTCATCAGTCCCATCCTCCCTCACGGTTCCTTCCCAGCATTCCTCCACTTCCGGCTCCTCCCTTATAAAATGGCCGCCGACGTCTTGTATGGCGTCGCGCATATAAACTGTTTGAGTTTATATAATTTGACCTGTTTTTTGAGTTTTGATTGTGGACTTGTCTGCAATATACGGGGCCGGAAACCCCAAACCTTTATGTTGTTTTCTCTTGAGTCTTTTACAGCAGCCTGAACCAGAAAAATAAGGACTAGGAGAGAAAAGGGGTTTAATATAAGACAAGCAAACTCATAGTCAGAATTCTTGCTAAGTGCCACAACAAAGATTTAATCTAACTAGTTAACAAGTCAAACATGTTGTGTGATTCATTATACAAGAGATTGAGAAAGATTCAAAACCAAAACAAAAATAAAAAAAACACTAAATAAAAGAAAGCACAGGTAATGCAGCAATTCTTTTATGAATTTATCCAAAATCCAGGATGATCAGTGAACACGATTGCCATCTTACACTGCTTGTGCACACAGATGTCATGTGTCATACCAATCTGTTCATGTGGTAGCAGCCTGCTTTTATGGCTGTTGCTACAAGAGAAACTTTAAAAATAAAGTAATTGCCCAAAAGATAAAAATAAACATCTATAACCAGATTTAGTTTCAAAAATAATATGTGCAAACCCTATTTTTTATTTTCCAAAAATGGGATTTACAATAAATACTAAAATACTAAAAGAATCTGTTTGGATCATCTTTCAGTTTTTAATTTGTAGCCCCCTGAACACTGTACATGTGAACATTTGGTCAACTGATTGCAATACATGGAATCTTTTACTCTTAACAACACAGATACTAAATCTTGAAATACACTGTGTAAACAGATGCAGTGCCTTATCGCAGTTGAAATATTTAAATTGGTATGCTCCTTTTTCACATTTGTTTTCAGTTTGTAAAGGGTTTGAAATGTCACACGATTTAAGGTTTATTAAAAAAGAAAAGTGAGCAACCATGCATTATCATTACGGTGTTGATTCTGGCATAACTGGATAAGAAAGTTTTTGTTGCTGAATCATAGTTATCAGTTGTCCTTATTTTTAGAGGTTTTCAGTGCTTAAACACAACTACATTAATGACTACAGAGAGGCATTTGAGTGAAAAGGCATCTATGTATATGCAGGACATTCTTTTGAATGTGTACATTTTGGCAATGTAAAGCAGTTTAAGGATTTATAGTATTATGAATGTGTCATTTTGCCTATTTCAATGAAAGCAGTTTATTAAAGATAATGTAAATGACATTAAGAAGAGGTGGTCAACTCAGGTCACATGGCTTGAGGAATCAGACTTGAGTTTTACATTTTCTGATTTGCTTGACAATACTTAAAAAGTTACTAAACTTGACTTAGACTTGCAACTTGTTACTCAATTTGGTTTTAAGATTAATGAATTACAAAGTCTTACTTATCGTGCCGGAACTTTTATTTTTCAAATTGCATTCTTTTAATTTACATTCTGCTATACTTTTCATGCTCCATAGCTTTAGAATTCCTCAGGACTAATCAGCATACTGGAGTGCAATAGCAATGAATGGATCATCATTAGGAATTATCAGTTCTGAATATTTTCAAATTACTGCAGACTACAATGCAAAGAATGAAATGGCTCTCTGCAAAATCTAAGGTCAAAAAACACCAAGATGACAATAGCATCTTTAAACTTTGTGATTTCCAGATTCATAAAGAAAGGTACACTATCTAGAGCAGGCATGTCAAACTCACTACCATTGGTGGGCCACTTCGACTGCCATACTTGCATCAGCGGGCCGCACTGTAACAAATACTATTATACTATTATACAAAGTTACTGTAACTTTCTTTCTAATACTGAAAACTTTAAAAAAAGTAACACTTAAAGTTTAGTTTAAAGAAAAGCAATTTATTTCCATACACTCTCCGTATTACAGTGTACAATTAGAGTCTTAGGATCTTAGCTAGGTCCTTATATTATTATATTATATTCATTGCTTATGTAGGAGTCTTACCGTGTGAGACACTCGGCATCTCTTGTTAGTAACCAGTTTGTCAATATCAGGCTTGAAATCTTGTGCAGCTGCAACTTTTATGAGGGATGAAAGGTGCTCGACAGTAAGTCTTGAGCAATGTGGGGTTTTGGAAGCTTTTATTAACAAAAACAATTGCTCACAAAGGTAAGTGCTTCTGAACATAGACAGTACTCTCAGTGCCAACTTACAGATCTGCACATACGAGGGTGGCAGGTAAGCATACAAGCCTGGCACACCAACTTCGTTGCAATTTGCCTTCAGAATAGAATCTGACTGCAGTTTAATCAATTCCATTTGGATATTCTCAGACGCATTCTCAGCGTTGTAAGAGAACAGCGCAAAGTCCTGTTCGTGTGAACTGAAATCACGAAAACGCTCACTGAATTCATTGCTCAGTAATTCAAGTTGGAAAACAAATCCTCCAAAAATCAAATTTTACTTTACTAAGTTTACTTCAAAGTTTATATTGTAAAATAAACCGATATGCAAAAAAACACCTGACCTACACTAATTTTACAAACTCAAAATCACAAAAATATGTTAATAAACAATTTACCAACTTCTCGCGTCCAGAGCAACACCTTCTTATACAAACATCACACACTGCGTGATAGCGGTATACCTAATGGTGTTATTCCTGATTCATGAATCACCAAATTAATGTTGTTGACGGTCACTTGTTATGATCATTGTGCACTAATAAGCAAAAAGATTGTTTCACATCAAGACCAGTCTGGAGTGCAGAAAAGAAAGAAGAAAAGCATGAAGAGATAGCACATACTGCACTTGTAGGCATGTTTAGAAATCTAAACTTGTCTAATTTTCAGTAAGCTATCTAGCATTACATCAGTTGCCACTACTGTACACTAAAACAGGCATAACAATAGAATGTGTAACAGTTTTGATAACAAGTGTTTAATATATATTATCTGATGATACACTACCCAGTTGACACATGGCAAAGGATTATTTATTACTGCCATATAGACTTCAGGATCTAAACACATTGTTAAAGACTGCTAACGTTAGCTCTCTGAGTGTCATTGCATTGAGGAAACATTTATAAATTTCATCAGCACACAGTCTCTCCCACTATCTAATTAATTGTTGGCTGAATTGTAGAAAAGCGCCATGCAAGAAACTTTAATATACAAAAAAGAGCAAATTTTACTTTTACCATGGGACTTGTGAACATTTCATCAACAGAGACACCACATTTTGTTATATTACAAGCTACTTAACTTTCCTTTTGTACACCCGCTCACAAAGGTAACACTGGTATACAAAAATACATATGTTCCACTACATACAGTATATGCTAAATTGCAATAAATATTACTGTGGAATTTTTAATTTGTGGCCCACTGAACATGGCACAATTGATCATTTGGTCAAATGACACACCACATTCTACTATAGAGTCACCCTTCCAGATTCACAAATTTAATGTAAATATCAAATTCTTTGGCAGAAGAATATGGCTAATTTGTATGTTTTGTATATTTGAGGCCTAAGCAGAGCAATGATGGAGTATAATCTGATTTGGAATCTAAAGTATTTTAATACAGTAAGATTTATTCTCTTAGTTTCAATACTATACTTTCCCTTATAATAGACAGTAGTTTCTTATGTAGACAAACTCCTTTTGTGCTAATTCAATTCTATAACTTTTTTCAAAATAAATGTACGTTATTATTAAAAATCTTGTTATTTTATACATTTTATCTCTCAAGATGCCATTTTAACTTGTTAAACTTTGTCTTTGCTTTGTGCTCAAAACATTAGGACTATTTTGGCACCACTTTGCAAAGATGAGACAGTTACAAGGAATACTTATGCTATGTTAATCGTGTTTAATAATTAATCTGAAAACCTAAACCATAATACCTTGGTTTAATATTTAATTAGATGAAAGTGAAAAGGAACAGTGTGAAAGCAATTTAATGTTAATGAACAAAACTGTCTTAAAGGCTGTCACATATTATTTTCTATTTTCTATTTTTATAATACTGCAAGATCTGCTGATTAGAAAGCAGACTGATCAATGAAGCAATGCTATGTTAATAAAAATTTGTATATCTAAAGTCTAAGTAAGGGTATCCACCAAAGCAAACTTGTTTATTAGCTATAAGCTCAAAAGTCACATCCCTTCTTCACTGGCAAGGTTAATGTAACTGTTTATTGCACATGTATAGTGGCATCTCTGTATTAAAGGCTTGTAGGGCACATCCCATCTAGATGCTACCAAATGCTGTTTTTACTATGAGTAAAATAGGTAATAAGCATTCCTCAATAATTGTAACTTATTATTAAAATATTTATATCAAATGTAACATTGTCATCTTAGGCACAGTTTTCTAATTTTGCATCATATACTCGGTGTATTTTCATATCACTTTTTATTGTACTAAGGGGCTTCGCTCACCAACCCCTGTGTTTGGTTTTCTGGATAAAACACTTTTTAGATTTTTTTTTTCTTTGAATTGTTTTTATTTCATTAGTTTCACTTTTATTTCAGAACTTCTGTAAAAACAATATTTGGAATCTTTGGAGTCCCAATGTGCTGAATCTTTTTAATGAGGTCAGTGAGACATGTGTTTAAATGACTTTGTACCATAATTCAGGATAGGTTTCTGTGTTTGGAATTTCAGCACAGACAAAACGATCTGCATCATCAGCAGTTAATAATTTTTTTACAAAGTAACCAATAAATGCATGTGAGGTAAACTACGTTTTTGAAATTCACTGACTTAAACTTCAAACCCTTACAATATTTACATACTTCTGACATATCACCTGTGTCCATATATTCGATCTCTATTCGCCTTTTCGTTATTTCTCTGAGTAATAATTTCTCTTTTTTTGCGCTAATGCGATGTTTACTTTCTTTGTTTTGACCCTGTCGTTTTTTTCTGTTTTAATATTTTGTATCTTGCTCTGCATGTGTTTCGCGCCTACGTTTTTTTTGAGTCTTTTGAATTTCAATTTTCATTATCTCTAACCTGCTCTGCATGTATTTGGCCCCCTTGTTTTGTAACCTCTTTATGACGTTTTCCTTTGTTTTCTACTCTGTCTTTTATTTCTGACCTCGCTTTGTCCTGCTTTTTTTTCAATGACACCTGGTCCGTGGTATTTATTTTCTCTTTTTTGAATAATAATTTCCGTTTGCTTGTGCTACTGTGATCGTTGATTTCTTTATTTATACTTTCTAATTTTCCTACTTTTATATTCTTTAACTTTCACCACATGTGTATTTTTTTGAGCCTTTCGAATTCCACTGCTTTCATAATCTCTAACCTGCTATGATGTGTATAGCACCAACGTTTATGAACGTCTTTATGAAGTTCTACTTTGTCTTTTACTCTGTCTTTTAATTCTGAGCCTGATTGGACATGCTTTGTTTCAATTCCACTCGTTCCGGGCTGATAATTACTTTCCTTATTTTCTGAATTTTCACATAGATTATTCTTTTTCTTTTTTGCTCTTTTTTCTCTCCAACACTTTTGAGTCTCTTTTCTCCGTGCTGCTTTCTTCTTCACTTAGTCGTCGAAATTTCATTTATAAATTATTGCCCTTATACGTTTTATATGTGCTGAGACCCTGGATCTGTGTGTGCACAAAGCCTTAGTTTACACGGCTGAGTGTTTTGCTACCCGTCTTCTTATTTGATATTGGTTTTAAGTATGGCGTGTCTTGCAAGAATCTCATGTTCTACGTCATCACGAGACGATCCTGGGTCAATCTCTTGGCACAATGTCTCATGATTAAGGTCCCTGCGAGACGCTCCGTAGCCATTCTCTTTCGTCTCGCAGGTCTTTTAAGTGTCTTCCGTGATCTTAACATGAAGATAACATCTCGTATCCCTTGTGTTTCTCTCCAGGATTTTTTTTATAATAGAGAGATGTTAAACTGGTGCTTGCAGCCTGTTTCCAGCTCTTGGGCTCAGACTGTTCACATTGCAGCATTCTATTCATAATTTTGCATATGCATGTTCATGTGCAAACTGAACTTTCAGTTTCACAGAGGGCTTGATGATTACTGCCCCTATCGACCTTATTTTCAGTAGGAAGATATGCAGTGTTATTTTTTTTTTTGTCTGCTCACACTTACAGTTTCAGCTTTCCTTACTCACGACAATGCAGTACATGCTACATTACTAAATGCAGCCAGTAATACTTTACATAAAGTCTGGTTCTGTTTGCTCCTTTAAATGTTTCTCTCTCTTGTAAAGATTACTTGTTTTTTATGTGGTAAGTTCATTGTATGTTCATACGTTCATTGTATTGTTTTCTTTATATAGCTACCCTACAACTGGAAGTCATCTCATTTCTTTACAATAATCGAATGCCAATTTAACATATTTATTTTAAACACTTCATTATTTTAAACTATGGCATAATTAGTATGGCATTGTTGGTATTATCCAGCTATGTATACTTAAATTAATTTTTTTCAATGTGATCCCCTCGTATACTTAAAATGGAAATAAAAAATACTTCTATAGCATTATACAATCGAATGAATATATTTAGAAGAAAACAAGACTTGACTATTTTATTTGTTTTAAAGGCTATGCAAAAAATAAGCAAATCAGTAATTTTGTTGAATGAATATTTCACCCAAAAATTATATATTTTTATATGTTACTTAACCCATGTAGTTTGCAGTGATGGCCAAAAATTATTTTTTAAATGTTTTCATGCAGAACAATAGAAAAATGTTTAAGATATAATGGACCCTAATGGCAACACATACTGCACAAATAGTGAAATACTTCCATGAAAAAAGAAAATATTCTCATGTTACTTACATTGTACAGTCCATGTTTGTGTGACAGTGAGGGTCGGCTTCATGCTTCCTGTAGCATTCAGGATCCTTTTGAACCTGCCACTGTCTGTAATGTACCCAAGGGATGAGCCAACAGATGTGGACACAACACACAAAGCAAAGGGGTAGATGCAAAGTGCTCCAGTGCTTTTATTAAAAACAGTCAAAACACACAGTGCAGTGCATAAATTCAGTAAATAAATAATCCCTTAAAACAAGGTTAAAAACACAGGCAGGAAGCTGTCCTCTACAATTCAGAGTCCTGGTGATTTCCTTTTAAAACTGATGTCTCTCTGTCTTACCCTGTTTTGGACCCTGCAGCACAGAGAGACGTCCATCCAACAGGTGCAGACAACCTTTTATTCCAGTCCGTGTCCCCACTGCCAGTCTCACTGCGTTCCACGGGGAGCCTCTGAGCCCTGCTCTGTTAGCACCTCTGTCAATACCTAGCTCCTCCTGGTGACAGCGTACACTGGTACATTTTCACTATTGTAATATTTATTTTAAAAAGTTTTGCACAGAAGCAAATAAAATGTATTTGCAACAGATTTTTCTTTTAATTTTTGAAATCTATTTACTTGTTTGTTTTACCTAGCTCCTCCTGGTGACAGCGTGCTGTACTCACACAGCTGCCAATCGCTGACTCGTCCCACCAAGAGCACACCCTGAGCACAATGGTCACTCCTGCTCCATAGTCGCTCATCAGGAACAATCCCTAAGCCCCATCCTAAGTGCTGGCCACACACTGTTTCCTAGGACTCTGTACCCGTGTGTCTGCTTCCTCCTGTCTTGCACTGGCTCTCACTCACTCCTGACTTTCTCTCTGTTCCTGTCTTTAACCTCATTTCTTTTCTTTTTCCATTCCAATTCTCCTTCTTATGTTTTTCTATGCGATGCTCCTCTTCTCGTGCCAGTTCTCCATTATATGCCTCTGTGGTCGCAGCATATCAGTTGCCACCGCAAGGGGCTGATAAAGCAATTGATACAGATAGCCCCCTCATGTGCATGTGAATCTTGCCTCAATTACCTCACCAACCTACTGCAGCTGTGCAAGAGCACGCACCCACAGAGATTGAGCCGGACATTCAATTACTTATTTATTTAAAAATTGGCCCCCTTTTTCTGTTATCTAGTTTTATGATAAAACTGTACAAAAAGAATGCATTTGTTGCTAAAATATTACTAAGTTATTTCCGGAACAGGCAGCATTCATTATACAACAGGAAAGGCACATTACTATAATTCTGTGCTTTTGAATTGAAGATCCACCTCTCCCCTCATTCACTGGAGAAGAGTACTGTTTGAAAGGTTTTCATTTGTCTATAAAGACTAAGTTTTGTTTGATACAGGTCAATGTGTTATTATAATGCTGCTTTATCTCCTATTTGTTACTGTGATCCTTCTAAACATTAAATATTATATTCTGTATTGTATTTTAAACTCCAATGAGCAAACCATAATATTTTTAATGTGTATTATGTGCATGATTGTTTAATTGCCTATAAATAATTAGTTTATGTATATATTTTTTGTTGTTTACTTAACAGCAATATACTGTAAAACACACATATATGCACAGTTAGTCAAAGAACAGTGTGCTTTGCTTGGTAGTGTATGTTGGCAAATATGTTCAGTCCTTAACATCCATCTACAGATGTAGCTCTGGTTATGCCGGTGTTTATCAGTGTGTAAATTTGAGTACCTTTATTGAAATGAGACTTTTAAGTGAGAGTTTTATGATTATTTTTGCAGTTTTTATGTACATTTTCACTATTGTAATATTTATTTTAAAAAGTTTTGCACAGAAGCAAATAAAATGTATTTGCAACAGATTTTTCTTTTAATTTTTTTAAATCTATTTACTTGTTTGTTTTACATATTTTTAATATAGTACTGAAACAACAAATTTGTTTCATAATTATCCAATTATTATAATGTAATCTCCAATTATGATCATACTTTTGTTCAACAAATAAAATACTTTGTATTTAACTAGTACATATTTTTACATATTTATCCAAATGTATATTTTTCAGGTTTGGGAGAACAAGATTGGTTGATGGTCAAAGTCTGAGTTAGGGGCAAAATCTAAAAAGCTTGTGATTTCTGTGCAAGCTTTTTCTTGCCACTAGATTGCACTGCCTTTAGGCTACTGAAGTAGTAGTAAACTGAATTTGAGTGATATCTGGAGGCTGTCCTTAGAAGATTGAATTACTAAAACTCTTTAGGAGAGCAGCATGCAGAAAGCCATTCTTTGAAGAAGGAATTATCTACTAAAGTGACCTTTGAAATGTTAACTGATTTCTGCATTGTTGACCCAAATTATCATATTTTCTGACATCAGTCTAAATTTTTCCCTAGCAATGTGCTTAATTTAACACTCTGTTATTTGAAAACATTTTGTAATTATTGTCCTACTTTACTGGGTTGTCATTCAACTTAAATATAACTTCTTTTTTTTTTTATAATGATTTCTTATTTTGAACTTCCATTTTAAAAGTTTTTGCCATTGTGCTCATCAGCAGTGTTCTGCTAGCAACTGGCAGCATATTATAGAACTCTTATAATTATGAAATAAAACATTTTATGCTGGCACCACAAAGAACTTGTGCAAATTGAGGTGTCTAGGGAGGAATCTTCTCAGTCTAGCCAGATTTGCTGGTTCTTAAATTAAATTGTTTTGCCAGTAGAGACAGGGTACTTAAGTGTATGCTTGCCTAGCATTCGACTAACTAATTTGGATTGCCTGAGGCCACAAAATCATTGAGTGGTTCCATTCTTGAACAGCAGATGATGCATGACAGTACTTTAATGCTCTTAGGTGGAAGGTAGCTATGAGAAGATGCAATATACCAGTGAGCCTTTGATAAAACTCCCATCCAGGCTACAAATTCTAGACATTGATTTGAAATAAATTGAGACTGATGATCAGTCGATGACGATTTCCATAATCGTTATACCTTCAGTAATTCATCAAGGTAATGATATTCGTGTCCCTAATGCCACATTTATCCTGTTCTGGGAGAATGCTGCACATGCTGTGATTTTTAAAAGGATTGATTACATACCAACTGCTTTCCTTCCACTCATAAGTGTGGGGTAATCAGTTATTTAGCGAAAAATAACAATGAGAGGAAGAAAGAAAAGAAGATGTAATCTAATTTCGTTCATGAAACTTTTTTCTTTATGACAGTAGGGAAGCAATCACTGCAGTGCTATTTCTTCCACTCTGTTAGATGGCTGTGAATAAAAAAGTATTGCTCTTCTGTTACTTTAGTCCTGTGCTGCCAGTTATTCATTTTGAAGGGATAAGTCTTTGCTGATACCTTATCCCATGTACTGTAAGTAGCAGCCCACTTGAGTGTCAGATGTTGATTCCCTTGAGACTGCAGCTTAATCAAATGCTGGTTGTTCAATGATTCTCCTTTAGTGATGTGCAATGTGCCTGGGGACCGCTGTGCACTATATTTGTTTGGTTTTTTTTTTGGCAATATTAACATTATAGCATATGTTCTTTAGTTTAAGGTAACTGCATAGGTTTTCAGCTTATCATTAGCTTATCATTTTAATTTTATTCCAACCGTCTGGAGTTTTTTTGTTTTTTCTGCCCCTGGCCATTGAACCTTACTCTTATTCGATGTTAATTAATGTTGATTTATTTTGTTTTCTTATTGTGTCTTTTATTTTTCTATTCTTTATTATGTAAAGCACTTTGAGCTACTGTTTGTATGAAAATGTGATAAATAAATAAATGTTGTTGTTGTTGTTATCATTGCAAGCAATTTATAAAATGTGTTTTCCATTTACTCATGTTAGGCATGACACTCCCAAAAAATCCTACTTCTATTAAAAAAAATGTTTTCCATTATGTGGTTTACCATGTTTACACAGGAAGGAAAACACAGAAAAATACCTTAAAAATAGATTTATAATTGCCACCAGGCACCTGTTTGCCTGAACCATATACTCTCTTAACAATGCCCTCCCTTACTGATATTTAAATTGAGTGATTGGTTTCTGGGTGCATTCCCCATACTAAAAGAAAATCATTTGCAGATGATCCTGCAGGAGTACCCAAGCAATGACTGGATGATATATCCCTTACTGTATGTGTTGATGGCTCAAATAGGACACATTAAAACAGTCAGACATGTATTTTACAGTGGGTATACACTTATTACACAAAAATACTTCTTTCTGTACCCACAACTCTCAGACCACAAATGCATACTTTATAACAGGTAAGAAAGAACAAAACAGCTTAATATTAGATGAAATTACATCATCATAATCAAAACAAGAGTTTCTAATCCAACATTAATAACAAGAGCATCAGTGAGTTTCTTTTTCGATTGCTCAATTCTTGACTCATTAGCTGTAGCCTGGTGACTTGGTTAGGAAAAAATCCTGAAAGACTTGATAGCTGTCACATTGGATTAACATCTAAACCAAGTAACAACATGTGTTTAGTGTTAAGAAGAAGGCCTCTCCACTCAGAGAAAGAATCCATAATTTAAGCAAGTTAACCAAATAGTGGTCTAGTGTAATTACTTCTAAATAAAAGATTGAACAGAGGTTAGTTAGCCTATCCATGGAAAACTACTTACTAGAGTCAGGACAACACAATTTCCTTCCTTGTACTGTAATGCTTCAAATTTGCCCAAAACTAATTTGATATTTGCAGTAAATGTGTATTGTTAACTCAGATTCACAAATTAACCTGCATTGTATTTTTTTGCATACATCAAGGGGTAGAAATAGTATTATTAAGTGAAATTGTAGCCTCATACATAGGACTTTTATCATAGAAAAGAATATATTCAACTTTTGCTAATGATATATAGACCAAAATAATAAACACAGAATTCAAAACCTCAAAACACATTAGTTTAGCTTTAATTAGTGGTACTAGGTGTTGCATTACGTCTTGCCTGAAGAAGGGGCCTGAGTTGCCTCGAAAGCTTGCATATTGTAATCTTTTTAGTTAGCCAATAAAAGGTGTCATTTTGCTTGGCTCTTCTCTACATTTAATTAGTGGTTAAATTATTATCAGTTGACTGGGAACTGAACCAATAGTGGCATACAACATTTTACTTTTTCATAGACTTTGAGAAAGTATTAATTTCAGAAACACTTTTTGGATTTATTACTGAGAAATTTATAGCATTTCAAATGATTTTGTGAAATTATAATCTTTTTAACAAATATTTAAATGTTCTCACAACTTCAACAGTGTATATATTCATAGGTCTTTGTTTATTTTGGCTTATTTATATAGAATCACTTACAGTACATTTGATGCCTGCAGAATTATTATTAGACAAACAATATAAACTAAAAACAGTTTAATTAGCTGTAGTTGGAGTCATGAAACCAGGCTTCTGGGCAATGGAAAATTCTTGTAGCAATGAAATACCTTTTTGTTACTTAAGTAGCCTTTATTTTCTAAACCAAATTTTTTCTTTTATTGGCACCTGGTGTTACCTAATTAAGCAGTGTCCAAGCCATAGGATGCTACAAATATTTCCTTTGTCTCTGTCTGCTGATAAGAAAACAATTGCCAAAGATCCTTAATTCTGGTTTTCTTTGAATAATTTAACACCAAATGTATAGAACACAATGTTAACTGAATTTTAGTACATCAGCATGCAATGAGTTTATAACCTGAGTGTTATAAACTCCAAACATTACAGGAAAAATGTAAACTAAATGCTAACAGCAAAAATGTCTGAAAAGGAGAGCAGAAAATGCTTTTATTATCTATCTATCTATCTATCTATCTATCTATCTATCTATCTATCTATCTATCTATCTATCTATCATAAAACAATTATCATTTTAGTAGCTTTCAAATCAGTGCCCTGTAGTTTAAGAATCAAGCTACATATAACTTGAAAATTTAATTGGTTTTCAGCTTCACTCTTGACTTTAACAAATATCTTTGAGTAGAAGGAATCCTCATAGTGTAGATTTGAATTGTTGGTATTTCATTAATTGTATTTTCTGAAAAACTTAAAAATGCATCTGCAGATGTGTAGAGCCAGGACACATCACACTTTATACTTCTGAAAAATGGTTATCTCATATCTCAATAACGTGCAGTGTAACTAATTATTGCAAACTAGCCTGGAATGAAAGAGTTTATCCATGTACACAATAAGTTGAATTAAGCAGATTTGGGAAAGGAGTAAAGGATGGAAAATGTACAGTACGAACACAGTGACAAACAACAATCCTTATAACATTAAAGTATATGGTGGTTTAAATGTACATAACTACAAAACAGAGTTCTCCTGACAATAATAACATTTAGTACTAGGAAAAGGCTGAAAATATAACTCTTCAAAGTATATTCAACCTGTAAAATATAGCCTAGTACATTTGTTTCATTTATCTAATTAGTTGCCTTGCCAAATGTGCCATAGCAGTTAACACATTGGATTTTAAACCAGAAGATTGCCGGTTCTTCTTCATCTCCTACTCACTTCGTGACTTTGAGATAAGTCTATTACCTGATATGTACTCCAATTATGAAAATGTATATAACAATTTGACAATATTTTAATCTGGTCAGTTTGGACTACAAGGATTGCACTGTCTTAAGCTGGTTTTATACCTAATGTCCTCATATTTGCTAGTTTTTGTTACAGGTGTTTTTATTCTTTTTTTGTGAATAAAACGTATCTTCAGCAAACATAATTCTTGTTATCATGTAGCATCCCTTGTTTGTTGTTCACTCATGCTTCACTCTAAGTATGCCTACATCAGTCTGGGTCTTTCATTTATATGGAGTGTTAAGCCAGTTGTCAAAGTTCTGTCCTTGTCCGTGAAAAAGGTTAAATAGGCAATCAGTTATCAATTATAAAAATAGATTTAATGGTAAGCAAGATAAGCAACATAATAAAAAGTGAATCAATTTATTTGTCTCCATTTTTAAATTTTACTTTTGTTATGCCTGATAATGGTTTAATATATAATACTAATATATTTGTGAATGCTAGATGGTATGACCGCTTTTCCTTGATTATCCCAGTTAGTACAATTCAATACTTTTAGAAGTAAATTTGTTTTTACCTTACCTTTTCCAATTGTACTGTAAAATCATATGAAATTAAAATCTATGTAAAAAATTCTGCCAACACCAATTCCTTCCATTGTGAATATTACAGAAAAAGTCATAACAGAGATTTGTTAGGCCTTAAAAACAGTTTCTATGGTTCATGTGATAACGACAATAAGTGCTTTGTCTGTTAAAAAGACAAGAAGTTTTTTTTTTTATGAACTGCCTGCTGCCGTTATGTGAAGACAAATGTTTCACATACAACTTTAAATTAAACCAAATGATGACAGCTTTAAAAAGAGTCTGTGTATCACTTGAGTGCTAATACAAGACTGCACAGTTATTTCTTGTTCATAGGTTTAAAAGGGAATAGCAGTTAAGTACTAATTAAAATACTAACTCAGTTTTTTTCACGTGATATTGTAATCAAGCCTCCAGTGGCTTGTCTTCACATTTGCTTGTGGATTTGTTTTGTTTTCTTTTTTACTGATTTTCTTTCTTTCACATGGAGGTTTTTAACTATACATCTCTCATTTCAAAATAAATTGCTGCTTAAGCAACGAAATATGGTAAACAATTGTATATATGAGATCTAAATTATTATGTTTGTTCTTCTTTTGCAAAAGTAATTTAGGACAGGAATATACTCTTTAAGGTTTTATGTGAACACTATATAGTACAGTATATATAGAATATTGTGCATATATAGCATGAGGTGGCATTCATGAAAAAAATATTGGTTTTATAAATATATAAATTGGTTTAGATATATATACTTTGATTTGAGTATATCTGTTCAAATATATACATTTGTTGAGATACATTGGTTTCAGTATATAAACTGGTTTAAATACATCTGTTCAAATATAGACATTGGTTGAGATATATGTTTACTAATATACATTGGATTAGATTGGTTTAAATAGATCGGTTTAGATATATACATACATTCAAATATATGCATTGGTTGAAATACATTTAGATATGCAGGGTGGTTCAGTTATATACTTATATATTAGTATATTAATATATTATTATATTAGTTTGAACAGATTTTCAAGCAGGCACAGCATGACCACCTAAGTTTGGCGTCTCAGTTTTACTTCATCATTGCTGTTACTATTGTACATATTTTAAACAAGAAGCATATACCTGTCAGTAATTATTTATTTTGCAAGCTGTTTTGATCGTGGGTGATTCCAAAGTATTTTTCTTTTATTATTTAATACACTTGCACAGATCCCTCTCTCCTCATCCTGATCTACCATGCCCTGGCTTGCTCCGCCCACTTCTTTCACTCCCTCTGTCCCTTCCATGACACATCCTTCTCAAAAAGCATCAGTCTCACTTGCAGGATATCATTTTTTCACCACATGAAATATTAGTTTATCATTGACCGAAAGCCACATTGTGATTTCAGTTACTCCTTATTGGCAGCACTTCACTGATAGGCGATTTATGTCAGGAATGATAAGGGACCTGTTTGCCAAAAGGACAGTCCTCTTTGTGGAGGGATATATTGGAATTGCATGGTTTCTTCTGAATGCTGATCAGTAATCAGTGATAAAGAATGATCAGGTCATTCCTGCTTCTCAAATAACTAATACTTATCTCTGTCTATAGCAAAGTTATTATAGTTAATGAAAACTAAAATCAAAACTGAAACTATTATTTAAAAAACATTTTTGTAAAATAATTAAAAAATGCCAAAATGAAAAACTAAAACTAAACAAAACTATTAAATAAGCTGGAAAGACTGACTGAAATAAAATAATAATATACTAAAAATATTTTTAGTTTTCATTTTTGAATGAATATTCTTGCCATTAGTCTTTAACCTACTTTTAACTGTAAAACAGAAAGTTATCCCCATGAGCTGCCCACATATATTCATCCAGTGATTGGTGGCTGGTGATGGAGGGCGGGTGTTTACACAGCATTTACGGTGACAGACCAAGCTGAATATGGGTGCGTAAAGTGTGTACAATAGAAAGCAATTTACTGTGCCACCTTTCTTTGTGCTTGTTATATATCAAGATTTACTTCAAACGCCTGAAGTCGGAATGTGCTGGCCAACAAAACCTTTACCATATGTCCAGTGAGTAACGTTTCAGTTTATTTCTCAGGTGTCTGCGTTTTGTTGACAGTAATTCACCTGCCACTTCGAAGAGGAGAAATCCTTTATGAAGATAAAATGGCACTGATTGAGAGACTGACTAGGTCATCATACAAGATCAGCATATTGTTGCAGACCAGTCTCTTTTGCTTTAAAAAAAGTAATTTGCCAATGGAGCAATACAAACCTTGTAAAATTCCTGAGCTGGCAATGTCTCTACTGAACTACAGGTAGGCAGGCGTCTGCCAACTGGTGAAAATCTAAACATACTAATGTGTTTTTGTATTTATTCTAAATTTATTAACTTATCTTTTTTACTTTGTATTCACAGTTCAAAATACCCACTATTGTGAAAATAATCCAGTAGGAGAATTATGTTTAAAAATATTTGTCCCCCTTTTTTCAATTTTTCTCTCTCTTTATAAATAGATATTTGAAATATCATATTCTTTTTGTTCTTAACATAAGCTTTATAATACACATTGCATACCAGGGATTTTTCCTGCCTTGCATCCAAACCTGCTGGGGTAGGCTCCAGGTTTCCTGCCATCCTGCTCTGGATAAACAGGTTTAGATAATATATCAGTATATTGTTAATAATCTCAGATGCTGTCTCTGTTGTTTTGTGCATATCCATACTCCTATAACCTACTCTTGCTCTGCTCATTAAGGGTTTACTGTTCTTATACATGAGCTATTCAAGTCTCACTGCCCCTAACCTTGACACTAAATTCTTGTTTTTCTTTGTTTCCCCCAATATAGCTAGGTGGGGTCTACATACTGATTCAAGTCTAGAATCCTGTTCTTCATAAGCCACCATGATTTTCATGATCATACCTGTCAGAACACAGTAAAATCTGTTTTCTGATTTTTGATATCTTTGCAGGCCTGCAGGTGGCAAAATTCTGTCTATTGTAAATTGTATGTGCCTGAGACAGAATCAAGGATCAATATGGCTTGTAGAAAATAAAAAGCCGAGTATGGAAGATTTTTGAATGTAATATTGAAGACATTCATTATAAGTGTATTGTCTAGGAGCAAGCTATTTTGTGTGGTATAGACATTTACAGTAAAAAAAACCCTCAAAACTTATAAATGAAAGGAAAAGATGAAAAGTGCCAAAAATCACAGCATATTTGTTCAGCACAAATGAGAGAACAGAAGCCCTCCCCACAAGAAACTTCCACTCACATATAAGAACAACGTAGCTGCACCAGGCGTAAAGGCGTTTCGATGCAGGGTGAGGTCCGGCATCATCCTATCAATCAGTCTGCCCCATAACTGTCCTTCAAAGAAACAGCACAGCTTACAGAGCTCACCAATATATCGTGTTTGTAATTATGTTTTGTGATGATACTTTACATAAGAAACATTTATATGCTAAACATAACAGATTATTAATCTTCTGTATAGGCTTAGCTCTTTTAATCTTTCCTCATAATTCAACCCCTGTAGCCCTGGAATCAGCCTAGTTGCTCTTCTCTGCAATTAAGCAATTTTGCACCACTGTTTATCATCCTCAGATGAATGGCCTGACAGAGCAGTTTAATTAAACATTGAAACAGATGATACGCCAGGTAGCCCTTGACGACCTGACCTCTTGGGATACCGTGCTGTCTTTCCTCCTGTTTGATATTCGGGAGTCATCCTAAGCATCCACCGGGTTGAGTCCATTCAAACTGCCCTCCAACAATGCAGGGTGTTAGATATTTTTTGGGAGGAATGGACAGGAGTTTGCAACGCACCTCGCAGAGGCAGATTTGTCAATCGAGTCCACTCCAATAACATATCTTGAAATTGTCCAATATTGCCCTGGAACAAATGCAGCGTGAACAGGAGGTGCAAAAACATAAGTATGACAAGAAAAGCAAGCTCCTTGAGTTTAAGAAAAGGGATCGGGTACTGGTGTTGATCCATTCAGACCCACAAAAATTTCAGGCAGAGTGGCTCAGCCCAGCAGTAGTAGAAGAGTGCATTAGTTCAGTGAATTATAAAGTCAGAGTTCCCAGTTGGCGGAAGCCCGTCTAGGTTTTGTATATTAATCTGTTGAAAGAGTGACATGTGGCATGACCCACACAAGGCCCTGGTCATGTCAGCAGTAGTTGCTCAAAATGAAGTCGCTATTGGCGATGATTTGATGGATGCCCAGAAGGTAGAGTTGCTGACACTAATCTGAAGGAACTCTGATGTCTTTTCAGCCTTGCCTGGCCAGACAGAAATTGTGGAAAACAAGATCATAACTGCACCCAGTGTTAATGCACATGTGCACTCCGTATCATCTACCAGAGGCAACGAGAAAGATGATACATGAGGATGTGAAACAAATGTTCAAATTGGGAGTTATCAAAAGCAAAAGTGAATGGCGGAGACCAATTGTTCTGGTCTCAAAACCGGACAACTCATTCCGGTTTTGAATAGATTTCCAGTGCTTGAACAACATTTCCAAGTTTGATGTGTACCCAATGCCACATATAGAAGACTTGTTGGAGAAACTCGGGCAAGCCTCATATATCTCCAACCTGGATCTCATGAAAGGCTACTGGCAGGTACCCCTAAAGGAATCCAGTTGCGAGAAAACTGCTTTCACCACCCAAGATGGGTTGTTCGAGTTCACCAGGCTTCCATTAAATCTCCATGGGGTCCCAATGACTTTTCAGCGGATGATGGTCCAGATCCTGTATCCCCAAGTGGGAGCATATCTAGACAATGTGGTCATTTGCAGTGACAACTGGAGATCTCGCCTCAACAGCTAACCCTAAGAAGTGCAGGCTGAGTATGTCGGAAACCCATTATTTGCAGTATTACACAGGCAAGGATCTGCTCCAGCCTCAGATGGACAAAGTGCTTGCATATCTACATCCCAAAACACAGAGGCAGGTTTGTCCCTTCCTTGGGCTCGTGGGGTGCTACGGGTAATTCATTTCCAATTTTGCACATCAGGCCGACCCACTTACTGACAACAAATGGCACAAAGAACCATATTATTGTCTGGACTGATGCCTGTGACAGAGTCTTCTCAGACTTAAAAGCCACTTTATCCTCATTCCAGGTTCTGCATAATCTGGACTTTTGAAAGAATTTGCTCTGCAGATGGATGCAAGTTCTTTCGGTTTAGGAGCAGTGGTTTCTCAAGTCTCAAGGGGGAAAAACACCCCATCACATTTCTCAGCAGGAAACTGTTACCCAGGTAGCATATTTAATCACCCATAGATGAGTACAGTTTAGCAATTAAGTGGGCAGTGGAGGCCCTCTGGTACTACTTGTGGGGGTGGTGGTTTACCCTGGTGAATGATCACACCCTTCTTCAATGGCTCTACAGACAGAAGGATGTGAATGCCTGGCTCACTCTTTGGTTTATCAATTTACAGCCATTTGCTTTTGATGTTCACCACCAACCCAGAGCTGCTTAATTCACCTCTGACTTTCTCTCGAGCCTTGCCAAGCCCAGCTTGGGCAGTCACTTTTCCCATACTGGTGTGGACAAAGCTGAGGGGGGGCGGAAATTGTGAGATTTTTTTTAACTCTTTTGAGACCCTCCCCAACAGGGCGACACGCCAAAACAGTTCAGGGCTTCTTGTTCTTCGCCAAGGTAACCACAGGTTTGCAGCGCCCTGCAAGTTCAAAGCACCTCACAAGGAACACTATAACTTGGCCTCTGACCTGGCCTCAGCCCTGCCCATTTGCTGTGTCTGTGTGTAGTAGAGTGGTAGCTCCCGCTATAAAAAATAAATTTCCTTGCTGTTCCTGTTTCAAGTTGAATAAAGCTGATTTTCCTGAAGCCCTTAGACTCAGCCTCGTCTTTTGGGTGCAAGGCAGTGACTCGTGTCACAATATATTTAGTGAGATTTTTGAGACCCAAAAAACCTCATCAACTGCGCTGTGTACCGATACTTGGTCAATATAGGCAGGGACTATTTGGTTGTTGCCGGCGCAACTGCTAAGTTCACATGCTTCCTACATAACACATCTGTCATTTGCTGGTTTATTTGAGGAACATTTAAAACTGGCTGTTGACCTGCCCGTGGGATCACTTTCTGTCTCTGTACTTGTAGGCTATCTGTTCTTTTTATCTGAGAAGGAAGCAGATGCAGGAAGAAGTCATTGCCCCTACTTGCATGATGTGCGTATTTGAGTGACAGCTCATGTATGGATAAATTCTTTGAGAACATTCCTGAATTGACAACAATAAAGTTGCTTTCCTTTTGGAAACCTGGACTTGCCTCCTCCTCTCTTATGCAAATCTGTGATCCAGCTGAAATGACATGATTTTGGAACCACACTTGCACATTACTGGCAAAGGAGAGTCGGCACCTGGTTTAATCAGCCTGCTAGGAAGATCTGCAGACAAAAGGCATGTAAGGCTAAAGCTTGTTGCATTGCCCCTCATCCAGTTGCTGGTCTTTTGAGGCATATAGACAGATGTCCTACAATCCAGTGGCTGCTACTATTGGAATTTTAGTAGATCCTCGGTGCAGAAGCAAATCCACTGAATTGTTGCAGGCAACTGTCCAGTGTTTGAAGGAGTACTGCTCCAAAGAATGGAGATAGTTCTCCTGAAGAGCTTAAAATGGCCATCCAGCTCATGCCAGCAAGAAATATTTACAAGAGAGAGAAGTTACGTGTTATCACAGAATATGAGAAGAAGTTCAAAGCATTTACTAGCTTGCATATGGCACGTGACAATGCTAGACTCTTTGGTATTTGTGTTAAGAGAGCCAATGAAGCAGCTGAGGCAGGGATGCAAGACCCTGACAACCCCAACTGCCTGTGCAGCGAAACTCTGTTAATACAGGCAGGGATTGCTTATCTGCTGCCAGTGTAACTGCAAGTTCACAGGCTTGCTGCGTAACACATCTGTTGCCCAATGGTTGATGCAGGGAACTTTTTAAAACTGGACGTTGGCTTGGTTGTGTGCTCACTGTCCATCTTGTCACTTGTGCTGGAAGTCTGTCTACTCTTTTAATCAGGATGACATCATCATCATTGCATGTGGGCTGGGTTTTTGTGAGTGCCGAAGAGACAGCTCCCATTTGGATAACTTTAAGAAAACAATGAAGCTGATTTTGCCAGAAACTTGGACTCACAAATAGAAGGGCTTGCTGCTGATTTGGCCAGTGAAGACAGGGACAATCCCTCACTTGAGTTTCTGGGGTGGTTGTAGGGCACTATGCAGCAGGTGCTTGCACCTTGTCCCTGCCCAGGTGTAGCTGTGGTTTCAGGCTTTAGGGAACCTCTGGCTATTTATGCAGAGCCTGACACACAATCAGAGTTTCCGTGCTTGCAATGAGCCAACTGCAGTTTAGATTTTGCATTTGAACAAGCACATTTTGCAGGTGATTGTTACTAAGAGGAATTGGAGGGCCCTATTTTCAAAACTCAACACTTTTAATTAAAAATGGCTTTTTGTATTGGGTGATATTGTATCACATTGGTGGCTGACTGATTGAGCAGCTGGTGGTTCTGAGTGGGCATTGATAGACAATATTAAAAAATGTGCACACCTATGTTTTGGGCATCATCTCGGCATGGAAAAGACGAGAGCTCATATTTTGAAATGCTTTAATTGGCTGAATATGAACAGAGAAATGCAGCAGTTTTGTAAATCTTGCCCCAACTGTTACCAATGCCTGTTATGGAGGCCCCTTTATAGAGAGTTCAGTTACACATTGTTGGTCTGCTTCCCAGGTGAAAGAATGGTTATCAGTATAAGCTTGCGTTTGTTGATTATGCAACAAGATCCCCCGAGGTGGCTGCTTTGCGGAAGGCTGATGCCTGGACTTTTGCAACAACTATGTCAGAAGTGTTCACTTATATTGGCATCCTTTGAACTGATCAGGGTATGCCCTTTACTTCCTGCATTATGAAGCAGCTATTTGAGAGCCTTGCAATGGCCTGCATGAACATTTTAATAAGACTTTAAGGAAGATAATTCATCAGGTGGCTCATGACAACCCAACCTCCTGGCAGTGATATTTCAGTTCTGATATTAATTGTAGTTTTAGTTTTTCTTTTATTTTATTAAATACATTTTTATTTTTATTTCATTCTAGTTTTCAGTGGAATCAACAATTTTTATTTTTATTTAGTTTAGTTTAAAATTATTTTAGTTTTTATTTTATTTACTTCTGGTCTTTTAACATAATATTAGTACTTTTTTTTTTCTATTGCAAGACCACAAATGCTGGTTTACACATATTTTAATGCAAGTTATGTTTCAGTGAACAAAATACACTCACAGTTCATAATGCCGTTAAACACAGCATGACTATCAATGATCAAACAGATTATGAGGCCTAATGAGTACAGTGAGCAAGATCAAATGTTTCAACCCAAGTGTGACAGTAGGGGGCGCTGTCGCTCCTCCAAACCCACAGGCAACACTTCCAGACACCAGGTAAAAATATAAGAAATAAGTTTAATTATTTTCTTAATGTGCACAAAATACACAAAAATACTCAATAATAATCAATAAGTCACAATAATAATCCTCCTCTCCACCCAGCTGCTCTGTCACACTCCCTCCCAACTTCGGCTCAGTCTGCTGGGTTTGCCACAGTCCTTTATATAGTTCGTGACCCGGAAGTGCTTCTGTCCTTCAGTCCATGATTCCATAGCACTTCCGGGTCAGATGAAAACTTCTTCTTTTCTTCAGCCCGAAAGTACTTCATTTCTTCCGTCCCCGTGACTAGGGAGTACTTCCAGGCTATAATAGAAACATTCGTGCCTCCCTGCAGTGTCCCCTGGCCACCCCCACGGTATCCAGCAGGGCTGTGAAGTCGAAATCCATTGTCCATGATGCCCTGCGGGAATTTGGGGCACCACCATGTTGCAGGGAGGACTCCATCTAGCGGCCTGGGAGTGCTGGCTGGGATTAACTGCCGGCCATCCCTCACAGTTCTCCCACCTCAGCGAAGCATAGTGGGGCGTAGCATCCAGACCCGTGAGGGTTGTCTTCCTCCAGGTGGTATTTGCTGTGGCCGGTCCATGACTCCATCCTGTAAAACAATTATAGGAGAACCGTGGGGAGACAGTGTACAAATGTTTCCCTTCCTCCCCGGTTCTCCTGGAACAATTTCGCCACATATGGCTTTTCCGGCAGCATTCTTAGCACAGCCGCCTACCTCCTGATAGTCTCACCCTGCAAGACTGAAAACAGCACGGAAACCCTTGCTCCGCCCCTTTATCCAGTAAGGAGGGGTCCACCGCTGCACATGAGCTCACAGCTCCATGCTCTATTTTGTCAGGAGACACCATGTTTCTCTTTTGGGATCTCTTTTTTAATCTGGTGCTTGTCCACAGTTTGAGTCTCTCTATGTGCAAGAGAGAGATCCTTTGCTGTTTGCACCCCTTTCAATTTACGAATGACCGGTGTCGATCTCTTTAGGTTCGCCTCTTTCCGGGTGGCAGCACTATCCCGCTTCTTCAATTCGCTCCTTCAATTGAACACTCGGTCATCATTCCAAACTCTTTTGTAGGGCTCGAGATTACTTGGAACCCGCTACTAATTAATTGCGGGCTGATTTCACTCTGCATTCCTGTTTCATTTACGGTACCGTTAACTCTTACCTGTACCACCACATTAATCATTACGGGAGGCTCCCAACCAAATCGCCGCAAGTACTCATCTACCTTTTTAAAAGGCACTTTGGCCACTGCTCCCAGCTCCTTGATGATCTTCTTAATTGTCGTCACAATCTGTAAAAAATTGTGTACGGGCTGGAGTAATTTCTCCAGCTCCTGCACATCCATATTATTATTAGGTGAATCGGCTGGAGGTGAGCTCGAGCCATCATCAGCCCTACTTCCCGGTCGTGAGCCAATGAGCATGCCCGCTTCTGGCACGTGCTCTGTTGGGTTTCGCAAAGGTGGCTGGGATTTGGAGTTTTCTTTGGAGGCCCGTGGTACCGTCTTCTGATGACTGCAATCCACTTGTTTCAATTTATCAGCGGACCGATCAGTCACTTCCCGGACCCCCTTACCTTTATGTGGGGTGAGTGATGCCATTTACGATGTGTGTACCTGTTGCAATAATAATAATAATAATAATACATTTCATTTATATAGCGCATTTTCCATGCTCAAGGCACTTACAGAATATAAGAAAGAGCAATGTGCACACTTCTCTCTATGCTGTGGTTTCTATTACAGACCAGAAAGAAACAGACAATATATGTGACATTTTGAAGAAATTTTATGACCTGAATAGTACTAATCAAAAAACATCATCGCACTAATGCAATATTATTTCAAAACAAACAGCATCAGATTGGGTGTGAATTTATGTTGGCGCTGTTACTTAGAGTCAGATCAGGAGAGGCGGTTTTGGGGGCGTGATCGTGAATGAGAGAATAAAACTGAGAAAAGCTAACTTATACAAGTACCATAAATTTATACCCAATGTCCCATATACAGTATTTGTCTCTTTCTTTGTAATAGAAGCCACAGCATAGAGAAGACACACGTCGTAAATGTAGGAAGGGTGGTCCTTGCATGTGTGTTAACTGTTAACATTTGAATTTGATGGCTGCATATAGTGCTAAACTGACCTCATAAAAGGTCATAAAATGAATAATTCCAAATATGATATATACCTACATCTGTGGTTTTTTTTTTTTTTACATCATAAACCATAAGGTGCATACTAATTCTGTGTAGGCAAGAACACTCAATAAAACTGAATAAAAAAAAAGTGACGGTGAGATACGAATAAGGCAGCTTCGCCAGCGTTTGTGTGGCAGGTTTTATTCCTCCAGATCAGAGAATGTCCAGTTCCATTGCCTCAAAACATTACTCACATTTACAGTTATTCCCAGTTTCAAATAAAAACTAACATTGTCAGATCCCCAGTATGTATCATGATTGTGACTGAGAGAATAAAAGTGGAAAAAAAAATGGTAACTTTTACAAGCACAGCACTATAAATGTACACTGTCTGTTACAGATGCAAACCAAATGTATGTGTGTACTGTATAATATTAACAATAAGAGCAGCTCACTACTGAAAATGGCAAATATAGGAGGACGGCAGGATTGAACCAGGGACTCTAGATTACAAGTCAGCAAATCTTACCATTACACCACAGAAGCTGTTGTACTGTGCTTCAACCTTTTGTGAAAGTGTTTATTTGATCTTTGGACTTCAGGCTTCACACATTCTATATTTTATGCCTACATTTTGTCATTTATTATTAAAATATGTAAAAGTTTCTGTTTTAACAATGTGTTTACACAGATTACTGTAGAAACGGAACACACATGAAATGTATATGTTCCAAATAACGAGCTAGATAGATAGATAGATAGATAGATAGATAGATAGATAGATAGATAGATAGATAGATAGATAGATAGATAGATACTTTATTAATCCCCAAGGGGAAATTCACATACTCCAGCAGCAGCATACTGATAAAAACAATATTAAAGAGTGATAAGAATGCAGGTATAACAGACAGTAACTTTGTATAATGTTAACGTTTACCCCCCAGGGTGGAACTGAAGAGTCGCATAGTGTGGGGGAGGAACGATTTCCTCAGTCTGTCAGTGGAGCAGGACAGTGACAGCAGTCTGTCGCTGAAGCAGTTCCTCTGTCTGGAGATGATACTGTTCAGTGGATGCAGTGGATTCTCCATGATTGACAGGAGCCTGCTCAGCGCCCGTTACTCTGCCACAGATGTCAAACTGTCCAGCTTCTTGCCTAAAATAGAGCCTACCTTCCTCACCAGTTTGTTCGGGCGTGAGGTGTCTTTCTTCTTTATGCTGCCTCCCCAGCACACCACTGTGTAGAAGAGGGCACTCGGCACAACCGTCTGATAGAACATCTTCAGCATCTTATTGCAGATGTTGAAGGACGTCAGCCTTCTAAGAAAGTATAGTCGGCTCTGTCCTTTCTTGCACAGCATCAGTATTGGCAGTCCAGTCCAATTTATCATCCAGCTGCACTCCCAGATATTTATAGGTCTGCACCCTCTGCACACAGTCACCTCTGATGATCACTGGGTCCATGAGGGGCCTGGACCTCCTAAAATCCACCACCAGCTCATTGGTTTTGCTGGTGTTCACTTGTAGGTGGTTTAAGTCACACCATTTAACAAAGTCCTTGATTAAGTTCCTATACTCCTCCTCCTGCCCAATCCTGATGCAGCCCACGATAGCAGTGTCGTCAGCGAACTTTTGCACGTGGCAGGACTCCGAGTTGTATTTGAAGTCCAATGTATATAGGCTGAAAAGGATTGGAGAAAGCACAGTCCATTGCGGCGCTCCTGTGCTGCTGACCACAATTTCAGACCTGCAGTTCCTCAGACGCACATACTGAAATCTGTCTGTAAGATAGTCCATGATTCATGCCACCAGGAATGAATCTACTCCAATCTCTGTCAGCCTGTCCCTGAGGAGCAGAGGTTGGATGGTGTTGAAGGCACTAGAGAGGTCTTAAAACATAATTCTTACAGCACCACTGCCTCTGTCCAAGTGGGAGAGGGATTGGTGTAGCATATAGATGCTGGCATCCTCCGCTCCCACCTTCTCCTGGTATGCAAACTACAGAGGGTCGAGGGCGTGGCAGATGTGTGGCCTCAGGTGGTGAAGCAGCAGCCGCTCCATGGTCTTCATCACATGTGATGTCAGGGCGACAAGCCTGAAGTCATTCAGCTCACCGGAACAAGATACCTTTGGGACTGGGGTGATGCAAGATGTTTTCCAAAGCCTTGGGACTCTCCCGTGTTCCAGGCTCAGGTTGAAGATGCGCTGTAGAGGACTCCCCAGCTCCAACGCACAGGCCTTCAGCAGTCATGGCAATACTCCATCTGGACCCACTGCTTTGCTGGCATGAAGTCTCCTCAGCTCTGTGCTTACCTGGGCTGCTGTAATTGTGGATTGGGGGAAACTCTCTCCTATGCTGGTATCAGCAGAAGGATGGGTGGAGGGTGCAGTACTCCGAGGTGAGAGTGGGTTAGGGTGGTCAAACCTGTTAAAGAAGGTGTTCATCAGGTTTGCTCTCTCCACGTCTCTCTCGATGGTGGCACCCCGCTTCGAGCTGCAGCCAGTGATGATCTTTATCCCATCCCACACTTCCTTCATGCTGTTATTCTACAACTTCTGCTCCAGCTTTCTCCTGTACTGCTTTTTCGCTGCCCTGAGCTGGACTCGGAGTTCCTTCTGCATGCGCTTGAGCTCATGCTGATCACCGCCTTTAAACGCCCTTTTTTTCTGGTTCAAAAGGCCCTTGATGTCACTTGTAATCCATGGCTTGTTGTTAGCATAGCAGTGTACTGCTCTTACTGGAACTACAATGTCCATACAGAAATTGATGTAGTCAGTAGTACAGTCAACAACCTCCTCAATGTTCTCACCTTGTAACCTCTGCAGGATATCCCAGTCCGTAGTTCCAAAGCAGTCTCTCAGAGCCTGCTCTGCCTCAGGGGACCACTTCCTGAATGAGCGGGTGGTTGTAGGTAGCTCCCTTACTCTTGGTTTGTTGTCAGGCTGAAGCTGAACCAGGTTATGATCTGCTTTCCCAAGCGCAGGCAGAGGGGTGGCACTGTATGCGTCTTTAACGTTTGCATACAGTAAGTCAATAGTCTTATTTCCCTGGGTGTTACAATCCACATACTGGGAGAAGGCAGGTAATGTTTTGTCCAGCGTCACATGGTTAAAATCTCCAGAGATTAGCACAAGCGCCTCGGGGTACTGCGTTTGTATTTTAGCAACAGCTGCGTGGATGATGTCACCCACTATCTCCACGTCCACCCGAGGAGGGATGTAAACAATAACAATAATGACATGTCCAAACTCTCTGGGCAAGTAATAGGGACGCAGACTTATGGCCAACAGTTCGATGTCCCTGCAGCAAGTGGAGATTTTGACATTTAGTCCTCCTCCTTTCCGCTTCCCGCAGGTATTTGCGTCTCTGTCCGCTCTAACTGTGCTAAACCTGGGTAGCTCCACGTTAGCATCTGGGATGGTAGTCATTAGCCACATTTCGCAAAAACACATTAGCTAAACAAATGAGCTTGATGGACTGAATGGTCTACTCTTGCTTATTGAATTTCTTATGTTCTAACCCAGTAATAAATTCTGAAACTACAAAATAGATATATGATGCACTCAAAATTAACTGAAAAAAAAGATTTTTTCCAAAAGTAAACTATTGATACAACACACACATACAGTACATAGAAACATTCCTTTGGGTTCAAACTCGCAAATGATCAACAACAGAACAAGTGGAAAAAAATTAAATATTGTCTGGATGCAGATCTCTAGTGTCAAGCCCATCTGTGTCTGCTCCAACCACAGGACCCTGTAATATAATTCAAATGGATTCTCATGGCACAGGGCAATCTTGAATATATGCCATTCAATGGGTCCGCAGGGAAAAATACTGGCTTACTGGATAAGTGTACAGTATGTCTGCATGTAAAAAGCAGATATGGATATATAAATAAATAAACGTGGCTGTACTTTTTCTTACTATGACTTCAATAACAACAGATAATTTACCATTTCTACATTGTACATGTACCATCAGGAAAGTCTTCTTAAATCTAATTACATTGCATGTTTATGCAATGCAGTTGTGTGTGGAAGTGCATATCTTTGATTGCAGGGAGAGTGAGACAATAAGAAGGACAATCTGATATTGTAGCAATGCCAAAGAATGGGGAGACAAAGCAAGAGTAGCAACCTGTCACTGTGGGAAAGTGCAACTACAGATACTGATTTGTCATTTTTAAATAAATGTTTCTGTTGTTGATCTTTACTTCTGTTTGTTTTGTGTCTAATCATTACAGCAAATTTAAAATGACTAGACACTTGACTGGTATTCGGAAGTTTTCTGCTATGATACCCATTTAGAAATAGTAAACTATATTTTTGTTTTTAAAGGCATGCGATCATTAATTTACTTTGTACAATATTAAGCTTTATCAACAAAACACAGCTACACTTAAAGATATACTGTATTTGTACTTCACATTCATTTGTACCGTTACATGCACACATATGTTTATTCACTAAACTAACTGGGGACTCACTAAATGGCACATTTTCAAAAGAGTCCTGAGCCAGCTCTTGCTGCTTAACACCTTCAGCCTCAGGCCCCTAAATGACATCACACGGTCCAAAACTGGAGGCCTGCAGCCAGACCCGCTTTCAAAAATGTCTATTTCTAACAAGGAGTCCCAATGTGCAACAAAATCAAGTGATTTAACCACTGCAGCTGCATTCTTTCTGCTGATTTTCCAATGGGATTCTCTCAGCAGATGCTGACGTAGACTGTTTCTTTGATCGTTGTTGTTGTGATTATTTTATTGCTGTTGTTGATTTGAGGAGGTACTGAAAGTAGAACTATCTTTCCACAGTGGATTTCTGAATGCTAAACCTGATCTACTCCCTCTCTCCTGAGCATATGGTGTATTAGATAGTAACTAGAAATATTGAGGTGCCTTAAGTAAAGATTTGGAAATGGCTAAGCTAACATACATTGCAGGTCTGCCTCCAAGGGTTCATTAGCTAGGTTAAGCCCCCTTCCCCCTACATCATGTCAAACTTCCTACCAACACTGTTAGACTTCAGTCCGGTGTGTAAAGTGAGATGACAAGCCAATCACTTCAGACAACACTTTGGTAAGGGCAACATTGTCATTTAACTTTTTTTTTTATTTTGCATTATTGAATAATAAACCAACAAAGGGTGATCCATAAGAAATGCATACACATCCAGAGTCTTATTTACTGTATATAGTACTTTTTAAAACTTGTGAAAAATACTGGAGCAGTGCTAAAGAAAAGTGACAATATTGTATAACAGAGGGCAGTATTTTCAGAGTTTTATGCAAGTTTTAATGTACTCTCATTTTAGAGGTGCTTATTGTGTAAGCTTGGAAATAAACCTTTAGCAATGTATTCAAAACAACAACAATAACATTTATTTATATAGCACATTTTCATACAAATAATGTAGCTCAAAGTGCTTTATATGATAAAGAAAGAGAAAAAAGACAAAATAAATAAGAATTAAAATAAGGGAACACTAATTAACATAGAATAAAAGTAAGGTCTGATGGCCAGGGAGGACAGAAAAAACAAAAAAAAACTCCAGATGGCTGGAGAAAAAAATAAATTCTGCAGGGGTTCCAGGCCACGAGACCACCCAGCCCCCTCTAGGCATTCTACCTAATATAAATAACCTCAATCAGTCCTCATTGAATTCAGGGTTCTCATGGAAGAATTTGATGATGATGGTCGTGTGGACTTCTGGCCTTTAATCCATCAATGTAAGGACATCACGGTGCTTTGATTAGGTATTGGTGATGCAGATCGCCACCACAGAAAACTGGAAAAAGAACAGGAGAGAAAGTAGGGGTTATTACGGATTTTGAATATGAATACCATGAATAATAATGATAATTAATTGAATATACAGAGCATCAAGATGAAGCTATGAGAAAGCCATGTTAAAGTAATGTGTTTTCAGCAGTTTTTTAAAGTGCTCCACTGCATTAGCCTGGAGAATTCCTATTGGCAAGCTATTACAGATTTTACTGTAGGTACATAACAGCAGAAGGCTGCCTCACCACTTCTTTTAAGTTTAGCTCTTGGAATTCTAAGGAGACACTCATTTGAAGATCTAAGGTTACGATTTGGATTGTATGGTGTAAGACATTCCGAAATAGAAGATGGAGCGAGATTAGTTAAGGCTTTGTAAACTATAAGCAGGATTATAAAGTCAATTCTAAATGATACAGGTAACCAATGTAGTGACATCAAAACTGGAGAGATGTGCTCGTATTTTCTTTTCCTAGTTAAGATTCTAGCAGCTGCATTCTGAACTAGTTGCAATCGATTTATGTCTTTTTAGGGTAGTCCTGAGAGGAGTGCGTTACAGTAATCTAGTTGACTGAAAACCAAAGTGTGAATTAATTTCTCAGCATCTTGCAGTGTTATAAGAGGTCTATATTTCTTAAGTGGAAAAATGCTGTCCTAGTAATCTGATTAATATGTGATTTAAAATTCAGGTCAGAGTCAATAGTTACCCCTAAATTCATTACCTCCGTCTTGACTTTTAATCCTAATGCATCAAGTTTATTTCTAATAACCTCATTACAGTGATCCCTCGCTATATCGCGCTTCGACTTTCGGCTTCACTCCATCGCGGATTTTAAATGTAAACATGTCTAAATATATATCACGGATTTTTCGCTGGTTTGCGGATTTCTGCGGACAATCGGTCTTTTAATTTATGGTACACGCTTCCTCAGTTTGTTTGCCCAGTTGATTTCATACAAGGGACGCTATTGGGGGATGGCTGAGAAGCTACCCAATCAGAGCACGTATTACATATTAAATAAAACTCCTCAATGATATACGATATGCTTCCTGCGCAGTGCTTTGCACATTTCAAAGCTCTAACAGCCCGTATTGATTTTTGATTGTTTGCTTTTCTCTGCGCTTGACAGATGGGGTGTGAGCAGAGGGGCTGTTTGCTTAGAAGATACGGACGCTCCTCTAAAAAATGCTGAAAAGACTACCTTCACATTGATCCCTTCATTGCAGCGGCTTTATCGCGGTGCTTCGTTTACTTAAAAGCCCAACAGCCCTATTGATTTTTGTTTACTTTTCTCTCTCTCTGATATTCTCTGCTCCTGACGGCACTCCTTTGAAGAGGAAGATATGTTTGCATTCTTTTAATTGTGAGAAAGAACTGTCATCTCTGTCTTGTCATGGAGCACAGTTTAAACTTTTGACTAAAGGGTGTTATTTCATGTCTAGAGGGCTCTAATAATGTTAAAAAACGTATTTAGAAAGCCGTAAACAGGTTTTCTATGCTCTAACTGCAAAAATATTTATAAATTAAGATTTATAAATAAAGAATCCTACTTCGTGGAAATTCATTTATCTGTCTGGAGCGGATTAACCAAGATAAACAAGAGTTTACTGTATAACTGTGCGGAGAATACTTATAAACAGTGTGGAAGAGTTTCTAAGGGCTTAAAATATATAAAAACAACCATACAAACATATGGTTTCTACTTTGGATTTTCACCTATCGCGGGGGTTCTGGAGCATAACCCGCGATCGAGGAGGGATTACTGTATATCCATTATTGCCAATCACTAAAATTTCTGTTTTCTCTTTATTTAGTTTGAGAAAATTACTACTCATCCATTCAGAAACACAAGTGCGTCAGTGAATCAAGAGTGTCGGGGTTGTCAGGCGCTATTGATAGGTACAGTTGTGTGTCATCAGCATAGCTGTGGTAGTTCATGTTATGCCCCGAGATAATCTGACCTAACAGAAGCATGTAAATCGAAAAGAGCAGCGGACCCAGGATAGAGCCTTGTGGAACACCATATAGAATATCATGGGTCTTTGAAGTATAATTACCACATCTTACAAAGGATTTTCTACCTGCCAGGTAGGACTCAAACCAATTTAAGACATTGCCAGAGAGGCCCACCCATTGACTAAGGCGATTTCTAAGAATATTGTGATCAATGGTATCAAATGCGGCACTCAAACATAAGAGAATGAGAACAGATAAACAGCCTCTCTCTGCATTTACCTGTAAATCATTTACTACTTTAACGAGTGCAGTTTCTGTACTGTGATTTGTTCTGAAACCCTACTACTGTTGCAGTCCTTTTGCAGAGTTGATCATTTAGTATTATTTTGCCACGTCTGCGTGTGCTGTGCTATGCTAGTTTGATGATGATGATTATTATTATTGTTGTTGTTGCTGTATTATTATCTATGTTGTAACCGATAATTTTTGCCCCCTCCTTTCAACATTTATGATGGGTCAGCGTACATGCATATCACATTGTATATTTGCTGATTATGTAATTTTGTAAAAGTTTGCTAATTTCTGGAATCAGTTATAAATGTCAGTCACAATGTCTGTTCAAAGTTTTTTAAGTTATTACCACACATGTTTAGTTAAAAGGTTAGGCATCTTTTAGTTTACAAGACCGTATGAAACTGTTTAGGTTATTTAAGCGAAGAGCAACATAGCTGAGTTTCGATTTGCATTCAATTTCGAATTATTCGTCTTATTGTTTTTTATACCAATTTTGCATGTTTTATTATTTTAAAGCTAATCATTTTCATTGATATCCATTGTTGTCAAAAAAATTGTTTTAATTTTTTTATTTGTTTGATATTCAGACAATACATATTGCACGTGAATTAAATTTATCATCTCATGCCTAGTAAGGATGTATAGGAACTGGGGCGAATTGGCAGGAAAAATGTACTTTGATGCATTATGAAAAGTACTGTGATTGTTGTGTTCACCAACTCCTTTTCTGTAGTTGTTACTGACTTTACTTTCATATTATTTAACGCATTAGCCCAGCTACATGTTGAATTTTTAGGACTTATCACACCATGCCCACATCCTTGCATTTCAAATGAGCTTCTTATCATTTTGGTCTGAAATTGGGGCTGACACTTTGACAGACATGAAATTACTGATCTGTGTCAATGAGACCATAGTCGATGAGCAACAACAAACCAAATCAGATCTGCAAGATGTTCTGTTCAAGTTGTCAGAAAGAAATTTGAAGAAACTTGGCAAGTAGAAGACAAAAATAGCAGAGGAAGATAAAAAGCTGTCTGCATCTGATGAACAATATGTAAAGGTCACTTCCTTAAGGGACAGATGAAATCTAGTGAAATGCTTGCTAAGCATCTGGCACCAAAATGCAAAAGAGATTGCAGGACATGAAAGACAGTAAAATAAGGAGCGGCAGCCAGGAGCAAAAAATTTTTTGAGAGGAGATTCACAATTTTTAATTTTTGGTTTACAATCATGCCAGTAATTCAAAAGAATAGTTGATGAGAAGTACATTGATGCCTGGCTACAACATTTAATGAGGCATGATGGTGACCCTGTCATGCCCTGGGGGTGCATTTCAACTAATAGTGTGGGTGATAAGGTCAAAATCAAAGGAATGAATACACTCTGTACCTTCATATAGAAAACTTAATCTTTCCGCATAACAATTACCTCAAACAGATACGATGCAAAGACAATTAAGCTGTAGTTGGAGTGTATGCCTGCAGAGGGAACACCAACAGTATTAGCTGAAGGTTCAAAAGCTCACTTGGATAGGTTAAAAAGAAAAAGCACCTAAAACAAAATAATTGTTATAGTAAATCCTGCAAGAAGCTTGTAGAGCTTTATCTTAAGACTAGTTGAAAAAAATGAACAGCAGAGTATTAAATTGAAGTTTTTCACTTTTGCTTTTTAAAGGAAATTATACAAAATGTTTAAGTATTTTAAAAACACAAGGGTCTCTTGTTACCTTTAATTAAATACTTGTCTATTTGTTGTTCTTCTAGTTTTATATAGTATTTTCATATACAAATAAACAGTTACTATGTACATAGAAAGCTTTAAAAATAATGTTTTTGGGTGGTGTAAAACATTTGCATAACATTGTGTGTGTGTAAATTTGAAGCATATCAAATGTATGCATTGGCTTGTCTTTGTTACAAAGAAGGATGCAAGAAAGAGGATTAAACAAAGTTCAAGATAAAAATAGGAACAAAACCCTGTTGCCTCTTTAAACCCAACAAAAATACAGGATTTGAACCCCTTTCTATTTGGAGGGATGTCTGCCACATTTGCCAACTCATAAGTACATAAATAAACACTCCTTTTTCTTTACCTTTCATCTCTCTTGCTATATCAATCTCTGTCTGGCTGACCTTTATACACCTTCTCTTGACTAACATCTTCATACAGTCACCCTAAGGCCTTGATTCTGGAGTCACTTTGGGACAAGCCTTATTTTTATGACAGAAACACTAGGATAGAAAGCATTCCAGCCGACCTTGTGTTCCTGCATACTGGAGCATTCTATTGCCCTTAAACAGTCAGATCTCTAGTGTAGTCTTTACTGCAGTACGGCCTTATTCATTTCCCTTGTAACCAAACACTATCTGTCACTGTTGGCATTTTCTCGCTTGCCCACTTTCTTATGTAGCAGAGGGTCAGACAATATTATGTATATAATGACTTGCATCAGCCCAGGTCACGCATCTCTTTCAGCTTCACGCTAATGATCTTGCCTTATGGTTTCCATAGCCCTTCATAGACCTGCATTAAATAGTGTCCACTTGCAGCTACCTTTCTTGCTTTCTTTCTAGCCAGGCAGAAGAACAGAAATCATCCCTGAAAACATCTGTCTCCCTTCTTGTATTATACTCCTTGTATCATGCTCCTTCTTGTTCACACCTGATGCTAGGTCAAAATACCCACACATACCTCAAAACAAGTGGAAGAGGATAAACACACAAACATTAGATGCTCAAAAACACCCAGCTAGTAATTTAATACAGCAATATATAAGAAGATGAGGGGCAAGGAACATATCATTACCATTATTATAAGAATAAAAGTCTCTGGCACAACAGAAGTGCAGACAATTTTCTTGTCTGTCACTGAGTTTTTTTACCTGTCCCCTGAGCAGTGCCCAGGTCACTTATAGAGAGTGAGGTAAGGAGCACACACTGATACAGCACATTGCTGCACCTACCACATGACAAACCAACTCAGGATCTCAGATTAGGACCTGAGTGCAGCCATGCAACAGGTGACACCTCAGCACCACACCAGGTCACTTAGTTTATAAAAAAATTCAAAGGCTGAATGGTCTGACATTCAGCAAGATAAAACTCAAGTGTTTTACCTTTCCCCTTTTATGATCTTAATGAAATATTATTTACATCAACAGTCAAGTAAGTTATAAACACCAGTTAAGCTTCTTTTTCCCACTCTAATCAGACATTTATTGGCTTTTGGTTGTAATCTTGTTGTTCTAATTAATCTCTGGATGCTTACTTTCCAAAAATACCTTTGTATTGCAACTCATATAGTCTATCTATATATTATCAGTACAAGTTAAAATTCTTTAATATTTTTGTGTGAATGCATGCTAAATCTACTGTTTATGTAAAATACAGAAATGTGCAAAAAATTATATTTCTATAATTAATTATAGCATAAATAGCAGTTACATACTATTTACTTTCTCTGCCAAACTGTAAATATGTAATCCTTTGTAAACCATCTAATTATCACATGCTTCACTTTATCAAAGTACTTTGTAATAAAATCTATCTATCTATCTATCTATCTATCTATCTATCTATCTATCTATCTATCTATCTATCTATCTATCTAAGAGTTACCAGTTAATTTAACATGCACATTTTTTGGATTCATGTTGTAGACATGGAGGGACATTGTAAACTCTACATAGGCAGTGACAGTGCCTAAGGGCAGCAGTGCTAATCCCTGTACCACCAATGCACTTAGCTGTGTAGATTATTTTTTATTTCTTTTGTGCTGTATGGCAATTTTGATTTTGAAGTACAAATAGTGCCACTTAAAGATAAGCTGTTATATCTACAGTATGTTTTTCCTTAGTTTTAAAATACACTCAGCATGCTATATCTGAGCTCCTCCAAGCCTCAGGTAATCAACTGCAGAAAATGTTCAAGTGCTTGTCCATTACTGTCTTCATTTAATGTTTGTAAACACGATTTTGTTTGGTGTGGTTATCTTATTTTCTTTCAAAAGCATCTTGGTGTTTGCTTGGTACTCAATGTGTGCTTATGCAAGATGATACAAAGAACATTTTTCTAAACGTGATGCTTTGCTGGCACTTCTTTGTTTCTTTCCCTGCAGATAAAAACACCATCCATAAAATGTATTTAAGGTATATAATAATTATGTTTGAATAACCAGCAATATCATAGAGCTTGGTACGGCACATGTAGCACAGTCTGTCACCAACTTTAAAGTAATACCAGTTAAATCACCTATAGTGTCACATGACTTCCAGATTAGATAGTCATTTTTGTACCGTTTTTGAATATCTAGGCAACATTCCTCCAGCTGGACTCTGATTTAGCCCAGCTTATTTTGTAATCATAAAGTGCATACAACATTTAAGAAGTTAAAAATTGTCAAAGCAGTTGGCATCAAACTTTTGTAGACTGGTCACATCCTGTGTTTTAGTACAAGAAAATATTTTCACATACTGTATCTATATGATTTATGCTCAATGAGGCCTTTAAAAAAGCTTGAAAATCTAGTAATGCCTCACAATTAATGACACAATACAAGAGTCCATAGACTCTGTCTCTCCTAACACCATCTCTAAGGCCTTACACTATATTTGAGACCACCTTGATAGGTAGGATATCACAGTTAGGAATCTATCTACGGACTACATTTTTCCCTTTACTTGACTTGTTCTTGAAAATTTGAAATTTGGGCATGTGTAACAATGGCTGGCTCTAACTTTTTTGCTGCTCCAAGCTAAAAACTGTTGCTATTCATATATTATTTCTGATCGTACAGCTGGTGGATTTTGGTATTCCCCTTTGAATCACACACAAATGTCTGATCAAAGAAAGGAAGAGGTGTTCCCACTTGGAGATTCCCATGAGTCGTACAAGGATGGCAAACCTGACAAGTCCCCATGAGAGATTCACGCAAGTTGCACATGGATTTCGAAATATCAAATCAAACACAGGGAGACAATAGCGACACGAGGGAAAATAAGGGGAAGGGCTCACCACTACCCAATGCCAACAGGTACATCTTTTAATAGGTAATAAAATACTGCCTTAGGTGACTACCTAGTTTGCCTATATGATAGGACCAGTCCTGTGTGTAGCTTAATCTGCAATTAGAAAGTAAATTTTCAAATAGGTGGATTTCAGGTGTTAAAGACAGATAAGCAAATTTTATTCACATCACAAATTTTAAATAAAAGGCCTACTCATGGCTGGCACCTCAGTACGAGAAGTTTCACCTAGTGTTCTTCTGGCAAATCAATTTTTTTTTTAAAACACCACAGGGAGTGGGATGAATAAAAATAATGAAAAGACTGAATAATGGAGTGATATGGTTTATTTAACAGAGTGATATTATAAAGGCCTAGAATGTCACCCAGAAATAACTGTGGATTTAGGGGGATCCAGAAAGTTGTGTTCCAGTCAAAGATATAGATAGATTTAGCAATAACAAAATCTTTTTGCCAGTTTTGACTGTTAGAGGTATTGCCTGGATTAATCTTACAACATAGGAATCATAATGATTTTAAGGGGCTACCTTCTTATTATAAGGTATTTGGATTAACGCAGGATGAATAAGTGCCCACTTTTGAATTTTTATTCTATGCTTCACAGAAAGTGATCTTAGAGGTGGCATCTTTGTATGTTATAGTAACTAAATTAGACATAACTGAAAATCTACAGAAGCAGTTATGGCATTTGTTCAGAAACATCACAGGATGTGATTTACCATTTACTTTAGAGAACAATACAGCTATACACTGTAAAAAATACTTTAACACAAAAAAATCAAAGTTTACAGTATTTTCATGTTAGTCAATTTAACCGATATCTTCTTGTATTAAACTGAAGTTTAACATTTTCTTTGTTATTTAACAGGTTTTGTGAACCACTATAAAATTCAAAGATATCTCCTTTTTAACAGGAAATAATATCAATTTTTAAATATAATACAATACTATTTATTTTTATTTTTTGTATAGCCCTAAATCACACAAGAAGTGCCGCAATGGACTTTAAAAGGCCCTGCCTCTTGACAGCACCCCAGCCTTAACTCTCTAAGAAGACAAGAAAGAACTCCCAAAAAAAATACCCTTGTAGGGAAAAAATGGAAGAAACTTTGGGAAAGGCAGTTCAAAGAGAAACCCCTTTCTAGGTAGGTTGGGCGTGCAGTGAGTGTCAAAAAGAAGGGGGTCAATACAATACAGTACAATACACAGAACAGAACAAATCCTCAATACAGTATAAAAATAAAAATTGTAGAAGTACGGAGTAGAATTTAACAGATGATATCACATAATATGATTTGGATTTGTTTAGAGTCCTGGAGACCTCATCCATCATGCTGCTTCCCCCATTTGGCCATTCCACAGCTGAAATAGGATTTCTTTCCTATGATTCCTGCGATCCTCCATCAGGGATGACTTTACCTAGGCAGGCAAAACAACTTGTCAGGTAAGCCATGGCACCATGTGCCACATTTGAGTACCGAGAAGAGAAACAGAATCGGTGAGGGTTAGTATCCAATTATAACTATCATGTTACTTATGTTTTAGTGCTAATGACTAACAACAGAGTTGGAGTCTGTACAGTTAATCAGCAGCTCTAGTCAGGATATGCTAAACTGAAGTGTGAGTCTTCAGCGTGGATTTAAAAGCTGAGACTGAAGGGGCATCTCTTATAGTAGCATCCAGACCATTCCACAGTTTAGGGTCCCTGTAACTAAAAGCTCGAACTCCCACTGTTATTTTATTAATCCTTGGAATCATAAGCAGACTGGCATCTTGAGATCTTAATGTGCGCTCTGATATGTAAGTCATGATAAGTTCAGGCAAGTAAGTCGGACCTTGGCCATTTAATGCTTCATATGTTAAAAGGAGGATTTTGAAATCTGCCCTAAACTTAACCAGGAGCCAGTATAAGGATTTAAGAACTGGAGTTATGTGTTCATATTTTCTTGTTCTTGTAATAATTCTTACAACAGCATTTTGGATTAACTTGAGGCTGTATAAAGAATAGCTTGAACATCCAGTGAACACCACATTGCAGTAGTCAGTCCTACTAGAAATAAATGCATGAATTAATTTCTCAGAATCCTGTTTATATAGAAAGCACCTTAATTTCCCAACATTTTTAAGATGGAAGAAACATGATTTAGACAATTTTGTAATATGCGCTTTAAATGACATGCTAGAGTCAAAGATAACTCCTAGATTGCGGCCTGATTCAGTAAAATTAATGGTGATTCCAACTGAGTTAAATGATGACAGAATATTGTTGTGATCAGCGTCATTCCCTCCAACAATTAACATCTCTGTTTTATCTGTGTTTAAAGACAAGTAGTTCTCATCTCATCTCATAAATGCATGAATTTAGTTTTATTTGGTAGTTCAAGCAGTATTAGAGAAAAAGATTATTCAAAAAATGTAACAAAAATCATACAATGAATAAAAAAAATCGTAAAGCTAGGATAAAAAGTATAGTAGCAATGGGTACCAACCAAAAACCTTAAAATGACAACCACATGCTGTGTTAAAAAAAATAATATTTTAGTATTTTAGGATTTCAATACTGATTTGAAATATGTAAACCATGTTTTTAACAGAGATTTATCTTGTGAATGTAAAGAGTATCTGTCAAATTAAGATTCTTTTTCCAGTTAATGACATAATAGAAATTATTATGATTTTAGAGGTATTTTACATTTTTTAAAATGCAGAAAATTATTGTCACTTTAAGTTTGTTGGTTGTCACCTATCGCTGCTGTACTTTTTACTGTACTTTTAATATTTTTTACAATATCATAAGGCTAGTACTACTATAAATCCAATATTAAAGTTTTAACTAAAGATTTACATCCGGATGACCTTCTTGACACTGACCCTCTCTATATTTCTATGTTTGTAACCAACACCAAGTTGGGTTGGTTTTCCTCCTTGGTGGATAGGATAGGAATCCTGTCCTACTATCAAAGTCACTCCTGTGGCACATGGTGCTGCAAAAATCAAGGCTTGTATTATATACAAGAAACACTCACATTATTGTTGTCAGTAGGATTGGCTTTTGAATAGGCTTATGATTTGTGGAATCTAGTGGTAGAATCATGGGCTCTATGTTATGGGCAGACACAAGATATTGTAACTGTGTATCAGTTCTACTGTATTGTATGCCTACACCTTCACTGCTGTCTGTAGTGCTTGGTGACCTGACCTGAGTACGTGCTTTACCAAAATATCATGCAGCCTGTAAATATGTATTCCACTGTGCACTTGTAAACACTAGTGATGACAGATATAGACGTTTAGAGTCAGATGTCTAAGGAAGTAAGTGAGCCTTCTTTACTGTGGCAAAGACAAATTGTTTTAAATGCTGAAACAGTTTGCACTTATTGATTCTGATTGTCGTTTATGTTTTCCTTCGATCATATACTAGCATTGCAAAGCAAATTTGGCAGATCCACAAAAGCACACTGTGCTGATCAGTTAGCATTAATATTTTCAAACATTTTTAGTCAGTCTTTGGTTCAATTTAGTGTTCCTACTGTTTCAAAGAACTTACAATCACCCTGTGCCCAAGAAGAAAAATATTTCCTGTCTTACTAATTACAGGCCAGTGGCATTGACCTCTGCCAAAATGTCTAATACTTTCACAACTAAAGTCTGCAAGTAAGCAAACCTCTTGTCTAATTACGGTTTACTTACCATGCAAAATGTATAACTGAACATGCAGTAAACATGGCTCTCTACCACATCTTATGGGATTTAGACTCCCCAAGTGCTTATTTCAAATATTATTTTGGATTCATCCATTTAACAAAAGCATACCATATATATGGCAAGCTTCTCATTATGAACTTGGATTATGCAATGTAGCTCTGAATCTCTGACTTTCAGAGAGGTAGACATCAGCCAGCATGGCTGGGTAAATATCAGCCAGGGGCCCTGACCATGAGTGCAGGGTCCCTTCAGGTCTGTGTTCTGTCTCCTTCCCTTTTTTCTCCCTCAACAGTGACTGCACCTCTAGTGACTCATTTCTAAAACTGCTGATGACACTACTGACTGGTCTGATAGAGATGAGGTGTCATATTAAAGTTAGGTGGATCACCTGGCCAGTTGGTGTGCCCTCAAAAATCTTAACTCAACTACTCTAAAAACAGTGGAAATGGTTGTGAATTTCAGGAGTCACTCCATATATTTCACTTCCCTGGTTATATATGGTATTACTATCAACAGGTAGTGTCACTTAAATTTCTTGGCATCATTATCGCTCATAGTTGGAACTGGGATGAAAACATAATAGCTATTATCAAAAAAGTTCAGTAGGGGATATTTCTTCTCAGCCATATAAAAAGATTGACCTGTTTTCAAATAGTGCAGTTACAATTTCATAGAGCTGCTATTGAAAGCGTTCTCAGTTTCTCTGTGATTTTCTGACATGGCAATGCATTGACTTATTCAATAGATGAACCATAGCATGTCATTTTAACAGCAGGAAGGACTGATGTCCAGAAACTCCAATCTGTTGAGGACCTCTGTATATCTCCATTTTTTAATTTCGGGACATGAATGCAATTATGCATTACCAAAATGTTGCATTTTTTTTTCATTCAGAATATTATTACCTCTGCTCTATGTAATGTTGTTATATATTATATATTGTGCTTATAATTGTGATTGCTTTTGTTATGTCTATGATGTAACCCCAAGAGAAATTCCTAGCAATTACTTTCCAATAAAGTTCAAGAAGTTGTATCCATTTCATCTGTTCAGCCATGGTAACAAACAAGTTGCTGGTCCTTTGCACAGCATCTCTGTTGATATACAGTACATAGAAGCATGATCTGCCCTTTTCCTCCTGAATTACATGACCAATTCCTTGTTTTTCTAACATTAAGGGAGATATTATTAGTCTTCCAGCATTGTTTCAGAAAGACAATGTCATCATTATGATACTTATGCTTATCATAATGACACCATCAGCAAAATTAAGATTATCCTCAGCATGTAGGGGAGTAACTAGAATTGAAAAATAGTTATTTGAAATTGTGATTTGTGATTCTAATTATGTTTTGCTTACATGCTTGCAGATGAAGTTAGGACTACTCTTTTAGTCTGGAACACTAAATAATTGGAACAGTTCCAATGGCTCTTGTTCAGCTGTATTTGTATGTATAAATGATTATCCTACAAAATATATTGGTGATGAATGCTGCATTTTAAAGCTAGAGTATATGTTGTGGTATATGGCCGGCAGTTCATCCCGGCCAATACCCCCAGGCTGCCAGATGGAGCCCTCCCTGCAGCATGGAGGTGCCCCGAATTCCAGCAGGGAATCATGGACAATGGAGTCTTTATTCACAGCCCTGCTGGATACCATGGGCGCCGCCAGAGGACACCGCCACAGGGAGGCTCAAGGGGACAGAAGAAATGACATACGCCTGGGTTGAAGAAAAATGGAGTTTTCATCCAACCCGGAGGTGTTGCCAGTCACATTGACAAAGAGAGAGAGAGAAACATTTCCAGGTCAGGGACTATAAAAGGACAGTGGGAGATCCCAGCACTGAGCCGAGTTGGGAGGAAGGGTGACTGAGGTGCTGGGAGGTGTGGAGGATTATTGATTATTGTGATTATTATTGTGTATGAGTATTGTGGAGTGGAGGGTGCTTTGTGCACATTATTATTGTAATAAGTCCATTATTTGGACTTTTATCTGGTGTTTGGGGACGACAGCGCCCCCTATCTGCCGCAATGTATATGTTCTTCTGTCATGGTTACTGAAGTGGTATATATACAGGTTTGAGCTATGAGATGCATTTCTATAAATAATGCATTTTTAGAGAGCATTAACCCAGTGCTGGACACAAAGGGATGTGATTGTGCTTTTCAGAACATGTTTTGCTCTTGCAGTTGGGAAGTTCAAAGATCCAGTTGTAGAGAGTGATACTGAGTCTAAAGCCTTGTTTTTTGGTAATCAACTTTTTATTCCATAAACAGTTTTCTTCCACCACGCTTTTTTATTTTCTGGGTTTAATCATGAAAAAGGTAGCATTCTCAGTGTATAGCTGTGATGACTGACAAATTTGAGGTACACTTCTCTAGACTTGACATCCCATAACTCGTGATTTTACCTCCCTCTTTCTTTCTTTTGTCATTCATCCTGTCTATCCAACTCAGGCTTCCTTTATACTTTGGTGGGTGTGGCATCCTATTTAAGACTGGCAGAGCTCCAATGCAAAACAGCTGACCTAATTAAGTAGTCAGCTCACCTCCATGCTGAACACCCCACAGCCGACTAGGTTTACTACAATGCATGCAACTAACAAAGCCTGAACTGCACCGTCTTTTATTTAAAATCTCACTCTGCCACAGAGTTTTCATAGGTTGCCAGATTTCCTCCCACGTTCCAAACATGTATGTGTTAGGTTAATCAAGGGCTGTAAATTAGCTTAGAGCAAGTAGTTTTGGATGTACAAATGTTTGTGCCTAGGTATAGACTAGGCCTTCTTAATGCTGCAAGTATATCTGCCCAGACCTCTATAACCCTGAATGCATACATAACATATTTATTGTTTAGTTTTTGAGGATAACTGTGAATATGCCCTTGGATAAGGCTTTTACTAATGCTATCCCTATTTATTCTATGTCATACTAAGCCATGTTTGCCCATCAACGTGTCAGAAAAATCAGCCTCTCACACTATATCAACCCCTAAACTACATGTATAGAGAATGGAAATATATATTGCCTCTGCAGGGTAGTAGTAGGGTGCTGTACTGTGTTAGCCATTATGGATGCAATGAGATGTCAAGCAAAATGACACCTTTTACTGGATATATACAGTACATATAGGGTAAAAATAAAGGATTTGTATTCCTTTCCAAGGCACCTCTTCACAATCCTACCAATAACAAGCCACAATTGTACAATAAATAAACACAAATCACACTAAGTGTTGCCCACTACCTCCCAACTATGAACCGTCCATGAGTGGCAGTAGGCCTTCCTTTTATGTTGGACCCGGAAATGCTTCCGGTGCTATTCTATCTGCTCTAGGAAGCACTTTCAGGCCATAGACAAAAGAGGGTGGTCCTCCCGACAGCGCCCTCTACCAATCCCAAGCGACTCCTACATGACTGCACTTCTGGACTCCATTTCCCTTGCACCCCTGCAGGTGTCCTGACTGGGTTCTCACTGCCCCCTAGCGATTGAGGGATTGAACCACTCCCAAGTTGGACAACAGAGTTATCTGCACAGCCAGCCAATCCATCCATTGTTCCTCTTAAGTCTCCTGTTCAGCTAATAACCCATGCTCCTCCCTGGCCAGGATGCCCGTTTTTATCCCACTATCTATCTATCATTTTTTAGTAGCATATGTGTACCATGGTTTCATCCTACAGTAACTGCAAAAATGTTAGATCTTCTTTTTGTAAGTGCCACTATTATTTTTGGCACAAATCACAATAATCATGAAGGAAGAAAGAAATCGGAAGAAAAATAATGAATGGAATGACAAAAATGAAAAAATGAATTAGTACTTGTATATTTGTACTGTTACTAACTCTGTTCATCAGAATTGTAGTAACTTGAGCCAATTTTTTAACATCCATAGAAGAAGCTTAAGCAGCATATCCTTTTGTCAAGGGGTTCAAGTTTCCATTTCAGTAACAAGTAATGATTTTAAATAAAAATGCCTTATGTCACATGAAGAATAATAAAGCGTGCTCTATATTCAAGTCTTATTTGAAATTATTGGAATTTGTTATTGGTTTAAAATAGTTTAAAGTGAAATTTTAATTTTGAAGTTAAAATCTGTAAAATCAATACACAGCCTTACAATTGGCTTTTAATCAGAAATAATCTAGATTCTTAACAAGTAACTGAGGATACGTGAAAAAACACTAATGAATAGATTTAGCTTTAAATCCATTTAGCAGTGATGATAATACCTTCATTGCAATGACAGTTTGTACAGTGACACATTTCTGGACTGCATCTGTTGACTTATATATGTTTTTTTTTTTGCTAAACAATGAGAAGTCATTAGAATTTTCAGAATTTGTCAGTTAATATATTAAACTTATTTCTAATTCTGAAAAGGGTATAAATGCACATGCTTTATTAATTTGCCTCACATTTTCCAATGAATATGTAAATAAGTGAAACTACATAAAGGCCAATTACCTTTTTATCCTAATTAATATGAAACAAATCAATCCCATTGCCTTCAGTTAATTAAAAGAAAAGATTGTTTCATTTTGAGATACAGAACCTATTCAAGAAACTGAAAAAAATACATTTGCGCCAAGGATACCACGCTGATCTCAATCTACTTTAATGAGTTATACTGCCCATTATAGATAAATTGCTTTGTTCTCCAACAACAGCAGTAATTTGTTCTGGAGTTGGATTGCCAGGTATTTATTTAAATGCTTCCTGAAATGAAGCAGCCAATAAAATGGGAAATTCACTCAAGCATGCATCTGGAAAACTGGAAACAGGTGATTAAGATAAACAGGCAGTCGCAAAAGGTTACAGGACCTTGTACAGAAGTTCAAAACGTTATTTAATTTTTTGAAAAACTTACTGAATGAAACAAGTATAATGTGGGAATTATAACTCTAATATGCTGTATGTGCACAAGTCTAACTTGGGTGGAATGGGAAGCATTTTATCTTTGTCTTTTTGTTTAAGTGCTTATTAAAAACAACATTAATATAATTTTATCCAAAAAAGTACCGTGACAAATATACAATTTAGGAAAATATGCTAGTTTATTTGTATATTTTCTAGAACACCTACAGTATAAGCTAAAAACTCCAAATAGCTACATTTCAACATATACAGTAATGTATATTCATACTGCAATATAGAAAGATGCTTTTCAAAATATTTAACTAAATGTTTAATTTAATACTTTGTTAAAGAAAAATTTGAATTAAATCATTAATTAAAATATAGCTTCTCCACCATTTGCAGTCAAGCTTTTAAAAGAGATGTATTTGATAATTATTGCCAATTGAACATGTGTGACACATCGTATGTGCCAGTCTAGCATCTTAAAATAACTGAAATAAGGGTCAATAAAAAAGGCACACATAAAAACACAAAAAGAAAGCAAACCCTTGTTTCTGAAAGTACTACAAAAGTGCTTTCTTATACTGTAATTAAAAAAGATAACTATAAAAAAGAAGGGTTTCAGTAAATGGTTAGGGCTGTAGTCTTATTGATTAATGTCACACTTAATCTCATTTGTTTTTTTCTTGCTGACCTGCATGCCCGAAAACAGTAGAAGTAAATTTAAAAAAAAATACTTTAATGCATTCTTACAAAAGTGCAAGCTATAATTTGAAGCAAGCAGCTTCAGTTCTACCGCTATTTTTGCTAACAGTTCAACTAAATTGGTAAGCTTTTTTTTAAACACCAAATGTAACGTATGTAATTTCTCCTTCTCATTATTTAACTCATGCATAAGTATTTGATTGTTTGACTATGAGTTGACACCTCCTCAAGTAACAATATGTCTGTTCTTACAAATTTAAAAAGCAACACATTTTATTAACTTGTAATGTGCTCTGTAATTGCTTACATAATGGTGCTTATTGAAAATGGTCGCAAATTGTTACAATTTTGCATATCTACTGTGGTGATTTCTTTTGAAGCTACTTTAATTTAAACTTTAATATCAAGTTTTTTTCTTATGAGATTCATAACAAAAAAGTTGCCATTTTTTACTGTTTGCGTGTTCATAACTTTATCATATTATTATTAGACATATATAAAGAAAAGACCTGTGCCTGTATGTGTGTGTATGGAGCAGTCTGCTATGCTCATACTTAGCCACAGCCACTAGATGGCTCATGCATGCACATTTAAATGTATTCAGGGTACCTCACTTCTCAATATAAAGGATCTGTGTGCAGCAAACGCCGCTGTGCAAAAACGTCATGCTAATAACACAGATGTAGAGGCACAACATTGAAACCAACCAAACGTCATAGCTCAACAATGTGCAAGTGAAACACCTCAGCAACAGAGGACAATAAAGTAAAAAAAAATAAAAACATTGTCTACTTGGAGGTATTTTCTTGAGACAAAGATTAATGGGACTCATATGCCAGCTATATGGCTAAGATATGGTATTGCCAGTATCTTATGAAAGCCAGTGGGGCAGCAAACACATCTGGGTCCATTTCCTCTGCACTGGGTAATTCTTAAGAGTGAGTAAATGCCTCTTCAGGTCAAGTCAGGTCAGGTTGGGGAGCATGCACAGGTACAATGCATTGCCTCACCCACCACACAATGAAACAGCTGATCCTGGTTGGCCACTTCAACTGTGGTTCAATCCCACCCTCTGGAAATGACCCTCTATCTGCCACAGCCAGGTGTTACACAGGTGTCCCCTTGGCCTGGTCCAGCCACTCGGGTCCTAATGACGATCCTGCGAGCCGGATCACTCTCGAGAAATTGCACAATATGGCCATTGTGCTGTAACTGTTGCTCCCTCACAATGCAGGTAATGTGTCTCATTTCAGACATCATGAGCAACCACTCATTCAACACCAGCAATACCAAAGGAGTCCAGTCTTCGTCTCAGGTCACTGGATAGTCTCGCAACCATATAGCAAGACAGGAAGCACCAGGATTCTAAAGACTTGGACTTTGTCCTTTTGAATAGATATCGAGAGCGCCACACACCCCTTTCCAGTGACCCCCCATGCTCTCCCAACTTTGTCTATTGTCTTACTTGGAAGAGTCACCAGAGACATGAATGTCACTGCCGAGGTAAGTAAACCTCTGGACAAGGTGGACACTCTCTCCACAGACAGACACACTGCAGATGGATGTGCCTAAGTGGTTATTAAAGGCCTGGATCTTGTTTTTTGTCCAGGACACTTGCAAGCCCAGACACTCAGACACCTTGCTCAGTCTTTTGAGAAACCCAATCAGGTCCATTGACTCTGCAAAGTTCACATCATCGTCGGCAAAGTCAAGATCAGTGAATCTTTCTTCACCAACAGATGCCCCACAGCCGCTGGACCACACGACCCTGCCCAACACCCAGTCCATGCAAGCTTTGAACAGAGTAGAAGCAAGAACACACCCTTGACAAATCCCAGAATTAACAGGGGAAAAAACACAGAGGTTCTGTCTCCACTCTGCACAGCACTCATATTATCAGTGTACAGGCTGGCCATGATATCCAGCCACCTTGAGGTGATCCCACAAAGTCTTGGGATGTCCCACAGGACAGCTCGGTCAACTGAATCAAACGCTTTGCGAAAATCGACAAATGCTGCAAAAAAACTGCTGATATTCGCATTTGCATTACATGAGAACACACATGCCAGGATGCGGTCGATGGTAGACTTCTTAGGCGTAAAACCGGACTGCTACGGTCTGTGGTGGGTGAGCAAGTGATCACAGATCCTATTGAGGACTACCCTAGCAAGGACCTTACCCAACACCAAGAGCAGTGTTATCCCCCTGAAGTTGCCACAATCCAGGAGATCACCCTTCCCTTTCCAGATAGGGACAACAAGTTCCATTTTCCAGTCAATTGGGATGATGCATGTCTCCCAAAAGGAAGCAAAGATTGCTTGCAATGCCAGAAAAACAGCCTTACCACCAGCCTGGAGAAGCTCAACCTGGATACCATAGATTACAGCCTTCTCTACCCTCATTACGCTTATTTTCTTGATTGTGCTATGCTCCCTATATATACAATGAATTTTTCATTGAATGAAAAACAACCAACATATATTTTTCTTAGACTTTTATTACTATTAAAATGTTTCCCTCAATTTAGACACATGCCTAACTGCTATGACTTGCTCGAAGTAAATGATCACCTTATATTTTAACAGCAATCCAGCTCCATTAAAAATGTAAGCTGATTATCCATTGCTTGGTCACAGAGAATACAAGCAATGGCATATCACCAAGAACCAAGCTTGCCCAGTTTCTGCCTCTTGTTTCTCTACTAGAATGTATTCTATCTGAAATTCTTAATGTTTCATACTTGCATTGATAATGGTTGTGATAATACCCCAATCATTTGCTAGAATTTTGTCTTGCCTAGTGCAAAAGCATTTTCCTAAAAGGAGTCTGGCCTTTTTAACAGCAGATACACCTTTAATATGTAAAAAAACACATTTTTTCCCTTTAATCCTTTCTTCATTTCATTTCAATATTTGTCATTCAAAAGACAGACTTAATGTTTATTTAGCTTATCCTTCTCTGTCATTCATTTATTAAAATGCATTATTATTGTATTAATTTACTCCCTCCTCTTTTAAAGCCTCTTTCAAATATGTGCACTTCTTTTGTGAAGCTCCCTGTTGCAGACCGCAGTCATGCAAGTAACTTTTAAGTCCTTTGGAAGTCACATGTACAAATACCACTTTCTATTCCCTCACTTTTTTATATATTATCATTATAAATGTCCATGAGCTTTCAAATGTGTCATTTTATTGTCTTCTATAATGTTAATAGAATTAACACTTAATAATGAGCACCACCATAACAAAAATGAGTAAAAAGTAGTATCACAGAATGAATACACTACTGGCATGACCACACTGCCTAGACTTTACCTTCTTACAATGGAACTTTGGACTACTACATTATGCTGTTTCAGAAATAAATAAATAAACCAAAAAGCTAACACAAAAATGAAAGGTTAATTTTGGAATGATTTTGTCAGATTTTCATGGTACTAAGTAGCAATGTGTAATCGATGATCAGAATGTTGTGATTCCTGCCATAAGATCGACTACATCAGGCCCATAGTGTGAAAGTTTTTAATTTTGACTTCTAAAATCAAAGTGTAGTTTGTAATATTACATATCAAGAGATAATGTGTAATGTGTTTTTTTAAACTGAGATCTTTCTTCATTAGCATTCACATAAAAATACTAAGGCTGTTAAATGGTTAAAATATACATGCCTCCTTGTTAAACTGCACGACTGTGTGATTTTACATCTAAAATTCCACCACCTCATTTTTGTAGTTCAATTGAACAAATATAATTTCAATAAATCGACATAATGTTTTTTAATACCTGTATTTCATAACACCTACAACTATTTTCTGATTTTAAGTATCCTAAAGTGAGGAAGAAAAGTACAGCACATAAATGTCATTTTAATGCCAAAACCATTTTTATTTTTTCGCTTTTCCTGAATACCATTTACTGTACCTCTGAATTCAGGTGTTAAAAACTGCAAAAGACTACATATCAAATAAATAAATTCATTTAAAAATAAACAGATAAGTAAATCAATTAAAGAAAAGCAGACTTTTTATTAGTAGCTCTTAAAACAGGTCTTCTTTTTTTCTTCGAAGTATGGCTGTTTTCACATTTGACCTGGTGGAAAACTGAATCACAATATATTCAGTTTCAGGATAAAATTTACACAGGTTTGCCTATGAGTGTACTCTGTTTGTAGCTTGCAGTGAATCGGTCCCATCTACTGTTAAGTTTTTGTTTTGTGTTTATTGCAGAGTACAGCAGGCATAATTAGGAGCAGAACAACAACATTTATTTCTAGAGAACATTTTCATACAAAAGATGTAGCTCTTTACAACATGTCAAACAAGTAGATACATGCAAAGGAAAACAAGTTTAGACAAGAATAATAATGAATAAATAGTATACAAAAGATACTGTACACTTAGATAAGAAATATATAATATATAAATAAGAGAGGTAGAGTCCTTAAATATAGAATTGTTTAAGTTTGTAATTGACAGTCTGATAAGGTCAGATGGCCTGGTAGATCAGAAAAAATAAAAAAGCTGAAGGAAAAAAAAATCTGTACGAGTTCCAGGCCAAAAGATCATCTAGCACCCACTGGGCATTCTACCTAACATAAATGTTCTGAAGAAGTTTATTTATTTAAATTATTTATTTATTTTATGATTCATCTTACAGGATACAGTGCAGTGGGTCTTGTGAAAAGTTAGGGTATCCACTTCCATTTAGACATCACAGGAGGCTACACAAGGCTTTGATTAGGTGTTGGTGGCATGGAATGCTACCACAGAAGAACCAGACAAGAAAAGTTGCCCTATAAAGGTTTACTGTATTTATTTTTTGTTGTTGTTTTTTTCTTATATTTCACATCAGTAATAAACTAAGTACATATGAACATTTTCATGTTTGGTTTTATTATTTTGGTTAATAATAGGTTAATATGTGATTTAATATTCCTGTTGGAATTGAACATCATACCAAAATTCTTTACTTCTACCTTGACTTTAAATATTAATGAGTCCAGTTTATTTCTAATACCCTCACTATTTCAATTTTTATTAATGACTGATATTTCAGAATTTACTACTCATCCATTCTGAAATACAAAACAGAGAGTCAGGGTTATCATATGCTATAGATAAATAAAGTTGCATGTCATTTGCATATCTGTGGTAGTTCACCTTGTGTTTTGAGATCATCTGGCCTGATGGGAGCATGTAGATTGATTAAAATCATATAGATCAATATTTGTTCACAATTATGTATGTTCACCTTAATAACATTGTATGTTTATGGTTTTTATTTTTATTATTTTCTGACGTGTTGTTGTGAATTGTTCGATTATTTGTTCACATTTTCTCAACATATTTATAAGCTAACCTTACTTCCATATACTTTAGAGGGGTAGTTTTTGAGTCCACTTGTATTTTTAAATAAGGTAGTAGGTAGAATTACACACTCTGTAGCCGAATATAAAATGAGGTGTTTCATATGGCTGTGTAGGATGCAATTACAGTATTCTCTATGCTACAAGATCAGAAAAAAATAGATCAAGCCCTTTGCATTTAAAACTTTCTTGGTAAACACTTTCATAGTGTATCAAAGAATAATGACCATTGTCTATAAAGGCCAAATGTTGGGGTAGCAGTTATCTTATAATTATAAAATGCTAAATATAAAACTAATTATTAGAGTCTCACAATTACCAATTCAAATCTTACATCACCTTAGTCCACTTCTTTCTTTTTGAAACTGATGACAAATACTAAAGGAAATATGTTTTGGTAAAGTGACAGTCAACCATTCAAAATCAAGTACAGGGTCATTCAGATGGGCAGGGCCCAGAGTTATGATGTATTCAGGTCAGGTCAGGTTGGGGAGCATGCACTGATACAGTGCATTGCCGCACCCACCATACAACGAAATAGCTTGGGATCCTGGTTGGCAACCCCCCAGGCAGACACGAGGTCCAGTCCCACCCTCCAGAAATGACCCTTTATCTGTTGCTGCCAGGTGTTACATGGGCATCCCTTTGATCTGATCCAGCCCCTTGGTCCTCAACAATGATCACTCTCAGGGAATTACACCACATGGCTATAGTGCTGTAAATGATGTTCCCTCACAATGCAGGTAATTTGTCTCATTTGGGACTCCGTGAGCAACCACTCATTTGACACAAAGTCAAACCAGCAGCACCCAAGAATTCTTCGAAGAGAAACAGTACCGAAGAAGTTCAGACTTTGTCTCAGGTCATTGGATAGCATCCATATCTTGCAACCATATAGCAAGACAGGAAATACCAGGACGCTAAAGACTTGAACCTTCATCCTTTTGCATAGATATCAGGAGTGCCACATTCCCCTTTCCAGCGACCTCATGACCCCCCATGTTCTCCCAATCCGTCTACTGACTTTAAAGACATGGATGTCGCTGCCGAGGTAAGTAAACCCATCAACAAGGTCGACACTCTCTCAACAGACAGACACACTGCTGATGGTTTTGTCTAAGAGGTCATTAAAGGTCTGGATCTTGGTTTCTATCCAGTACGCCTGCATGCCCAGACACAGACTCACTCAGTCTCTTGAGAGCCCCAATCAGAGCCTCCATTGACGAAGATCACAGCATCATCAGCAAAGTCAAGATCAGTGAATCTTTCTTCACCAACAGATATCCCACAAATGCTGGATCCCATGACTTTGCCCCAGTCCATGCAAGCATTGAACACAAGTAGGTGCAAGAACACACCTATGATGAAAACCCAAAAGCAACTTGTAAAAACGTTGTGGTTCTGGCAACCACTCTGTACAGCACTCACAGTACCAGTTTACAGGCTGACCATGATATCCAGCAACTTTGAGGGGATCTCACAAAGTCTCATGAAGTCCCACAGGGAAGCTTGTTCAACTGAGTCGAAAGCTTTATGAAAACTGAAAAATGCTGCAATGAAACTCTGCAGATATTAGTGTTAACACTCCATGAGAACCTACAGTGTTAGTCTGCTGTCGATGGTAGACCTATTATGCGTAAAACAAGACTGCTCCAGTTACTGGTAGGTGAGCAAGTGATTGCGGATCCTATACAGGTTGCTGCAATCCAGGTGTTTTCCAGTCACTTGGGATGGCGTCCATCTCCCAAATGGAATCAAAGATTGCTTGCAATGCCAGGAGGACAGCCTTACCACTTTTGGCAATTGGGTCATTTCAAAGAGACTATGGCCACCTTGTTCCCTGGACCTGTTACCTCCAGATTTCAATTTCAGAATTTGAAAAGGAAATTGCTGCCCTACAGCGCTTGCAGATTCCTTTGCCGATATGGAGCACTGTGTCGATATGTGTTTGCTAGAAGAAGGCGACCATTTCCAACACCAAATGTGATTGGATCATTTATGCATCTATCTAGGTATGCACTGTATTTATTTTGTTTTAATCGCTTAAATTTTACGTGAGTAACATATCATAACTTTGGGCCGTGTCCACTAGAATCTCCCTGTATTTAAAAAGAGATAAAAATGCTGAATGTGATTTTCCTTTTAAAAGGTCTGTTGAAGAACTCTTGGCCCTAGTCTGTTTGCAGACTATTTTTTAGGATATCATTTCTGTGAAAACATAGCTTGAAAGCTTCACCCTTGAATCACATTGATTTTGAGATGTACTATGAAGGCATACATGTATTTGGAGAGATTGTCAATGCATGTAAGGATACATTTATGAGTATCATTGTACTGTGAGTAATGGTTCATGTCTAATAAGTCTTCCTGTCAGTCTAGGCTGATGCTCAACTGATGTTCAACAACCATCTAATGAAACACCACTGCATAGACTAAGCCAGTGCAGTGTGTCTTTGTAAATTATCCTAAATTGTTTATTCACATTGTATATACTACTTATATTACTTCTGTATTATGTTATTTTAAAATGCCCTCATAAAGTTCAGCGATTATTTTTTTCCAGGTATTTTTTTTCTAATCTTTAAGTGTGTGTGTGTGAATGAGAGGTTATTACATTCTGCGTTTAGTACTCATATCTAATTAATTTGTACACTTGTCTTTGGGAACAAAATTCAGTATACTTTACAAATGCAAAGACAAGTTGCATTTCATGTTTAAGTTTTTTTTGTTTTTTTTATAAAAACTGTTTATTCTTGTTCCATCTTATCAGTGAAAATTTAAAAAGTTGACTGGTTTTAAGTAGTTTGACTAATTTCCCTCCTTTAGTTATGATATTTGATCCTATATTGAAGAGCCAAAACTTTGTTATTTGACTCCAAGTCTCCCTTGCATCATTTAGTTTCTGCCACTCAAAGTAAAAAAAGTACGTTAGATTACATTTTCATTAAAAGATCTATGTAGTCACACTACTACATGTAATGGACAGGAGTTAAAAAATGATAGAGGCCCAAAAAGGCAGTTGAGTTTTGTTTCTTTGCTTTTACTTAGTAATTTGCATTCTTCCTGACTATATACCTCATATTTGTGTTTTACTTTTGTATGCTTTAGTCCTTCTTGGCCATACTATAAGTGTAGGTTGTAATTTATAAGGGCCCTATAAAACTAAATCTATCAAAATAAAATAAAAAATCACATTTCCGGTCCAGTGTTGTACACTTTATTCTTTAAATTTGAAAGAACAATACTGGAGTCTTTTAAATGCAGACCACAAATGCAATAAACTTCACTTGTTTGACTCCATTCCTGGAAATTAAAATAAGTCATTGGCATCTCCATTAGCGCTATCGAGCTATGTGAACAATCCACAGGATTGAAAATTCAGATGAACAGTGAACTGAATATACAGTAAGTCGCTACACTTTAAACGTTTCTGCCAGTGTGAGATATGTAACTTTGCACTCTAGTCTATAGCTGATCCTTCCCTGTTAAACAGCTACCTGTCTGAAAGTGTGTTTTCTCTGTAATTGAATCAGCTCCAGAAAATGAATTCACAGCCCTATTGCTCACTAGAAACACACATTATATCACTCTCTGACAATTCGTTTCTTTGATGTGTTATTAGTTTTATAGACTGTATTTTGAACTGTAATTTATTCCAGGCAATGAAGGACAACATAAGACAAGGACACAACTTTACATAAGCAAAAGGAAAACAAACACACTGGCAACCACAATGCAAGTTGTCATGCCAACATGAGAAAATGGATAATGTCAGAAGGGTAGTATGTCTTGTGTATTCTGAGTGCCCTGGAAGTCAGAGAAACAGGGGTATCATTGTTACAGAGAAAAAAACTTGGATAGAAACATGTCTTAGATAGTGGAAAATGCCAGAATGGATGATAGGCATATGTTCCCAGCAGGGAATGTACAGTATGGGAATGTGTTCCCCCTTTGAGAGGCAGCTGTGCTAACTTTCTATGTATTCTGTGTATTTGTTGCTTTTGTGTATGCCTTTGTTCATCCTTCTCTTGTCCTTTATTATGTGATAAATCATTATTTTTGCCTACTTTGGTGCCCTTGGTGGCAAAAGTTTGCTACAAGACTATGCTTTATTTTGTATAGTGTGTTGAACACTAACACTAGGTATAAAGAATAAGGAAGTGCAGTGACTATTATATTAGCTAGCCTTGAAATTTCTTGCATTGTTTTAGTTCATCTTTTTTTGTTACTTTGTGTCAATATTGACAACTACCATCTTTTGTAATATTATAACTTGTGATTTTTAGAGCTCATTCAGATACTGTATTTATTGTTTATAAATCGTTAGAAAGATATTTAAGGTTCTGAAGTTAAGTATTTATCTAATTACATATTTCTATATGCTTTGTGATTTGCATTGGTCTACTTACTTATTTTATATTTCATTGTAGTGTTATTTGTTCTATAGAAGTCATTATAATTACCATACATAAAATAAATGTCTTGGTAGTGGATGGTTTATAAAAACGTATAGATTTTTTAATAATAAGACTACTAAAGGAGTCGTCTACCTCTGTTCAGTCCTTCAAATTTTGTATATCTGTTGCTCAAAGATCCTGCACATTTGTGTTCCCCTTATTTTGACTTGCCCACAAAAGTTTTACCTTTTCTAGCAGGGGTGCCTCTGCTAGGTCAGTGCTCCATCTCACTTATTATAATTATGGTCATTTTGTTTAATTCTCCAACTCATGATAAGGTTCTGTGGTCGGCTGGCGCCCTGCCCTGGGTTAGTTTCCTGCCTTGCGCCCTGTGTTGGCTGGAATTGGCTCCAGCAAACCCCCATGACCCTGTAGTTAGGATATAGTGGGTTGGACAATGGATGGATAGATGATAAGGTTGAGGCCATCATGAGGGTATGAATTCTGTTATCATTAACTCATAGAAGCTCTAATTACTTTGATATGTTTGAAAAACTTTCAATACACAATTTATTTACAAGCAAAAAAAGAATCCTGGGATAAAAGATGAATAGGCAACTCAGAAGTTACTACTCAATCAGTATACTACTGTGTATGCCTGCTGGTATGTATACAATGAGAGTAAACACCTGATGTATGCCAAGGGTGAGTATGGATCATTTTATTAAACTGTTTTGCAAGTACAACTTTGATTTAAAAACACAGCTGTTTAGTTTAGTGGTCAAGCAAACCTATAAAGTGAGATAGAAACACTTGGCAAGCTATAGTATGTGTCTTCTTTTTGTTTAATGTTTGTAGTATGTGAAAGGTTTCATAAATTAAAGAAAGAATGAACTCACATTAGGTTTCTGTCTCTTCTTTGCCAGAGGTAAAGATATATGCAGTATATATTAGCCTTGCAACTGAATTTGTTTAATAAGGCTTGCCATTTAGATTTTAGTAATGCATGCACCTAAAGGAGATGACGAGTGGATTGTGATATGCTTTACTTGACATTTTTGCCCTTTCCTTTAAGCAAAACAAATAATACCTCATTCACTGTGTTATGTATAAACTGGCTCACATGTGGTCTTAATGATGAACTCCTTGAAATGTTGAACTGTTCTGACTTTATTGCCATGCCATTATCTTTCTCGTGTGCTGAAAAGAGAATAAACCCTGACATGGTAATTTACCCATCTTGGAATGCCTGCTCCCATTTTTCTGTGTTACATTTGATGACTATTTTTACATCCTTCAGTGAAACACTTAGTACATGTAACAAACATTCCTTACCCTGGCTGAATTTGTAGAACAAACCCCTTGGCCTTTTTAATAACTAAAGTAACAAAATGCTTTGACTAGCTGATGGCAAGTTATGCCCTCTGCAGTCATTTCCCCAAGGAGTATTCGATCTCTGAGATTGTAAGTACCCTGGAGTAAATGTCAAAATTTTCAAAATGCATTTCATTACTGAACAATGTTTATCTTTCATATAGCCATCTAACTGATAAGCATTTGGGCATCTTCTGACAAAATGTGAGGTATGTGATATACACTAAAGGTTGTTGCTTTAGCTTTGTTTTACACAATTTTTATCTTGTGTCTTTAACATTAAACATGCAATTCAAAATTATGCTTACTTAATACAGCAAATGTTCTTTTCTTCTTCAAGTTCTGCAGAATCACAGTTTGTGGCAACTGCATTTAGAAAGTACCTGCTTTATCTAATACGTCGCTTGAACTTTGAAGATTATGATCATTTAATAAATGTGCAATATGTGTTTATTCATTTAATTGATTTTACGTGTGAAATCCCTAATAAGTTAGCGAGGTCTGGAAAATTCTGCTATGATGCTTTGGCTTACATTGTTATTATTTGATATACTTGTAGGTGATACAGCCGAGCCTAATCCATACAATAAAAAATGCCTTTTTTTAAAAACAAAATCTGTGGGATAGATAATTTTTCAAAACTATTGTATTACGTAATGATGCTAAAACAGTTGCATCAAAAATGACCAACTACTTTATTGATATACTGTAAAATGCAGAGAACAGAATTTGGCATTAAAGTGGAACCTGTGCATATTTTCATGACTTAGCTCAATAAAGTGAATCATTTAAGATTCCATCTTACGCAATTAATTATTTATTGATTCACTTTGATCTATCTATCTATTGCTATTTATTTATATTTTTTGATAGACTCATTTAATAACATTTTACATAGAAACTTTTCTATATTTTCAGATTTATCTATTTGTTTTAGTTCAAAGGTAAATTCATCAAATGTTTTAGTGTGTTTTTAACAATTTGATATGAAACTGTGCAAGACACTGAACAACATTTAAAATAAATTTTCAAAGCAACATGATATCTGTGACAAACAAATGAGTTTTCAACCCTCTGATAAATTCAGTGTTCATTCATTCATTCTGGTATGCACCATTCTGCTTTGAAAGTGGCTTGCTAATTTAATTTACCTAAAATCTACATTATTGAATAAAACTATATATTTTTTTTTCCTTTTTGTACATGTTTCATTTGGTATTTCCCCTATTTTGTTAATAGATCATAGATTTAAAAACAAGAAAAAACGAAGCTGCGAAAACTTTTGGTTAAGGCATTAGACCTTAAAACCATGAGGTTGTTGGTTCAATCCCAGTTTCTAATTGACTTTGTGACTATGAACAAGTTAATTAACCAATTAACCTGTCTCTCATCCATCCAGTAAAAAACATAAACTATATATATATATATATATATATATATATATATATATATATATATATATATATATATACAGTATATATATATATATATATATATACTTATAGTAAAATAAAGTACTCTTGTAAGTCACATGACTACAGGAGTCAGCCTAAACTTGAATAGTGGTAATAAAATCATACAACAGGAAATATAAATTTGGATCAAGGCAAAGTACAAGACATGAGTGGAAGTGGGATTCACAGCAAAGGGTAAAATATTTAGCAGCTGACTATAAGCAATGGCAAATAAATTGCTGGAGAAGAGATATCATTAATTGCCTTTTGAGCAGGAAGACCATTTCTTTAGCAAAGCAGCCTAATGCACTGATGTCAAGGAGGAGCTGAAAGCAGTGCAGGAGACCCAAATTAGAGTCTGGGCTGGCGCCGTCTCTGAGCACACTCCTTTGGGGTTGCAATGATAAAGGCTGACTCCTGCTTGGACCATCAGTAACTGTAAATGTCTATCTGTGATACAATGGTGTTGTAAATGAGGGGCAAAGTGCAATGGCAAGGTTTCAGTAAGCTGATTCAGCAAATGTATTTGCAAAGGAACTAATGTGGAGCATATCGTAATACAGTAAGTTGCTGCAGAAAATACATCATTAGATGCCTCAGAATACTTCTTTTAGGTCAGTGGGCTAATGATGTGGAACAGGAATCAAAAATCAGTACAGCTCAAAACTGGTATTTATGCCTGGGTATTTGTGTCTGGGTCAGTGACTGCTGACTACACCACCTGTAACATTCAGTTATGGATATGTTCCATGAGTGGCTGTTTATCTTGTTATTAAGCAACCATTGTGGCCAATAGTTTTTATTCCAATCAGTTTGCTAATAACAAGCCATTCTTGATTGATAAATATACTTTGCAGTAATAAGATGTCTTTGTCCAGACTATTTTTCTGCCGCTTCGAAGACATTACTAATAGACTTATACAATACAATACAGTTTATTTTTGTATAGCCCAAAATCACACAGGAAGTGCCGAAATGGGCTTTAACAGGCCCTGCCTCTTGACAGCCCCTCAGCCTTGACTCTCTGAGAAGACAAGGAAAAAATTCCCAAAAAAAACCTTGTAGGGAAAAATGGAAGAAACCTTGGGAAAGGCAGTTCAGGTAGGTTGGAGCAACATATGCTGCAATTCAGATGCTATAATTTCCAGGGACTTCCCACATTTTCATGCAGGACAATGCTAAACCACATCCTACCCATATTACAAATGCATAATCGCGTAAGTAGATTGTTGGTACTAGAATTAGTCTGCCTGCCGTCCTGACCTGTCTCCAATTAAGAATATGTGGTGCATTATGAACTGCAAAATATGACAATGGAGGCCCCATACAATAGCACAGCTGAAGACCTGCCTAATGGATGAATAGGAAGATATTCTGCTAGCAAAATTTACCAACTTGTGTCTTCAGTGCCTAAATGCTTAATAAGAGTTATTAAAAGAAATGCTGATGTTATACAGTGGTAAATACTTGACTGTTCCAAGTTTTTTGGATTGTGATCAGTATATTTAAAAAAAACAATTCAATTCACAAGGCAAAACATCAAATAATGTGTTGCCAAAGTGTTTTCAATAATAGTTTTTCAATACAGTGCAGGGTAAACATAATTTAGAAATCACTTGTTTTTGTTTTTATTATACTTTTTCATACAGTCTCAATTTTTTTGGAATATCATAATAACCCAGTTATTGTACTATGGAATTAAAAGGTATTATAGCCTTTTCTGGCGGTATTAGATCCAAGACTGGAGCAAAACCTGGATGGAACCTTAACCCTTTTAATAAGACACACTCACACAAATTGAAATCACTTGTTTTTGTTTTTATTATACTTTTTCATACAGTCTCAATTTTTTTGGAATATCATAAAAACCCAGTTATTGTACTATGGAATTAAAAGGTATTAGAGCCTTTTCTGGCGGTATTAGATCCAAGACTGGAGCAAAACCTGGATGGAACCTTAACCCTTTTAATAAGACACACTCACACAAAGACACTAATTAACATAACATGAAAGTATCTGAAGGTGGAGGAATTCTGGAGCAATAGAAGAAAACCCAGGTAAAAATGGAGAGAATGTGCTGATTCCACATGGGCTGTGATAAAACAGCACTATCCATAGTGTTACTATTCCCCCTATTCACTGTTGCATTATCATTTAAAAAGGAGTTGGGAGCATTTAATTGCATTTAAATGATTTAAAAGGACAAGTAATGCCTGAAAGCAAACACAAATTTCTGAACTCTACTCTCTGCATAAAGGTAAGGTATGATATTAACTTTGGTTTTGTTCTAAGCTGTTTATTCTCTTTATCATTATAGGCCACTTTAAAATAGAAATCAGCATTCCCAGTAACCTTTCTGTTTCAGATAAGAAGCATTTTGCTGATGTCCATCTGCAGCTTCATTAGCAACCCCTCATCTTGTTACTAGTTAAAAACTGTCAGTCCGATATGTATGCATCCACATGCAGCTGGTGCTCTTTATGTTTTTGAGTAGTAGATACACATTACACATTCACATCATCAACACTATAGAAGGAATCAAACAATTAGTTCTGTATGTTCTGTTTGGTGAACTTTTCACTTAACATGTCATAATGAACCCCTGCATGTGCTGTTGAATTGTTTCACAGTGTGCACTCTATGTTTTTAATAATTACCTAATTTTTCAGAAAAAAATCACATTGTTAATACAATTATTAAAAGCAAAAATATATATTACTATTTGCTATAATATTGAATAAACAGCATGAAGATGGATAGAAAATGGATCGACAGACTTAATTAACCAAATAATTATACTCTAACATAATGTAAAACTGACTTTAATACATGTGTTGCTGCTCCTAGGCACTATGAATATACTGTAAAGATTAGTTTATAAAATACATATAACTTTTTTATTAAGCTTTTTCAATATATATTCCAAACAATTCCTGCATTGCCGTGCCATGTGCCTAGCCAAGAACATGAAGTTGTTTGAGCCTCAGCACACTGTTATATTCTTTAGTTTTGTCTCCTTTGACTTACAACATATTTAATCAGTTCAAGAAATGCACACACCAACATTTTATTAGTTTTATTAATAGTTTGTTCACATTGTGTAAATTTATGTGACCTTTTTCATATGGCCCTGTTAAAAATGTGTTTCTTTTCATTTTAATGAAAAATCTTGCAACTATTTTTGTCTTAATAAACACATACATATTGTATAACAGCAGCTGTCTCACAGCTATTTGTCATATCGTCAAGCTTTGTGCCATCATTGAATTTTAATATCTTGGATGTGAAGTGCTTCCCTGTATTATTTATACCAACAAGTAACAACAGAGGTGAGCATTGACCCCTGTTGAACACCATAATATACGTACGCATAAGGGTGCATAAGGGCTGGCCCCCGTTGAGAATATGCTACTTAAGTAGTTATAAATTATGTGGTATTTGCCATTTTAACAAATGGCTTGGAGATACTGTGCTGTTAAGTTTTCAATAGACTATGATTTTGTATTGATTTTTTCGCCAAAAGGTTTTTGTGGAAGCTATCACATTTATTGAAGGTGGTATAGGCATGCTGCAGTACAATTCACAAAAGAGGCACTAGCATTGTTGGTTGATTTAAAGGATTTTTTACATTTGTTTTTAAACAGGAATTTAGCTAAGAGTACCTAATTTTAAATGTATATTAAAATCCTGAATGCAAACGCCTTGTTAATAAACTCCTATCTGTGCCACTCAGTATATTCTTAGGTTTTCTAGTGATTTTAGTAATTCATATGAATATGCATGAAATGATTAATTTTCTGAAAGAATAACAAACAATTCTACCTAATGGCTGTGCTCCCCAAATTTGTGCAATATGTACAGTGCTCCCCTAGGGGGAAGAACATGCTGGATTGTGTTTATTCCATCCTAAAGCATGCTTAAAGAGTCCTACCTCTCCCACATCTAGGATTTTCTGACCACTCTCACTGCTCCTTATACCAGCATACACTCCTCCTCCAAATGAAAAACAAGCCACCCATAAAAACTATCAAAACCTGGCCTGAGGGAGCCCTCTCACTGCAGGACTATTTGGCATATGCAGAATGGTCCATACTTCAATAATTAGACTTAGAGGAACTCACAGAAGTTGCACTGGGCTATATTAAGTTCTTTTCTGATATTGTTACAGTGGATAAACCCATATGGGTCTACCCCAAACAAAAAACATATCTGACTAGTGAGGTTCAGTCTAACTTGAGAACCGAGACATAACCTTCAACTCAGGGGATAGGGCTCAGTACAGAGCAGCAAGAGCAAAAGAGAGGCATCAAAACTGTGGCGATCTATGCTGATGCCTCATTGGCAGATGAAACTAAATATTTTCTTTATTCGCTTTGTGGCAAAGTGGTCTCACACGGTCACTCTGCCCCTGTCACCAGCTGTGATATACTCACTCTTTAGGAATTTCACATGAGACAGATCATCAAGACTTTGAATCCGAGGAAAGTTGATAGACCAGATGGCATATTCAGCATAGTACTTAAAGCTTTTTCTGACCAATTGGCAGACCTCCTTTCTAAGATATTTAATATGTCACTAACGCAGGCCACTGTTCCCCCCATAGTAAGTTGGCTATTATCATTCCTGATCCTAAAAAGTCAGTCATTATTAACCTGATTGCATTGATGTCAACAGTCATGAAATATTTTGAAAAATGTATTGCTCAGCACATTAAAACCAGCCAAGGTGCATAACTTTTCCCCATCCTTCTGTGGTTGAGTAAAGGATTTCCTCAATGATCATTCACAAACTGTTATGATTGGCCCCCAAAGCTCCTCCACCCTCACACTTAGCACTGGCTCCCCACAGGGCTGTGTACAGAGCCCACTTTTCTATATCCTGTACACTTATAACTGTACATCTAATTACTTCAGGAACACTATTCGCTGACGACTCCCCCGTGGTAGGTGTGCATAAGGTGCACAACCTATCAGTGTGGTGCTCCAGGAAGAAAATCTCATTCAGCACTTGCAAAACTAAAGAGTTGGTCATTGACTTCAGGAGGCACAGAGCAGAGCCAGCCCCATTCTACATCACTTTATATCAATGGGCAGATGGTAGATAGGGTCACCTCCTTTGTGTTCCTGGCAACTTATATATCTGAGGACCTGTCCTGGACAGCAAACACTTTGGCAGTGGTCAAAAAGTCCTAGCAGTAACTGCATTTCCTGAGAGTTCTTTGGAAAGTGGAAATGAAGGGGAAGCTGCTGTTGACCTTCTACCGCTCAACTATTGAAAGTGTTTTAGCATATTGTATATCGACATGGTATGCTGGCTGTAGAGTAGCAGGCAGGAAAGCTCTGCAGAGGGTAAGATCTAATGCCCAATGCCTCCGCAGAGCCAGTAAGATTATTAAACAACCTGCAAATTCTGGACACTTATTGTTGACACTACTGCCCTCTGGCAGGTGGTACTGTACAAGCGCTTTAAAAGTAGAGCAAAAAGATTTGCAGATAGTTTTATCCTTGGGCCATCAGAATATTACATTTTGAAAAGTCATAGAACTGTTATAATTCTTTTTATTTTCTTTATGTACGATGATTACTTTATTGGATAATAATTTCTGTATAGTATTTATTTGTTATAGGATGTGTGTTTTGGCTTTCTAATTCTAATACACTTAATTTTTTGAGCTTTTAAGTGGTGAATTTCTGTTATGTGTGTGGTTGTATTTAATACTGTACTGTTCAATTATTATCTGAAATTGAGTTGTGATCTTATTAGCCCTGTAAAGTGCCATGAGATGGTGTATACTGTCAATAGCAAAATGTCAAATAAGCATCGACTGTCAGGGAAATTTGAGCGGGAAACATTTTAGATATTAAACAATTGAAACCTATTTTATTTATAGCATAGTTCCTTAACTGTGAACCTACAACAATGATTTTTTTCCTTTTATTTAATTAATTATGTCTAGCTTAGATATTAAGTAAAAGTTTACTAATATGCTATTAAACAGACATTAATTTATTGTAAATTTAAGCTTAGTTACCAAAGCTTATTACTGCCACTCAAAAAAAAAGATGAATTATTTTGCAAACGAATTGCATTACTTAATAATATTTATTGTGTTATTTTACAAAAGTATTGCATTATATTTCGAAAGTATTGTGTTATTATGGCAAAAATATTGCCTGGTGTGGTCAGCATCATCATGCATGCACGAGGGATGAGGGATAGATTAACTTCCTTAGTGTTACATTTTTTTCTCAAAAAACATGATAAAAGCATTGCATTTTTTGGCTTGAAAAATTACATTTTAATTAAAGCTCATCTGTCTACGGTAAAACCTGTAAAACACTTAAACTACAAAGTCAGAAGTGTTAAAGGTATAATAATGATACAAATAATAATAATAATAATAATAATATCATATATATTGACAAACGAGAAAACTGTGTATGGTCATTTACCCAAAATCGTTCAGTATAACAGTTCATCTCAAAAACAAATCTGTTAAACACATCCACATCAAGAAATTACTTCAAGTACCTGTAAGTAATTGGATCTTGGCTGTCAATGTTCACTTTTATTTCTGGTTGCTCTACAAAACCAAAATGAGGTTGGTCTGGCTTATTTGAAGCAGGGTAAACAGAAACCCAAACGGAAGCATCACTATTTGGATTCACCAGAATCACTTTCAGTTTCACTGCCCATTTCAAATTCACTGCCTGAAGACAGATTCACTTCATCATTGCTGATGAGAGGTATGGACGAATTTGAAACAACAGCAGGCAGACACCTATTCAAACAAGCAGAATTCTTGTATTTCTTTATACTTGGTGAGTAGAGGGTCTTTGCCTTACAGAGACTAAGTGCAAAAAGCCCCCTCATAGAGGAGTGAGTTGCATTTTTATAACAGAGATCTTCAAAGAAGCAGTTAGAAAAAATGAGCTCAGTTTCATCTAAAGGTCACAATGGATGATTACAATGGAAAGCAGAAATTCTAGTCTTTTCTTATATTTTTAATTAAACTTATCAGAAAACTTGTCATACGTTTGGCATCTTAATTGGACGATAACCTAGACACTGCTGAGGCAAGCCGGGAAGTAGCCAAAAACTGCATTCCACACTGGCAGCCCTACTCTATGTAAGCACGCTTATTTATCTGTTATAATAATATCTAGCCATACAGAGAACATGCAGATTTTCATACAGAAGCTAGCAATAGATTTTAACTTCCATTCCACAGAGACTCCTCAGCAACACTGCCTGTATCACTTGCAAGAGCGTGCAACACCTGGGCTCCTGAAAAATGTTTCTTACAAGATGTCATTATGAAGACACGCCTAAACTCAAGTAACGCTCGGGATTAATGCTGTCAGCACTTTTACAGTCCCAATGACACTTGGGACTAACATGAGGGGGGTAAAAAATTTGCATACGTGCAATCAAATGACAAGAAGTGAACAAAAGTTATAGGTAGGCCTATACATGTAATCCTGTGTGTGCTGAGGGGTAAATTTAATCTGCACAGTTTATTTAGTGTGCTACAATGCAGTCTATTATAAAAATATTTACTAAACTTAATATGTTTTAATCTGATTAAAATTAAATATATATTTCTAACTTTTGTTCAGTTACTATCTCTTGATTGCATGCTGTGTTTTCTAAACCTCTCCCTCCACATGCAAGCCCAATGTTACCAGCAGCAGCAAGCTGCCTCTTGTTTAAAACACAGTGTTGGTGTGATAATCACTAGCTCCCTGAGCCCCTATACTAAATAGATTAAATTTACCCCTCACCACCTCACCATATGCAGGATTAAATGTACACAGTAAAATCTCGATTATCTGTCAAGAGAAAAGACAGACAACAGAACTACCGCTTTAAAAATGATATACAGTAGATTAGTTTAGCGAATTTTCATATTTAATAACAAAACTATATTAACAAAATATACTATAGCTTTAGCAAAATTCATATAATATTGTAATGACCAGCATAATAAGCAAATACAACTCAAGAGATACTAGAGTTTTCTATGTTCTACTTGGAGTCTTTGCTCCATAACAAACGGTGCCCTGTCTTATACGCCATTATTTGGGTTATGGAGCACACGTCCAAAACAATACAAGAAAGCTTTCCTTTTTTCTCTATACCACAAACTCTCCTGCTTATTTCCTCCTGACTCCCTACTCAAAACTTCTTTAACAGCAAACCTTCCTTCTTCTAATAACTTCTCCTGTCACTCATCTCCTAACAGATGTGTCCACCTCTTACAGAACACAAGCCCTTCACCCAGTCCCATCACTTACAGCATTCATTCCACCCTATCTGTTCCTGTATACTGCATCACAAGCTGCCTGCATGCCACAATATATTAACAAAGCATAAAATAACAGAATTTAAAAAGAAAATTACAATGCAGAAGAACAGTAACATTAATACAGAATAACATTACCGTCAGTGGTTTCCATTTTTGACACATTTTTTAATTTTGTCAGCATTACTGTTAATATTGTTGACTGTTCTTCCTGCTCCATAAATTGAAGCAATAATTTAAATACTTTCACCATTTTGTAAATGTTTGATAATTTTTGTGACAATTCCAACACTGCCCGCATACATTTATTGGCCATAACAATGTAGAATAATTTTAACAAAAGAGAAAATTTACGAAACCTTATTAAAACTGAACTGACACCGTGTTGCTGGGTAAGAACACTACACACTACCACAAAGGAAATGTGTTCATATGTGCAAAGCTTGCAGTGTACTGCATGGCAGTAGTAGTAGAGTAATAGGCTCGCAAATTTTTTTTTTTTACCCTAACAGTTAATAAAGTGACTTATTATCGAAGTTTTACTGTACTTATACATTTTGTTTAGTTTATGTCACTTGATTGCATGCTACGCAGATCTTTAATCTATCCCTCACTGGCTGTCACAGGAGGTAGAGAAAATGCATGTGTATGATGATACCGACCACACCAGATAATATCTTTTGTGTAATAAAGCACTACTTTTGCAAATTATTGCAATAATTATTGCAAAATTGCACAATAATTTTGCAAAGTAATGCAACTCTTTTGTGAAATAAGGCAATACATGTTTTTGAGTGGCTGAAATAAATTACCACAGAATTCATTAATTTTTTTTAGCAAGTAAAGGATAAATCTATGGGCATTCCCTGCTTTATATCAAAAACTAAAGATGAATTTTTCAGGTTAGAAAGCTTTTTTTGTGTTTAATAAACTTGAAGGCCAATGTTTGAATGTTAAAAATCTGACTCTTTGAAAAGTACCTGTGTTTGCAAGATTTAAAAACTAGCTTGAAAAACAATACTGTGCATTAAGAACAAGCAAACAAACAGACATCATCTTATAAATATAATGAATCCATATATTGCGGTGGGTTGGTGCCCTGCTCAGTGTTTGTTTCCTGCCTTATAAAAAAGTATAAGGCAGAAACTAAAGTTTTTTTAATATCACCAACAATACAGTTAAATTAATTTGCTATTACCTTAAAACAAAAAAAACAACAAATAGAAAAGAAAAATATTTGATGTATTCCTAAGTCTGGAGAGTAAAATGTAATTGAAGTATACACTTTATTAGCCTTTAAAATAATTAACACTTTAAATTGTAGTGAATCCGTTCTATAGCGATTTGTGTCACATACATCTCATAACTAGATGCAGAGCTTGAAATTTAGATGAGTTAGTTTAATGTTAGCAAAAAATTGGCAAATTGAAAAATCTTATAACCTTTTATTATATTCACTATGTAGAAACTAAAATAAAAAGTTAAGCTTTTATGCCCAGCTATACAAAAAGATACAAGAAGTGTTGGTCAATGTGCAGTAACAAGAAAGGATATATATATATATATATATATATATATATATATATATATATATATATATATATATATATATATCAAAATATCTATCAAGCAACTCTGAATTTAATGAGAAAACCATATGCTTACTCCTGCTACAGTTAATGTCTCATAATGTCTCATAAACAACTTTTAAAAAGTCAAAAAAAGTGTTAAAAATATGAACATATAGTTGTACTGTGTAAATGACAATGAAATTATGCCTCTAAATATTTAGTATTTAGCAGATTTCTAAATTGTCTGATTTGGTAAAAGTTAATATTTGACACACTTCAATAATTTTGGATAGATATTTTCTTTGGATTGTCCTGTATTCAGCCTGTACATTACATTTTTCTTTTTTTTCTCTTTTTAAAGGGGGTTACTACTGTACACTACATAATGTCACTGTTGGTTAGCTTTAATAATACGGATTTAATACACACATATACTTGTAGATTTTTCAAATATTGCATGCAACAAAGACATCACCTAAATCAAGAACTTTAGTGCCACACTGAATGATTTGAAATGCTTTTCTGCATTTTGAGGTAAACACTTTAATTGACTAACGTGTACTTGCTTTGTACTGCTTAAAGGATTAATGTAAGAAATCTACTTCAGTATCAAGTAGCTCACTTTATTATTCAGAAGCAGAGAGGTCTGAGCACCAGGTCAAAAATTATGTTACATAATTGAACAGAAGCTAAAACTGTAATGGCTCCAAGGTGGCACTTAGCAGCAATAAAACTGCTTTAAACGTTTTAAAGGCATGTAAGCAAGTTGTTCATGGCTGATTCCTGTTATTAATCCATCATCTAACAATGCATGAGTAGCTGACCTCAAGTAAACCACTGAACTTTGCAGTGTTTTATATTTAATTTAAATGGGCTCCTTTATGCCTTAACATCCAAAACATTTTGAAGAAACAAATAAAGTAAAAAAAATAAATTACTCAACAATTGACATCAATTACAATGCATACTGAAATGGTTTGGATAAAATGGACCTAGAATTCAATAAAGTGACATGCCAAAATCCATTATATCACTTTAGGTAATAAGATACCCCAGCATACAGTATTTACATTGTCATTTTTGTGTGCTGCGCATGGATATCATGTAATTTAAATGTATTTATTCCAAAGAGCACACTATAATTTTCAGCAGTAGTTTTGATGATCTAATAAAATTCCAAAAAAGCAAAAATATGTCTTGCCTAGTCATTAAATATTTGGATCAGTTCAGGCATTTTATATTATTTATAGTCTCTAATCAAATCATTCAGTGGTATTTATGAATAAATAAAGGCAGTTAAATGCTATGTATTAGCTGTTAAGGGGAAAAGTGATATTTTGGGTCCAACATCAGGTGTTCTGGCTAGTTCTCTTCTGCTGAAAGGGAAAAAAAAAACTTCAGGGTTATTAATTTCCTGAAAATGACTATAGTCCAGTTAGAGCTTCACAGGTAGATTAACATTAGCAAGTGGTCTAGAAGGAAAGCCTCATGGTCAGGGATAACTTCAGTTCCATTTCATTTTTGAGCAGAGTTAAGGCATACAGGTATCATAGACTTGGGTTCTGTTATGCTTTTAAATGTGTTATTTCAATGAAAATACATTAGACTACCAGATGGATGCTGGCCTGAAATTGAAGCATGCCCTTTGACATGCAACAGGTTATGTAAAAGGGGGATACGTGTTTCTTTACAGTATGAGTTTAGTAAAATTTACTTAAGATGTACTGTGTGAAAGTGAAGGCTTATTATGGACAAATGAATGACCCATTCCACCACACAGAACACCATATTAAAATACATCTGTGAGTGTGTAGTTATTAGTCCAGCTAAGAATATAAATAGAACTTACCTGACATAATATAAATATAGAGCTGTCACAGTTCTCAAAGAACATTCTGGTTCCACTGCCAATACTGATGACAAGAAAAAAAAATATATAGGTGAAACATTACAATAGTGAAGAGAACTCTTGTAATTTAGATTGTGGGAGAAATGACCTCTTTGTAATATACAGAGTGTTTTTAACTGTTAAATAACAAAAAAGGTTTTCAAAAATTATGCTCGCCTGCTTGCACTTGTTATAGAAAACCTCTCATTCACTAGTACTAGCCTTATGAAATTCAGTAAACATGCTGTAGGCATACATTTTCTATACTTTATATGAAAATGATTGAGTGAAAAAAGTCAAAGTGTAACATTACCTTAAAAGAAATTTACTTCAGTTAAAGATAAATTCTTTATTCTGCAGGTCTGTGACCCAAATGATAATTTTAAACCTGCCTAGACTAAGAAGAAAGTGAAGGCTCTTGAGTGACCAAGTTAATGCCCTGACTTGAATTTGATAAAAAATAAGTCAATATTTGAATTTTGTTATCCACTACCTATTCCCTACCAAGTTAATCAAGCCTGAGCAAAACAGCATTGAAGAACAGTAGAAAATGAGCAGTTCTGGCTGATACACTTAGCAGAAAGACTGTGGCAATTACTGAAAAGATTAGTTAAATTAAATTTATGTTAATACACGGCTAAAAGTTTACATAGCAATTATTTAAAACAGAAGTGACAAAGACATTCATAGCTACTGCATACTGCTCATGTGTATTTACTTTGCTATCAAATGGCACTGCCAAGTAAGTAAAACTAAGTATTCTGCTGTATTTCTCACCTTTTTTATGTGTTTCAGGCAAAGCCTTTCTTGGATAGATAGATAGATAGATAGATAGATAGATAGATAGATAGATAGATAGATAGATAGATAGATAGATAGATAGATAGATAGATAGATAGATAGATATAGAATATATTTGTCCCCTGGGGCATTTTGATAATGTTTGGAACAGCAGCAAATTCCAAATTAGGGCAATCAGGAACTTTTTCTCTTCTATTGGACAGCAAGTATTTATCTTTGTATAGGGGTGCCACAAACTCATAAATCAATTTACAGATGTTTTTAAATAGGAGCAGTTATGGGTTTTTTGGCATGAAATTCAGACAAAGCTATACAGAGGTTGTTTATGAATGTCAGTGAGTGAGTGTTGAAAAGAGAAAGATGTGACCAACCACTCGAAGAGCAGAACCTAACCAGACCTACTGTTCTGCTTAAATCAATAGGTGTTGGTACTGTATATGGCTGCCAATCTTGGAAAGAAACCTGGCTTGGATCATCTCAAAGAAGTAGAGAGAATAAGTGCCAATGGTGTTTACTCTGACCCCAAATAAACAGTGTGAGGCAGAGTTGGTAGCATGAATGTACAGGCAGAACACACAACAGAAAAAATGTGTGGAAGATCAGAGCAGCAACAATGGCATCGCTGGAAGCCGAAGAAAGGGACAGCATCCAGTAAACCTCATGTATCACGGAAAATGGGAAGAATCTGATTGCAACAATTAAGTTGAGTAAGCTATAAAAATTTTAACAATAAAGTGAATCATTGAGGTAAGTTCACTACTTAAGTAATTTTTGCACAATGGCGGAATCGGCTTGGAGACAGGGATCAATGCCACACTTTCCCATAATGTGGAGATGCCACTGAATAGGAGTATCTAGCCTAAAAGCTACAAACCATAAATTCAAAGTACTGAGATTACTGAAGTGCATAAATTGACACAATTTTTAAAAATTTCTTTTCATAGTCTGCACATGCTTATCTGCACCATTCTAAACAGAAAGCTACTTGCTGTAAAAATATGTTTTACTTCCAAACTCTTCTACCATAAAGCATTACTGCACCAAAAATAAATAAAAAAATTAATGAATTAATTAATAATCTGGTTGTTTAATATCTCTCACATGTACTTTTGTTTTACATCAAATCTCAATTTACTCTTGAAGTTGATTGGAAAAGTGCATAATAAAAACCTGCAATAAAATTATTTTCTACTTCATTGTGTTGTCATAAGCATACTCCTGAAACATCAAAGTTGCGCAACTATGAAGCTATAATGCTTTTTTTACATATGGAATTGTGCCTAATTGGTGGCAATACACCCTCAGATTCTGTACTATAGTACCTTGGTTGTGAATAAATTGGTTCAGCTTTAAATATACTCAGTTTATACTTTAGCAGGGCAGATCATTTTAATTCTATAAACAGTGTCTAGCACCACCAATTCTCAGGTGTTCCTAGACCAGCTGAAAGACATAAGAAATTCACTGTATTCTGGTACACCATTCATAGGAGTTGTCCACGTCCTATTTATAGTAAACATATATTTTTAAAATTCTCTTCTGATTTTTTTTTTGTGAAATGTAATCTGGAAATTTGTTTTAAAAGTCACATATTAAATTGTCCACTTGTTTAAGTATTTTAAACATAAATACCACTTAGTCATTCTTTTTGGAGCATAATTAGGAAGAGAATGTCCGTGCTAATGTATACACAGTACATTTTTTACATCTATTCACCATCCAATACATTTTATTACAGAGAATATTATGCATATATTTCTGTGGGTATGTATATAGTTACTGTATCTGTGCAGCATTTATGGTTGCTGAATCAGTGATGTACCTTTCTGGGTAAAATCCTGCACTCGGCCATTGTATGCTTGGAGTCTGTATGCTCATACCGTATCCATGTGTGTTTTATTCTGGGTAACGTTAAGTACCCTTATATTTGCATGAAAGGTGATTGGTGACTCTTGACTGATTCAAGCATTTGTGAGTATGTGTAAGACTTGTGTCCATGTCCAGGATGTTTCCTCTATTGCACCCCGTACACATTAGATAGGATTAAATGTGTTTGAAAAAAGTTATGCTATGCTAAGTTAACTTAACCTAATTGAATTACTCCAAGACAACAAGATTTGAATCCCTACCTAGCTGACTGGTGTTTGTACATGTTTTTCCTCATGATGAACTGGCACCTGCAGTGTGCTGGCACACTGCCCAGGGGTTTGTTTTCTGCCTTGCGCCATGTGTTGGCTGGAATTGGATCCAGTAGACCCCCATGACCCTGTAGTTAGGATATAGCAGGTTGAATAATGGATGGATGGATGAACTGGAACCTCAGGCAGGGATGGTTTCTGCTCTGAGTACAGTGCCGTGAGGATAGGTTCCAGCTAAACTGAATGTTGAGTTTAATATTAAAATAGATATATGGAATTATCACTAACTTGTTTTCTTTATAGATACATTTATAGATATATTTGCATACAGTATGTTCTTTTTCAAACATTCGCATGTGGTACAATTTCAATCACATTAAACATAACTAGACGTGCACAGCAATATTTGAGCTGTATTTTTATGTGTTTATATACAAGATATTTTGAAACAAGCTACTACTTATTTGACAAAAATAATAAAAATATTATGGAGTAAAAAAAAGAATTAAAAATTGAATTGAATGTTATTTTTTTTTTTTTATTGATTTTAATTAGAACCCTATCCCTATCCCTAACATTCCATACAGTGAAGTCAAATTTAACAAATCAAAGCAAAATTCAAACCCCACCAAAGAGAAAGAGAGTAGAGCCAGCAAACAAAGCCATTCTATAAAAGGAGCAAAAAAAGAAGGGTATCCTTTTTCCCGAAATGGAAACTTATTCTAAAATGTTATTGATTTGATCCTGCCATATTTTAAAAAAAAGATTTTGAACAGATCCTCTAAGTGAGAATTAGATTTTTTTCAATTTCAAGTAGTATAGAACATTGGTTAACCAGTGACCTAAGAGTGGTGGGGTGGGATTCTTCCAGTTGAGCAAGATAAGTTGAATTGAATATTCTATATTGTAAAAAATGCATTTCTAATTTAAATTTTATAGAAGCTTAACATCAAATGTCTCTTTTTTACTCTTCCTTATTAACAATACCATACAATTATTATCTATTTTCCATCCATCGAATCCGAACACAGGGTCAGCTGGAGCCAATCCCAGGGCACAAGGCAGGGACCAATCCTGGGCAGGGCATCAACCCACTGCAGGACACATACACCCACACACCAAGCACACATGTTTTTGGACAGTGGGAGGAAACCGGAGTGCCCAGAGGAAACCCACGGGGAGAACATGCAAACTCCACGCAGGGAGGACCTGGGAAGCGAACCCGGGTCTCCTAACGGCAAGGCAGCAGCACTACCACTGTGCCACCGTGCCACCCTTTGTTATCTATTTTATTGCATTTAAATAAAAAATCAACATTTCCTGGAATTGTTTTGAAATGTGAAATACACCCAACAAGTTTTTCTATATTTTCTTGTAAATTTAAGCAATGATTGAAAAAAAACAAACAAAACAAAATTTAACATATTGCTTTGCTTATTTTGTTCACTGGCTGCTTTTTTTAAGGAGTCATATTAACAACACTAATTGCAAAAAAGTATTTTGCCAAAGATTGCATATTTTGACTATTGAAGCAGAAACATGCTTATGGCATATAATTCTGCGGTAAAGTCTAAGCAGAATGAAGTCATTTAAATCATTTGAGATTGGGCATGAATCAAGGCTTAAACAAGTACAGCACATGCTCAACAGCTGTTGTCTTAATCAGTTAGAAAAGTTTCTACAACATCTTTAATGTCCCTGTGTATTTCCTATAAAATTTTCTAATTATAAGGTTACTTTGAGCAGAGATGTTAAGACTTCACTAGTCAATCTTGTAATAATTGTTCTAGTCAGGGCTACTTTTCTAGTTGAATTTATCAATAATAAATGTACTCTCTGTAGGTTGTCTGAAAATGTATGTTATGTGATTTGAAAGCTTATTATAAGTGTAATTATGCAGCAGAGCCTGGAATTACCTCCATGAACAAATCCTATGGTTACCATAGGTCAATTTTATTCCTGCAAATATGTATTATTTACTTTTAAATACCTAGGAATAAAGGAGAGACAGCATTGAGTGCAGTACCCAGTGTTACTATCTCACAGCTCCAGAGTACTGACTTTGCCAGGGTGATCTTAAACTATGAGCACAATGGGCACTGGCCAAAAGCCCCAGGAGCATAGGGGCCCATGTTTATGATTCCTATGTATGGATCTGGTTTGCTATAAAAACAGGGGCCCTAGTGCACTACTTTGCCTGGGGGCCTGTGATGCTTTTAAGATGAACCTGAATCCAGATATTGCATGTGGAATGCTTATATATTTTCCCCATATCTGCTCTTATTTTCTTCTCACATTCTTGAATGTTACATTAATTGGCAGCTACGATTTTCCCAGTGCAGGGGAATGTGGGCCTTTGCATTGGCATGTTCTGTGATAGACAGGTGCCCTCTCAAGGTTTATGTCCTGCCTTGAGCTCTTTTCTTGATGATCTACCATTCCCCATTAATTTACTTTTGCAGGGTCACAAAATCAATACCAACAGCACTGGTTGACTTTTCACTTACAATTTACACAAACTACCCTATGGAGGACCTAATATGTATTCTTCATAGCTCATATTGATCCATATTTTTCTGTAGACATTGTAATCATTGTATTGTCATTGCACTATATATGTTCTGCTCCTGTTGCCTAATAAATAAAACATGCAAGAATTTTGAAACCTTGGTTTGTTACACTTTAAATTGTATTTTTGAGGAGGTCTTAATACGATTATACAGTATATATACAGTATACCCAGCATCCACACATTACTTGCATTCACTTAGTCAACTTCTTTGGTTGTTGGGGAAGATGGCTCCAGTCCATTGCAGGATTAACTAAAACATATAGTAATGCCATACTTACTCAAAGCAAGTCCTTTTTGAAATGTCAGTTAACATTAAATATATGTCTGTGGGCAAATAAAAACTACAGTACAATAGGGGGAAAACCCACATAGACATGGGAATACTGTGCAAATTGCACATAGACTTTGACCAAGCTGAAATTCTGATCCTGTCTCTTGGAGCTGTGAGAAAGCTTTTACATCATGTGTGCTTGCAGTAATCCATATAAAAAATTTACCATTAAAATACAGCCCAGAAAAATGTGCTATATAGGAGTGATTTATTTTTTAAACAGATTTTTGTATTGGAGTTCATGACAGTCACTGTAGCCAATGCTTTATAACAAGCAGTATAGTAAGAACTTCGTTGCCACTTGAATTTTGTTGCTCTTAAGTGATAAAGAACTACAGAAACTCAGAAAAGATAATAAACATGCTTGAAGATGGCAATATAATACCAAATTGAACTGATTGTTTTATGTATACAAGATGTACTGTTAAATAGGTAAAGTTTAACAAAGCAAAACTGGAGGATGAATTTAAAATGATAAAATATTTGCCAAATGTAAATGTATAAAATGTATTATTGCCTAGAATTCATTCTGTGGTGTTTTGACATTTCAGGTCTGGTTGTGATTTTTCCATCATGAAATTATTAAAAAAAGATTTAGGCAATATGCTATATTAAAATATTCTCTAAAACGTTGTTTCTCTATTATGATCACTTGACTTGAACCAATCTGTAGTTGATTACAAAATGAATCCTTTCAGGATAGAAATAAGAAGTTCTTCACAGTAGCTTGTTGTGCCAGAAACTGGCCTGCAGAATATGTGCAGAGATCCGAATAAATTTAACAAATTTCATGAGAGCAAATTTGTCATTAAACCTTACTCTGTTTCATTTACATCATGTTGTGAAAAGACATGTAAATGTAAGAAAAAAAGTCATAATTTTTCATTCAAGACCTTGCTGAAAAACACATTGTAATTAAGAAGAATGTTTTAAATTGCAAGCTGATAAAGGGAACTGTAAACTTGAACATATTATTTCCCAAAGGTGCCAGTAAACTATGAATCACTTTTTATTTTTGTCTAATATGGGCAGAAATAATGCCACTAAAACTGGACCACAAACTACTGCAAATCTTCCACACTGTACATGTTATTAATGTCTTAATCCCCTGTGTTTATTTAGATGTCATGTAGCGCTGTGGCTGTGTAGCTATTATCTGAAGAAAGACCATATAATACGTGTAAAAAAGGATAGCCAATTAAAACATTTGCATTATCCCAATAACATACAGTATCTATCTCTTAACAGCTTTTACTTAAGAAGAAATATGTCCTCCTATTGCCAAAGATAATTAGTTAAATACTTTGTGTTAAACTACACAAACATAAGTCTTTCAGATAGCATAGCATTATGAAACATACATAATTTCATTTCTGGACAAGTTACCAGTCCATCTCAGGACCCACTTATACATGAGCCCAATGTAAAATGGAAATGCCAGATAACCTAACACAAGCTGGAGTGCCTGGTGGGAAAGCCAGGCAGATATAGGAAGAAGCTGAAAATGCTGCACAGACAAACACCAAGTACAGAATGTGAACTCTGGATACTACTGCAACATGCCACAGTTGTTAAGAGGCAACGCTAAAAATAATTTTTATTGAAAGATTTTAAATCCATTTAAATTTTTCTTGTAATATTTCTCAATTCTTTTTGCAGAAATTTATTATCAGTATTTATTAACATTTTGCAAATTTCACACATTTGTACACAATATATACTATTTTGTATAAAATAAATTCATGTACAGACATACAAATTAATGAAAATATTTGCTGAAAATAATAAATATTAAAATTTATATTTCTGCAATACTCTAACCTAATTTAAATTATACAGGCAGTTGCTTTAAAAGTCTTATCATATAAAGCAGAACATATTGCACATTTAGTAATGGTAAGCTGAGGTTTTTGCCAGCAATAAAATATTGTTTCAGATTTTTAATGTGCTTTGGAAAAAAAGCTATAAAAGTCATATTTAGTGATTTATAATGGCATAAAATCTATTTTTTTTCTGGAAAATACATTTTTTAAATAACATTAGGACATTAGGAGTTATTTTTGTAATATATTTGTATACTTAATCATATTGCTATTGCTAAATTACACTTACATAGTTCTTGTCTGTACTGTGATATATGATTTTCCTTAATGACTTTGTTGCTTTTTTATCTCATATCAATTTTCAACACAACTTTCTAGCAGTAATTCTTTTTCTAGCTTTAAATATAGAATTTAAATAAATAAATGTACTTAACTGTAGACATGTACTGTATTAATTATTTAAAATAATATGCAGGCGATGCAGCTATCAGCATTGCTCCGTATTCCTGGGCAGCATGACCCATGTGAACTTGTATGTTCAAGTAGGTTTCTATCCAAGGTATAAAGAAATGCAGTAAAACTGACTGGCAGTTTTGAGTTAGTCAGTTAGGACTGAGTGTTGATGTGCTTATTATACATAAGTGTTGTTTGGTGTCCCTTCCAGTGCATATTCTTGCTTGGTCTTTGGCTCTGCAAAGATTGACTAAGGCTGCTAATGGCCTTGTACTTACTTTTTCATTTAAAAAAAAAATATATGATTGTATTTATATAATATTAATTTTAAGGAATTGAGATATAACTATCATCATTTAACATATTAGTGTGGCTTTGGATTCCCTAAAAAAAGATGTAATACATATTTTTAAATCAGAAATGGTATAATCACTCCAGTTGTGCAACCTATTTGAAATAATTAAAAAGCCAGAAAATAATACATTTTAAAATCAATTTGTAATTGCAAAATATGTATATTTTACTGGAAAAATGAATATGCCACTTCATAAACCCTGATTATCTATAAGTTAGATTTGTTTTGTTTATATTTGGTTTGCTACCATTTACCTTTTATGTCCTTTTTACATAAAAAGACACCCTATGTTTCAATCTTTAGACTAATATATGTATAGAGAACAATCTCCTAGCACTGTTATGAAAAATTGTTTATTTATATAGGTATATTCATGTTTATACAATTATATATTTTTCGTTATACAGAAAAGCATCCAATGTGCATAGAGAACAGTCACCTAATACTGCTATGAGAAAACATAAATCTTTCTCTATGGCACACATTAAAAACACTTCAGCGTTCAAAAGCTAAATATTCTATAGTTAAAAAGACGCAGCTACAAGACTACTTCATGTTAATTCCCAGATTATAAATCGGTACACTATGGGTAACACCTGAAAAATCGTTGTTACTGTATAGGCCTGTTGTAATAAAATGTTGTTGAGTTTTTTACAATCTTGGATTGTTTACAACCTTCTTAAAAACAGGTTAATGTTGGAAATGAACCTGGTATGCAACTCACAGTTAGGAAAACAATTTTGACATTTGGAACTATGCATATGCTAAACATAATATGAACAATATGAGCTCATAGTACTTTGTTAAATGCCATGCAATATTTAAAAGAAACTTCCTCTAACCAATGTTAATACTAGCCAAGACAAAGGTTAAATAACAATGACTATTCACATTTGCACTGCCAAAGTATTCATCAATATGTCTCTGTATGTAGGTAATTTTTCTCCTTCCTATATGATACTAATGATAGTACAATGCTGATATTGTCCATTCAAGTACAAAGCAGCATGTTATATAGATTTACAAAGTTTCTGTCACTGATTAGCAAGAGTATCGTTCATCTTAAGATACATGTTGATAAAGAATGGTACATTTGTTCACACTGAAAACAAGCTATCTCTGAGAATGTCAAAATCTGCTTTCTGGCTGCTACCCGGATAATACATGGTAGTGATATGTACCCCAGTGTTTAAAATGGTCTAGAAATTCAAGTGTAGAGATAAGATCACCTTTGAATTAATGTGGGGAATTGAAAGTAAAGCATTGTTTTCTGAATTTGAATATGGAAGCAAATAAAGGCATCATTGTAACATGAACAAAATGATAATTGTGTGAAATAATATTAAGATGCATGCTGATAGCACATTTTAATGTCTGCTTTTATGTCACTTGCCTTAAAAAAGGACAAGGTTTTTCATTTAAATGCCATAGTTAAGGCATGGGCCATGTTGTTTCTTTATAAGACTATATGACCACACATATTCTCTTTGTACACAGAGTGAGACTTTGTGAACTACATTTTTGATATTTATGATGTACGTTTTTGATTATCATTTTCCCAATAATGTTGCGGTAGATGTAAATTTCCCCATCGATTTGATATTTAGGATATTTAAAGCAATAAATTCACTTCATATACTTTAAGGAGATCCATTCAACAGATGGATTATATTCCAGTTAGTTTCTTAATATGACGTTAACTACATACTGTATTTCACACTTCAAAATATAGAGAAATAGGCTAATAGATTGTACGGATTTAACATACAGTTAATATACAGTTATGTGAAAAAGCATGCACAACCCATGGAAACGGTTGACTTTTTCAACATAGTTCAACCAGCAAAAAGTAGACCTTCATGGTAACAGTGCCTACAGATAAACAAAGTCTGTGTTTTCATTAATTTATTCAACAAAAATATCAACAGATTGGCTACTAGGGATAAAGTAAGTACATCCTTGGCCTCAGAAACTGGTACTGCCCCTTTAGCAGAAAGACTTATTGTATAAGTCTCTGACATAAACTCAGTAAAGTTATTGATCATTTCTCCATGTAAAATTCCTTCAGTTACAAGATGGTTATGGGTTTTCCTATATATATTGCCCATTTCCAACCTGTCCCCCCCGAACATTTCAAGGGGATTCAAATCAGGGCTTTGACTAGGCCAGGCCATATCCCTCCATTTCTTTGTTCTGGGCCATTCCTTGATGGATTTGCTCGTGTTTTTTTGATCAATATCATTCATTTGATCATGAACTACACTTTTGGACAGATGGCCTCACATTTTTCTTAAGCACACTTTGAAATGATGCAGAATTCTTAGTCAATGACTACAAACTGTGCAATGAGGCAGCAAAACAAACACAAATCATAACATTACCAACGCCATGCTTCACTTTTGAGTTTTTTTGAGGTACTTTCACTTTCTTTGGCTCTTTTTAAATCACTTGTCAGACTCATAAGCAACCACAATCTTCTTTCTGAGGGTCTTTGAGAACTCCTTTGATCTCAGCATGATGATACCACACACATCAGTAGCAAAAAGAACACCAGACCCTAGATATCTGCACCTAAACTGGAACACCTAACTATAATTTCATAGATTTCAAGTGGTGATAAATATGAAGGTTGTAAGATAATTAATCTCACTCAAGACAAAAATAAGAGTTGGGGAGTTGTCCCCATATAATGTCCAGCAATCTTCAATGAAAACAGTTGAACAAATGGTGATCAAAAGCATAACAGTTGATAATACATGACAGTGAAAGGTGGTATTTATACAAAATGGCAACCAGAAGGAAGTATCATTGGAAATGACGTCATAACTGTGAGGCAGGAAGTGACATCATCAAAAGGAGACTAGAGGTTATGTCATCAGTGCACATCCGGAAGTGACGTCGTCTGTGAGAGTCAGAGGCGGAAGTGATGCATCAGAAGAGGAGCCATTTTGAGAATCCAGAAGACTCATTGAGTGTGTTGGTTTATTGTTTTTCTTCATGAGTTCTGATGAAAAAAGGAGAGAGGTGTTAATACCCGATAAAACCCCCTTGCCTCGTGAACTTTTACTCATTTCTGGGTTTGTTGGCTGCCTCCTCCATGTGTGTGACAAGGTGTACTTACTTTTTTCACGTGACAGATCTTCATTTTTGTTAAATTAGATAATGAGAAAGACTACAATATGTCAATTTTGTGTACATTTTTCATGTATCTCACCTTTATCTCTAGGCACTGTTTGAATGATGAGGAACTGTTTGCTTGTTTAAATATTGTGAAAGAATCAACAGTTTCCATGGGGTGAACTTGTCACATCACAGTATATAAGAATATATAGAATATTTTGCCTCTTTATTAAATTAATAACTCTTCTAACATATATTTGTGAATATTCTTTAAAGTGACTGCTACAGAAATGCATACGATGAGTGGAAATTGCAATAATTCATAACAGCTGCAGAAAATCCACAGAAGCATCTTGTAAATGTTAAATGGTTACTTTTTAATGAATGTTAAAATGTTAACAATGAATTGCAGTAAAGGTTTAATTCCTTAAAAAAAACTTTCTGCATCAGCAAGTTGTCCAATTAGCAGTTTAGCTAAAGGTAATTATTCATATCTGGTTAAGAAATAAGGTAGGGTTTCATAGCACATACTTGGTAAGAAACAACTAACACTAGTTTGCTCACAAAGTCACTTGGCTATAGATTTTAAGGAAAGCTAATCAATCCCTTGCTAACTGTTTTCATGAGTGCATCTGTTATAAGACATTAAAATATATAAAAGTTATAATTACACATTGTCCTAAGATTTCAGGTCAGGTAAGGGAGCATGCACTGGTATAGCGCATTGCCACACACACCATATTAAGAATAAGATAAGATTAAGGATCAGATCCCAGTTGGGAAGCCCTAGGCAGACACTTGGTCCAGACCTACCATAAAGAAATTACCTTTTATCTGCCACAGGCTGGTGTTATGTAGGCATCTCCTTGGGCTGGTCTAGCCTCTCAGGTCCTCAGCACAAATTTAAACCAGCAGTACCCAAAGATTCTCTGAAGAGCCACAATACCAAAGGAGTCCAGTCTTCGTCTCACATCCCTGGATAGCATTCATGTCTCACAACCATATAGCAAAGCACGAAGCACCAGGATTATAATGATTTGCAAGGATACTGGGAGTGCAACACAACCCTTTCCAGCAACTTTCTGACCCTCCATGCTCTCCAAATCCATCTACTGACTTCATAGGAAAAGTCACCAGAGACTTGAATGTTGATGCCGATATAAGTAAACCTCTCAGCGCAGTCAACACTATATCCGCAGACAAACACACTGCTGATGGCTGTGCCCAAGAGGTCATTAAAGGCTTGGATCTTGATTTTTATCTAGGACACTCACAAGCCCAGACACTCAGGCTCCTCAGTCAGTCTCTCGAGAGCCGCAATCAGAGCAACCATTGACTCCACGAAGATCACACCATCATTGTCAAAGCCAAGATCAGTGAATCTTTCCTCACCAAAAGATTTACCTGAAAATTTACTTTAAAATAATTTTAAGAAAATCAATTTGGGATAACCATAGGCCAGAGTCTGTCATTGCAGCATTGGATGTAAAACAAGAAAGAATCAACAAGAATTAGCAAGTGGACATAGTGTCAGTTTATTGCAGGGCTCACTTATGTTCACATCCCCCTGAACTAGCCAGGATGGCCCATGTACTTCAAACATATAAAGAACATGCATACTTCATACAGACAATAATCAGATATGGTATTCAAAACTAGGTACTAGATCTGTGAAGTAGTCACACTAATGCTATTGAGTGACCCAGCAAAAAAAAAATGTAACCAAAATTTGTATACATGTCCAGTGCATGTATATGTATATAAACAAGTTTTCTTTCAAACACAGGATTCCCTCTGAGCCAACATCTAGGACCACCATAACATTTGCAAGAATCCAAAGGTTTGAGTCGTACTTAAGGGGTCAGAGCAAAAACCTGAAGGCAGAAACGCTATTTCCAATCTCTCCTTTAAAAATAATCATACTTCTCACGTTTTATTTGCTTTTCATAACTGATAACAACTTTGTATATTTTGAAATTTAATCATAAAAATAACTTTTCACCAAACATTCCTTCTGTCATGTGTAACACAGACCTTCTATTGACTTCCTTAATTTCCCTTCTTTATCCATTACTGTAGGTAATGATGAGCGAATCACATGGAGTTTGCTACACCATTCAGTTCATCAAAATCACAGAAATGCTCCAGAACTTGGCCGAATTCTGTTTAATGCATCGAGGCTCAAAAAGGAAGAGGAAAATTAATTAGTTTTGAATGGATTATAATGGTGCAATGCTCTTTTAATAGTCCCTGAAGGCTAGGGAAGCATCTAACAACTATGCTGGACCTATTATTAAGGCCAAAAATATGATATGAGCTGTAACCACTGCACTACTGTGCCTCAAACAACAAAGGATGCAGACAGAGCAACATCCACAAAAAATGCAATAAATGGCCACAAACTACCAATAAGTAAATAAAACACCTTATTTGTGCATTAATTGGTGGCGTGGGATTGACTTGTTCCATTGTTTGAAGTCATGGCTCTGGGTGCAGCTGTAACATCTTGTCGTGACAGTAAACTGATGGGTAAACTTTTTTTGGAAAATGGGAATATGTACATAAAGACAACAAAAAAGTGTCAAAGCCAGGAGTTAGAAAAAAAATCTGCAACCAAAAACAAAACATGACATAAAATTCATCATCAAAGGGTACAAGGAAAGAGGTCAAAACCAATTTATACTTGTTGACAGAATTTTGGCAAAACTCTTTGAAGGCTTTTTTGTATCCACAGACAAGAAAGAAAACCCCCCAGGTAACCTTTTATCCCACTGTACAGATTACCAAGGGGTCAACGTCAGAGGCCGTGCACCTAGAAATGCACGACATGGACCTAACAATGAATACCCAAAATGTTGGTGCTAACAGGACCTAAAAGACGTCCAAGACATTACAAAATACACAACATCTATACCATCAGGAAAGTTTAGCATATAATGGAAGGAATTTAATCCTTGACCTCAAAAACCCCCATTGAAGCACAAGAGTATACCATAAGCTATCCAAATGAGATATAATGACCAACAATAAAACCAAATCATGACATATTTTTTTCTTTCCAGATATCTGTGCAGATGCTTTTCACTTTTTTCCTAAATCAAGAAGTAAATAGTAATAAATCTTTCATTATTATTATTATTTCTCAGGGTCTCATGTTTTCTGACTTGGGGAGAGGGAGTGGGAAGAGGCAAAGGGTTGAGCTCCTTTAAGACTTGTTTTCACTCATAACTAATAATGAATAAATTCGGCCAGCATATTAGTCATGCAACATAAAGAGCAATGTTATATATCCAGTACCAGTACTCTTAATATTCCCATTACGGTTAGCTAAGGTACTCCTCAAATTAAAATACTGCAAGTTTTCTTTTTTTTAACAAATGTGGTGTGCCAATCCGACTGTAGTAGGATCGTAATATCACATGTGTCACACACATCAGACTGATCTTATAGTCCACACATTTGAAAGTTCTGTGTAAGGCTTCCGCAACTCTGTGTAAGCCAACCACACGGCGAATATCCAGGAAAATATTCAGTGAAGGTGGTCACCAGCAAACAGAACATATTTATTGCTGAAAACACTAGAGTAAATTTCGCTGATCAACACTAACTGTAACTGTGTACTAGTAATACTGATAAAGAAAGTATAATAAAACTATATCAGTGCCTCTCTCACATAACATACCTTTAAATTGTGAAGCAAACTTGTAAATTGTATTTTTCAGTTAGGCTTCTAGGTGATGAATGGAAATTACAGAATTCATTCTTTGTCAATTTGCAGCAACATAATATAAGTCATATTGAAACTGTTTGATATCTACAGTGGTGATGACATCTAATACTGCAAAAATTAATCACAGTTTGTAACGGATCATAACTTATCAGTCCCATTGAGATTTTTAAATCCAAACTCAAGAGAATATTCCTTCTTCTAATGAGTACATCACAGTTACTCAGCAAATGATTATTTCTTTATAGATAATAATTTATTGCTCACTATCAAATCTTGTAAGTATGATGCTATTGCTATCTCCAAGTATGCCCCGCTGATCATGAAACTTAAATCACTATGCCCTACACAATCATTTCATAGCTGGTGTCTTAACACCATGCCATTAGGTGATGAGAGCTATACAGAATTCATCTCAGAGCAAACTGATTATTTTTTAGAGACACATGCACCCTCAGAGATCTCTGCAAGGATACTATGGGAAACTCTGAAGGCTTTTTTTAAGAAGGCAGATTATTTTATTTCTTTCGCATAAAAATAATTTGGAAATGAAGATTGTGTCATAGTTAATTAGTGTGATCACCAGAATAGATCAAGAATACGCCAGATCTCCAATTTAAGCACTTTATAGGAAAAGAAAGATCTTGCGATCAGAATTTAACCTCATGACTACAAAAGAAACGGAACAGCTTATCTGTAATTTGTAAAAATCATTACTATGAACATGGAGAAAAGACTAATAAGATCTTAGAACAAACGCACAAGCAGGAAGTTTCCAACTTAATAACAAAAATTACCAACACAGATGGAGATAAAAATCATTGATCATACACATATAACCCACACATTTAGAGAGTATTATAAGTCCTTATATTCAATTCAATTTAAAGAAGATAAGACACAATCTAATGAGTTTTTTGATGCATTACAAATACAACAGCTAGATATTCTTAGTACAGAGGAACTGGATAAACCTCTGACACACTCAGAATTACTACACACTATAAAATCACTCCAGTTTGGGACAGCAGCAAGACCTGATAGCTAACCAGTAGAATTTTATAAAAAAAAATTCAAATAAGTTAGCTCCAATACTATTTGAAATGTATATAGAAGCTCGAGACAACAAAATTCTACCCCACACTTTTTGGAAAGCATTAATTATCGTCTTCCTAAAGAAAAATAAGGACTTATTACAATGCATATCATACAGACCAGTTTCACTTCTGACTAATTATGTTAAGATACCCTTCAAAGTTCTAGCTTGAATTATTGATAACGTGCTTCTTTCTGTAATATCACAAGACAAACCAGATTTATTAAAGGCAGACACTTTGCTTCTAATCTTTGACATTTGTTTAATGCAATATACTTACCCATAAAACCCTACACACAAGAGATCTTATTATCATTGGACACAGAAAAAGCATTTGACATGGTTGAATGGAACTACTTATTCATCACATTCCACAAATCTGGGATGGCCCAAACATATGTACATGGATCAAACTACTTAATACCAGTCCAGGAGTTACTGTTTGTATTAACAACATTATTTCAAACTACTTCAAACTAGAATGTGATACTCAAGAAGCATGCCCCCTATCACCATTGCTCTTTGCAATTTGCATTGAGCCACTGGCCATTCACTTTTAAAATGTATTAGAAATAAAGAAGATTACAAGAGAAAAAAAGAGAATACAATTTTGTTATCTGCAAATGAAAAAAATAGCCAAGATTTGAACAGATGGTCTACCCTCCCCATCTCACATTTACAGGGAGAATTCACACTGTCAAGTTGAACATCCTTCCCAAGCTTCCTTTTCTATTTCAGAGCTTCCCCATATATATTAAAATATTGTTCTTTAAGAAATAAGATTCAATTATTACCTCATTTATTTGAAATTCGAACTATCCACACATCCAAAGGGTGACTCTACAATGACCTAAAACAGGATTTGGCATGGAACTACCTAACTTTCAGTTTTATTACTGGGTGGCAAATATACAAGCTATGTAGACCTGGAGCCTCATGTATAAATGTTGCATATGCCCATTTCCATACCCACATCACAATGTGTAAAAACTAAATTTGTCATTCTCACGTTCTCATGTCAGTACCCCAACCCCTTCGCTCCCCCCCTTATGGCACCCAGCATCAAAGCTGTGCTGCTGTACCTCCGGGGTTTCTCTTTCTTTTTTAGGTTCACATCCATAATGTAGGCTTTATGAAATACACTGAAATTAACCGCATATTGGTTATTAATTTAAGACATGAGCTTTATGAAATACATCAAAATTAACCACATATCGATTATTAATTTAAGGCACCTGATTGTAATCAACCTGTAACAATAGAATGGTGCACGGGATGGCCAAGCTATTCCAAATACACCACTGCACCATTCAGAGTGCTTTAACCCATTGTATCTGAGTGTAGAACCACAGATCTAGAGCAGCTACAACAACAACAACAACATTTATTTACATAGCACATTGTCATACAAAAAAAAATGTAGCTCAAAGTGCTTTACAAAATGAAGAATAGAGAAATAGAAGACACAATAAAAAATAAACATAAGTCAACATTAATTAACATAGAATAAGTAAGGTCCGGTGGCCAGGGTCAACAGAAAAAACAAAAAAACTCCAGAGGCTGGAGAAAAAAAATAAAATCTGTAGGGATTCCAGACCAAGAGGCCGCCCAGTCCCCTCTGGGCAATCTACCTAACATAAATCAAACAGTCCTCTTTGTATTTAGGGTTTTCATGGAAGGACTTGATGATGATGGTCACGTAGACTTCTGGCTTTCAGTCCATCAATGTCGGAAGCATCATGATGCTTTGAGTAGGTGGTGGTGGCACAGGCCGCCATCACAAAGAAACCGGAAAAAGAAACAGAAGAGAGAGTAGGGGTCAGTACGGATTTTAGAGCCACTATGAATAGTTATTATGATGAATTGAACATACAGAGTATCAGTATTAAGTTAAAGTGAAGTTATAAAAGGCCATGTTAAAGTAATGTGTTTTCAGCAGTGTTTTAAAGTGCTCTACTGTATTAGCCTGGCGAATTCCTATTGGCAGGCTATTCCAGATTTTAGGTGCATAACAGCAGAAGGCCGCCTCACCACTTCTTTTAAAGTTTAGTTTTGGAATTATAAGGAGACACTCATTTGAAGATCTAAGGTTACGATTTGGAATATAACATGTCAGACATTCCGATATATAAGATGGAGCGAGATTATTTAAGGCTTTATAAACCATAAGCAGTATTTTAAAGTCAATCCTGAATGACACAGGCAACCAGTGTAGTGACATCAAAACTGGAGAAATGTGTTCGGATTTTCTTTTCCTAGTTAGGATTCTAGCAGCTGCATTCTGCACTCGTTGCAAGTGATTTATGTCTTTTTTGGGTAGTCCTGAGAGGAGTGTGTTACAGTCATCTAGTCTACTGAAAACAAAAGTCAATGATATAAGAGGTCTAACTTTTGCTATGTTTCTTAAGTGAAAAAATGCTGTCCTAGTGGTCTGATGAATATGCGATTTAAAATTCAGATTACAGTCAACAGTTACCCCTAAGTTTTTTACTTCCATCTTAACTTTTAATCCTAATGCATCAAGTTTATTTCTGATAACCTCATTGAATCCATTATTGCCAATTACTAAAATTTCAGTTTTCTCTTTATTTAGTTTGAGAAAATTACTATTCATCCATTCAGAAATACCAGTAAGACATTGTGTTAGTGTATCGAAGAGTCGGAGTCATCAGGTGCTATTGATAAGTACAGCTGTGTGTCATCAGCATAGCTGTGGTAGCTCACGTTGTAACCTGAGATAATCTGACCTAACGGAAGCATATAGATTGAGAACAGCAGGGGACCCAGGATAGAGCCTTGTGGAACACCATATCGGATATCATGTGTCTTTGAGATGTGATTACCACAACTCACAAAGAATTTTCTACCTGCCAGGTAGGATTCAAACCAATTTAAGACACTGCCAGAGAGGCCCACCCATTGACTAAGGCGATTTCTAAGAATATTATGATCAATGGTGTCAAATGCAGCACTCAGATCTAAGAGGATGAGAACAGATAAATGGCCCCTGTCTGCATTTACCCGCAAGTCATTTACTACTTTAACGAGTGCAATTTCTGTGCTGTGATTTGTTCTGAAACCTGACTGAAATTTATCAAGAATAGCATGTTGCCTTCTCTAGAATTTTACTTAAGAAGGGCAGGTTAGAGATGGGTCTAAAATTTTCAAAGCAGAGGGTCAAGATTATTTTTCTTGAGCAGGGTTTAACTACAGCAGTCTTAAGACAGTCTGGAAGACCCTCGTATCTAATGATGAATTAACTATGTCAAGAATATTGTCAATTAGCACGCCTGATACTTCTTTGAAAAACCTTGTTGGTATTGGGTCAAGGACGCAGGTGGAGGGTTTCAGTTGAGAGATTATACTATGTAATTCAGGTAAATCTATCCTGGTGAAAGCATTTAATTTGTTTATAATGGAGTACCGGGCTTTGGAGGTTCTGCAGTGTTGGGGAGATATACTATGTTATCTCTAATATCATTAATTTTTTGATTGAAAAATACAGCAATGTTCTCACAGGTTTCACTGGAAGTATTCTGGGGGCATTCCTTTGTGTTACCTGGGTTTAACAGACGATCAATTGTAGAAAATAAGACTCTGGGATTACTAGCATTGTTATTTATAATATTAGAGAAATAGCAGCGCTCTCAAGACGGACTGTGTTATTGTATTCTGTTATTTTAACCTTCAATATCTCATAATGGATAGTTAGTTTAGTTTTCCTCCATTTACGCTCAGCTCTACGACATGTTCTTTTTAAATCAGACACTCTTTGGGTCTTCCATGGAATAACAATGCTAGAAGATTTTTTAACTGTCTTTTCAGGTGCAACTATGTCAACAGCAGCTCTTACTTTAGAATTAAAGTTTTCTACTTTACTATTTACACTATCCTCGCTATTATAGCTGGCACTATAAACGGACTGATTGCTTAGAATGTTTGTAAGTTTTAAAGCTGCTGATGAGTCAAAGAAGCGTTTTTTAACATAATGCTTCTCATGAGTGTTTTCTATCTTTATTTCTATATTAAATAGTAGAAGGAAATGGTCTGATAGACCGATATCAATGACCTGCTTTATATCAACTTTAAGTCCTTTAGCAATCACTAAGTCTAACGTATGACCTGCTTTATGTGTAGGCTGATTAACGAGCTGTCTCAAATCAAAAGAGTCCAGAAGGTTCATGAATTCTTTTACTTTTTGGTCACACTGATTGTCGATATGAAAGTTAAAGTCGCCGACTATTAAGAGTGTGTCATAGTTTGTAATTAAAATTGACATTGTCAGAGAATTCCTCAAAGAAAGACGCGTTATATTTAAGTGGTCTATACACGGATAATACTAGAATGTGAGAATCTCCATGAATAACAACGGCGAGATACTCAAAGGACTTAAATTTACCAAAACTAACATCTTTACATTTTAACCGGCTCGAGTAAATGTTTGCCAATCCGCCCCCCTTTTTTCCCTGTCGGTCTGCACGAGTAAAATTGTAATCCGGAGGCGCAGATTCGATTAAAACTGCCGCGCTGTCTGAACTAAGCCATGTTTCACTTAGTGCAATAAAATCAATGTTTCTATCACTAAAAAGATCGTTTATAAAAAATGTCTTGTTAGTTAAAGCTCTAACTGATCGGAAAGCTCTAAGTCGGATATGTCAAGAGCTCACAGGATTATCAGGATACAGCTTCCAGCACTGGAGGACATTTATATCACATTCTGCCTCAGGAAAGCCTTCAGCATCTGCATGGATTCCACTATTTGAACTTCTCTCATCCGGCAAACACTTCAGAGCCTTTCCTAATGGGCCTCGAGGCTCAGAAACAGCTTCATCCCACGAGCTATAAACACACTCAATCAGTCCATTAAGTTCTCCAAGTAGAACTGTTTGTACTTATAATTACAATTACCTCACTTTAAACTTACACTACAGCCATAATATTGCACAACCTAAGCCACTTCATTAACCATTTGCACTGTCTGCACAATACGTACATGTATATTGTACTTATGCTTTCATACTTTATATTTTTCATTTTTTATCATATTATTATTGGTATTATTTTATAATTTTATAGGAAAATAAGTTTATGGAGGATTTGCATATTGAATCTCATTATACCATACAATGACAATAAAGAATTCAATTAAATTCAATAGAAGAGTGTGCATATTTCCCAATGATGATGACTGGCTTCTAAGTTGATTTAGATTTCCAAGAACAATCCTCTTGGTGCTGTGTGCTGTTAGAATACTACGATGTATACTTGATATAATTTTATGATGAAATCTATTAAAGTGTGCATATTACATTTCACAGATAAATTGTTAACTTAATTATAAAAAATGTATACTGATAATAATTAAACATGTGGGGCACGGTGGCGGAGCGGTAGCAATGAGCTGGTGCACCATCCAAGGATAGTTCCTGCCTCGTGCTTGAAGGTTGCTGGGACTGGAGCGCCAGAGAGCTGTAATATGATGAATGTAATGTATTTTGTGTGGAGATCAGTGCCTGTGTGCTCCTGTCAGCTTAAGAGAAAGCCTGTTTAAGACACACATAGTGATTCACACACATAGAACACAGAATACAAAGCATTTAACGTACTACTTTAGCTGCAATGTGATTTGAGTAACTCTAGTAAATTAATCATCGATTTTAAGATTTTAAGAAAGTTTGCGACATTCTGCTTTAATGACAAAATAAACTACAAGATTAAAGTGGAAATTTCGAGATATAAGTCGACATTTTAACTATTTTTTTCTTGACTGTGTCCCTATTTTTTTTCTTTTTTCTGTACCCTAATATGCTTCCGTATGACATGAAGATGGTGGGTTACGACTTACCTTTTCATGGCAACTTTGATATACAACCAATTCTTTTTTATTTCGCCACTGTGCTACTTTATGAACTTGAATTTTCAATGTCTCCGCCACTCTTTATCACTCGATCAACTTCTTTTTGTTGTTTATACCACTGCTTAAGCCACCAAATAGTACACTTTTCGTTGCCTCAACTTTGCATTCGCTGAAATTGTTCTTTTTTCCCTGTGCTTTTGCCATAGTCTTTTCACAAAAGGCTGAACTAAAGAAGATATTTATATTGATTTGTATATTCAAAAGGACATAATTCTGAGAGGAGTCGGGGTGGAGGAGTATGCACATACGCGTGCATTACTTTTCACACTGACCGGAATTTATTAAGCAGTAGCACGTGTAAGTTAGCTTATGCACAGTTTTGTGCATATGAATTTTTTTACACATACACACATTTCCAGTTTTGTCCATATGCCATTTTTTAGTGTGAATTCTATCCACAGAGTTATGCGTATGCCTCTGGACATTGACAGATATTGATGAATGTACAAAACCTGGTCTGCAATAGGGGCGGCACGGTGGCGCAGTGGTAGCGCTGCTGCCTCGCAGTTAGGAGACCCGGGTTCGCTTCCCGGGTCCTCCCTGCGTGGAGTTTGCATGTTCTCCCGTGTCTGCGTGGGTTTCCTCCCACAATCCAAAGACATGCAGGTTAGGTGGATTGGCGATTCTAAATTGGCCCTAGTGTGTGCTTGGTGTGTGGGTGTGTTTGTGTGTGTCCTGGGGTGGGTTGGCACCCTGCCCAGGATTGGTTCCTGCCTTGTGCCCTGGGATTGGCTCCAGCAGACCCCCGTGACCCTGTATTCAGATTCAGCGGGTTAGAAAATGGATGGATGGATATATATATATATATATTTTTTTTTTTTATATATATATATCTTAAAAGTCTCTTCCTTTCAAAGATCTCAGGGTACAAAGGGGAATAGAATACATTTCAGCTCCATATGTGCAAAGCATTCAATCATTCAACTTAAAATATTTTATCAAGCACATTTATCGTGTTTAAAATTGTCCAAAATGTATCCAGGGCAAGATTCAACCCATTCAAAGTTGCAATCTAGCTCCAGTCTCACTGGGCCACATGTTTTTGGTTGTGCACCAAATTAACATCATTCTGGACAAAATCTTTGAATTTCCTATCAGACAGCCTTGGTGTCCCAATCACTCCTAACCCATTAACAGCTGTGTTTGGTGTACTCCCAGGTGGGCTTTACTGGAGAAGGAAAAACTGATTGTAATCACCTACTGTATATCACACTACTAGCACATAGACTTATCTTGCTCAAATGGAAGACTCCTAGGCCACCTGTTACAAGCTGGGTAACTAACTGATGTTCTATACTATGTCTTTCTCTCAGGCAGTGGTTGAATTCTGGTTAAATTTTAACATGGCAGTATGGACTGTTGTTTTCTTCAAATAAAATCAATGAAGTAAATCCTCTGCTGCATGTTTTGGCTGCGTCCTCTGTTTAAATATTACTGGACAAGAATTTACATGTGCCTATCGGATAGCCCCAGGACTACCTTATACTGTACTGTCACCCATTAATAGTCCTTTTTGGTCTAATATTGCTTTGAACATCACTGCTAATCACTCAAATGATGTAACATACACTACACCATACTAACAATTCAGAGAATTAAAGTTACATTAAGAATATTTTTTTCAGTAAATAACATCCTATTTTACAACTAGCAATCTTTATAGCAATCACTAGATAAACTCATCAGCTGCAGACCTTTAACTACAGTAACTGTTACAAAACTACTGTTTACTATGCTCACCTCTGCTTGTTCTGTTCTATTTAGTGAAACTGGGGTGAGTATATGCTTACTGCTGGTGGTGTTACACCATTCCATTTCAATGTGAACACTGCCATAGATTTTGCCTTCTGTAGTTTTTCAATATCTTCATAACATGTTGAACTGTTTACATAATTATAAGTTTTAACAACTGAGAGGGTGACTTATAACTAAGTAGTAGATTCCCTTTGGTAACAAGCTATGCAATAACAGAAATAAAATTTTATACCCATAAATGTAGGTTTTGAGCTTAGTCTTATTTTAACGCTGTTAGCTGAATGGAAAAGGGAGAAAAACAATGCCTTCCAGAACAGTCTGTGATATTTTCTTGTTTTTTTTATTAACATATACACTGTATTTGATTTTCTGCGTCTGATCATTCCACTGCATGTCAAACAATCCTGAAAGGATTAATTCTTATTTAATATGATTAATGTTTTTTATTAAAAAACATAGGGGACTGTTTTGAATTTCAAAATTTCTTAGCTGTTTAATTGTACAAATTAACTTTTAATTGCTTTATCTCTAGTGGAATTAGTAGCCTGTGGCCCATATGAAAGTTGGATATTAGATAGAATCATAAGGTTCAAAGTGGTTTTATAAGTACAAAATGTAAATGTTTCAGATCTGCTGCAGCTGCATATAGTTGTTCCTTTGTGTACTTAGCCTGATTACTGTACTTTCTTGATGAGAAATATTTTACTCTTTCTCTTTTATCTTAAGACTTTTTAACTTTTAACACTGGAATAACTCTATTAGCTCTTACTTGTGTTTTCTCATTATTTTAATTTCAACCAATTATACTGAGTAAATATAAACTCTTTAGCTTTGTTCTTCATTCAGTAAGAAATGCAGTGGTTAGTGTAGTGAAAATGTTAATACTGAAGGTTGAAGAAGTGAATACATTCAAGGCAACAATCATCATATGCAAAACGTAATAAAAAGTTAAGATACATAAAGCAAATATAAGCAACCTGCAACTTGAGAATACCAGCAGAGAGTCCAAATATAAGAAAAATAAAACAATAATAACAATATTAACATCACTGATGCAGATTGTTTTAAAAGATTGCATATTGTAGCATGGATGATTAAAGAAAGTAATAGTGACATTTGCTTATGTCTGTAATATTAAAAATACTTACAGGAATACAGGAATTCACTGCTCTACCATGGTAAAATTATATAATATACTGCTGCAATGCCAATAGTTTATTGGTGAAAAGCAAATTTCATATTACAAAATTATTTGAATCTCTCATATTTTATGTATGATTTTTTTTCTTAATTGCTGTGTAATGTCTATAGAATTGTTTTGTGTTTTATATAAACAATTTAAACATTGTCGCAGAAATCATATATGCTGTGCAGTTAGCTATAATGTATGATTCACTGTTGAAATAATTGTTGACAGAAGGATTCTTGTTCAAAGTAAATAAATTGTACCTTAAAATACAAAGCACACTTAATGTTATGTAATGTTATGTAACTTTATGGAATTTACAGATAATGTATTCTTTTTTTTGTAATTTTGTGTTTAATTTAATAATTGTATAATAATTTATGAAATTTTTTTTTGAAGTTTTCTGACAAAAATGGCAGCAGAGAATCATAAAAAGCACACCCTTTACAAAGCAAGTACAGTTCACTGTTTATTTATATAAAGACTATATAAATTTGTTCCCAAGGCAGTAGGTAAATACAAATCAGAGCCCCTAGATTCTGAACAATGTAGATCTCAAGTGAATAGCTTCTTTCTTGACTTAAAATCAGTAGGGTGCACTTTTTCATTTGAACAGCTGCTCTCCAATCATCCCCTGTGCCTTTCCAACTTCATCCAACCAACTGAACTATTAACACATAATTAACAACTTAACCTCAATCAAATTTTACCCCAACAAGGGAGACTGAGATATATATATATCTGTTTTTCTAAAGCTTACAGCGCTAACTAGTCATGCTGAGAAAATACCCATTTATGATATATGCAAAACTATTCAAAATATATATTTACTTATTAATTACACAACAATGCAAGAAATGAATTGCAGTCATTCCAAATTGTTTGCATTAGAGGCAATATTATTCTATTTTAAAATATTATAAACAAGCTTAAACTGTTCTAAATAAGAAAGAAAAATGAAAATAATTATAAATGTTCTTATGAAATAGACTGAAGCATTCTGGCATCTAAGAAGTGATAATGGGATAAAGACCACACAATACAGTAGATATTGATAGTTGCAGTACATAGTCTTCATAGTGCTGGGAATGAAGTGCATATTTATTTTTAGATATGAAACTTATTGTTGTACTGCAAGCATTCTGAATTATTATTTAGAGAAAGTTTAAGATGTTTAAAAAATGTGTTTGAAAGTTAATCAAAAAGAGTTCAGAATAATAAAGGTTGTATAGTTTTCAAATGGTCTGATAACAGTTATAGATATTCATGTACTGCATAAGATCATCTACACGTATCTCTGGCGTTTAAATACATTGAATCAATACTGTTCATCCACTGACCTCACCTTTTTAATGTAATACATTAATAGATCCAGACATGAGCATTTATTTGCAGTTTAAAAGCAGTAGCAGTAGAATAACTATTACAACGTACAGTATAGCAGCTTTTGTTATACATTTCACTGTATGTGTGTATATATATATATATATATATATATATATGTATATATATATATATATATACACAAGTTCAAAAAGTTTCCACACGTTTATATTTTCGTTGGAAATGGTGAAGGCGGGAGGAGCAGTAATTGGGCATTAAAAAGTGGTTTGAAAGGTGACTATGTAGAAAAGCGATGTAATTTGTCTTTGAAATTCTTAATAAACAGAGTTAAAAAAACTGCGGAAACTTTTTGAACATTCCTCGTATATATATATATATATATATATATACACACTGCTCACAAAAATTAGAGGAACACTTTAAAGAAACACATTAGATACATCAGATCTCAATATGAAGTTGGATATCTATACAAATAACGACAGGGCAATGTCTTAGGAACAAAAGTATGCCAAGTCTTTTAATGGAAATAAAAGTTTTCTGCCTACAGAGGGCTCAATTGTGTAGACACCCTAAAATCAGAGTGAAATGAAGATGTGGCAGGCTAGTCCATTTTTCAAAAACTTAATTTCTGCTACTCAAAATGCTTTTCAGTATCTTGTGTGGCCCCACGAGCTTGTATGCATGCTTGACAACGCCAGGGCATGCTCCTAATGAGACGACGGATGGTGTCTTGTGGCATTTCCTCCCAGATCTGTATGAGGGCATCCCTGAGCTGTTGTACAGTCTGAGGAGTAACCTGCCGGTGCCTAATGGACCGAAACATAATGTCCCACAGCTGTTCCTTTGGGTTTAAGTCAGGGGATCGTGAAGGCCATTCAACTGTTTCAATTCCTTCATCCTCCAGGTACTGCCTGCATACTCTTGCCACATGAGGCCGGGCATTGTCGTGCATTAGGAGGAATTCAGGACCTACTGCACCAGCGTAGGGTCTGACAATGGGTTCAAGGATTTCATCTCGATACCTTATGGCAGTCAGAGCACCATTTCCTACGCAGTAGATGTCTGTGCGTCCCTCCATGGATATGCCTCCCCAGACCATCACTGACCCACCACCAAACCTATCATGTTGAACGACGTTGCAGGCAGCATATCATTCTCCTTGTCTTCTCCAGACTCTTTCACGTCTATCACACCTGCTCAGGGTGAACCTGCTCTCGTCTGTAAAAAGTACAGGGCACCAGTGGCGGACTTGCCAATTCTGGTGTTCTTGAACAAATGCCAGTCGAGCTCCATGGTGCTGGGCAGTGAGCACAGGGCCCACTACAGGACGTCGGGCCCTCAGGCCATCTTCATGAAGTCTGTTCCTGATTGTTTGGGTAGAGACATTCACACCAGTGGCCCTCTGGAGGTCATTCTGTCGGGCACGAGCAGTGCTCAGCCTGTTCCGCCTTGCACAAAGGAGCAGGTATCGGTCCTGCTGATGGGTTGAGGACCTTCTATGGCCCTGTCCAGCTCTCCGAGAATAACAGCCAGTCTCCTAAAATCTCCTCCATGTTCTGGAGATTGTGCTGGGAGACACATTAAACCTTCTTGCTGCAGCACGTGTGGATGTGCCATCCTGGAGAAGTTGGACAACCTGTGCAACTTCTGTAGGGTTAAGGAATCGCCTCATACTGCCAGTAGAGATGATTACTCAAGCCAAAACTAGCACGAGTGGAAAACCAGCCAAAAAAGATCAAGAGGGAGAAACTTGAAATGACCTCCATATGTAAAACCAGTCCTGTTTTGAGGGTTTTCTAATTCTTGCCATTTTAGTGTACCTGTCTATAAGTCCATGAACACCAATACAGCTGAAAGTGATTAACAATGACCTCAGCTGCTTAACCAACCAGAAAATTATCAGACAGGTTTAATTGATTTCATGCCAGGCCCAATTAAAAAAGTGTTCCTTTAATTTTTGTGAGCAGTATATATATATATATATATATAGCAAGAAAGATGTTATATAGCTCCCGACCTGACACAGATTAGACACATGTAAAATTAAATAAATTTTTATTTTTTTCAGCTGTGAGACACGTCTTCCCCGTGTCCCACAAGCCCAACACAGTCCCAAGCACACAATAAACACTAATTTCTCCTCCTCTTCTTACTCCACCACTCCTCACCAAGCTTCATCCTCCTTCCACCCGACTCTGGCCACTTAGTGGTGGTCGCTGGCTCCCTTTATAGTTCACCCAGAAGTGCTCCAGGTTCTTGATCCCTGATTTCCGGCTGCAGTTCCGGGTGTGACGAATTGGTTGCCCGCACGGGCTCAGGAGTCCCAAATACAGCGCCCACTGGCAGGACCTGCAGGACCCAACAGGGCTGCACCCAACTCCAATTCCCAGAATGGGAACCCGAGACACTGTCCATGGCTGTTCCCCCTGAATATAGTGTGCAGGGGTGTCCCGGCTAGGTAAGGACGCCAAACCCCTGTCACTATATATTGTCACACTTGGGTCACAGATTTGCACAGAGACACAGGAGGTCGTAGAAACAAGAAGGATTTTTATTCAAACACTGCAAACACATGAGCTTAAACGTGCCCCATGACAACTCAGAGATGACAGTTCCGCTAGAAGCAGAGAGAGATAAAAGCAAGCAATCAATTCCAAAACTGACAGGCGCTGCGCAAGGCTTATAAGTCGGCAGAGTACCGCACGAGGCTTGTATTACGCGTTATAGTGCAAGGATAAGGAGCAATGTGAGGGTAGTCAGTGTTTCAGGGTTTGTGGTTTTCCCAGGGGCGTCTGACTCTATTTGGGGTGCGATCAGCCCTCCAGCTCACACCCTCCCCCTCAGCTTTATTCATATTCCTGTGAATCAAGCGACTCTCTGTACCAAGGTTCATGTAGTCGGGATAATACATCTGCGTTGACGTGTTCAGAACCTGGTCGGTGCTTTACTGTGAAACTCTAAGGTTGTAAACTCAGAAACCATCTCATTAGACAAGAGTTTGTATCTTTCTGTCGGTACAACCACTGAAGTGGAGCATGATCAGTTACCAAAGTGAAGTTTCGTCCCCACAAGTAATAGCGCGCGCTTCCACAGCCCACTTAATTGCCAAGCATTCTTTCTCAATTGTAGAATAATTACGTTCCCTAGGAAGTAATTTCCTACTCAAATATGTGATTGGATGTTCTTCTCCATCAAAAATTTGTGACAGGACTGCGCCCACACCAAATGCACTTGCGTCTGTTTGCAAGATAAAATCTTTTGTGAAATCCGGGTTCCTTAGAACCGGGTAAGAAGACAATGCTTTTTAAATCGTTGAAAGAACGTTCACAATTTTCTGTCCACAAGATAGGTCGTTTTTTTCTGCCTCTAGTAAGTTCTGTAAGAGGAGCAGCTCTATGTGCAAAATTTGGAATGAATTTTCTGTAGTAACCAGCGAGCCCCAGAAAAGCGCATACTTGTTTCTGTGTCTCAGGTCTCGGGTAAACAAGCATTTCTTCTATTTTCCTTAATTGTGGCCTAAGTAAACCCTTGCCCATAGAATAGCCTAAGTAATGAGTCTCGGACATGCCTAGTTTACATTTCTTAGGGTTAGCAGTAAGGCCAGCCTGTCTCAAGCTTTCAAGAACGGCTTGAAGCCGCTCTAAGTGTGTTTTCCAATCATTGCTAAAAATCACGACATCGTCAAGGTATGCCCCAGCATATTCAGATGAGGACGTAGGATCTGATCCATCATACGCTGAAAAGTTAGAGGTGCCCGTGAAGACCAAACGGAGTCTTGTAAATTCATAGAGTCCGTCAGGAGTCGCAAATGCCGTTTTCTCACAACTGCTAGCCTCTAAAGGCACCTGCCAATAGCCTTCGTGAGATCTAGCGTGGAGATATAGCTCGCCTGACCCAGTTTTTCCAACAGTTCATCGACACGGGCATGGGATAAGCATCAATTTAGAGACCTTATTCAAGCGCCTGAAATCGATACAGAACCGAACCGAACCGTCTTGCTTTGGGACTAATACGACTGGGCTGCACCAGTCACTTTACTTTCACGAATTACACCCAGTGTCAGCATCTTTTTACCTCTTCAAGACAATATTTCGCTTCCGTATCCGAACGGCCGCATCTGTACTGAACATCAGGTTCAGTGGTAATTTTATGTTTTGTAATGTTAGTCTTGCCTGGTAAATCTGAAAAGACATCAGTGTTCCGTTCTATCAAAGATAACAGTTCTGTCTTTTGCGTGTCAGTAAGATCGTTACCAATGGTAACATCGGTCTGAGAAACAGCAGCCAAGGAAGTGTTAACCTCTTGTCGGTCGTGCCATTCCTTCAAGAGGTTAATGTGTAAAATCTGGAATGGTTTGCGCCGCCTGGTATTCTAACCTTGTAATTTACGGACTCATACGCTCCTCAATAATGGCGGGCCCTGCCATTTAGCTAAGAATTTGTGTGGATCCGAGGGAACCAGTACCAAAACACGATCGCCAGGTTTGAACTCACGGAGCTTGCTGCCCCTATCGTAAAGACGCTTCTGAGTTTCCTGTTCTCGTTGTTGGTGTTCCACAGCAATAGAGGAAAGCATAGAAATTCTGTCTTGCAACGAAATTAGTCGATCTGCAAAGCTTGGACCTTAGCTGCTCTCTCGCTTCCTATCCATTCCTCACGCACCACATCCAGGATGCCTCGCGGCCGCCTGCAACAACTCGAAGGGACTCAAGCCAGTGGACGCCTGTGGTGATTCTCGCACTGCGTACAAAACAAAAGTTAGGCCAGTGTTCCATGTTGTGGGATCATTATGAGCAACTCGCCTGATCATCTGTTTCAATGTTTTGTTAAATCGCCGGTTAAACCATTCGTTTGAGGATGGTAAACAGTAGTACTCAATTTCTTAATAGCAAAGCTGTCACACAATTGTTTCATCACGCGAGAAGTGAAAGGTGTGCCTGATCAGTTAAGATTTCTCTAGGGATACCAATACGAGTAAAAGTTTCACATAGTGCTTTGGCTACAGTCGAAGAGTTGGCCTTTTCAGCGCAATCATTTCTGGATATCGTGTCGCATAATCAACCAACACCAGCAAATATTGGTACCCATCCTTAGTCTTAGGTAATGGTCCCACAATATCTAATCCCACACGCTGAAAGGGAACTTCCAATATGGGCATAGGACAAAGGGGAGCCCGAGGAGGCTTATAAGCAGAGACGATCTGGCAGTCTGGACATGAAGTACAAAATCGTTCAACATCTTTTCCCATATTAAGCCAATAAAATCGTTTTGATAACCGGTCTCTAGTTTTGTCGGCACCAGGTGCCCCCAAGATGTGTGAATGTGCCAGATGCAAAACAGTTTCCCTAAGTGCTTCAGGTACCACCAGTTGCTCAATAAATTCCCCCTCCAAATGATCTGAGATCACTCTGAAAAGGCAACCGTCCTTTTCTATAAAGTGTGGGGTTTTCACACCCCGAATTACGCTCTTGGTAATAAGAGTCATTAGCAGGGCGAGCCTGTTTAAATGCATATTCTAATGAGCTATCAGTATGCTGCAAACGCACAAAATCTGATTGTTCGTTAACGCCGGTTTGTGTTCGAGGCGTTTGCAATCTGGGAAGATGTTGAAGGACCAGCCCCTTCTGGAAGATTGTCGGGGGTGACCTCCTCCGTCTCGCTGGAGAGATCGGGTTCAATATCTAAGTTGGGCTCTAGATTTTCCCGCCGCTACCAGTTCTTCGTCTTGGTTTCTTCTTCTTCTCCCCCACTAAGTTCATTAGTGGACTGGACTACTGGTCCCTTACATTTATTAATCAGTTTCGAAAAAGGGCATTTCTCCGTCCTATGAGTAATGGCCAAGGGCACGAGTCGAAAGGCAGACCAAACCTTAAAGTGGCGCCCCTATAAGTTAAAGGAAGAAGTAAAGTCTGATAATCTTTAACATCACCATGTACACAGCGTATTTTTACAGTCTCACATTCTCTAAGGCATTGTTCATTAAGACAGTCTCGTCTCACAATACAAAGGTCACTTCCGAGTCTAACAATGCTGAGATTTCTCTGCCCCAATTTCACCGGGATCAACAAGCCATCTTTTCCATCCGGATATGTAATAGTTGAGCAACAAATCTCGCCAGTCCAATCTCCATTGAATGAGCTGGAGACAAGCGACATTCTCTTGCCAAATGGCCGAGTTGATCACACGGAAACATCTACGGTCGGCTCCGCTTCGAAATATCCTCTGCACGTCCGTCGACGTGCTCTGTAGTGTCCACGGTTTCTCGCCCGCTGTTGCCGCTGTCTCCCCAGAAACAGGCGTCCATCTATGACTGGATTTCCGGGTCCTACCTGACCCCATTAGATTTTCAGGTCCTGCAGCTTGTCGATCGGCGGCGAAATGTCCTGGACGTTCGTTCACAGGTTGCGGCAGCACGAAATCCACCGCTCTTTCTCCAAGTGGACTGTGAACCCTCTAATCGCCTGGACATAATCGTTAATGATTTAATATCATGGCGTAGAAATTCATCTCAAGAACTTCAGGTATGCCGCCAGTAATATATTCACGACAACTGTTTCCATCACGTCTCCTTCAAACCAGCAGTGCACTTTATGTATCAAATCTTGAATTTGCGCATTGGGTCATCCATGTTTAGTTTCCAGTCTTTAAGTGCATAAGTTTTAGACTCTGAAATAAGTCTTCGGGGCATCCATCTGTGCAACCACTCCTGGTACCACTTGTCACGCTTGGGTCACAGATTTGCACAGAGACACAGGAGGTCGTAGAAAAAAAGAAGGATTTTTATTCAAACACCGCAAACACATGAGCTTAAACGTGCTCCATGACAAGTCAGAGATGACAGTTCCGCTAGGAGCAGAGAGAGATAAAAGCAAACAATCAATTCCAAAACTGACAGGCGCTGCTCAAGGCTTATAAGTCGTCAGAGTACCGCGCGAGGCTTGTATTGCGCGTTATAGTGCAAGGATAAGGAGCAATGTGAGGGTAGTCAGTGTTTCAGGGTTTGTGGTTTTCCCAGGGGCGTCTGTCTCTATTTGGGGTGCGATCAGCCCTCCAGCTCACTATATATATATATATATATATATATATATATATATATATATATATATATATATATATATATATATATATATATATATATATAAATATATCATTCTGTGTTTGTACCTTCTAGAATTGCCTTTCTTGTTCTGTCAATAAAACAAATGTGGTTCATACATCTTAAAGTCATCTGAAGACCACGTCTATTGCATTTAATCTCTTGACAGTGTGGCAGATGGACGGGGGTCTTGCCTGGTTTGGACGACCTTCTGATGAGAGAACCAGGGGAGAGGATATGTCAACAGCAGTACCTTTTTGCTCACTCCTAGTCACATGTGTGTGACACATCCCCCACCTCGGGCATACCTGTTCGTGAGGTCGTGGCACCGAGAAAGGGCATCAGCATTGGCCTGCAACAGACCTTGACGATAAATGACCAAAAACTTATAAGGCTGTAGGTCCAAAAACCACCTCGTGACTCATGGATTTGAATCCCTATGTAACGCCATCCACAGTAATGGTGCATGGTCAGTCACCAGGGTGAAGTCCCGACCCAGGAGGTAGTACCTCAGCTGCGTAATCGCCCATTTAATCGCCAAAGCCTCCCGCTCCACTGCCGCATACCTGGTCTCTTGGTCCAACAGTTTCTGACTCAGGTACATAACGGGGTGTTCCACTTTACCAATGCTTTTTATCAAGACCTGTGTCCGAAGCATCCGTCTGGAGAATGAAAGGCAAATTAAAATCAGGAGCTTTCAAAATAGGAGCCGACGTAAGGGCCTGCTTAAGGTCACTAAATGCAGCGTCAGTATCATCATCCCAAACCACGTGATTAGGTTTCCCCTTTCTTGTTAGGTTTGTCAAGGGCGTTGCTCTCTCGGAAAACCGGGGTACAAACCGGCGATAGTAACAAGCTAAGCCAAGAAATGCTTGTACCTGCCACTTGGTTATTGGATGAGGCCAATTCACTATGGCATCTGTTTTGGAGTATTGTGGTTTGACCATACCCTGGCCCACTAGGTAACCTAAATATTTGGCTTCGAACAACCCAAAATAACATTTCTTAGGATTAATATGAAGTCTGGCGTTCGCTAGTGTCCGTAATACAGCCTTAACCTACATTAGGTGTTTCTTCCATGTGCTGGAATAGATGACAATGTCATCCAGGTAGGCAGCACTGTACGAATTATGGGGTCTGACCACTTTGTCCACCAGATGTTGGAAGATAGCGGGTATCCCATGTAATCCGAATGGAAGTACACAATACTGCCAATGTCCACTAGGAGTGCTGAACACAGTCTTTTCCTTTGCGGAATCCGTTAAGAGAACCTGCCAGTACCACTTGGTCATATCAAGAGTAGTCAAAAATTTGGCATGTCCTAGCCGCTCAAGAAGGTCGTCCACTCAGATAGGCATTGAATTGGGAGACTTGGTTAAGCCGACATAAGTCATTGCAAAACCTCCAACTTCCAACTCTCTTTTTAATTAACACGATGGGACTGGACCAGGAACTAAAACTTTCCTCTATCACACCTAGGTCCAGCATTTGTTTGATCTCCAACTCCACTTCTGCCTTTTTTGCTTTTTTGGAATTCGATATGGGCGTTCTCTGACTATAAACCCTGGTTTCTTCACTATGTCATGCGCAACCAGGAAGGTTCGTCCAGGATTTTCTTACACTACCTCTGGGACAAACAGGATAACTGCTTCCAGCTCCCATCGTTGTTGGTGAGTCAAATTATCACCAAAGTTAAGGTGTAATTTATGAGTGAAGAGTGAGCAGGGCTATCCGAAGGAGGGATCAGGATCCCTTTCCTTCCACGGTTTCAGCAAGTTGACATGATAAATCCACTCTTTAGGTTGACGATTAGGTTGGATAACTAAATAATTGACCAAACCTTTCCTCTCGTTAACTTCATATGGGCCTTGCCAATAGGCCAGTAATTTGTAATGTTAGGTAGGAACTAATACCATGACGCGATTTCCCGGGCAGAACTCCTGGAGAGATGTGCCACGGTTATAACACCAAGCCTGGGCTGCTTGCGTCTTTTCCATTTGAGAATGTAAGATAGGTCTAATTTTTGTAAATCTATTGCGTAATTGCATGATATATTCAAGTATATTTACAGAGGTGAAGGACCTCCTCTTCCCAGCCTTCTTTTAATATATCCAATAAACCCTGTGGAGGCTTGGGAGACTTCCCGATTTGCAAAAAGGATGAGGGGGAGGAGCTGATCCCAGTTCCTTCCGTGCTCATTGACTACCTTGCGTAACATCTGCTTGAGAGTTTGGTTAAACCTCTCAAATAGACCATCTCTTTGAGGATGATATACAGAGGTCTTTAAATGCTTTATTAACTTAACAGTTTCCCTGAACGTTTCCGAGGTTAAGGGATTCCCTGTTTATCCTTCAGGATTTCTTTAGGGATTCTGACTCGCGCAAATACTCCTAACAACTCCCGTGCAATATTTTTGGAAGTGGCTGAGCGTAATGGAACAGCTTCAGGATATCGGGTGGATTATTCCACCAGGACCATTATATATTTATGTTCTCTGGCTGAAGGCTCTAGGGGTCCCACTAGATCAATCCTGACGCGTTCAAAAGGGACATCAATTAGGGGTAAAGGGATCAAAGGAGCACGGTCCTTTCTAGGAATCTGCCTTAATTGACATTCCGGACAGGACATGCAAAAGCGGCAGACCTCCTCATTAATCCCAGGCCAAAAAAATCTGAGCTTGATTCACTCTAAAGTTTTCTCTGGACCCACATGGGCTCCCAGGAGGTGGGTATGAGCTAGTTCACAGACTTGTCGCAGGTATGTCCATGGAACTAAGAGCAGGGACCTCACCCCTCCTTCATGATCTGCCACCTGATATAAAAGGTCATTATTTAATACAAAGTGGGGACCTTGTGGCATGGGATGTGTGGTGCGCTGGCCATCTACTAAGACCACTGCATTTTTCACAAATTTAAGGGAGTCATCGTTCCATTGCTCCCTTTTAAATGAAGCCAGTGTCTGCCTAAACTGAAACTGCAGATGACTGAGGGGATCAGATTCGACCTCAAGGGCAGTGGTTTCAGAAAAAGCTGGCGCAGCGCTTGGTGATGACGTTTCGCTCTGCGATGGTCCGGCTGTTTCCACGTCATTTTCTGGTCCCCTACCGGCTGTATACACGGTGTGGAGGTAGCTGAGGATGCAGAATCAGCGTCCATAACAAGACCGAGTGCTTTATTAAGGATAGCGAGTGTTATGTCGCAGTTTATATCTGACCTGTCTCTACCCAGTATCAAGGGGAATGGAGGATTGTCGTGTACCGCCACTGTTATTTTCTTTATAACGCCGTTTTGGCAGATGTAACAGCGGGCGGACTCGTATGACCGGACGTCCCCATGAATACAGGTTAGACGAGTCTTTATTTTTAATCTTTGTCGTGGCAATACTAAATGGCGAGCAACAATGGTAATGTTACTGCCAGAGTAAAATAAAGATAGTACTTTGAATGTCCCCAGGTCAGCTGGGCAAGTTTAGCAGGTAGGCCCTTTATTATTATGGCACAGGCCATCTTTTTCACAATTAGTCAGGCATTTTTATTATATGGCCGTAGCCAACACCCAACTTTCTGCCATAGTGTCATGGCCTGTTCTCGGAGGGGTTCCTCTGGGTTATATTCCCAAGTCATTATTTCCCTCACCTGCCGACCCAGGGCACCCCCACCTTTCTCAAAGAATTTTTTCTTTGTGGGGTTTTTTGGGTCGGTCCTCATCCTCAAGAGCTCATAATAGGTCCCCACTGTGCTCCTTTCAGAACCTGGCCCTCATCTGTAAGTCTTCTGCCTACGCTTCCAGGTCCTCTTTAAGGAGAACTAGGTCAGAACATACTCCAGATCTCCCTGATACACACCGTCAGACCCCAGCTCGGCAACACAAGAACGGTACTTTCCTACCTGATGTTGGTGTGTTAAGACATACAGTTCGGCTTCCGATTCCACCAGGAGGCCATCCTGCCACGACTACGCCACTGTGAAATGATGAGTCTCAAAATACTAAAAGAAGGTTTGGGGCAGCCACTCGTATATTGTTCCTAGCTGCAAAAGGATCTTTGTGAGCCCAATTGATGTTGCTGGTTTGAGTTCCCAGAATGAACTGACTCGGTTTGGCAATATGGAGGATTTATAGTCTGTAACCCGGAAGTGACTTCAGTCTGGGAGCCGAAACTGGAAGTGACCTCAGTCTGGCAGTCGGAACTAGAAGTGATGTCAGTCTGGGAGCCAGAACCGGAAGTGACGTTGAATTAGGCAGGTTTTCCCGTATTTGATCAGCAGAATTAACAGAAACAGGTTTACCCCCTGGCCCGGCGGGTAATCACCTCCACTTGGTCCATTCAACTCACTCCTAGTCGCACGTGTGTGACAATATACAGTATATCTATACTAATAAAAGGCAAAGCCCTCACTCACTCACTCACTCACTCACTCACTGACTCATCACTAATTCTCCAACTTCCCGTGTGGGTGGAAGGCTGAAATTTGGCAGGTTCATTCCTTACAGCTTCCTTACAAAAGTTGGGCAGGTTTCATTTTGAAATTCTACGCGTAATGGTCATAACTGGAAGCTGTTTTTCTCCATTTACTGTAATGGAGATGAGCTTGAACGCCATGGGGGCGGAGTTTCGTGTGACATCATCACGCCTCCCACGTAATCACGCAGTACATAGAAAACCAGGAAGACCTCCAAAAAGCGCTGAAGAAAACATGCATTATATAATTGAGAAGGCAGCGAAACAATAAGAAGCGAGCGAGTGACATATACAACCATATTCATGAGTTCTACTACTTCGGAAACAAAGCACGATGTAAACCTACACTTTAAATTAAGTTCATAGACAGGCTGCCGCTGGCGTTTGTAATTTAGTGCCTGCCCATATAAGGCCGTCCGTCATCTGCAATCCAATAGCAAACTCCCACTAAATATTCACGGGTGAAGGACTGTGCTTATGCAGAGGAAGATGAGATGGTCAGGGTGGTGTTTGACACAAACTCAGCGAAACTGCGAGAGAAAGTTTTAAGTGCCAGGACTAAGGTAACATTAAATGCAGCCATGGACATAGCACGAGATGGCACCAGCACAGCTGGGAACCTTCAATGCATGTACACCGAGCGGCTAACATGAACTGACGCAGTGCACAGCCAAAAAGCAACAGTTCCAAAGAGCGCTGAACAAAAACCGAATTACACAATTGAAAAGGCAGCAAAAATATGAAGCGTCCTGATACATACAAGCATATTCATAAATCCAGCTACTGCGGAAACAAAGCACACGGTGGAAAAAGTCAATGTCCCGCTAAAGGAAGACAGTGTAAAAAACCCGTGCATGCAGTGTGTCAGGTCTCAGATAAAGAAGAAGACGAGCTGTTTATTGATGCAGTAAGAAACGAATCGATGAATGAAACCTGTCATCTTTACAACGATTGACAAACACGGAATGTAACTTGAACACAACACATCCTACAAATACGAACCTGATTGAAAGAAATAATGATAATCAAATCCTTGATGACAGCAACACTCAGTAACACTCACAAAACAAATACTGTATATTGACAGTCATGTTACATTATTTTTAAAATGTTGCCTTTTCTTTTTCATAGCTTTTTTAACACACTACTTCTCCGCTGCGATACGCGGGTATATATATATCCCGATCTACATACTCGAATAATGGATACTTTATTCGCCATCAATGATTGTTTTGGTAAAGCCATACTTAGTGTATTCATTAGATGAACGGTAAAAAAGTAAGAGCGAGGGGAGGATGACTCAACTCTATCTGAATTGCGCGATCACATTTGAAAAAATATATCTTTTCAAGTTCTATTTAGTCCATATGTGTCAAACTCAAGGGCCGCGGGCCACATCCGGCCCAGCGTGTAATTATATCCAGCCCGCGAGATCATTTTATATACTGTATTATTGTTATTAATGGCCCGGGTATATGAAGCACTGGTAACACAATAAACTACAGATCCCATAATGCAGCGCTTCAGCTGCTTTGCCTAACACTTACCGCGTTAATCAAGTCTAGCTTATGATGCTGCAAGTTATTGCGAAGCTATCTCACACGATGCTGAAGAGAAAAGTTGATTCTGAAAATAGAGCCTTTAAAAACCGATGGGAGGCTGAGTATATGTTTACTGACATTGCCGGTAAACCCGTGTGTCTCATTTGTGGAACGTGTTTACAAAAACTGGGGTCCCCTGCCCAGCAAAAGTCAAGCAGCCGGCGCGCGTGCATAGCTGTGTCGGGATTTGAGACGCTGACTGCGCTTCTGCCTTAAGTCAAAGTGAGCACTTTAAATTTTTTTCATCCTCCCCCTGAGCTATAGCCCAGACAAGTGCAAACACGGGACCCCTTTCACCACGGCAAAATAATATTAAGGCGATTCACACTTTCTTTTGCACGTATACGATTATGAGGTCCTCAGCTCGGATTATGAAGACACGCCACGAGTGGAGGACTGACAGTGCAATCACAGCCGATTATATATATGTAGACTCAAACCCATTATGACAACAGCAATTCAAGCTGTGAGAAAACAGTAAAAAGGAGGCGTGTCAGATGTCGTGGTACATTTTCTAATGCAGCTAGACGAAAACAACTTTGTGACGCTGCCGCCAAATACACAAAACAATTACTTTCACAATCATGTTACATTATTTTTCAAATGTTTCCTTTTCTTTTTCATAACTTCTTTAACACACGACATCGCTGCAAAGTGCAGTTATTTTGCTATATATATATATATCACAGCGACACTCATATCAATGACAAAACAATTACATTAACAATCATGTTACGTTATTTTTTAAATTTTTCCTTTTCTTTTCATACCTTCTTTAACACACTACTTCTCATGAAGCTGGTATTCTGCTAGTATATATATATATATATATATATATATATATATATATATATATATATATATATATATATAGTGATAGACGGGGCGCTGTCGTCCCGTTGAACCCTCAGAGCAGACGCCAGACACCAGGTAAAAGTTCAATAAGTTGACTTTTTATTAATATACAGTGCACAAAGCACCCTCCTCTCCACAATACTCATAAATAAACAATAATCCACAATAATACAATTCCTCCACTCTCCCAGACGCGTTGCCACCCTTCCACCCAGCTCAGCTCGACGTCTGGAATCTCCCAAAGTTCTTTTATAGTGCTTCTGAACTTGCAGTCCATGTGACTTCCTAGCACTTCTGGGTCAGATCAAAAGTCTTCTTTTCATCCCGGAAGTACGTCATCCCTCCTGTTGCTGTGACTAAGACGTACTTCCGGGTTATAGGGCACGTGATAGTCTTTGAGCCTCCCTGCAGTGTCCTCTAGGGGCCCCTGTGGTATCCAGCAGGTCTGTGGATGAAAACTCCATTGTCCATAATTCCCTTCTGGCATTCGGGGCACCTCCATGCTGCAGGCAGGGAGAGCTCCATCTGGTGGCCTGGGGGTATTGGCCGAGATGACTGGCTGGCCATATTCCACTATATATATATATATATATATATATATATATATATATATATATATATATATATATATATATATATATATATATGTGTGTGTGTGTGTGTGTAAAATGTAAATTTGACTGACTAATTCACTCTTCAACAAAAACACAAATTCCCATTTAGCTAAAAGGCTGAAATTTGGCAGGACAGGTACATTTAGGGCAGTAGGTATCCACTAAGAAAGGATATTTCAATACAGTATATCGATATTTAGGAGGAAACAAAATTAGCTGACACTTGTTTTTTTTATTTTAATTTCCGATATATGATGTTAATAATGCTGTAGTAAGTGGGACATTCTAATGCACTACATCCCCTGTTTTGTCACAGATATGAAAGCGATCTCATGGAGAAATAGGGCATGCCGGTTTATGAAAATGAAGACAACATGCAGAAGTGAAGTGAAATGACCAAAGGGCAAAAACTGGTTTTGCCTAAAAATGCAAGAACCTTAAGCAACCAAATCCAAAACCGGTTTTAACCTTAATCCCTCCAGTGATACATGCAATGATATTTACCCTACTTGTACTTTTGCTTCAGTTTTGACAAACATGTTTGTTTTAGAAATTAAATGTATTAACAGTACCTTGTCCTGAAGCCTGTGTTTTTTTTAATTGAGATCAAGGTGGAAGCAACGACATGTCAAAAGTCGACCTACCATTTCCTTCGTAAGGCTGTCAAATCTTTGGCATCATACTAAAACACAGTATTCTTTATGGCAGTAAGGTGTGTCACCTTCTTTTCACTTTTCTTGTTGGGTCTTTACAAGCAGCTCATTCCCTTTATAAATAGAGGTTAGCACTGTGATGTGCAGATAAATTTGTGCAACCACTAACCCCAAATTGTTGTGCGTAAGATCCATCAGATTTCTATCCTGTCATGATTTTGATACTGAAGTGCTGACCCTTCTGTTTACCGAGAGAGTATGCATTGATTCTGCTTGTCACTGTATACATCCCTCCAACCGTTAACACCAGCGATAGGAGCGAGGCACTTAATGAACTCTAGTAGGCCTCATCACAGCAGGAGACTTCAACCAATCAAATTAAAAAACTTTATTGCCTAAATTACACCAGCATGTGGACTTTCCTACAAGAGGAGACAATTCATTGGATTTGGTGTACACAACCTGCAAGGGAGCCTACAAGGCCTCCCCCCTCCCACACTTAGGTCTCTCTGATCACATCACCATCATGCTGAGACCTGCATACAGACCCAGAGTGAGAAACATCAGACCAACACAAAAGCAGATACGTATGTGGTCAGAGGGCGCCTTCAGTGCTCTGAGGGACTGTATTAGCACTACAGACTGGGACCAAAGAAATTGTGGTTGATTTCAGGAGAGGTCATTCACAGCACCCCCCACTAACCATCGAAGGTGTAGCAGTGGAAAGGGTGAGTAGCACCAAGTTCTTGGGAATGACCTGGTCAGATAACACCACATCACTGGCCAAGAAAGCTCAAACCCGCCTCTACTTTCTACGCAAACTAAGGAGAGCACAAGTTCCACCGCCCACCCCCCATCATGTGCTCTTTCTACCGGGGTGCTATTGAGAGCATCCTCACTAACTGCATCTCTGTGTGGTATGGAAGCTGCACTGTGTCCTGTAGGAAGACCCTGCAATGCATAGTGGATGCGGCCAGTAAGATCATTGGCACCCCACTGCCCTCCCTCAAAGACATTTTCCACACCCGTCTCAGTTTTAGATCCATCAGCATTGCTGGTGACTCCTTCGACCCCTTTCACTCCCTTTTTAGCCTCCTCCCCTCAGGGAAAAGGTACCGGAGCCTCAAACAGCTTCATCCACCAAGCTGTCAGGATGCTGATCTCTGTCTACTACCTTCCCCCCTTGCCCCCTGCCCCTGGACCGTAACAAGGGTCACTATCTACCAAGTACCCTACCTCAGCTGGTATTGTATAAAGACTCAATATTACATCTGCTGCTAACTGTCTGCCTTTTTGTACATCTCATAAGCTACTCTATAATGCACCTTTTCTTTTTTTTTTATTGTAATTGGCTTTTGCACTAATGGCTATTGCACATTGTACACAGGTCTACTTTACAAGTTCTAATGTTATTTATCTTATATGTTATACCTTATACTTTTTTTATTTTATTGTACTACGAAGTTGAGAGAGAAACAGTATTTCGATTCTCCTGTATGTTCTGCACCCTGAAATGGGCTGGCACCCTGCCTGGGGTTTGTTTCCTGCCTTGTGCCCTGTGTTGGCTGGGATTGGCTCCAGCAGAACCCTGTGACCCTGTAGTTGGGATATAGCGGGTTGGATAATGGTTGGATGGATGTATGTTCTGCACATGTAGTGAATTGACAATAAAAGGCTATTGATTTGATTTGATTGAATGCCAACTGTAAATGTAATCCAGCTAAACTATATACAAATGCAGATATAATCTATAAATGAAAAACACTTTAAATGGGGTTGAAAATTTGCAGAAATTTGCCTTAATATAGCTGCTTCAGAGAAGCCCACATGTACAGCCTTATCTGCACTTGGACAGTTGCTTTAAGCAAACAGACTTACTAGTTTAGCACAAGCAGACCAAACAGTTAAGTTACACCTGTGCCAATTACCAACACAAATGCTTCTTCACCATGCTGTTTTTATTAGAGAGCCCCATCTCAGCTTCTAACCACTGTGGGAATATGACAATCACCCATACCAGGTGCTCTTGTCACTGTACCTTGAATATATTGTCTTGGAACTTCCTATGTTCGTTATTTTGGTTTGCCAATGCTATAGTTACTTTTAACTACTTTATCTTTATAAGTTTTATGTATATATACTTTACAGTACCCCACATAAACAGGCTGTCTTGACCACATGCAGTCAAAATAATTCCCTTTAGACCTAAGCTACACCTGTGCCAATCACCAAAGCAGGTGCCCACTCACCGCTTTGCTGTCTTTTGAAGACATGTCTTCTCAGCTGTTACATTTGAATAGATTGTGGAAGGTAGTTGAAAAAGAGTCTTATTAAAATGCTTATGTACAAAATACAGGTTGTAGCTGCGCTTATCCAAAATTACCCAAGTTCTGCCGTTTTTAGTTTGCTTCATAGGATGATTCAGGCAATAGTGTGACATATGTTCAAATAATTCCACATACCGAATATCGTCATTTTAAAAGTTTTAGTAAAATTTCAGAGCAAAAAGTTCACACAAAAATAGAGAAATAATATGATATTAAAAAAAGAACAGTTCTTGTTTAAGAAAAGTTCTGTTTAAGGCTTATACTGTATATCGTGTTTCATTTCTCTAAGATTGGTCATAAGGTTGTACTTGAGGATGAAAACTGTATGCCAACTTCTATATGCAAATATATCTAACAGTGCATGCTAGGAGTAAGACTATTTCCAAACTGGCTTAATTAACACTCAGTTATACAGATAAAGCTAAGAAAGTTCTATTTTGTGTTATCTTACAGGGGGTAAAAGACTATAACATATTCTAGGTACTGTAGCTATAAGAAATTGATATTCTGTTATTGAAATTAAGCAAATACTTAAATAAGTTTAACATTACTTTCTAAGATTGGCTTTACATTTCCTTCCCCTAATTGTTTATGCAAAAGCAGAGACAATTACTATATTTTACTTCAATAATAGTCACAAACTATTCTTATACTCTCAATATTTGTTTTCAAATAACTAGCAAATCACTGCACACAAACATTTAAAAATTTCCTATTTCAGTTCTTATAGCAGACACAGTTTATTCACGGGTCTGTCAATTGCGCTGGTTTTGGTCTGCACACAAACTTTTCTAACTGCATCTTTGGCATCTGGCATTGTCTTGATGATTAAACCCATTACCCAAAAATTGTGGGGTGCAGCATCATCTGCTATTAAAACAATGTCCCCTTGTTCAAAATTTCTTCTTGGTGTAAGCCATGTTTGACACTCTTGAAGTATTGACACGTTCTCAAGACCATTTTTTCCCAAAACAAATCAGCCAGTGTATTGAACTTGCTTTCAGCATCTTCAAGTATACTGTTCATCTTTAAAAAATGGTCCAGGAGGCATGTTGGTCTGTGTCTTCATTAACAGCAAGTCTTTGAGTATGAGTGCTTCCAAATCATTTGGATCATGTGATGTCTTTGTAAGAGGTCTATTGTTGACAATTGATTCAACTTCACATATCACTGTTTGGAGACTTTCATCGTCAAGTGTTTGTTGGTTAAGTATTGAGTTTAGAATCTTTCTTATGCTTCTGATTTGTCTTTCCCATATTCCACCTTGATGACAGGCTGATGGTGGACTGAAAATCCATTTGATTTCCTTCTTCATCATGGTATTGCAAATTTTTTCTGGGTCAAGTTTTTAAATTGTTTCATGTAGCTCTTTTTCTGCTCCAATAAAGTTTGTTCCATTATCTGAGCTTATTATTTTAACTTGTCCCTTTCTGCAAATGAATCGGCATATGGCATTGATACAAGAATCAGTTCCAAACTGTGCACAGTCTTGATGTGTACAGCTCTAATTATTAGACAAGTGAAAATTACTACATACTTCTTGACCAGACTTTGTCCTCTTTTAACTTGAAAGGGTCCAGAATAATCAACTTCAACACTGGAGAAAAGTGGTTGGTCAAGTAACAAACAATCTTCTGGCAAATCTGCCGTACTTTTGCACACCTGCTTTCGCATTGTATCTTCTGCACACTTTGAAATGATTTTCCTGATATCTGAGTTTGCTTGAGGAATCCAATATTTCTGGTGTAGCTGTGCAAGAGAAGTAATACATGAATGCTTGTACAGAATTGCAAGATGTTTAGCTTTTTCTGGCATTGCAACTTTGTTGTGTCTGTCTCTGACTCTCAGTATTCCATCTTGTATAACTTGATCAAGTTTAAAGATTTGACTGTTCCTTTTTAAGGGAGAATTTTTCTTTAAAGCATTTAATTCTTCTGGGAATTACTGTAGCTGACAAATAAGCTCTGATTCTGCTTAAGCCAAGTCTTCTGAAGAAATCGGGTTCGGTTTTAAGGTCAGTTTGCACTTTTCCATGTGCTCTGTGATGAGTTTTTTTTTTGTTCTTTTGGGTTACTTACAGATTGACTGACTTAAGTTGAAACATCTTTCTTTCATTTTTTAAATTTTTTTTAATTTCAGCAGTATGTCTTTAAACTTGAGAAACCAAGCTACTCCTTTCTTTAAGTGTAGCCATTCTGAGAAGTAAGTGATGAGTTTATTTACTGGCTCAGTATTCTCTTCTACACTTGTCTTGATAACGGCACATATTTTAATTTCTGGATCATCTTCAGAAAGTAAATTGTTCAGTTGATCTGGTCTTCTAGGCCAATCATGTTTTGTTATTAACAAAAAGCTTGGGCCTTGTGACCATGTGCTGCTTTTAAAAAAGCTTTCTATGCTTAACCCTTTTGATACTTTGTCTGCTGGATTCAGGGCAACAGTGACATACTTCCATTGCAAAGGTTGTGACTGATCTGTGATCATTAAGATTTTGTTGGCAACAAAGATCTTAAATCAAGTGTTTCATTCAAAATGTATTTTAGTCTGGGTGCAGAGCTGCTTCATATTGTTGTTCAGTCCATAGATGTCTTACCAATTTCTTTCGGTTCCTCCTTCTTTTGTTTTTCCCTTCTCTGTTCTTACTTTGATCTACTTTGCTCTGCTTTTCATGCATCCCAGACATAAAGGCATCACTTCACATTGAATTAACGATGATTACATGAAAACCAAAATGTATTTGTCTTTCTTAGGCTGTTTGTCCATCCAAATCATAATCACCTGGAGTAATAAATAAAGTTAGTTTTGCATATTCCAAAGAAACCAAGTAAACGATAAAAGTTCAGATCAATGAAAGTTTAGGTCACTATGTAGCAGTCAACACTAATATTAGTGAAAAGACATAAAATATCAAATAAAGATTTCAACAGGTAGATTTATGTCTTTAAGTGTTTAGGTATTTTTTGAGATTTTAGAGATTAAATAAATACCGAGCAGTCTTGAGTTGTATCATTTTTTAAGAAGGTTGTAGTCCCAAAAGGTTAATGTTTAGTTCCTCTGGAAGTTTTTTGTGGCCCCCAGCAACAACAACAACAACATTTATTTATATGGCACATTTTCATACAAACAATGAAGCTCAAACTGCTTCATAATATATCAAAGAGAAAGTTACAAGAAAAGAAAAACAAATAAGAATAGGCAATTAACATTAAATATTTACATACATTTACATGTATTTGCTTGGCAGACACTTTTATCCAAACATTAGTAAAATTTGGCTGGAACCTGTTTGCTGAGCAAATGTAATACGACAGGTAACAAAAAAGATGTGATAACTAATAACTTAGTATCATATAATCCATCCATCCATTTTCCAACCCGTTGAATCCGAACACAGGGGTCTGCTGGAGCCAATCCCAGCCAACACAGGGTGCAAGGCAGGAACCAATTCCGGGCAGGGCGCCAACCCACCGCAGGACACAGACAAACCCACACCAACTAGGGCCAATTTAGAATCGCCAATCCACCTAACCTGCATGTCTTTGGAAGGAAACCAGAGTACCCAGGAGGAGACCCACGCATACACGGGGAGAACATGCAAACTCCACGTTTTGAGGACCCAGGAAGCGAACCCGGGTCTCCTAACTGTGAGGCAGCAGCGTTACCACTGTGCCACTGTGCTGCCCGTATCATATTATATTATTGGTAAATCAAATAAACTTAACAAAAAAAATTAACCAATAATATAAAGGATCACAGAGCAAAGAATCTTCTGTCAATTAGACAGATACTCACAGAACAGATGGGTCTTCAATTGCTTCTTAAATACATTGAGGAAACAGCGGTACGGTTGGAGGTAGGTAGCCAATTCCACCAAGTGGGAACTACACAGGAAAAGAGTCTGGACTGGACTGCGACTTCATACCACACAGAGCTGGCATCACCAGATGCTGTTTACTGACAGACCTGAGTGGGAAGGAACATAGCACCTCACCAACATATCACTGTATTCAGATGCTGACCCATTGACTACTCTGTAGGCAAACATCAGGATTTTGAACTTAATGCATGCTACTAAAGAGACCCAATGTAGAGACATGAAGATGGGAGTTGGTTATGTACAAGATGGGCCTATGCATTCTGGACCATTTGCAGAGGTGTAATAGCACATGTGGATGCTCCTGCCAGTAGTGAGTTGCAGTAGTCTAGGCACAAGACCAAAGCCTGGACTAGAAGTTGTGCGGCATACTCTGTCAGGTAGGGTCTGATCTTGCAGATGAAGATTATATAAAAGAAAAAAAACCCTAATGAATCAAAACAATCTTAAAAAGAGATAAATATTAAATAGAAGAGCAGCATCCTTATATACAATTTCATGATGTAAGTCTGTAAGGATGAATCAGGTGATAAGGTCAAATACTCAGGAAGACAGAAAAAAAATCCAGTTAAGCCAGAGAAAAAAATTAAATCTGCAGTCTAGCTAACATAAATGTTCTTAATTCATTCCTGTTTGTTTTCAGTCTTCATATGACAGAATTTGATTCAGTTGGTTTCGTGGACAGCTGGTACACCCATTTTCATTCCATCATCACAGGTGGCTATATGGTGCCTTGATCAGGTGATGGTGGTGTAGACAGCCACCACAGAAGAACTGAAAAAAACAGCAGAAAAAAGTAGACATTAATTAAGAACCATCCTAGTTGAGAACCACTGCAATAATTCATAATTACGAAAATAGTAACTTTATATAAAGCAAGGTGTTGAACCCAAAAATCTAATTATATATGAAGCAAAACTCAAAAAAAGGAATTGAAATCAAGACACCCGAAGCTCCACTGCAACTGGAGATTCACCTTAAATTAGCATCCATGATACCCTGTGCCTTGTGCCAGACAAGGTATCATAGTTGAACTTGTTTATCTGGGGCTAATTAGTGCACAACACCATGTGTCTGAGTAATTGACATAGGGGTGAGGACTGATTAGCACTGAGAGTTAAAAAGGGAGGCTGAGTATAGGAAGTGAGGAATAGGTGGAGCAGTACTGAGAGGAGAGTACAGAGAGAGGAGGATGGAATGCGGAACGCAAGGGACAGAGTTGGTGTTTTGGAGCGGAGGAGCTACAGTGGGGATCCAGGCCTGTTGAGTTATTTATGTAGGAGCAGCAAAGGATCCAGGGTAGAGCTGGAGAAAGAGGGTTAGTTCCGGAAAAAGATTAATTTTGGAGGCAATGTGGCAACAGGAGTAATGTGTAAAATTTGCTAGGTACTTTGCCCAATAGTCTTGGTGGTCACAAATGGTGGAAACATTGTAACAGGAGAAACCCGTTCAGATGCACTGACATTTATATGAGAAAATCTCCTGGTGGTGACTCTCCAAGCTGCTATGAGTTTTTGTTTTTTTTTCTAAATGTTATGATACGGAGAGTTCTCCACAATCTTCACAGAGGCATCCATAATGAATGTGGAGCAAGTCAGGATCCTCACTACTGCACCCAACACCGTTAAACTTGACTTGATCAATTCCCAGGGAAGACCTGCTGAGTTCAGAAGGAGCACGTCATCAAAATTAAAAACTGGACTAAAAATCAAAAAATATATTTTCAGTGACCCGGACAGTGTGAGGGAATCCATAAACCTCTGGCTGCATGCATGCTCCCAACCTCTATAATAAGAGGCACACAAAGAATCTTTATTTTAAAAATTTCCACAAGGCTCTGTAATTTCAAAATGCTCATAGGAGCACAGAAGGCAAACAATAAACACAAAGAGAACTCACCAATAATTATGAGCAAACCCCACCAAGCGTTCGGCTAAATCATAGAAATGCATTCATCTGGCCATCAATTTTCATTAGGTTACCTGTGCTGCTGTACTCCCCCAGAACATTAGAGATCCACCTCCATGCTTCATAGTAGGGACACTTTACTTTTCATCATAGGCCTTGTTGCTTACTCTCCATAAATAGCATTTATAGTTGTGATTATAAATTTCAATTTTGGTCGCAACACTCCAAAGGACTTTGTTGCTGAAATTTTGAGGCTTGTCTAGATACTGTTTGGCATATTGCAAGTGGGCTATTTTGTGGCATTGACACAGTAGTCTTTTTTCTTGCAGCTCGACCATGCAGCCCATTTTTGTTCAAATACTTCCTTACTGTGCATCTTGAAACAGCAACATTACTTGTTTGCTTGTTTCTCAGCTGACGTAGCTTGTGTTTTTTTCTTGGCAGTGCAACAAATGATCCTGGCAGTTCTGGGACAATCTTGGTTGGTCTACCTGACTGTGGCTTGGTAACAGCAAAACTCCTAACTCTCCACTTTTTTGTCAGAGTCTGAATACTACTGACAGGCATTTTCAGATCTAATGATATATTTTTATATCCTTTTACTGATTTATACAAATCAAAAACTTTATCCCACAAGTCCTTTGACAGTTCTTTTGTTTGGTATCCAGCAAAGTAAGTGCAGCTCTTTGTGAATTTAAATTGACTACTTATACACAGGCATTAAATTCAATCCAAGAGATTACAGGTGTGGATACTCTTCCTTAATTATCCTTAATTTGAACCTGTGTGTGTCAACTTGTGTATATATTATCAGCCCCAACATTCAAGGGTCTATAATCTTTTGATTAGTCCCACTTGGATGATTTCAGTTATCTCATAATGATTTTGAATGAAGTTATGTGATAATAAATTGCCTGAGTACACTCCCTAAATAAAAGGAAAGTTTTTGCATTATTACTGAAATTTTACTAACAATAGCTAATATTTCGCAAATTCAGGTATGTAAACTTATAAGTACAACTACAGTATATATGCTCTGAGCTGTGCCTCAAACAATAAAAGATGCAGACTGAACGAATACCACAAACAAAATACAGCAAATAGCCAAAAACTAGCAATTAGTAAATGAAATACACATCATTGTACTCACGGAGTTCCAAACTTGAGACACAAATTGGTCACAAATCAGCGGTATGGTAACGGTTGTTTCCGTTTTTTTAAGTCACAGTGCCAAGCAAAGATTCCCATTGTAAATAGCAATACTTTCTTTGCTTTTTCTAGTTCATACAGTAGCATGTCCTGTGTCTTCTGATGAGAGGAGGGGAAGAATGAGAGGGCATCTTTAAGGCTTGTTTAAGATTGCAGCTGCACACATGGCTAATTTGCAGCTCACAGGAATCATTGTTATAAATCTTTTGGATAAGTTATTGTACCCCTTAAATGAAAATACAGCAAGTTTTTTGTTTGTACTTTTTAGACACATGTGAGAAACTGAAGCTGCATGTTTTTCTCCTCTTCTGCTTGTGACCCACTGAGGCCACCTTTGTATCACTAAGCATGAAAGTTCTGTGCATGGCTGCTACAGCTCTGTGACATCATGCTGGCCTTGCAAAGCATCAAGAGGCACTTGGAAAAAAAAAGTTCACCTAAGCAGGCCTCACAGCGAATTTACATGAAAATTATCTGCAAACAAATTTACCAGCAAATTCACTTTGGCGAATTTTGCTTATCAATACTTCTCACCAACATCATGCATGAATTGCAATGAACCACATTGGACTAGTGCAGCGTTTCCCAAACTCAGTCCTGGGGAACCCCTGAGGCTGCAGGTTTTTGTTCCAACCAGCTTCTGTTTTTACTTGAACTCCTTGGCTAATTAAGTGATGTGTTATTTCCCAAGTTCTGTGTTTAGGGAACAATATAGAAATTAGAAAAGTAAGTTTGCTAAAAAAAAAAAAAATTAAAATGTACCAAGCAGTTATATAGGAAAAATGTATTTTTTTTCTTTTCAACAGTATTTTCATCTTGATTTTTATTCTACTTTTCTAGGTGTTCTAATTGTTTAATTAATCCATTATTTATTAATTAGTGGGTCTGACTCTAAAGTAGTTGCAGCCTTTGATTATTCAGTGTTGTTTGCCTGGGTGTCTGATCTGCTCGTTTTAAATTATCATTATTAAGATACAACGAAGGGAGAAAAACTGCACAGAGAAAGGGCAAAGTATAATGAAATCAACAAAAGAGAGTCAAGCATTTAAATCTGCAGCAGAAATAGAAATATTTCTAAATGTGTTATAAATGTAAAAATCATGCTGCTATGCTTTTCTGAATGTCGAATAAAAATGGCAGCTAAATAAATGCTATCAGGTGTTGTCACTGATTAGGAATCCATTTGGAACAAAAACCTGCAGCCACAGGGGTTCCCCAGGACCAAGTTTGGGAAACACTGGACTAGTGGATCTAAAGACTGACAGGTGACCCCCCATCATGGGATACCACTTGTAAAGCACAAGGGACCATGACAGACCTCATGACCACACATAGATACAAAATTACATAATAATGAAAAAATTTGCAAATTACATAAATAAATATAATAAACATATAGAAAATAATTGAACTGTTTCCTTACCCAAGAATGTCATTCTCTGTAGGATAGATAATGCCACTGACCACACTTAACACTGCACAGAAGGTGTGCATGTAAAGTTCTTTGTCTTTTACACAAGAACACTTGTAGATTTTACAGTGTAACATTAACCTCCAAACAGGAATTTAACATAAACAGTACTGAAAACCTCAATCAAACAAAGTCGTCCATCATTTGGAAGTAGATTACATTATAAACAGGTTCCATGATTACATGACAAGCATACAGTAGTGATTTAGAAAAGCACTTTTTCCTCATACACACTGCTATGTGAAACCCACTGTTTTAAATTGAACAGTGTTTTTAAAGATTTGTTTTACTGTCTGAAAACACTATTTTAGTATTCATTGAAGGACAAATTAAATAACAAAAAATGATGCATTTTTAAATGTATCAGTGTTTTTGTGGATGAGGCCTGAGTTATGAAATTGTTTTCTAGGCCTTATCTTAGAATTCCCAAATGTCTCACCAAATTCCCACAAATACCCCAGCTGCATTCTTCTTGGCCAGTGGGTAAGTCTCAGTCAAATATATTAATTTTCTTACTAGTATTACATGGAATGCCTCTTTATTTAATGTGATCTCTTTCTTTAGCATTGGTGTAAATCAGTATATTCTGTTGTTGTTGCCATGATATGTACAGACCACCTCTTTTCCATAGTCAGTTGTATTTACCTCCACTTGCAAGGTCTTGATCCAAGTAAATTCAGATATGCAGTTGTTAACTATGAAATAGCTAAATCTTACACCTTCACCTGCCTGTTACATCTTACTAGTGATAAGCTCAATTAGTCACAGGAAATGGAATTTACAATACAACTGACTATTTTGTGTCACAAACATATTAACAAAGTAAATAGTTTTTCTCTTCCAGTGTATTTCTTGGAACTCACACAAGATTACATTATGTACATATGTGCAAACAACAATTAAAAATTACCCTTCATGCAAATCAAAGCTGAATTCAAGAAACATTCTTACCTACCACTACAAATTGTATAGCACAAAGTGTGTACTGTGCTGACTCAGGGCAACACAGTATGATTTTTTAAAATGAAACATAACTGTAAAAAATAAGACATTGCTAAATTTTTGGGTCAAGATAAAAATACCAGAATGTCAATTTGATGAGGCATCAAGCACAATACACAAACTAAAATTCAGAAAGAAGATCTTAAATGCACATCAGCACTTTGTTTATCTTTAATCTTACATGATCCGTAAATGCAGGCACCGACCTTTATAAGGTTGCTTGATGTGATTGCTCTCTGATCGCAGTACCCAAAGCAAAACAAAAAATGGTGTTACAGGATAATGTTAAAATTATTCAGCTTCTATAAATTATGTCTAACTGAAACACAAATGCCAGAATCCCTAGGTTAAAAAAAAAAACAGAATAGACATATACATTTCCAAAACCACCTCAGGGAATCACAAATAAAAACTTAAAATATTAATCATAACATGTCTGAGTCCAATTATATTTAGCAATTTTTTTTCAACCACAAAAATAATGGTGTGCGACCAAGAACCAGTTTAATCTGCCTAGTGCTAATACAGAATTTGCCTTATATTATAATTTTCAACCTAGTTTAAGATTGCTATGCCTAGCCAAGCCCCTTATACCAAAATACCAGGGTTAAATCTACTAAGGGCAAAAGGCTCCTGATCAGAACATTTTTAGAATGCACACTTCCTCTGCCATTGCCATGTCATAATATAAACTGCTCAAAAGACTTAAAGGAACACTTTGAAAAAACATCAGATCTCAATGGGAAAAAAAACATGCTGGATATCTATGCTTATATAGATTGAGTAATGTGTTAGGAATAAAAGGAAGCCACATCATTTGATGGAAATTAAAATTATCAACCTACAAATTTCATTGCAGCAACTCAAAATCATGCTCAGTAGTTTGTAGGGCCCCCACATGCTTGTATGCATGCCTGACAACATTGGGGCATGCTCCTAATGAGACGATGGATGGTGTCCTGAGGAATCTCCTCCAAGATCTGGACCAGGCTATCACTGACCAAAACAATTTCCCAGAGGTGTCCTGTTGGATTTAGGTCAAACGAGCATGGGGTCCAGTCAATGGTATCAATTCCTTCATCCTCCAAGAACTGCCTGCATACTCTTGCCACATGAGGCCGGGCATTGTCATGTACCAGGAGGAACCCAGGACCCACCCAGCACAGTGTCTGACAATGGGTCCAAGGATTTCCCCGATTTAGGAATCCCGATTCCTAATGGCAGTAAAGGTGCCATTGTCTAGCCTGAAGAGGTCTGTGTGTCTACACATGGATATGCCTCCCCAGGCCATCACTGACCCATCACCAAACCGGACATGCTGAATGATGTTACAGGCAGCATAACATTCTCCACAGCCTCTTCAGACCCTTTCATGTATGTCAAATGTGCTCAGGGTGAACCTGCTCTCATCTGTGAAAAGCACAGGGCGCCAGTTTTAGACCTACCAATTCTGGTATTCTATGGCAAATGCCAATCGAGCTCCATGGTGCCGGGCAGTGAGCACAGGGCCCTCAGGCCACCCTGATGAAGTCCGTTTCTTATTGTTTGGTCAGAGATATTCAAACCAGTGGCCTGCTGGAGGTCATTTTGTAGGATTCTGGCAGTGCTCATCCTGTTTCTCCTCGCCCAAAGGAGCAGATACCGGTGCTGCTGATGGGTCCAGCTCTCTTAGAGTAACTGCCTGTCTCCTGGAATCTCCTCCATGCTCTTGAGACTGTGCTGGGAAACACAGCAAACCTTCTGGCAATGACACGTATTGATGTGCCATCCTGGAGAAGTTGGACTACCTATGCAACCTCTGTAGGGTCCAGGTATCACCTCATGCTACCAGTAGTGACACTGACTGTTGCCAAATGCAAAACTAGTGAAAGAACAGTCAGAAAAGAGGAGGAGGGAAAAATGTCAGTGGCCTCTATCTGTTAAATCATTCCTGTTTTGTGGGCCGTCTCATTGTTGCCCCCCTCTAGTGCACCTGTTGTTAATTTCATTAACAACAAAGCAGCTGAAACTGATTAGCAACCCCTTCTGCTTCTTAACCGAGCAGATCAATATCCCAGAAGTTTCATTGATTTGATGCTATACCCTGATTAAAAAATTTTCCTTTTATTTTTTTGAGCAGTTTAGAAAGGGTTAAAATTATCCTTCATCCAACCCATTTATTCTAATCCATAAGTTCATGGGCCAAAGGTCATACTTGAGGTGAATCAACTCTGGATAAGTTCCCAGTTCTTTGCATGGCACACTCACAAACACAGACACACATATCTAGATAATTTTCTATGTTAATTAATATTAATGTTGACTTATGTTTATCTTTTATTGTGTCTTCTATTTCTCTATTCATTTTGTAAAGCACTTTGAGCTACATTTTTTTGTATGAATATGTGCTATATAAATAAATGTTGATTGATTGATTGATTGATAAGTCCAATTTAGAGTAGTCAGTAAATCTAACATGCATGTCTTTGAGATGTGATAGGAAAAATTAAATACGCCCAAAAAATAATCAGAGAAAGGGAGAATAAGCTATACAGACAGTTCTCTGGAATTACTAAGCAACACTGCTAACCACTTTCCCATGTGCAAGCCTTGACTAATTTAATTGATGTACAAATTTTTATTTTAAGATAATGTTTGAACATTAAGTTGCTTTGGAAGTGATATTGGTTTAAAAAACAGTGCAACATATTCTGTAAGAAAGGTAAGGGATACAAAAATTAAGTTGGATATGCCAGCTTTGTTTATTTCATGCATTTCTTTTGCTTAGTGTGGCAACATAAACAAAAAACACAGCTTAATACTTTATGCACACACTCACATGCTTAGTAATGTGTTTTGTAAAGCTGTGTTTTTAGCTCTTGAAATTTAAAATGTTTAAATTCACACCAGTTCTTGTCAGATCATTTCTATAAGACCTGATTTTTTTCTCTACGTTTAGTACTGCTTTCATAATGTATTCTCCCTGAGTCACCCCCTCCCCAAAATACTTTTCATAATGACTGATCTAAGCACACTAGTTCAGGTTCTGTGCACTGTCTTACAGACAGAAGGTGGCAGGTTCAACAGAAGGTCAAGCTAAAACCTGAAATTGAGATTTCCTCTTCTTGACTGCGCGTGAAGTGGAAGATGTCACCTTCCTCATTAAGAGGGTAGTGGTTAACCTCTTGAGAGAAGAAAAAAGAAAAATGGAAATCGATGCACTCTTTCACCTTATGCTGTTTCACGAGCAAATGATCAAAAGCAGCAATGAAGAAGGCACACCTTCCATAAGGATGAGAATGTCTTGTTATTTAGAAGCAGATGAGCGGGTTGTAATGGCCTGGACAGGACCAACTGCAGCCCTGTCTGTCAACCTAATCAATTTTAAAAAGAGGAAAATGTGCTAACATATTGTGTGACAGTAGTCATATTCCTTTTTACTGTTTATATATACTGTACTGTATATAAATATATATATATATATATATATATATATATATATATATATATACACAGTATATATATGTTAATTTCTGCCATGAGTTGGAATTGTTAATATTTTTATAGATAGCATGAAATACAATTAAAAAAGCTTATGAAAAACTCATATGTGAACATATTTCATCACAGCAAAGGAAAAGGGACGTCTTGAACATTTTCCCAATACACCAAAGCTCTCATTTTATTCTCATAGTCCTTACTACATTTTTTCTAAATGTGACACTACTGCTGTAGAAATTTGACTTCTCTTAATTTTAGTAGGTATAAATATTAGAGTAACAAGCATACATTTTGGGCTTCATTTGTATATTCAGATTTCCTCCACACCTGTTACTGTATTTTCTATACTGGATATATTTTAAAGTGATGTAAGGCTGAGAATCTTTGTATTGCTGTCACCTACTGTAGTAGTTGATTTTCTTTGATGCCAAGGTATGATCCTCTGATCAATATGATGGATGACGCACCTTCAGGCTAAAGACCATAATTATCAGACAAATAATAAATGCTGTTTAAAAATATTTTATTATTTTTCTCATCTGTTTATGATGCATTGTCCAAACCATATCATATTTGATCAAATGTGTTTTGCTGCCTTATTTACATATATTGTATTGCATTTACGAAGTCATATAAGCAAGTGCTATACTGGTTAGTATTTCCACCATAAAATCTATGCAGATTGATTATAATACAGTGTGGATCTGAATTGCAATTCAGATAACTTTATTGTTATCTGTTATTAATGCATTGATAGAGACGAAAAGTTACATGTAAATAAAGTTCTTGACTATACTATCAGATATAGATGAAATTCATTTTATTTGTTTTCTTTTATAAATAACTATAATGCAAATATTGATACATTTGTTTATAGGTCTTATAACATGTTTTATGAAATTTATGAAAAACCAACTTTAATTAGGAACAAAGTAGGAGCCATAACATTTGTAAAAATCCAATGACACTTTTTAATAAGTTTTCATAAAATTAAACTGACCTAATTACCACCATTAGGCTTTAAAACATTGTCTTATTTGAGGTTTTTTTTGCCTCTCTAATACTCTCTGTCTACCTTTGACTGGACAGCTCCATGTTGAGAGTGAAAAATTATGCTGTTTATAGGCTGTCTCTTCCAAAAAAAGCCAAATGGGATCAATAAAGAAAGCTTCTTCTGTTGCTAAGGGTGCATTTGAAGAGATTGCCTACTGAGTTCTTAATAATCAAGCATTTATTTTTATCATACATCATATGTACAAAAATACCTACCTGGTTTATTTTATTTTATAAACATTAGCAGTATATTAAGGATGTTTAATGTAGATTTTTTTACATTATGTCAATGTAAAACAATATATATGCAGTATATACCGTATAAACAAATATAAGAAAAGAAAAAGAGCATATTAGCAACATCACTCAGCTGTCCATTTTAGTAGTATAGGATGGCAAACCTTATCCCAGCTGCATTAGGTACAAATAGACACAAAAGTGGATTGGGCAAAGGACACCGCTTGCTTCATTCATTCATTCACTTGTGCTTGGGCAATTTAGGTTCTCAAATCCACCTACACACATTTTTATATTAAAATATAAGAGTACACTAGAGCACCCACTGAAAACCACTGTTAAAATGGGCAGAACACGTAGACTACAAACAGACCATTACAAGACAGACATATGAATCTTGATCTTTTAATCTCCAGTATGATGCAGTTGAACAAACTCTTGTTACACTTTATAATATTCTTGAAAGTTGAAGATTTTGGTAACATCCAACCATGCATCTTTTTTAGAAACTTCTTTTACTGTTATAGGAAGCTTTTCCCAGCAATACAGTGTAAAAGGCAGACACCAGCCATTAGCCAGAGATCCGTATCCCGGCCACACAAACTTTTACTCATGCTGGCTCATTGTAGAAATGACAAGCTTACAGGCCAGGATTTGGTATGTGAAAGAAAATGCCAAATTTCACATAGCTAGTGACTGGGCTGCAACTTAAATGCAGGTGTCTGGATTTGGGTGGTTTTACACTGTATGATCCATTCCTCAATCCTATCTTATAATTTCCATCTACCCATTTTTAAGCCTACTTTATCCAGTTTAGACCTGTAAAGGCCATAGCTTATCCCTTAAGGTTTTGACATAAGATGTGACCCAGTCCTGGACAAACATCAGTCTGCCACAGGGCACACCCTTCTAAATACTTGCATTTAATCATATAGGCCAATTTACAGGTGTCAGTTAATTTAAAATGCACTTTTTTAGGACTGAGGAACAATATCCGGATACAAAATTGTCACATGTTATTAAGTTTTTTTGATCACATTATTTCGGTAAGCTGACATGTACAGTTGACACTAAAGAGCTCTAGAAACTTACTGTATAACAGAACCTTCAGGTTCTGTTTTTAATATTCCCTTCTGATGGGATATGCCATTGCTAAAAATCTTCAGTTCTGTTTGCCTATTTATCATTTTTGCAGAACTTCTTTAGAATTGCACAATTTTGAATTAGTAAAGCAAAACGAAAAGTGCTTATGAATGAATGATGATGATATTATATCATCACAATGACCTTTTTTATTTTTAATCAAAGCAATGCAATACTTTTGCGTCAGAATATACCACCATCACTGAAAAGCAAGTATCTAGGAGGCCTAAGCCTACAAATGTAAGGCTTGAAAGATAAAGATGTCATTTTCTATAAAAAATAAAAAGTGTTTTTTGCAAAAAGAGAACAGACCCAAAAAGCAAAGCAAAGATCAAAGTTAGAAGCACATACTTGTGAGTCAGCATAAATATTATGGAGAAACATCATTGTGAGCTAAACGGGTCTAATATACAGATTTACCTGATTGTTATCCAGGTGACAACTGCAACCTTTTGAAATCCACAGTGTTATCAGTCACTGTGTTGACCAGAAGGGTATGTTTCTTTAGCCTTGGAAAGTGTTAAAATGAAAAAGCCGTGCTGTGTGCATGCCATCTGCAAGCAAAGATAACGCGAGTGGCCCCTGACAGTCACCATGAGTTTGTCAGGCTTTAAAAGATGGTATTAATTAGATTTGTTCTGTTTCAGTCACACATTCAGAGTAACATTTTGTGTGCAATTTGAAAATAATTTAGACCAAGTGTTTCATCTGTGAAAATTATACTTTATTTACTAATCGATTTAACTACAGTATTTTACTTCTTTTGTTATATGTAGCTTATTGACATATTTCTGTTCTGGATATGCATTTTTTGCAAAAAATATTATACATATGAATGGCTCAGTGCAGCTGCGCAACACAAACTAGCCGCTGCATTTTCCAAACCTATTGTTTTTTTTTTAATATAATTATACCCATTATAGTAATCTGTTGCAATTTAATACTTGATATATTTTTCTAACAAATTAACAGTCTTTGTGAAAAGGCTTTTAGCTGCAATCAGCATTAAAATGGACCTCCACTTTGAGAAATAGTAAATAATAAAACAATGTCAAGTGGTTACTGATTGCTCTGAACATACAGTATTAAGTGAATGATTAAAAATTTAAAATGTTTCCAAACAGTACAATTTCTTTGCCTTTTCTGAAGAGCTTAAAAAGAACATCCTTCCATTTTCTCAATCTACTTTTTTCATTGCTGTTTAAAAAATATAATTTATAAAGAAAAATAGTAAAATGAAGTTTTACTTCTTAATTAATGTAAAATGAGCTGTTGCTCTGTGATAGTGGGCACATCTCTAATAACAGCTTCTCAAAGGACCCCTTAAAATAAAAATCATGACACAGTACTCATGACTTTTAATTGGGAGATAAATAACAGTAAATTGTTTTAAAAATAATAAAAAATACATCAAGGTACAGAGTATTGTAATATCTTTCATACATTTTATTGTACATTTTTGCTTAAATATGCCTGCTTTATATTATGCTTCCAAATATCTTGGCCGCTGTCCAGATTAAACATATGCAGTTCAGGTTGTGCAGTACATGTCAGAAATGTACTCTTGTACCCGTCTGAAGCCGGGAAGTCATTCCTTTGATGTTCATTATGCATAAAACTCATGTATGGTTGTTGCCTTGGTAAATAAAGATAAATGAATTTTTCTGCATTAGTTAATGCAATATTTAATGATTAGATTCTATTCTGCTTTTTGAAATTTAGGGAAGCTCATATTATCATAATGCATTTAAAAAATCCATGATATTGTTACATTAATTGCAACATGTGATAAATTGCACAAATGTAAAATACAGTGATTTAGAAAAGGGCACCTTATGTCCTGCAGAATTGTTAGCCGTCCTTTGTAAAAATCTTAAATCCTTTGGCAGGTTTCCAAGGCTGATTTACAAATTTAATCAATTACATTAATTATATTGTAGAAATCATAATCTATATCCAGCCAGAGGATCTTGAAACCAAGAGCATGCTAATGTATACAAATTAAAGTACGGTATATGGCTAAAATTATATTATTCTATGTAAAGTTTCAAAACAATAACATATACAGTAATTTTGTTATGGTGAACAAATATATTTAAAAAAAATATGAATGATAAGTTGAAGAAAGGATTTTATTTGTTCTACCAAGCAACATAAGTAAGCATGAAAGAAAACAAGCAAATAATAAAAGCCACATGTGTGATTTAAAGGTAGGCTGAGCTCAAAGGTTTCACAAAACTTTATATACTTAAAGTATTCAACTCAAAGTACCCAATTCTTGCCTTGCTCTGCGTTTTCCTAGATTTCTCATAATTTTCATTCCAACAATTTGAAAATGAATCTGTACATTCAAGTATTTACATTATTAAATGGATTTTTTTCACTTTGAACTCATCATATACATTTTTTCTCTGGCTTCAATTAATCAAGTTTTTCTATACTTATACTGCAACGTTGGCCTCACAAGTTAAAACATCATGCTCATTCCTATGTTTGTGTTGCAGGCTTTTGGTTATATGTACATATAACAGCTTTTCCCTTTTTAATAACAAGCCACAGGAACAAATACTTTGTCCCTATTCTTGAGAGATGATTTTGCCTTAAAATATTAGCATGTTTGATTGGCAAATTAAGCAGCTTTTAAGTTACTTCAGGTTGTTTATAAAATTGGATAGAGAATACACTGTAAATTATTATGCCAAGTAATTCTGATTCAGACCAGCCATTTTACATGATTTCTTCAGATGTCCATGTACCATAAGTCCCTACATTCTGAATTGCAAAAGCAGTATAAATTCGTTTAAAAATTTTCTGTATTACTTTTCCAGCACTGCTGGGAAAAAAACTGTCAGGATTGTTTAAATCTATTTTTTCTGCTAACATTTAACCTTGAAAACTTTGGAAGACGCAGCTAATGCCTATACGGGGTCACAGAAAGGTTAAGAACTGCCACTTTAATACATTCATGAATATTTGAACTAGTGACTTAAAGGCTAGAGTTGATAGTTAGTGAAGGGATTTCAATTCAGCTGTCTTAAAAGTGTTTACCTCCGTTTAACATTAAATCTCTGATATCTCAGCCAAGTCGGTCATGCATAGAATCAAAATGTTGTGCTTAACCCAAAAAAAAAAAGTTTTTACTTAACTCTCACAAAAATGTTATTTTTTGATTCTGCTAATGCAGCAGTTATTTTTATGAGCTTCATTTAGACAACATTTTCTTTCATCATAACACTGAATCAGTAGTTATTTAAAAGCATACTGTGTATTAATATTTTAAGCAGCGGTAACTGCTTTGTCCTTGTACAGCAGTTAAAACTAAATGGAAAAGACTTACAGCCTAAAAAGAAAGCTATGCTTTAAATGGCACCTAATTAAATTGCATTTTGATTTCCATTTGTATACTTGATAAAGATTCAACCCCAACAACATAAACATTATTAAAGATACATCTTAAAAATAATATCTAATTTGACTCTGCATTATAGAATCATCTTTCATTAATCCTCTTTGTACCTTATATTCAATTATTTTTTATCATCTCAGTTCTGTCTCAGGCAGAATTTTACTACCTGGGATGTGTTTAAGAGAATAAAAGAAGAAACTTTTTAAAGCTTACCCCCTACATTCTTATATTAATTAGAAATTGTAAGTAGCAGTAGCCATCTGTGAATGCAGTTAATCATCAAGGAATTTCAAATCTTTAGTCTCACTCTTAGTTAAAAAGAATTATGTGGTACACATAGAAATAATAGCAATGAATCATCTGTAAAAAGTTTTCTGTTACACTACTTTAGATTTTTTGTTAGTTAGACATACACTTTGTCATGAACAAAGTTACATATGAAGCTGACATTCCCTGTCTGGGCACTAGTGCACCCCATCCATGGTAGCTTTCATTTTTACCTACCAACCCTCTTATTAATGCTGTAGCTTTAGAAATAAACTAGCTAGGTGGTCAGATATTGTCTTTCTGTATTTTGCTTTTGTTGAATGTTCATTTACACAATTATAAACCCAAGCTGTGACTGAATGCAAAACTTGTTATTAACTACTGTAGAATGCACTCAGCTGAAATATTTTTTATGAAAGCTGAATTTGAGGGTAATAATCCTAGACATGTTTCATTTGGGAGAAAGAGTGAAAGGCTGTTTCTGTTGCATGAATAACCTGAGTGAAAGAGTAAAAATGAGATAATCCAGAAAAGATTTAAGTGCAGGCATATGCTAATTTCTATATGTGAAATAAAGCAATTCTCGCAGGAGTTATTCAAAACCTGAAAATAGGTTTTATTTGAACTAATTTGTGGCTCTGTCCAGGCTGCTGGTATTAAAGAAAATGCTTTTTGATTCATTACCCCATTACACAAATGCTGTAACCACATAAGTAAAACAATACAGTCTTTCTTAATAACCACACTAAATTCATTCACTTCCTTACTTTCTGCTCACTCCTTTTGCTTGTGAGGGCCATGGCAACACAACTTGCACTCTAGATTTAGCAACAGGAGTGATTCTCAAATGAGAATATGCATCTGGTGACAACTCATTAAGAAGTTTGTAGTGAGTAACAGCGAAATCTGCCACTGCAAAAGCTATGCCGACAGGGCTTCTTCTTAAAACACCTGCCCCACATGTACTTTAAGCCACTGGGGTTTCAGTGAGAGAGCAAAATAAATGTAACAAAAGACTTGATACTGAGAGAAAATAGAAAGCTAAAATTGCTCTTTTCTATTCAGGAGCTGTAATTTGTACATTGTAAAGAGCACTGGGACAGAAGAGACAACAGGCACACATGTACACCTCTGCAAGTACTTGGTTCCATGTGTTTGAGGAAAGCTTCTGTCTGCTGCAATATCTATCTTTTATTTTAACTATTGCATCATTATATGAAGTAACAGCAGAAAAAAAAGGGATAAGAAGCATTGTAGTCTATAGATGCACAACTTTTTAAAATGTGGACATGTTTGCTTTTCTAATTAGAGGGTAATGTTAACTTACTCGAGTATACTGGTAAGTCAAAAATCACATCGGCAAAACACATGAGATGCATTTCTCACACCCCAAGATACTTTCCTGTCCATGAAAATCATTAAAGGGATGGGAAACATGAAACACCCTTGTCAGAGTCCAATGTGAAATATGCAAGCAAATGAAGTGATCAAATGAGACCCAGCAATAAAAACAGAACCCAATATATCAGTGGCATCTCTATCAAAATATCAGGAGGTTCAATGCCATAAGCCTTTTCCAAGTCTACAAAGCACACATAGACAACACTGGTAAACCTCTATGACTTTTGAAATACCTGTGCAGTGGCAAACAGGTGTGTACAATTCCAAAGCCAGAACCTCCATTCCAATACGATATAAACTCTGATGCCTTGCCTAATGGAACACATGATCAGCAGGTTAGCTTTTTATTTCTAACTTCTCTGGTGTGCTGACTGTCTAATGACAAACAGCCCATTTGATGGCATTTCATACTCTATTTACAACTAAGAGTACTAATTTTGAAGGGAATTGCAAACTATCTCATTTTATAATATTCTGCAAATTGGTTCATTAAGTAATCAGATCAGGTCACCCACCCCACAACAGAACAGCTTAGGACCCTGATTGGCAACCCTTCAGGCAGACACACGGTCCAGTCCCAGCCTCCAGAAACGACCCTCTATCTACTGCAGCCAGGTGTCACGGGGGCATCCCCTTGGCCTGGTCCAGCCACTCAGGTCCTCAACAATGAGGATCCTGCGAGCTGGATCACGCTCTGGGAATCTCGCCACATGGCCATAGTGCTGTAACTGATGCTTCCTCACAATGCAGGTAATGTACCTCATTTGGGACTGCATGAGCAACTGCTCATTCGACACAAAATGAAATCAGTGGTACCCAAGGATTCTCCGAAGAGACACAGTACCAAAGGAATCCAGTCTTCAGGACACTGGATAATGTCCATGTCTTGCAACCATATAACAATAAGAGGAAGTACCAGGACTCTAAAGACTTGGACCTTCGTCCTTTTGTATAGATATCAGGAGCGCCACATACCCTTTTCCAGCAACCTTATGACCCTCCATGCTCTCCCAATCTGTCTACTGACTTCATATAAAAAATCACCAGAGACACTAATGTCACTGCCAAGGTAAGTAAACCTCTCTATAAGGTCAACATTTTCTCCCCAGACAGACACACTGCTGATGGCTGTGCCCAAGAAGTGATTAAAGGCCTGGATCTTGGTTTTTATCCAGGACACTCACAAGCCCAGACTCTCAGATTCCTTGCTTAGTCTCTTGAGAGCTCTGTTTAGAGCTCCACGAAGATCACAGCATCATCAGCAAAGTCAAGATCAGTGAATCTTTCCTCACCAACAGATGCCCCACAGCCGCTGGACCCCACAATCTTGCCCAACACCCAGTCCATGCAAGCACTGAACAGAATACGAGCAAGAACAAACCCCTGACAAACCCCAGAATCAACTGGGAAAAAAACAGAGGTTCAGCCTCCACTCTCCACAGCACTTACAGTATCAGTGTACAGGCCGGCCAGGATATCCAGCAAACTTGAAGGTATCCAGCGAACCCTCAGGATGTCCCATAGGGTTGCTCAATTAACCGAGTCACTACAAGAAACCTTGCCGATATTCACATTTGTGCTCCATGGGAGCCCTCATTGCCAGGATGTGGTCAATGGTAGACTTCTTAGGTGTAAAACCAGATTGCTCTGGTCACTGGTAGGTGAGCAAGTGATCACAGATCCTATTGAGGATGACCCTAGCAAGGACCTTACCGAGAACACAGAGAGCAGTGTTAAGTAATTAAGTAATTAATTAAGTAATGGGAAGAAAAAATATTTCATTACTCTGCAATTTTTATTTTTGTATTTATTTATTTTGTTTACGTTTTAATTTCATATTAAACACTGTGAATAACAAGTAGGGTAGAATTGTCCAAACAGACCTTAAATATAATATTGTGACCAATATCAACATTTTAGCAGGTACATTTATCCAAGGATTTAACTAATAAAAAATTAATTGTGGCAGCTATTTATCCCAGTAATACCTATGTATGCCATATGTTTAAAATCTGAAGCAGGGTCATAAGCCTCAGACCAAAGTTTATAGTCTGATTAGTTGGTTAATTCCCTGCCTTTAAGGCCAGTTACCTTTAGTCATTATTAGGCCAAGTTTGATTTAAAATACGCCTACTGATAAAGGGATATGATTAAATGCAGAACAATAACTGTGTCTTTAGGGAGCTGTGTTGTAGCATGCAGTATTAAGGTGAAAATTTTAACAGTTTTCACAAAATGTACCCTTATAATGTCCTCAGCATACTGAAATTTAATTGAAAGTAATTGTTCATTAAGATAATGAAAAAAACTCTGTAAATCCCTTCTTAGGATCTTGCTAAGCAATAAAGCTGTCATTAATATAACATTTTAAAATCTTTTCTGAATAATGCAATAACTATGAAGTGAATAATGTCCATAAATCATGCAAACATAATGGCGTGTTCAAGGATTTGGAAGCTTTTTATTGACAAAAGAAACATATTTTAGCTGGACCATGAGTTCCAAATAAATCTATGCAAATAATCACTGTTCTGAACTAGGATCAAGGTCTTCATGTAGGGGTAAAGAGCCAACTGCATTCTTTTGGCCACATTTATTTTTTTGTGTTTTTCTCTTCTGCACCTTAAACAACATGTTGTAAAGAATGCCCCTGCATTCCTTCCAGAAAAAAAGTAGAAACACTGACATCAGATGGTCGGTATACCAAAATAGGAACGCTTCCAAACAGCTTGACCTTGGCATGCTTGTTGCCTTTTTTGCTTGCCTTCTCTTTTTATTCATTATTCACTTGCATTCACTTCCAACTGCCTTTTCCATTTTTCCATCTATTTTAATAATTATTTCATCCTGAGTTCATCTCTTTTTTATTTATCATCTTTATTGGAATGAGAGCAATGATAAAGTAGCCAGGAGGCAAATGCTGTGTTGTGCACGATTTTCTCTCTCTCCCTCCCTCCCTCTCTCTCTTTCTCTCTTTCCAGATCATTTGTGGCTCACCAATTCTCCACACTTAATGTCTCATTAGTCCCCTTTGTCAAGAATAGAAGAAGTGAATATTCTAGGATAATGACAACTCAGTGGTTTCCTTCCAGTATAGACCTACAACAATACCAACATGCCCAGTCAAGCAATGATAGGGAAGAAAGGCTCATCTGGCTGTTGTTCACACTCAGTATTATTTATCTTCAGCATTATATGTACTATGCATTTCTTTTGAAAGAAAAAAAAACTGCCATATTCCACATTTGATATTTCAGTCTATACAACATTTTCATATTTTTTAACTAATATTTTGCTTCATATCCAACAGTGAAATGCAACACAAAATTCAGCTGAGCCAAACTAAGCCAAAATCTATTCCTTGAAAACATAGTGAAGACCTTGCTTACAAATGAGGTGCTACTTAAATGCTGATTTGGTGGCTTTCATGTCAATTTGATTTATCCATTCAGTCTGCAAGCAGATTAGACTCGACACATGAGCCCTCCAATTGGTGTTTGAGTTTCTAAGGAAGGGCAGATGCTTCATTACACCCAGAAGAGGCAATGAATAGCAAGGCAGATGCTGAGCAGAGTAATTGTAGAAACCAAAGCCGGCTCCTGCTTAACACTTCATATTAGCAGAGTTTCTGAATGCAGTAATTTTTCTGTATCATCCACAAATAACTGAATCCTAACTTACTATTCTTATTGAATATAGTTTCACAGGGAGATACAGCCTTTCCTGGTAGCAATGGATGTAAGCTATCTCTGGATGGAACAATACTAATAAAATATAATATCCTTGGTATCCTTGTGCAACTTAAATAACATGGCATTTTAATTTTGAAAATGCATTTATATGAAGTAAAACTTGTTTATTAATCTTATGTAATAAACTTAAACTTATAATAATTATTTTTAGTGTGTGCCACTATGTTGGATTTTAGCTTTAGAAATATTTTGTTATTTTAAAGAGATGAATTTAGATGTAAGGCTAATTATGCAATGAAAGATCTCACAGCTATGAGAACTTGGAACACATTGAATAAAACTGCTCACTGTCTACAGATATCTTATTATTGCAGTGTATAGAGTTTTTATGAATATTACCACCAATGACTGTACAATTATGATAAGTATTATAATGAAATGTTTCAACAAAAAATTGATTTATATAAAAAGTTTATCTTTAGTTGGTTGTGAGATACTTAGACAACAACGACTATACATATGATGTAATAATCTAAGAAAAAAAGTGAAAATTCAGCCTAATTAATTACAGAGTCTAGATGAAATTTATTTATTTTCACCTAAAATTCTTTAAGGAAAGTCACTTTTTCAATTTTGTAAAAACCTACCCACAATGTCAAGTTTCTGGGACAGCTTCTGTTTTGCTTTAACCTTCAAACTGATTTGACATTTTAACTTAATGCATGTTTCAGATGGAAGAGAAACACACAGACTTAAGTGACGCACTAGGAAACACTGTGAAATTTCTTTTATAATAATATTTGCTCATTTGTTAAATTGCATTTCTTTTATTGTGTACGGTACATCATCCCAAGTAGCATCCTAGATATAGTCTAGATGTTTATACATTTATATCATGGGAGCTGCAGTTGGAAAGGAAAGTAGCTCAGTTAGAAACTGGATCACACTACATGTTAATCTCTATTTAATTTGTAAGAAAACAGCAGCTGGCCAAATTGTATTAATTGGGTTAAAAAAATAATACTAATATTAATGATGTTTTTAATTGCATCTCTCCAATTTATGTTCAATGTGTAAATCAACTGTTTTTATAAACAGTTGAACAGATGCACAGATTTGAAATACTTCAAGCCCAGGGAATTTATACATATATTATATATATACATATTATGAGGTTTCTGAACTCTTTTAGGAGCCCCCCAAAAGGACAACATGCCGAAGCACGCCTGCCGCGTCTATGGAGGGTAGCTTCTCCACTGCCAAGGCAACCACAGGTTTGCAGCGCAGCAGTAAAGCGCCACGGAAACAACTACCAGCCAATCGAGATTGGCTATATGCACATTGGCCATTGGCAATGGGTGATGCAAGGGAAATTATAAATGCAGGGAACAGTATAACTTGGCCATTGACCTGGCCACGACTATGCCCGGTTGCTGTGTCTGTGTATAGGAGAGTGGTTACTGCTGCTACGATAAATAACCCTGCTGTTCCTTTTTCAAGTTGAATAAAGCTGGTTTTACTAAAGTACTGAGACTCAGCCTCATGTTTTGGGGTGCAAGACAGTGACTCACACATCACATGGTTCCAGAAGTGGGGTCTTGCACCAATGGAACCCCAAGAGGCATATGATATCCCAATATCAGTGGAGCAAAATGAGGCTCTGGTTGGCGCTCTGGTCTTCCCGCTCCCCAAGAATGTGCTGGTGAAGATGGCTCCCTCGGACGACCCAGAGTGTTTCCTGTTTTGCCTCAAAAGCATGGCAACATTGATGTGCCGGGACAGGGGAACCTTACTGGCTATTAAGGCCCCATTTTTAACTGGGGAGGTCCTATAGGTCATGCAAAACCTTCCACCCAAAAGATTCGATGATTATGACTTCTTGAAGCAACAGATCCTCCTCCGCACGGCTGTGAGCCCAATGGTCAATGGGTGCCAGTTTCGTCTGTGGCAAATTGATCCAGACTTCCCCATATGAGGACAGATCTGTGACTTAGTGGACATGATTCAAAGCTGCATCCATGGAGACACTTTCGAGCACATTGTGGAGAAGCTTACTATTGATGCAGTCCTGTCAGGAATAGACGAGTACCTTTGTGATGAAATGCTATGGAACGACGTCCACTCACTGCTGAATCTGACCCGCAGACTAAAGGGTGCACAAACCACCTGGAAACAATAGGGCAACCCAGGCTTGACTCCAATTTTGATCCAGCCAGCACAGACCTCCAGGATTGCCAGCAGGTGGAAGATGCCATAGTGTGGACTGAACGCAGCTGCTTTCGTTTTGATACACCTGGCTTGGGATTGCCTCCTCCCAACTGTGCAAACAGTGGCTATCGGTCTGGCCCAGGTATGTGGTTCACAAGTTTCCCCCAAAATATTAAAGGAGGACAATTTTAAGGTCTTTATTACATTGGCCAGATGGGAACTCTCTGTACTGTTGGACTCTGGTAGCAACCTTTGTGTAGTCCGCCATGACTTTCTCCGTCAGAACCCTTATAAGATCACAAACGAAGTGAACATCTGCTGTTTTAATGGGGACATTAAAACATACAAGACTATATTACTCCCTCTGAAATTTAAAAGGAACAACTTTAAAGTTTGGACTGCCATATCAGACACCTCACCCTGGCCACTTCTAATAGGAAAAAGGAATGCCCTCTTCCCTCGGGTCTTGGCTGCTTGCAGAATGCCTTCTTCCGTAGCACGCCACAGACACTGTCAGTCAAGGAACCGCGTTTGACATTGAACCAGAGTTGACCATTGAGGGGGGAACAAATCTTCAAGTGAAGACCCGGGACAGATGAGACTTTTCAACAACTTCGGGTGCACCAACAGCCTCCCCAGAGAGGACAATCAATATGGATACAGACGAAAACGAAGTAGCAGTGGGAGGTGAGTGCAGTGCAACATCAAACAGGGAGGGAGCAGAGACTGCCATCCAGATGGAGCTTGTTTGCTTGCAACGAGCTGATAGCAACTTGGATTTTGCATTCAGACAAGCCCATGTCGCAAATGAATCTTACTTTCTGGAGAGACAGGACCCGAATTTTAAAACACTACATTTTTTACTTAACACTAGAATTACCAGAGCCAACGAAAAAAACTTGTAAATCCAGCCCACCTTAAATCCCTTCGCACCTCTCCATCAACAACTTTTGTCTTCTAAATTTGTCGACAAGCCCAAGCAGCCTGCTATACCATTCCCCCCATCCCCTCAGAACAGGCAAGAAGTTTTCCCAGTTCCTGCCTTGACTGATTATCTGGGAGTGAGCTACCCAGAATTGTAAGGAGAAATAATTCGATGTGTGTTTTGTGTCTACAACTGTGTAAACAAATCGTTAAAACAGAAACGTTTTTCATGTTTTAGTAATAAATAACTAAATGTAGACATGAACTGTATAATGTGTGAAGGCTGGTGACCAAATATCAAATAAACACTTTCACAAAAGGTGCAAGTATAATATGACAGCTTCCATGGTGTAGCGTTAAGATCCACCGACTTATAATCCAGAGCTCGTGAGTTCGAAACCAGCTCCCCAGCAAATTTACCATTTTGAGTAGTGAGCTGCTCTTATTGTTAATATTATACAATAAAATCATACATTTGATTTGTGTCTGTAACAGCCTGTGTAAATTTATAGTACTTATAAAAGTTAGCGTTTTTTTTTCACTTTTATTCTCTCAGTCACGATCATGATACAACACCAACCCCCGCCCCAAATCTAATGCGGTTACCTTTTATCTGAAACTGGGAATGATTGTAGATGTGATTGGTGTTTTGAGACAATGGAACTGGAAATTCTCTGATCTGGAGGGATAAAAGATGACACACAAACACTGGTGAATCTGCCTTCTTTGTATCTCACCCTCACTTGAATTTTTTTATTCAGTTTTATTGAGTGTTCATGCTCATGCTGAATTAGTATACACCATATGGTCCATGATGTCAAAGCCACACTGACAAAAAACAGAGACATATGTATATATGATATTTGGAATAACTCCTTTTATGACTTGTATAGTACATTTCGGAAAACATTGTGGCACTGATGCAACATTATTCATATTCATTTGCACGCTCACTTGTGCTTGTAATCGGTGACTGCGTTATTTTTTTTTTCGATCTTGCCATTGTCCACTTTTGGATGCGTGGTGGTGTTTCTTTTGTACTCCAGGACATGCAGAGGAAAGAATAGTACAGAGAGGTCAGATCCGCGCTATATGCAGTCATCAGATTCAAATGTTAACAGTTCCCACACACCCAAGGACCGTCCTTTCTATGTTTATGACATGTGTACCTGTTGCAATCTACACACTTCTCTCTGTGCTGTGGTTATTATTACACTGAAGGGGATGGGAAGCGGTGGTCTTGGAACAGAAGCTTGTCGATGTTGCATCCTCTTTTGCTTTATCCATCTCCTTTTCTAGTAAGAACTGATGACAAAGCTCCTCTGCAAGGTAAGCCATGAACACTCTTCTATTCTCAATGGCCCCTTGTGCATACCTTGTACAGTACATGTGCTTTGATCGCCACCAAGTCAAGCGTGTTATAGCACACAGCAACCACACTCCTGCGTGCTCCTGCTCGCACTGAATAAGCTCACGCCTTCTGGTGCATGATGTCAATGCAGCACCAGAAAAAAAAAGAAAGAGACAAATAAATGTGACTTTTGAAGAAATCATTTTATGACCTGAATAGTACCATTCAGAAAACATTGTCGCTCTAATGCAATATTATTTGAAAACGAACAGTGTCAGATCAGCTGTAAATGTAAGGCATTTCTAAAAAGTCACCTTTTTTTCAATCTTATTCACTGTCACGTTCATGCTCTCCCTCGCTCCACCCCCCCAGCTTCTGATCTGACTCTAACTAACATTGCCAGTATTATTTCACACCTGATCTGTTTCTGTTTGTTTTAAAATAATATTGCATTAGTGCGATGATATTTTCTGATCGGTACTATTCAGGTCACAAAATGATTTCTTCAAAATGTCACAAATATTGTCTCTTTCTTTCAGGTGTGTGAAAGAAACCACAGCATAGAGAGAAGTGTGTACATTGCAACAGGTACACATATTTTATAAATGTAGGAAGGACGGTCCTTGCGTGTGTGTGAACTGTTAACATTTTATAATTTGATAATTGCATATAGCGCTGAACTGACATCTCTGCACTATTCTTTTCTCTGCATGTCTTGGAGTACAAAAGAAACACCACCATACAGCAACATGTGGGGACTGGCAAGATCGGAGAAAAAAAAATTACACGCATTCACTGATTACAACCGCAAGATGTTATGTGAATGAATATGAATAATATGAATAATGTGGCATCCGTGCCACAATGTTTTTCAAAATGTACTATACAGGTCATAAAATGAATAATTCCAAATATCATATATACCTATGTCTCTGGTTTTTTTTTAGTGTGGCTTTGACATCATGGACCATAAGGTGCATACTAATTCAGTGTGAGCAGGAACACTCAATAAAACTGAATAAAAAAAAAAAATCAAGTGATGGTGAGATACGAAGAAGGCAGATTCACCAGCATTTGTGTGTCAGCTTTTATCCATCCAGATCACAGAATGTCCAGTAACATTGCCTCAAAACACCACTCACATCCACAGTTATTCCCAGTTTAAAATAAAAAGTAACAGAGTCAGATCCCTGGGTGAGGGGGGCAGGGCGGGGCAGTAGTATGTGTCATGATCATGATTGAGAGAATAAAAGTGAAAAAAAAATGCTAACTTTTACAAGTACTATAAATGTACACCGGCTGTTACAGACGCAAACCAAAATGTATGTGTTTATTGTATACTGAAAATGATAAATATAGGAGGCAGTCAGGATTGAACCAGGGACTCTTGATTACAAGTCAGCAATTCTTACTACTAGACCACGGAAGCTCTTGTATCATCCTTGAACCTTTTGTGAAAGTGTTTATTTGATATTTGGACTTCAGACTTCACACATTATATTGTTTATGCCTACATTTTGTCATTTATTACTAAAATATGAAAAATGCTTCTGTTTTAACAATGTGTTTACACAGATTATTGTAGAAACGGATCACACATGAACTGCATGTGTTCCAAATAATGATCTATTATTTCCACTCTAAAACATTAGCACTTCACTCCCAGATAATCAAGGCATGAGCTGGGAGAACTTTGTGCACGTTCTGTGGTGGTGGGGGGATGGAATAGCAGGCTGCTTGCTGCTTGTCTTTATTGGCACATTTTCAGGACAAAGGTCGCTGAAGGAGAGGTGAGAAGGGATTTAAGGGGGCTGGATTTATAAGTTTTTTTCGTAGGCTTAACACTATTTCTAGTGTTAAGGATCGTTTTCTGTATTGGATGATTTCTGATTGCATGGGTGATGGGTGTATCAAGCAATTGGTAGTGCCAAGTGAGCATAGGGAGATATTTTTAAAAATTGCTAACAGTCACGTTTTGGGGGATCACCTCAGCATGGAAAAGACGAGGGAACGCATTTCGAAACCCTTTTATTAAGTGAAAATGAGCCGGGATGTGGAGCAATTTTGTAAGGCTTGTCCCGACTGTCAAATAGTTTACGCTCACAGACCCACCAGGGCAACCTTTGTAACCGATGCCTATTTTAGATGTCCCTTTGAGAGGGTGGGATTAGATATTTTTGGCTCATGTATAGCTGATTACGCCACAAGACATCCAGAAGTGGCTGTGCTTCAGTGAGCGGATGCCCGTATGTTGCAAAAACTCTCCCAGAAATGTTCCCGTATATTGGTATCCCTCGCGAGATTTTGGCTGATCAGGGCACACCATTTATGTCTTGTATCATGAAACAGCTATGCGAATGCTTTGCAATTAAGCAGTTACACTCCACGGTTTAACATCCGCAGATGAATGGCCTGACTGAATGATTTAATAAAACCCTAAAACAGATGATGTGATGAGTCGCTCATGATGACCCGAACTTGTGGCATACAGTAGTGCCCTTCCTCCTCTTTGCTGTTAGGGAGTCCCACAGGCGTCTACAGGGCTACTCTTTGGCCACCGATTGCACAGTGTGTTAGACATTTTTCAAGAGGAGTGGACAGGGACTCATCCGACACCTCAAAGGGGCAGGTTTTTTCAACTGAGTTGTATCACTGCAAAAACAGAATTCCAGAATGTTCGCTGTTGCGGTGGAACATCTTCAGTGTGAGCAGGAGGCGCGGAAACGTTATTACAACAAGACAAGTAAACTTTGCAAGTTTAAGAAGGGAGATCAGGTCCTATTCCATTGGATCCGCAAATAATCCGGGCTGAGTGATTGGGTCCAGCAGTTATCGATAAGTGTATATTCCCCTGTGAATGATGAAGTTAGGATTCCAGGGCGGCGGAAGACCATGCAGATTTTGCATATTAACCCTGCTGAAAAAGTGGCATGAACCTTGCGAGGTGAACCTTGCATCCCCCAAACAGAAGTCGGTATAGGCAAGGATTTAACTAAACACTCAGAAAGCGGAATTGCTATCGGTGAACGAGAGAAACTCAAACGTTTTTTCGGCAGCACCTGGCAATTACGGAAGACAATTGCGGAACACAAGATCGTCACTCCACCCGGTGTTACTATACAGGTTGCCATATATCACGTACCAGAGGCAACAAGGAAAGTTATACACAAGGAAGTGCGGCAGATGCTCAAATTAGGCATTATTTGAACGGTGAAGTCCAATTTTACTCATTCGGTTTGGTTCTGTATTGATTGTAGGTGTTTGAATAAGATTTCTAAGTCTGATGCATACCCGATGCCACGTTTGGGTGAACAGTTGGAATAGCTCGGGCAGGTTTCATACTGTATATCTTCACCCTAGACCTCACGAAGGGTTACTGGCAGGTCCCCTTGGAGGAGTCCAGTTGCAAGAAGACCGCGTTCGCCACACCAGATGGGTTGTTTGAATTTACAGCGCTCCCTTTTGGTCTCCATGGTGCACTGTTGACCTTTCAGCAGATGATAGACCAGATCCTGTGTCCCATTTCTGCATATGCTGGTGCCTATCTTGACGATGTGGTCATTTTCAGTAACAACTGGGAATCTCATCTTGTCCACATTGCTTGACAGGTTACGGCTTGCAGGGTTGACGGCAAACCCTAAGAAGTGAAGACTGGGTATGTCGGAAATGCATTATCTGGGATATTCCATGAGGAAGGATTTGCTCAAACCTCAAATGGACAAGGTGAGGAAGGTGCTTTCATATCCATGTCCTGAAACACAGAGGCAGGTTTGTGCCATCCTCGGGCTTGCGGGATACTACAGGCAGTTCATTCCCAACTTTGAGCATCGGACCGCCCCCTCACTGACTTGAGAAAGGGCAGAAAGAATCATAGTGTTGCTTGGCATGACACCTGTGAGAGAGCCTTCTCTGACCTAAAAGCCGCTTTATCATCATTCCCAGTTCTGTGCAATGCATACCTTTCGTAGGAATTTATTATGCAAATGGATGTGAGCACTTACGGTTTAAGAGAAGTGCTCTCATAATGTTTTGAGGGGGAAGAACACCCCATCACGTTTCTCAGCAGAAAGCTGCTACCCTGGGAGCATAATTATTCGACTATTGAAAAGGAGTGCTTGGCAATTAAATGGACGGTGGAGGCTCTCCGTTACTACCTCTGGGGACAGAATTTTACTCTGGTGACTGACCACGTCCCGCTTCAGTGGCTGTACAAACAGAAGGATGCAAAAGCCCAGCTCACTCGTTGGTCTATTAACTTGCAGGCTTTCGCTTTTGATGTTCGCCGCCGTCCCAGGGCTGCACACACCAATGCTGATGTTCTTTCCCGTCTGGCTGAGTCTGACTTGGACAGTCGCTTTGCACACACTGGTGTGGACAAAGCTAAGGGGGGGATATGAGGTTTCTGAACTCTTTCAGGATCCCCCACCCACCGGGATAACATGCCAAACCGCCCCTGCTGCGTCTGTGTAGGACTGCTTCTCTGTTGCAAAGGCAACCACAGGTTCGCAGCAGAGCAGTAGAGCACCATGGAAACAACTATAAGCCGATCGAGATCACACTACATGCACCTGTGGCCAATGGGTGATGTAAGGAAAATTACAAATGCAAGGAACAGTATAACTTGGCCACTATTATGCCCATTTTCTGTGTCTGTGTATAGGAGAGTGGTAGCTCCCACTGCAATAAATAAAATAAAGATGGTTTTGCTAAAGTATTGAGACTCAACCTCGTGTTTTGGGGTGCAAGACAGCAACTCACGTGTCACACTGTATATTATGTGTACTCGACACATGTTTCGCCCTTATTTGGGCTCATCAGGCATACACACTCGACTGCACCCCTCGCGGGGATCGAACCTTGGTTTAAGGTCTCATTTCACTTTTAAAAGATGCTAACCATGCTCTCCATTTGTTTGACAGTTTTAGGCTTTATGATCCTGACTGCTTATCTTTAAAATGGACATCACCTCTCTGTACCCAGTCTTCCTCATGATGAAGGTCTCACTGCACCTCAGCAAGTCATTCAACAGACATCCAGTCAAGGATCCTCCCACGAACACCCTCATCAGACTGTCAGAAGTGCTACTTACCCTCAATACTTTCTCTTATGATAACAATTTTTTTCAACAGGTTAGTGGAGTTGCAATGGGTTCTAGAATTGAACCTAGCAAGCCAGATTTTTCATTGGCTGGGTGGAACAGCATTTCTTTTCTTCCTACCTAAGTTTTGTACTGAATCTGTAGAAAAGAAATATTAATGATTGTGTTTGTTCTGCTTCTTGTAGTCAGGAATTCATTAATGATTTTACTAGTTTCCATCCATCTCTCAGTTTTACAGTCGAGTTTTACACCACATTTTCAGATATTAGTCTTTCTATCAGCTTTCCAGGAGCTAAAACCTCTGTCTATTACAAGACAACTGACTCACACAGTTACCTCCTCTACAGATTCTTCTAACTATAGCATGTTAAAAACTCTTTGCCTCTTTCACAGTTCCATAGACTCATGCATTGACAAGGTTGACTTCTGTAATGAAGCAGTCAGAATGAAAAGTTTCATCGTTGATAAAGGATGCACTTCTCAAATTGAGCTTAGGGCCCTCAATCAAGTCAGGAGTAGACCTTGCAACATCCACTCCAAGAAGAACCACAGTTCTCATATTCCACTTTAACACTCTATCTCTCCCACAGGTCATCAAACAAAATTTCCCAATTGTGCAGACTTATCTTTCCACAGGACCCTTTATCCCTCACCACTTTCGAACTCTTTCTGTCAAGTATCTAACCTACACATCCACAGCTAACTTCAAAGTGGAGAGCCACATTATTCACCAGGACTTTGAGTTGTAACTGGAGTCCCTGTGTCACTTGAAAAAATGTCATCAACAATACCCTGATATCTGGCCCCTCTGGTAATAATAATTAAACAGGACTTTTGCCAGCCTAAAAATCTTTTTTCATTTCAATTCTTGAAAGTGTCTATCTTCATTGGTGAAACAGGGACACAATTAGCAGATACTTTCAGGGATCAAATTCAAAGACCTTACAAAGCCTATTGAGGAACACTTCATATCCCTTGATCAGTGTCAAACTGATTTCTCTAATTGTGTTCTTTCACAGGATTTCAAAGACACTTTCAAAGAAAAACAGAAGATCATTCTCATCTTGGGATCATATATTTGTCCAGTTCTTAATGACTGAATAACTTTATAATCTCTTCATCTTGTCTAATAGAATACTTTTCACCTTCTCTGACCTTTACTCCTTTCATCTGCCCTGGTTTTGTTCCCCCCTCCTCTTTTTGTATATGGAACCCGTTTTTTCTTTTTGAGAGGCAAACCTGCTGAAGGCTATTCAGCCAAAATGCTTTCTCTTTGGCATTCTTTTCTTCTCAACCTGGAAATAACCTTTAACCTATTTTCACACACATACACACACACATGCACATGCACACACACATAGATAGATAGATAGATAGATAGATAGATAGATAGATAGATAGATAGATAGATAGATAGATAGATAGATAGATAGATAGATAGATAGATAGACTAGCTGTGTTACCTGGCTTCATTCAGGATATTTCGTAAGACAATTAAAGTGTCAATAGTTAATTGTTTGGATTAGAAGTAGTATGTAACTAACTACAGTAAGTACTTTCCTGTTTACAATATTTGTATTTTCTTTATACCAAGGGCTAAAGTTATTCACAGGCATTGTGCTTTAGTGGTTAAGGCTTTGGATCTAGAACTTCAAACCCAAAAGGTGTAGGTTCAAATCCTGCTATAGACAAGTCACTTCACCTGCCTGTCCTCCAACTGGAAAAACAAAATAAATCTAACCAATTGTATCTCGGATGTTGTAAGCCACCTTCGATAAAGGCATCGGTCAAATAATAAGTAATACTATTATTAGGTCACTGCAGGTGGTTACTCTTTAAAATGCTATAAACAGTTTTCCATGGGTAAAATATTCTTGCATTACTTCTTGGAATTACTCCTTTTCCTAGTTTTTGTTAATAGCCATTGAAAGGAAACTGTTTTCTCTTCAATTGAAATGGGTAATCAGAATTGAAAATGTGAAATTATTAGATGTTTACAATTTTTGTTTATATCATTCACTCCAGTATTTCATGTTTTCCATCAGTTGTATATGGTTTCTCTTTAAAGTCAGCAGATGTAATTGTGTATGTAAAGAATTTTGGAGATGGGGGGTCAGTGATTTTCTATAATGTCACCAATTTAATAAACATATACAAATGAAAGATTCTTGTATTGAATCTTTACAAACATATTCATAAACCCAGTGAATTTGTAACTAATTTCCATTATAGGATTTTGCACGAACAATTATTCCAGCAACATTTGACTGAAGGCAATATGTATTAAAGGATGGAATTCCTATCCACTGCATATGAAACACACAATGGTTCTGTTTAGGAGAACCATATAACCTAATAGAAATATCTTTGTGTGGTCACAGGAAAGCAGAGTATCCAAATGAAACGTATTCAAACTGTAATAAGGCCTTGAGCAGGATCTAGGTCCTAGCAGCTGTAATGACTGCAGTATAAACCACTACACCAGTTGTAAATAAAAAACAAAATCCTTAAACACAGGTAGAAAAACAATCTTTATGGGGTTTCAGTAGAATTTACTCAAAGCAGACATGCGGTTGCTTATCTGTTTCATGGCCAAAGAAACTGTTATAAACCTCTGAACTCCATTAAATGCATTAAGAAATTAGTTCATTAACAATATTGGATTTATCAGTCATTGAGATTTCAAATTGGTTTGCCCAAATGCTGAAGAGTCAGCCATGAAGCACACTCTTCTGTATAATGTCAGATGAGTGTCAGTTTTTAGTAGAATAGGGGGAAGAGACTCATTGATTTTGAAGTTGGCCATACAGGAGGATGCAATATGGTTGCAGATCTGTTTCAAATGCATTAATAAAATCTGTGTCTGTCCTGCCCAAGTTATTGTCTTTTGTGAAAATGAGTTAGTCTTTCCTAACTAAAGATTTTTTCTTGATTTTGACCTTTCACTGAGATGTGATCTATTTACTGTATTTGGTGTCACATTCTGCAGAATAGTTGAAATAAACTTTTTGATGAATCACAGCAGGAAGCTGTATTGTGTATTACCTTATCTATTACTTTATCATTATTTATTATTTAAACTTATTTTTGTTATAGAGTGTGAAAAATTGAAGTTATGTGCTTGCATCTTTTTTGTTTCTTTTTTGTAGACCAATGAGCAAGGATTACATGATGAATGTGATCTGCCATTTAACTGTTTGGCTTGATACTGCATATGATGAAAGTTGCCACTAGACATATTTCTAACAATATTACATTTACATATTACAGATAAGTTTGAACTTTTTGATGGTTAGGTATTGTTTATTTATTTTTAACCTGACAGCAAATGCTGGCGATATTTCATTAATTCTTTATAACAACATGACTGCTGAAGAGTTGCATCCCTCGAGGTATCAATTTGATTGATTGAGTAACTTGTTTATACAAATAGTTCTCATGAGAAAATAATAGATGGTACATCAGTCGTACTTTGGGAAAAATCAATGAGATACAGTGAAATTACTGAAGAAATGCACAGTTTTGAATGTGCTTTAAAAAATGCAATCTGGTTATTGTAATATGACAGGCTGTCACATCTTTATGCTGGAGATTGAGTTCAGACTGACACTTTTGTTTGCTGATTATATTAACGTGCCCAAAGTAAGAAACACAGTAAACGCTTGGCATTTTCATAACTTGGAATTGATATTTGTAGACTGTTTACATGTAGAAAACACATCTTTCATACTGATTGTCAGTAAGCAAATACCAGAAAGTTAATTTAGACATTCCTACACTGCCAGACAATTTCCTGAAGAAATGAGTTATATTTTCATGGTATGCAAAAATAGGATCAAGTAATATGTTTATTAGGCTGAGGACACAGTGCTTAGTGATGGTTCAGTTTATAGCCAGATAAATGTTTTCCTGCATCTTTGTGAGCTTCCTCCACATACTTTTATCAACTTCCACATTCATGTTAGCTTAATTTGTTAGTCTGTATTGATCTAGCTCAGATATATTTCCCTTTTCTACCCAGGCTTGGCTTCGGATATATATATATACTGTATACATTTTAACCTGTATGCTAAAAATATGTTAATGTTCTGTGTGGCAAACATGTTTCAAAAGCAATGTGTACTTCTGAAACTAAGGTGTTACTGTTTATTTGACAGTTTGCGTGCTTAATTTTAAGTATATGCAATCCCTTTATGATGCAAGTTACCAAAAGAGGCAAATGCTTCTTATAAAACAACAGAGAAGGCGATAAAATACCTCTGAGATTCAGCTAAATAGTGGCATGACAGGTTTGATTAAGTGGAATCTTATGCAGGTGTAGAGATGTCTCGACATTTAAAATTGCAAAATAGGTTAATTGCCAAGCGGTGTGTGTATCTGTATGTGTTCAATACATTCACTGTGTTGCTTTTAATGATTTTTTTGGCATTAGCAGAAGTTCCTTATAAATAAACATCAGAACATATTGAGATTTCACTTGTAAATACTTTCTGGCAGGCCATGATGTACCGAGGTGTGCAGAGGCATAAAGAAGTCACTTAACAGAGTTGTACTGCATTTACATTAGATCAGGTTATCAAGAATAACGAGTCACTAAATGGTCTGCATTCTAATTCCCTTTTGCTTTGCATCTTAATCCTCTTAATTCCTTTTAAAATTGTAATAGCTGGTTCTCATTGAAGCTTGAGCCTATAGTCAACAAACTGCAGAGCTTACTTTTCTGTAATGGACTGTTTGCTCTGTAAAGACAAGGCTGTGTGCTCTCTGGATAGATACATATGGCACAGTGTTTGAAATCAAGATTATGATGTGAAATGAGTTAACTTACCCTGAATTTGGCTTCTAAATATGTGTGCAGAGAGCAAACTTTGACTTCCTTATGAAGGACTGGGAATTCTCATCTTATTAGCCACTTTATTTAATACTGTCTTCTCTTCTCCTTTGCTACCAATTTTTATAACATCTATCTACAGTGAACACTATACCCAAGAGTTTTGCTATACAAAATGATTGTACGCCATTTGAGTAAGCAATTTGATCACAATCACACAGTTTGTCAGAGGCTGTGATTGACTAAGAAGCCCTACCACTAAAAACATTGTTTTTGACAAAGTATGTTGTAGCCTCATGTAACTCTTTATTATGTGACCTTCTCAGCTTTCTACCTCTTCTTTTTCATTTTTTTTTTTTTTGCTTTTTCCCAGGCTTACAATTTCAGGATATCAATACATCTTAAAGTATATTTTAATGAAATTTAAAAGCAAAAGAAAATAATCACAGCTGAAGAAAAAAGAGAGGGAAAATGTGGCATTTTTAAAGTAAATTGCACAGATTAACTGACAAACATCAGGGGGCTGCTACCACTAAAATCCCCTTAGCTAATCTTTTCCCACGGCTTATAATATGAGCCTCTGCTACTACACAAAACTCTCCTTTTTGCCCCATTGCTTTTTCTTAAAATGATTATTGTTTTGTGAATAAAACAGAACCTCTGAATAATGTGCATATCCTACTGTGTTTTAAGTTGCAATTGCGTAAAAGAGAGTTTTTTTTCTTTCCAGATTTAATTATAAAAAGAATTAATTTTTTTGTACTTTTTTATACTATGTTTGTAGTGCACATTTCACCCAGATTATAGTCTTAAAGGAATAATGATTTAAAAAGTGAAATAATTATAGATCAGCAGTCTCTTTTATCTAATGACAATATCTTCTCATTATATGTTTCTTGGTGTAACAAGTTAAAAAATGTGTTACATTCATCTAAGATAACTGAGAAATCTATAACTTTATTTAGTAATGCAGTTTTTTTTTTAATCTCTTTGAAAGAAAATTCAAAATCTTAATTTTAATGTGAAATACTACATACCATAGAAAGTGTCATCTTTTTCATTTTATTATACTTTATTAATCCCAAAAGAAATTACTTGGTTTTTCACATACCCCTTGGGGTCAGAGCACAGGGTCAGCCATTGTACAGTGCCCCTGGAGCAGTTGAAGGTTAAGGGACTTGCTCAAGGGCCCAGAAGAGTAGGATCTCTTTTGGCAGTGACAGGGATTCAAACCAGCAACCTTCAGGATACCAGCGCAGATCCTTAGCCTCAGAGCTAAGCCTCTTAACACTAAGGTACGGAATGAAAACTTTCCTTTCTGGTAGTACTAGGTTGTTGTACTGTGTTAGCCATTATGAATGTAGAGAAAAGCCAAGCAAAATGACACCTTTTATTTGCTAACTAAAAAGATTACAATATGCAAGCTTTCGAGGCAACTCAGGCCCCTTCTTCAGGCAAGATGTAATCAGAACAAACACACTGACAATTGATAAGTAGTTTTTTGTCCAAACCCAACCTTAAATCACTTAAGGACTTGCAAAGGGGTCGATAATTTTGTGTGCTTGATCAATACATGGCAAAAGAAAAGAAAATGTTTAGCTTGAGGAACTCTTATACTCTTAATAAACAAAATATAAATTGAATGATGTTCATGCAGTTTTTGACTGAAGCAGATTACATGAAGTTTATAGACTGCAGTTTGTTTCCTACTGTTGGTCAATAATAGGTTTTAATTGATATACTTAAGACATTTCTATTTTTTTCTGCTTTTCCAAACATGGACCTTTTGTAAAGTACCATACATGTTTATGTTTACAGGTCATTTTTCATTACTAAAGGAGCTGCTAAATAAATAGAAATAATCAGAGATGACAAAAAGTTGAAAAGTTTTTTTTCCATTTCAAGGTGTTCAAATATTGTCTGTCCATCCATTTTCTGTGCCTGCAGTATTCATTTCACGACCACAGGAAAGTATCAAGCACAATTCAGGACAAAACAGATTCTGTTAATTGCAGATCGATAAGTCCCACCTTTCTCCAGTGCCAAGTTATGAGAACTACTGTGTGATTGTCAATAAATTAGGGGATAATTCAAATGAAAATAAAATAGTAAATAATAGCATGAAAGGGTGTTTATGAGTGGTACATCCTTCCAAACCAACCTATTATATTTTTTTGATACGGAAGCTTGTGTAGTACACAAAAGCAAAGCATATAACATGATTTGCTTAGAAGGCTGCCCAGTAGGTGAGGTCATCAGTGGAAAATGTTACGGTTTTGAGGTTGAACTGTTGCTTTTTTTAGCTTACATTAATGAAATTTCTGAAAAATCTACTGCTTCCTGCAACCATGACTTAGTCCTAGATTAAGTGATTTTGTGAATGTTACATTATTGTATACTATATACATGCAGATATAATTAGTAAACCTGTGAAATTTGCAGGTGACCCTAAAATTGGAGGGTTAGCAAATATTGATGAGGTAGAAAAATCATATCAAAAATATACAGATGATCTGCAAAACTAGGCAAATATATTGGAAAAGGGTGTTGTATGTAGTGCACAGTGCTATGGATAAGCAAAAGAAACTAATTGTAAATATACTGTAAGATTGTCAGTCCAGACTTAAGTGAAATAACTTCTGAAAAGAGTTTCCATTGACACAACATACTCGTCATGAAGCTAGTGTAAAGAAGCACTTCAAAATGTAAGAAAATTAGCTTATATTGTAAAAATAGTTGAATATATAGCAAGGACTGTTATGCTCACATTATATAGTGTGCTAGTGGCAGCAGTGGAGTTCTTTGTATAGTTCTGACCACTACTCTGTAAAAATGGCAGAGCAGTACTAGAAACTGTTCAGAAAATAGCAATTCTATCCCAATAAAATTAAACTGTTTTCAGTTGAGTACAGTAGTAAATCATGCTCTTGAAGACGCCAGTGGAAATTAATTGGAAATGCACTTAAAATAGATGACTGGAAGCAATTCTTTACACAAATCTTGAGAATCTGAAATAAACTAATGAGTCATGCTGTTGCAAACAGAAAGTTTGACAAGATTTAAAAAGTACTGCATGACTGTTTGGACTTTTTAGCTATTATCTTGAGAAATTAGTTGATGAACTAAATTGTCTCCTCGTTTGCTATACTTCTTATGCTCTGCAGAAAAAATCCTAAATCTAATATAAAAAATGGGGGGCAAATGCAGATTCCACATAGATAATGCTGAGGTTAGGACTGGAACCCAATGCCCTGAAACTATAAGCTGTAGCAGTATGCACAATGCTGCAGTGCCACCATCTAAATGCTATGCTATGTAATTTTCAAAAAGCAGTAAAACTACTTTTAATTTCAAAATTAATAACCATAAAAACTATAAAGCCACTGGCAAAATAGGCATCATGTAATGTGTTTAAAGAGACTCACCTTTCATTTTGAAGACACCTCCATATACTGTAGGTGAGGATGTTAATGGAAAATTGGCAGACATGCATCTAAATTGACTGGTGCATGTGAAATATGTTTGTTTAAGATTAACAGATATATTACACATCAGAATGAGGAAAAAAATGGATTTGTTAGGTTTATAATGAAATTGTGCAGGCAAGGCTCCATCAAATACATAACTGATCAGTTCATAAGCATTTCTGTTTTATATTAATATTATATGATGGCTGAAAATAAAAATGTTGGTCTTGAAATGAATTTTAAATAGAATAATTTATTATTATTACCCTACATGTGAAAATGAGAAGTGATTCATCAACAGTCCCTTCAGGCTACCATGTCACATCTATTTTAAAATATATTCTGAATGCCTGGTACTGTTTTATTAGGCTTTTGTCTTCTTTTCAACCCTAGCATCTGTTGAAAAAGAGAACATTGACATACCAATGTCTCAAACCAGTCAAATCTCACTCCAGTGGTAATAAATTTTTGATTTGGAAATTTCAGATTAAACAATCTGTGTGATGAATACCAATATCTATTTTTATGGGCATGTGAAATTTTTCAAAAGAATAAAATCTGCAAATAACTAAAGATAAATGACAATTTTAGTAATATATTTATTGAAACAAACAGATAGTATACAGCTACCACTCTTGAATGCCTGTGGATCAGATGTGTGAAGCACTTAAAAGAATAATCAGACAAGAGTCATAAACAGTGAGACAAAACAAAACGAAATGTGAAATCCCAAATCATCACCTTTTAATTAAGGGTGACAATCATTGATTGGTTGATTGATATACAACAAGAAGTGTCCACATGGATTAGTTTGCATGTTTACTTGTGCTACAGTCATTTTCAGCAATTCAACCAGTCTACAGGCATATACTGTACGTACTTGAGAGTAGTGGTTCACAATACTGCAGCATTCAAGAGCCTACTTTTATGCAAAAAGCAGGCACTGGATTTTTTTTTCACGTATGCAAAAAATTATATATTTATTTAAGTCATTATGCATGTATTACACATTTTTTTCTAATATGACTGCTGTAACATTTTAAAAGAAAAATGACATTTACATTTATGAAGCCATCAAGCCATTAATTTGAACAATGTGGCACTGCTTGCATGAGTGCTTTTTGATCAATAGCTACATTTCTTAAACAGCAAATCTCTCTTTGTGAAGATGTAATATTATGAAATTGGATTAAAAAAAGCATTGAATGTACAGTTTTTCCTTCCATCTATGCCTTTCTACCAATGCATGCGTATACCATGTTTTCAGCTGTCAGTATCTTTTGTCCCACACACTTGCAAAAGGAGAAATAAAAATGTAGAGAGTATGTTAACATGATCAGGTTAAAAAATTAACTATAATGGCCAAACTCTTTCCCACATAATGACCTGCAGAGTAGCCTTCCCATAGTAATTTTGATTCTGATAATCTTGTGGGGAAAAAAACTCCTTGCACAGTTTTGGTAATTGTTTTGTTACTTTTGAACTTTGGTCTTTGGTTATTTGGTTGAAATAAATATTTTTTATTTTATAGACATAAAGGCCAGGACTGCTGGCAGTAAATGAGTCACAAAGGGAGTGAACAGAAAAAAACAAAATCACACATGATAATAAATTACAACGTGCTTAACGTGCTGACAAACTGTGACGCACATAATGTAATGCTCACATCGACATCAGCATGAGGCAGAGCTTGTTACTACAATGGACAAGAAGGCCACAGCAAGATATTTCCGTTAAATTTAGCATCATGACAGAGGCGTGATTTAATTTGACACCTACACCTGGTTACTCACAGTTAAAAGAACCTATGAATAACTGTCCTGTATGGACGAGTATTTGAATTTGTCCTTGCAATTTCATACCCTGATCAATATGTACAACATTTCTATAGCAAATTCTGTTTGCATTCCCTACAATTAAAAATGTGTTAATGTAATATACTGTAGCTTTAAAATGTTCTCAACTAAAAACACATTCTAGGTATTTTTAAAGCTGTAACGTTTCTTAATTTTATTGCAATAAATGATGAGTTATTGTTTTTGAAAGAACATGCCAACAACAGTCCTACTATGTGAATGATAAAATTAATATTCCCCTAATGGCATGTGGTTGGCTCTCATAAAGCTTCACAGAATGAGTCTAAGAAATGTTTCAGATCTCTGGTTAAAAGGCTTCTTAAAATAATTCCTTTTTAATATGTTAATTGAAATATTATTCAAAGCTTTATGTTACAGATATGTTTTGGTGAAATTGCAGCTTGTTTAACAACACATAAATTATGCTTATGCATCTCATAACCAAAGATGATTCTGTGTTTGAAAAAGTATATTTGTCAATGGTTTAAACAATTATGGGACAGACCATGGACCTTATTTGCTGTAAAGGCTTATTTGAACACAAAAATAAATGCCACACTTTTTTTGTAGTAATGTTCAAAGCAATTGCCTGAGTGTTATTTCAGTTAGCTCCATAAATATAAGGATATCTATTATATGCATAAGTGAGCATAATATGCAGTTCCTCTACCAATCTGTATACATTTTATAATATACAGTATATCCAATGATATTCGATATACTATATAAATCTTACTTTCATTTTTAATTTGTACAGGCTAAGGTCAAGGCAGACTTTGTTGACCCCAGGAAACATGTCCAGCTCTTTCTTGGGAACTGACAGCTTGTTTTAGGTGTATCTTTGTATCTCCTTCAACTGGGTGCTCTACTGATGATTAAACTCACTCCAGGCTCCTGTTGATGGAGATGAGTAGTAGCCCTACTCTGAAGGCCTTCTGAATTGTTGAGACTTTGACCCTAAAAAGAAGAGTGAGTCCAATATATCTGAGCAACAAACTAATTTTGACTACTAGGGGTGTAACGGTTCACATGGATGTATTGAACCGTTTCGGTTTTGCATGTTCGGTTCGGTCCACTTGCGTACCGTTTCGGTTATATTTTATGCATTTTTTCTCATTAAATCTATTACTAGTGCGATCTAAGCACCCCAAGCGGAACTAAAGTCTTGGGTGAGTTTCCGCACGGACGCCTCTGAGTGTCGGACACTGGATGAGGGAGAGGCGCGCCAGTAGCTCGCAGACGTGACAAATGGGGTTATGGCAAATGCAAGCGAGAAGCCTGAGCTGGAAGACCCTCCCAGCTCATTACGTTCTCCTGTCTGGGAACACTTTGGCTTCCCCGTTAAAGTTACCGATGGACAATGGCAAGTGGATAAATCCAAAGTTGTTTGTCGACATTGTTCCACCACGGAGATCGGGTACGCTGCAGGAAACACGTCTAATATGTTAACACACTTAAAACGGCACCATCCATCTGTGAATGTTTCCTATACAAGAAAGAAAACCAGCTTGGTGCAAACAGTAACACCGATAACTTCAGCTTTTAAACAACATCTAGCGAGCAACTCTGACCGGGCCAAAGCAATAACACATGGTATTGGAGTCTTCATAGCTACGGGATTACGTCCATATTCAGTTGTTGAGAACGCTGGCTTTAAGTATATGATTAAAGTTCTTGAGCATCGCTACGAAATACCATCACGTCCTCACTTTAGTCAGAAAGTTGTACCAGCACTTTATGAAAAAACTAGAAGTGATGTCGTCAGCGAGCTATCGCGGGTGCCCTCTCTTTCACTTACGACAGATAGTTGGACTTCACGCGCAACAGAGAGCTATTTAACAGTAACTGTCCACTACATTTCGCCACAATGGGAGATGAGGAATCACGTTCTGCAAACGAGACATGTTTATGAACAGCACACTAGCACAAATCTTGCAGAGCACCTGAAGGAGGCTGTGAATGAATGGAAGCTGGAGAGACCTGGAACCACAATTCCTGTAACCACAGACAATGCTAAAAACATTGTCAGTGCTGTAAAAGCAGCAGGACTGGGCCCTCAGATTGGTTGTTTTGCACACACCATTAATCTAGCCTCTCAAAAAGTAACAAGCATCAACCAGATATCTAGATTATTGGGAAAAGTAAGAAAGATTGTGACATTTTTTCACAAAAGCACCACAGCAGCGCACATCCTGGAAAGCAAACAAGAAATGCTGAATATTCCAAAGCATTCTCTTATTCAAGATGTCCCCACACGATGGAATTCAAGTTATGACATGCTTCAGAGATACCTTGAACAGCAGGCAGCTATATATTCAGCACTAACTGAGAAACCTCTCAAGAACAAAGATATATACACACTCAATGACGAAGAAGTGGCAATGGCAGAGAAAGTGATTGAAGCACTTAAACCTCTAAAAACAATCACAACCCTGATGAGCACTGAATCCAGAGCGTCTGTGTCCATGATAATCCCCTTGAAAACTACTGTTCTCCACTCTATGGCACCAAAACAAGAAGACAGTACTGCTGTGAGAGAGGTCAAGCTAGCAGTCACAAGAAGCCTGCAAGAAAGATACTCTGTGTGCTATGAGTTTTTGCACAAATGCACAGCCCTGGACCCCCGATTCAAAGCCTTGCCTCACATAGAAGATGATGAGAGACAGAAGATATTCAGCGACATCATAACAGAAATGATGACAACCACAGAAGAAGAGGTATTAAATTATGATCTAATACCCTTTTTATTTTTAATTACATTATTAATTTGCCCCAAAACATTACTTTTTCTTTTGCAGACTGAGGATGCCACAGAGATAGGAGCTGTATCCTCATCATCTCCAGAGGCATCATCCACCAGATCACCTCCAGCTAAGAAGTCTGTAATGACTGAACTTTTTGGTGAACTTTTCCAGAGACAGGGGGGAAGTAGTAAACCAACCCTTTTGGAGCAGGTCCAAGAAGAGGTCATTAAGTACAGAGCTTCAGGGTGCCTTTCCCTTGAAGCTGATCCTCTTCTTTGGTGGAAAGGCAATGAGGGTACATACCCACACATAGCAAAGCTCGCAAAGCGTTACCTCTGTATTCCAGCTACCTCTGTTGCTAGTGAACGGGTCTTCTCCACTGCTGGAGATATTGTCATTGCAACCAGATCTGTGCTTTCTGCAGAAAATGTGGATACATTAATCTTTCTAGCCAAAAACTTTAAGCTTGAATAGTTTTATTTGTCATATTTAGGCTGTTGCGGCTACATGTTCAAAGTTTACATTTGTTACTTGTTTATTTAAATTGTTACAATAGTTTTAAAAACTCTAAAGTCTAATTTATTTGAAATATCACCCAAATGGGTTGCTTTAATTTATTTATACAAATTCTATTGTTTGTATTTTTTTTTTTAAATAAAAGCATTTAAAGTCATTTTTTTCCTGCCTTTTTTGTACCGAAAATTAACCGAACTGAGTACCTCAAGAAAGTGAACCGAACCGAAATTACATTTTAGTGTACCGTTACACCCCTATTGACTACTGATACTGATCTTTGATGATACAAAAGATTACATTTTATTTCTTTATTAGTTCTTTATATGTTGTGTGCACCTCTTTTCATGTTCACTGTGAGATGTATAAAAGCTAAACTTGTCATAAAGCCACCCATATTTTCGCAACAGCCTCACACCATGTGTATGTACTTTTATGCTTGGTTTTGGAAACTAGTGGCACCCAGCCTGAAAGCAGTGGTACTGTTTCTGTGGTCTTTCTTTTTTAGATTTATGTCTTCATGAAATGCACCAAAATGAATTGCATATTGTTTACAAATTTAAGTCACTTGACTGTAATCATTCTGTAACAATATAATGGCGCACAGAATGGCCAAACTATTCCAAATACCATAGCTGCTTTAGCATTGTTACTCTTAGTGCAACACTGAGAGTATTCTAACCTGTTTATTGTATTTGTGTGTGGTATCACAGCTGCACAGGTTGTGTCGGGAGCAGAGAGGATTACAGCTGACAGCAGAGGATGTCTTCTACCAGCCCTGGAAGACACTTATAGCACATGCTACATCAGGAAAGCCACCAGCATCTGCATGGATTCCACTCACCCATGCCACAGTCTATTTGAACTTCTCCCAACAGGCAAACATTTCAGAGCCTTTCCTGCCAGACCTCAAGGCTCAGAAACAGTTTCTTCTCAAGAGCTATAAATGCACTCAACCAGTCCATCAAGTGCTCCAAGTAGAACTGTTTGTACTTATAATTACAATAACCTCACTGTAAACTTGCACCACAATTGTAACATTGCACAACCTGAGCCACTTTATGAACCTTTGCATTATCTGCAATATATGTACATGTATGTTGTACTTATGCTTTCATGCTGTTTACTTTTAGTTGTTTTTTATTATATTATTATTACTATTTTATCATTTTATAGGAAAGGTTTATGGAGGAATTTCATATTGAATCTCATTGTTCCATACATTGACAATAAAGGAATTCAATTCAATTCAATATAAGAAAGAGTGTATTTACAGATGATTATGACTGTCTTCTAAGTCAATTTAGATTTCCAAGTGAAGCTTTATGCTGTTAGAATACAAGGATGTATACTTGATATCATTTTTATGATGAAATGCATTAAAGTATGTATATTATATTTTACAAATAAATTGTTAACTTCATTTAAATAATGTATACAGTTAATAATTAAACATGGTGAGGCTTGGTGGCACAGCGGTAGCGATGAGTTTGTGCCCCGTCCATAAATTGTTCCTACCTTGCACTCTATACTTGCTGGGACTGGTGTGACCTGGATGAATGAATGAAATGATTAATAATGTATACTGAAGATTTTTTAATGTTCCTTAAAAGTTTTGAAGAATCAGCATTCTGAGCTTGCAGGTGGTTTTCCATTTATTACAGATGCTTACTGAGCAGCGATTGGTTACATGGAGAAAGAAAACAGAAGGACAGGAATTGGCACACATTACTGGTGCAATAAATTATTCCATCCAGTGTTGCGAGTATCGCAGGAGACAGGAACAAATCCTGGATGGGACGCCAGCTCTTCACTACCATTGCACCACATGTTTAAAACGTGCTTTAATGCATTTCTTCACAAAAATGTTCAGAGAGCTGTAATATCATGAATGTAATGTATTCTATGTGATGATCACTGCCTGCACACTCATGTCGGTGTAAGAGAGAACCCATTTAAGAAGCATGTAGCAATTAATGACTGAGTTGTGAAACACATAGAATAGAAATCATTTAATGTGCTACTTGGAAATGGAACTTTATTCTAAAATATTATTGATTAGATCTTGCCATATTTTTAAAAAGTTTTGAAGAGATCCTATAAGTGAGAATTAGATTTTTTCCAATTTCAAGTAGTATAGAACGTCCGTAACCCACTGACTTAAGAGTGGTGGGGTGGAATTCTTCCAGGTGAGCAAGGTAAGTCTGCGCACTAGTACTGTAGTATAGTGACAGATCCTTTTAACAATGTACTCTAGGGTCTTTGAAAAAAGAGACTTTAAAATATTATAAATTGTAGAGATCCTATCTGAGTCTTCAGGACTGATCAATAATTCTTCTGGAATAGGATAAGGTGGAAGGTGAGGAAAAATTGGGCAGGTTCTGTTTAGCAAGGTTTCTAGGTTAAAAGTAGTGAAAAAATTAGTGTTGATGAGAAGTTGTATTTGAAGCATAACTGTTCATAGAAAGCAAAGACATCTATGTACAAGTCTCTGAGTGTTTTAATCCCAGACATATGTTTGAGAGGGTGGAAAAAGGTGGTGGTTGTCTAGAGGTGCAACAGATAAAAGCTTTACTGTCTTAAAGTGCGTCTTACATTGGCTCCATATTCTGAGAGAATGAAAGGTAATTGGATTTTTAGTGTAATGATGGTAGTTTGTATTAACTGGGGCACAGAGCAGGAAATATAAAGAAGTACTCCAAGATGTTATTTCTATTGCAGACCAGGCTTATGGATATTCAACAATTTATGTTGATGTCCAGGGGCCTCATGTATAAATGGTGCATATGCACAAAAATGATGCATATTCCCATTTCCACACTCACATCGCGATGTATAACAACTAAACTTGGCATAAAGCCACGTACATTTTTATGCTAGCTCAATCCCTGGCATACGCAAGTTCTCCGCTTGGTTTTGCAAACTAGCGGCACCCAGTGTTGAAGCAGTGCTTTTGTTCCAGTGTGGTTTCCCTTTCTTTTTTTAGATCCACATCCCTGACATGGCTTTACCAAATACACTGAAATTAACCACATATTGTTTATTAGTTTAAGGCATCTGATTGTAATTAACTTCTAACAATATAATGGTCCATGGAATGGCCAAACTATTCCAAATACCATAGCTGCTTTGGCATTGATACACTCACTGCACCACTCAGAATATTTATATCACTGTATCTGAGGGTGGAATCACAGCTCTACAGCAGCTGATCAGAAAGAGAATTATCGGTACACAGCATCTAGCACACGCTGCCTCAGCCATGCGCACAGTCAATTTGAACTGCTCTCGTACGACAAACATTTCAAAGACTTTCTTGTACAGACCTCGCGGTTCAGAAACAGTTTCATCCCAAGAACTATACATGTATTCAATCAGTACGTCAAGTGCTCCCTGTAGAACTGTTTGTAATTATAAGTACAATTACCTCACTGTAAACATGCAACACAGTTATGATATTTCACAACCTGAGCCACTTTATAAAGCATGTATTTACATATAATGACAATATCATTTTTAACATGAAATGCAGCAAAATATTTTTTTTTACATTATACAGATAAAATGTTAACATTATATATATTATTAATAAATAAACATGTGAGGACACAGTGTCGCAGCGCTAGCAACAAGCTGGTGCCCCATTCAGGGACTGTTCCGACTCGTGCTGTATTCTTGCTGGGGTTGGCGTGACACTGGAAGGATTGATGGATAGAATAACCAATCATGTACTACGAAGATATTTCAATGTTCCTTAAATGTTTTGAAGAATCTGCGTTCTAAGCTTACAGATGGCTTAACATCTTTTACAGAGCTGATTGTGTGGTGATTGGGTACTTGGAGAAAGAAATGGAAGGAGAGCAATTAGGGGTTAGTACATTTGAAAGAGACAGTACTGCTGTATTAAATTATTTCATCCAGGGTCATGCATGGCGCAGCAAGCATCTTGCGGGAGGCAGGATCAATCTGTGGATGGGGCGCCAGCTTGTCACTATCACTGCCCCACCGTGTTACCATTTTTAATAACATGCTTTAACTCTTATCATTATGAAAATTATATCAAGTATACATCTCAGTATTTAAATTATTCAGAGAGCTGTAATATCACGAATGTAATGGATTCTGTGTCCTGTCGGATTCACTCACATAGAGTACATAGAAGAACACATACAAAACAAAGCATTTAACATGCTACCTTAGTTACGATGGTACAGTGGAACCTTGGTTCACGAACGTCTCGGAACACATACAAATCGGTTTACGACCAAAACATTTGCCAAACTTTTGCATCTGTTCACGACTACCGACTCGGTATACGAACAAGCCAGTTTCCCTTTCGTTTTGTGCGTGCCTATGATTTCCGCACGTGTTCAGTCTCTCCCTGTGCAGCGAGAGAGAGAGAGAGAGAGACACAAACAGACATGCACACAAGAGAGACACACACAGACACGTGCGAGAGAGAGAGACACACACACACATGCACGCGGGAGACACACACACATGCGTGTGAGAGAGAGAGACACACACATGCGCACGAGAGAGAGATACATACACATGTGCTCAAGAGAGAGACACACACACAGGTTCGAGAGAGAGAGATGGCTGGACGCATAAGGCTTGTTTTTAAAGAGACAGATCCAAGCATTGTTTTAACCTTGTTGCGTTTAATGAAGACTTTTTTCTATTGGATTTTAATCTCCACTTCACTTCTGTTTACAGCAATCGGTTCGTAGCGTGCATTGTTGCAATGTTACTTTTCTTGGTAGTTTATTTAATTACAGATTTTTCAATTGTTCATTTTTTTCCCTGTGCTTTAATCTCATTAAAAAAAGTGTTTTTTTACACTTTTTACGCTACAGCGCAAACTCTTGCAGTGTTAGTTTTCTCTGTTGTTCAAGGTTTTCTCAGTGTTTTTACATTTAGTTTACTATTACGCTGTGCATTCTATTGTATGATTAACTATATTTGTGCATAAAAACCTTTATAAAAATATATTTACATACAATCCTATGGGGGAAATTACTTCGGTTCACGACCAAATCGGTTTACGACCAGAGTTTTGGAACGAATTATGGTTGTGAACTGAAGTTCCACTGTATTTGAAAAACTAGTAAATTAAACAATTTTAATATGAAGTTTATGACATTCTACTTTAGTGATAAAATAAACTACATGATTAAAGTGGAAATTTTGACATTTAAAGTTGACATTTCAAGCTTTTTCCCCGCTGTGTCCCTATTTTTTTTCTTTTTTCTGTACCCTAGGAAACTTTCATATGACACTCAGACGGTGGGCTATGACTCACCTTTTCACGGCTAATTTGATATCTGACAAATTCTTTATTATTTCAGGCACTGCACAACTTTGTGAACTTGAGCTTTCGAGTTTCTCTGACACTCTATGTCACTTGATCAACTTCCTATTTATATTGATTTGCATATTTAAAGAGGCATAATTCTGGGAGGAGTTGGGGAGTGGCAGCAGGCTTGTGCATGTATGTTACTTTTCACGCTGACTGGGATTTATTTAGCGGAAGAATGTGAAAGTTGGTGTAAGCACAGATTTATGCATCTGGATTTTTTGTGCGTATTCACATTTCCGCTTTTGTACGTACGGCATGTTTTAGTGTGAATTCTATGCATGGCATTATGCATAAGGCCCCAGGTCTTTGTAGCTTATATATTTGCTGCCCAGTAATAAAATTGAAAATTGGGTAGTGGCATGCCCCATTCTGCTTTAGGTAATTGTAGAGTCACCCTTTGGATATGTGGATTTTTCGAATTCCAAATAAATGAAGTTATGATTGAGGCTAATTTATTAAAAAAGGATTTGTTAATGTATATGGGGATGCTTTGAAATTGGAAGAGCAGCTTGGGAAGGATGGTCACCTTAACAATGTTGATATAGTGATATTTTCTGTTCAAATCCTTCTTTGTAAATCCCCTTTATCTCTAATGCATTTCAAAAGTATTCAGCTAACAACAGTTCAATGGTGATTGGAAAGAGCAAAGGTGATAAGGGGCATCATTGTCATGTACCACATTCTAGTTTGAAGTTATCTGAAATAATGTTGTTAATACAAACTGAGACTTCTGGATTAGTATAATGTAGTTTGATCCATGCACATATGTTTGGGCCAAACCCAGATTTGTACAATGTGGTAAATAGGTAGTCCCATTCAGCCATATCTAATGCTTTTTCTGTATCTAACGATAATTAGATCTCTGGGATTTTAGATATAATAAGTGAATATATTATATTAAACAAATGTCAAAGGTTAGAAGTTTCTGCCTTCAATAAATCCTGTTTGGTCTTGTGATATTACAGAAGTAAGCACTTTCTCAATATAAAGGCTAGAACTTTGGACAGTATCTGCCTTCTATACATGTTGCTAATAACAATGGAGTTAACTTTTTTGAGAATTTTTTATAAAATTCTGCTGGGTAGCCATCAGTGCCAACTGCTTTACCATTTTGAAGTGAGTTTATAGCATCTAGTAATTCTGAAAGTGTTGAGAGATATTGCATCTGATACTACAAAAGGGATAGTTCTGTGTATTAAGATTTCCATACCCCTGGTTTTCTTTGTATTGGTGGAGTGAAATATTTGGCTGGACCACTCTCTTTGAAACTGAAACTGGTACTTGCTTAACAAGTGAATAAGTGTGAGAGCACTTTCTTTCTCTTTAATTCATGATTGAGACCCTTAGCATTCCAGCTCACATAGATCACTCTTTGGACATGGAAATATTTCTTTTGAACTTTTGTTGACATTTTGTAGTCTTAGGTTAAGGTAGTACATTGTACACATGACAGCTTTGACATAGGTCTCATATTATTGTCAAGTGATACAACTATGAAATGTATTATGTTGTCAGTAACTGTTATTAGGGTATTAGGGATAAAATAGAAATAGCATTGCTCTCTTTCTCTCCACCCCGTAAAACCAAATACAACAGACTAATAGGATGTTAAAGAAAACAACAAAAACTGTAAAAAACACTGTAAAAGACTGGTTGCTTCAATAAAGTTTAACAAAAGACAAAGTGTTCACATAATTAATGAAATACACTCACCTAAAGGATTATTAGGAACACCTGTTCAATTTCTCATTAATGCAATTATCTAATCAACCAATCACATGGCAGTTGCTTCAATGCATTTAGGGGTGTGGTCCTGGTCAAGACAATCTCCTGAACTCCAAACTGAATGTCAGAATGGGAAAGAAAGGTGATTTAAGCAATTTTGAGCGTGGCATAGTTGTTGGTGCCAGACGGGCCGGTCTGAGTATTTCACAATCTGCTCAGTTACTGGGATTTTCTCGCACAACCATTTCTAGGGTTTACAAAGAATGGTGTGAAAAGGGAAAAACATCCAGTATGCGGCAGTCCTGTGGACGAAAATGCCTTGTTGATGCTAGAGGTCAGAGGAGAATGGGCCGACTGATTCAAGCTGATAGAAGAGCAACCTTGACTGAAATAACCACTCGTTACAACCGAAGTATGCAGCAAAGCATTTGTGAAGCCACAACATGCACAACCTTGAGGCGGATGGGCTACAACAGCAGAAGACCCCACCGGGTACCACTCATCTCCACTACAAATAGGAAAAAGAGGCTACAATTTGCACAAGCTCACCAAAATTGGACAGATGAAGACTGGAAAAATGTTGCCTGGTCTGATGAGTCTCGATTTCTGTTGAGACATTCAAGTGGTAGGGTCAGAATTTGGCGTAAACAGAATGAGAACATGGATCCATCATGCCTTGTTGCCACTGTGCAGGCTGGTGGTGGTGGTGTAATGGTGTGGGGGATGTTTTCTTGGCACACTTTAGGCCCCTTAGTGCCAATTAGGCATCATTTAAATGCCACGGGCTACCTGAGCATTGTTTCTGACCATGTCCATCCCTTCATGACCACCATGTACCCATCCTCTGATGGCTACTTCCAGCAGGATAATGCACCATGTCACAAAGCTCGAATCATGTCAAATTGGTTTCTTGAACATGACAATGAATTCACTGTACTAAAATGGCCCCCACAGTCACCAGATCTCAACCCAATAGAGCATCTTTGGGATGTGGTGGAACAGGAGCTTTGTGCCCTGGATGTGCATCCCACAAATCTCCATCAACTGCAAGATGCTATCCTATCAATATGGGCCAACATTTCTAAAGAATGCTTTCAGCACTTTGTTGAATCAATGCCACGTAGAATTAAGGCAGTTCTGAAGGCGAAAGGGGGTCAAACAGCGTATTAGTATGGTGTTCCTCATAATCCTTTAGGTGAGTGTAAATCTGAATATAACTGAATCTTAAACAATAACTGATTACTTTTTAGTGATGAGTTAGCTAAGATGTAGCCATAAGTGACCCAAATATGCATAGAATTCATGAAAGAAATATCAATATAATAATTGCAACTTAATTAAAAAAAATTTAAATAAAAATTAAAAAAGAAGAAATGGATGGCCAAAAAAGAAGTAAAATATAAAATAAAGTAAAACAAAATAAAATTTACAGTTACTGCAAATTTCTCTTTACAAACTGTCCAAAATGCAAGTACTTTGCCTTGCCAGATCATGGTGTGACTTATGATCGTGTGTTTTAAAAGAAAGTCAGGATCAGTCTTCTCAGCTATTGACAGAGCTAAAAATGTATTACTGATCTTCAATAACCACTTTCAGTTTGGCAAGGTACAAGAGGCTGTATTTGATTTAAGAGCTACATAGGCGCTGTTTAACTTTGCAGAATGCGGCACATTTAGTAGCTGTAGCAGGTGAGAAATCTGGGAAAATACGAATGCGGGCATTTACAAAAACAATCTTGTCTTTCTATCTGAGAAGGGACATGAGATTTTGTTTGGCCTGTAGTTTCTCAAAATGGACAATTGGGCTTTTTTGTTTGGAGGCATTTGATCCAGTACAGTATACAGTAGGCAGCAGAGATAGTTATATCCGATTTAAAGTCCTCTCCAGTTATTTTAGAAAATAGTTCAAGTATGAATTTCACTGGGTTTGGATTTTCCCATTTTTCAGGAAGACCTTCAATTCTGATGTTGTTCCTTCTATATCTATCTTCCAGTGTTGCCAGTTTGTCCTTGAGCACATCATATTCGTATTTTACAGTTGTTACTTTTTCATCCGTGCTGGAAGCCGATTGTTTAACTATTTCAATATGGGTATGAACAGTTCCTTAACATCTTCAAGCTAAGCAGCAAATACTTTAATTTTCCTCTCTAATTTTTTTCATCAATTTTTTGTAGTATTTCTGCAAAGGTTATAGTAAACTTAGTACTTAAACGTTACTCCAGGTTTTTCATATCCTGATGCAGTTTCTCATTTTTCTCATTTTGGACATTTATTTCATTCCTTATTTCTATATTGTTTTTCTTTGTGTCTTGCCTTGTATCATTTATGTTCTCTCAAGCATGGCGATCATTAACTTCAGCTCGGAGAGTGCGTTTCGATATTCCCCATTCCCCGTAGGCAGAATTGCAAGTTCAGTAGGAAATGATGTCACAGATTTGCTAGGGGAATTAGCTGAAGTTGACAGTGGGGATGAAAAGGTCATGCTCGGCTTCAATGATCCTCCTGGAGTCGATGAATGCTTCTTGCCCACCTCACTCACTGTTTCGCTCCCCCTAAAGCTCTCAGCTAGAGCTGATGCTGGCAGGTCTGCACCTTCACCCATCTGTTCCACATCAGTCTCCTGGAGGCTGTTTCATGAACTTGAGGCCAGTTTAAACTTTGATGGAGCTTTTGCTGCCTTATCCTTTTCCTTCTGAGCCCTTTGTTTGCTACTCATGCTTATTTGTACTTGCATGTAATATTATTAAATCCCCTCAGGATGACTAAATGCAGGATATCTCGAAATAATATATAAAAAAGGTTAAAATAACACCGCTGCTAATGGAGTTCCCCCGTACACATCCATTTCCAACAACGGACAAGACCAAAAACACCTTTTTTCCTCCGTGTCCCTATTTTTTCTTTTTTTTCTTCTCTGTAGCCCTAATGCGCTTCCGTATGACACTGAGACACTTGCTTTTTCACATCAGTTTCGACATAAATGCTTTTACTATTGTCTTTTAACAAAACATTGAATGGAAAGGGCTATATTTATTCATTTGCATATTCAAATATGCATATTTCTGGGAGGAGTTGGATGGGGCTCTAGGTGCATGATTATGCATTTGAATTCATGTTGATTTGTATTTATAAGGAGCAAGTGCGTGGAACTTTGCTTATGCACAGTTTTATGCATCTAAATTTTTTTGTGCATACGCACATTTCTAGTTTTGTCTCTACGCCATGTTTTAGTGTGAATTCTACAAACGAGGGCCCAGAAGCCTCATGTATAAACGGTGCATACGCACAGAAATGTTACGTAAGAACTTGTCCACATTAATATCGCGATGTATAAAACCTATACTTGACGTAAAGCCACGCGCTTTTCCACGGTACCTCATTTCTTGTCGTACGCAAGTTCTCCAGTCGGTTTTGCAGACTGGCGGCACCCAGCGTCAAAGCAGTGCTACTGTTCCTGTGTGGTTACTCTTTATTTTCCTGACACAGATTTATAAATACACTGAAACTAACCACATATTGTTTATTAGTGTAATGCATCTAATTGTAATTAAATTGTAACAATATAATGGTCCAGGGAATAGCCATTGTATTCCAAATACCATAACTGCTTTAGCATTGTTACTTTCACTGCACCTTCTTCTTCTTCTTCTTTTAGCTGCTCCCATTAGGGTTGCCACAGCAGATCATCTTTTTCCCTATTATTCTCACCGCACAACTCGGAGTATTTATATAACTGTATCTGAGTGTGAATCACAGCAGCAGCTGATGGGAAAGAGAATTATCGGGATACAGAATCAAGCACACGCTTACCTCAGCCATGGCAAAACGTTTCAAAGCCTTTCCTGTACGGATCTTGCGGTTTAGAAACAGTTTCATCCCAAGAACTATAAACGCAATCAATCAAGTAGAACTGTTTGTACTTATAAGTACAATTACCTCACTGTAAACTTGCAGTACAGTTATAATATTGCACAACCTGCGCCACTTTATAAAGCGCGTATTTACATACAATGACAATATAATTTTTAAGATGAAATGCAACAAAATATGTTTATTATATTATACAGGTAAAACTTTAACTTCATTTAAATAATCCATACTCTTCACTGGGACTGGCGTGAAGGATAGAATAATTAAACATGTACTACTAAGATAGTTCAATGTTCCTTAAATGTTTTGAAGAATCGGCGCTCTAAGCTTACAGATGGCTTAAAATCTGTTACAAAGCTGATTGTAAAAAAGAAAAGCAAGGACTGCAGGGGCAGTCACGCCAATATATATTGATAAAACAGAAAGAGAAAATAACGACACAGCTAAAAACACAGCAGCAAATTTCAACTAAAGTTAAACACTTGTGTCATGAGCACAAGGCAGCTATGCAGTGTCCGAAATGGACGTGGCCATCCACCATGCATAAGGTACCATATTGACATTGGCGGGAAGGGGCCACCAATTCTTTCTCTGCCTAGAGCCACCCCTGAGTACTGCTGTAATAAATAATTTCATAGAAGGTCGCACACAATCACTGCGCCGTGAAACCCATGTTTAATAACATGCTTTAACTCCTATCATCATGAAAATGATATCACGTATACATCTCAGTATTTTAGTTATTCAGGGAGCTGTAATATCACGAATGTAATGGATTCTGTGTCCAGTTGGAGGAAGAGAGCTGGATTAAGAAGCAAGTAGTGATTCACATACATACAGCACATAGAAGATCACATACAAAACAAAGCATTTAACATGCTATTTTAATTACAATGTGATTTGAGAAACTAGTTAATTAAACAATTTTAAGATGACGTTTATGATGTTCTAGTTTAATGACAAAACAAACTACATCATTAAAGTGGAAATTTCGAGATTGAAGTTGTTGACATTTCGTGCTTTTTTCCCCACTGTGTGCCTTTTTTTTCTCTGTATTCTAATAAGCTTTCATATGACACTCAAGACAGTGGGCTACGACTCGCCTTTTCATGGCAACTGATATCTGACCTTTCAAGTTTCTCCAACACGCTATGTCACTCGATCAACTTCCTTTTGTTGATTATACAACGGTTTAATTAAACAAATAGTATGTTTTTCCTTTGCCTCCACTTGGCATTCGCTGAAATTATATTTTATATTTTCCCCCGTGCTTTTCCCATTGTCTTTTCACAGAAGGCTGAGCTTAAGGGCGATTTATATTGATTTGCATATTCAAAGAGGTGTAATTCTGGGAGGAGTTGGGGCGTTACATAAAGTGTGTGCACTAGCGTTACTTTTCACACTGACCGGGATTTATGTAGCGGAAGTTCGTGGAAGTTGAAGTATACACAGATTCCTGCATCTGGATTTTTCTGTGCGTAAGCACATTTCGGCTTTTGTGCTTACGCCATGTTATAGTGCGAATTCTATGCACGGCGTTATACATGAGGCCCCAGGTGATTGTAATAAAGATTAAATTTATAGTACAGCTTACATAGAATAAATGTTAGTTCAGCTATACTGCAATTTAATATTAATATCAATGTTTTCTTTTTGAACTTGATTCTTTTTTTTAATAATAATAAACATTCGCTTGTGAATACAGCAAATCATATATATGTCAGCAAATTCATTTTCATCCTAAAATACATCATTAGTGTACTGGTAATTGCCTACTGTCTCTTGTGGCCGCAGGCATTTGTGCATGGGTTGCTGAAGTTCATGTTTTTGGTGCCTGTATGATAGCAATTAGGTTATGGGTCTCCACAACATCTGGTCTGGTAATTACAGGAGACAAATTGTGTATAAAGCAAGGTTTTGTGTCATTCATAATATATTTGGTAGATATTTTGGCACTTGCAGTATTTCATCAGTCATTTCTTGTAGTTGCTAGAAAATTTAGACATAATGACATAAACACTTGATAACAACAGTAGGAATAAAGCTCTTGTAGTAAGCCTAATATTTGAACTTTGACTTTTGCACTTGAGGAAAAAGAAACGTAATGATCTTGATCTTCAGAATTCCATTTGTGAGGTATCATTAATTGTACACGTTATTTTTGCACAATGTTATAAAAGTCACTCATAGAAAAAGTGAATAGATATTCAGACGATTCCCTTCAAAGCTTCATTGACAAAATAAAAAAGTTGGAAAAAAAATCAACAAATCTGATTCACATCCCTTTCACTAGAATCTAAAAACCATATCATAGGAATATTAGTATCAAAGTAAGCATTCTTATAATCATTCCACCCTTCTAATTCCCAGACTCAATTTGAACTCTTACTAACACAACATTGTACATTATTGGCAATGTTATGCATGTCAAAGTGCCATTTTCAGGTTTTAAAAATGTTAAAGATGCTGTATAACTCCTTTTATTCCCCTGTGCTTCTGCAAGACTTGGCAGTTTTTGTTACATTAAGTTCAGATATCATTTGTACTCCCTATACAACCCTATACAGTAAAAAAAGTAATAGGATAACATTTTGAACCGAAATGTTCATCTATTTTAACAATTTTGTAATACTTTTAACAATTATTATTCAGGCCTATTTCCTGATACTGTATTATATGTAGTAAAAGAGGAACATGTTTCACGCTTATTTGACAGATTCATTTGATGATGCTACTTTGTGACAGTCATTATGTACCTATTGACTAGCTCACATAAAAGGAAGATTTAGCAAGTACAAGAGCTGAGCAGTAGTTCTGTTACCATTACTCCTTGAGCAGTTAAAATTATATTTCTTTTTTTAAAATTAGATTTTGTCAGCTCTATATTTTGGTCCTTTCAAGCCTCTTACTGCTTTCATGAACACTCCTAATGGACCACTCTATATACCATTGCCTACAGCAGCTCTTGATGTGAGAGATATGGACAGAAATGTCTGCAAGCTTCCCTGCACTGAGTGGCTGTCAATGCTTACTCTGCAGTCATCAACGATCACTTGACTAAGGGATATGAAATAGGTTCATTTCACTTTTCTTTTACCTCCTCTGGGATGCAATTGATCACTTCATCTTGCAAAGACCTTTCTGGAATTTTACTGACAGTCAGTAGCAGCCTGACTAGAAATAATGGCCCATTCAATAATCTGAATTATACAGATATGTCTAACATTTTTTCAAGCAACACTTGTTCTTCGTAGCAATTAGGGAAAGATATTTCTAAGAAGACATGGTCATTGATCCATTCTCATACTCCTGTAATTCTTAGACTTTTTCTTTTGTATTAATATAGTAATTCGTAATAGGTTTTCAGGCTGTATTTTCAAATGTATGTCATTTATATCAAATATTGTTACACAAATATGTATACATTTAATCAAATGTTTAGGCTCAACAGGAAGCCTGCAACAATATGCACACTAAGTTGGATCAGCCTGTGCTTGGCACATTATTGCATTATGCTATACAGAAAAAAAGCAATAAGAAAATATAAAAACACCACTTCCTCTAACAGGACACATTATTGATATATTGTGGTTGTACAATGCAAGCACTGAGATTTGTGAATCACTAAAAGCATTAAATAAATAAACTTGAAGGAAATATTAAGAATGTCTTTGCTATTCAAAGTTAAATTTTAAAAACACAACAGAACAGCACAAGGAAACGATTTCTAAAAGCAGTCTGACATTTGTGGAACTGGAATAGCCATGGATGAATTCCATTTAAAATAAACTTTTTGTAAAAATACATTTAAGCATGAAGGAATGTTGCATAATAATTCCTGCCATCTTACCTTTCAAACTGGGGTCATATTGTTTGTAGTCGACAACTATTCCTTTCATTCCTTTGATAAATTTCATGAATGGAAACAGAAGTTTCTATTTGATATATTAAACGAGTTAATGAATACTTTTTAAACAAGCAATTTAGACATATTTCTTACTATATATATCTTAATTTGCATGATAAATATTTTCCCATGCCACCTTACAAATGCAGATCTGCAGCATATTTTACATTTTCATTTTATATAATAAGTTCAAAGGCAATTTAAGTGATTCTTGTACAGGGATTGAGTTAATAGCACTTGTCACTCACAAAGTTTAGTTTCTTAGCCATTAGCCTACACTGCCATGTCATACAACTTGGAATCTACAGTAGTTCAGTTACCCACGTAGGTCCTCCCAATTGTGCTTGCAGGTTCAGTCCCTCTTATCATGAGTTTTCTCACACAGTTCAGAGGTTTTGGGTTAGATTAACTGGGGTCATATTGTGACTGCTGTTGCCACCTCTTTGTCTCCTTTGGTGGTTGCAGCAATACAGAGACAGCCTGTTAGATGGTCTGCTGTATCTTCATCCATTCTTCCACTGACAGTTCTGTGATAACACTCTTAAATTGCCCACATTACCACTGAGTACTCACTTATCCTTTTGGCTTCTCATTTTAACTTCTCTAGACTTTTTTCAAGTCTGCTACACTCAGTGATTGTCTGCTACTGAATCTCTCCGAAGATAAGTTCTTATAAAGTTAAGGAAATGACTATAGCAGAACTGGGATTGGCTAGGATAAGTAACAATCTCTGTGATGAAATACTTCAAATTGATGTCACTCACTAGTGGTTCTGGCCCAGAGATTGGAGGAGGTGCAAACTACCTGGAGGCAGAGGGGCTACCCTAGTCTGACACCAGCTAACAGCCAAGGTCTGCACAACCCAGCTCATCCTTCCCTCCATCTAGAGAAACCTGTCATGAAATGCCCTGCCCATGTCTTTCAAATTCAACTTCAAGCCCAGGCTCCTGGAGGTCTAGCTGCTCCTCAGACTGCTGTCCCAAGCAGAAGATGCTGTTGAGGGAATTCCATAGTATGGTTATTATAGTTAACGAAAACTAAAATCAAAACTGAAACTATTATTAAAAAAACATTTTCATAAACTGAAATAAAATAATTAACAAAACCGAAATGAAAAACTAAACGAAACTAATAAAGTGGCTGCAAAGACCAACTCAAATAAAATAATAATTTACTAAAAAATTTTTAGTTTTCGTTTTTGAATTAATATTCCTGCCATTACTCTTTAACCCTAAAACAGAAAGTCATCCACCATGAGCCGCCTGCTCATATTCATCCATTCATTCATCCAGTGAACGTGGGCTGGTGACTGAGGGTGGGTGTTCACATAGCATTTGTGGTGACAGAACAAGATGAATGCGGGTGCATAAAGTGTGTAAAATAGAAAGCGATTTACGTGCCACCTTTCTTTGCACTTGTTATACATTATATTAAGATGTAATTCAGACGGCTGAAATCAGAATGTGCTGGTGAAAAAAAAGTTTATCATATGGACAGAAAAATCACGAGTGAGTAACGTTTCAGTTTATTTCTCAGGTGACTGCTTTTTGTTGACATCAATTCACCTGCCACTTTGCACAGGAGAAATCATTTTTACTTTCTCATATACAAAGTATAGAGAAAGTATATTACTCATGAATAAATTTGACCTCGATATTTTGATGAATCTTAACGTTATAGACTTTCCAGAGTCCAAAAATACATTTTTTTGGAATTGTGTGTGTGCACATATGTGTGTCTGTGTGTGTGTGATAACTCAAAAATGAAACTAGATAGATGGATGAAATTCAGCATGTGGTTATTACACCACAATTGTAGATCTGTATTAACTTTTGAGCCAAATCCATCACCTGGAAGTGGTACTTTATCTGAACACATACTCGATTTTTTTTTTTATTCATGCAGCTGCAGATTCCTATTTATTCAACTTTACTTTTATAATAATTGTTCAATATATTATTAATTTGATTTGGTTTGTTGTTGATGGTTCCTTAATGTACATAATATAAAAATATAATCATTGTCTTGCGGTTTACTCCTCAAATATCTATCCCCATATCTGAGTATACAAGAAATTCTTGGGGAGACCACTCCCGGTTGTTGAAAATAAAACTGCACTGATCAAGAGACTGACTATAGGTCATCATACAAGATTAGTATATTATTGCTGACCAATCACTTTTGCTTTAAAAGCAACGTTTAACAATGAAGCGGTACAAGCAAAGGTAGGGAGGCAAAGAGAGTCTGCCAAGTGATGAAAAGCTAAACATGCTTTAGGTTTTTGTATTTATTCTATATTTATTAATTTATTCTTTTTAGTTCATATTCACAACTCAAAATACCTGATATTGTGAAAGCAATCCATTAGCAGAATTATATTTTAAAATATTTGTCTCCCTTTTTTCAATTTTTTTCTCTCTCAAAATAGAAAGTTGAGCAAAATGACACCCTTTATTGGCTAACTAAAAGGTGTCATTTTGCTTGGCTATTCTCTACATTCATAATGGCTAACACGGTACAACACCCTAGTACTACAAAATAGATAGCTGAAATATCATATTCTTTTTGTTCTTAACATCGTCAATATCATACATATTGCATACCAGGGATTTTTCCTGCCTTACATCCAAACCCGCTGCGGTAGGCTCCAGGTTTCCTGTGATCCTGCTCTGGATTAACAAGTTTAGATAATATATATATTGTTCTTAATCTCAGATGCTGTCTCTGTCATTTTATGCCTGTCCGTACTCCTATTACCTGCACTTGCTCTGCTCATTATGGGTTTACTATCCTTTATGTTGGGCTATTCAAGTCTCACTGCCCCTAACCTTGACACTACATGCTTGTTTTTCTTTGTTTCCTTCAATACAGCTTGGTGGGGTCTGCACACTGATTCAAGTCTAAGAGCCCTGTTTTTCCTAAGCCCCTGTGATTTTCATGAGAAAATATTTTAAAAATGATAAAATTGTGTAATATTGTTCATATTCATTATCTAGTTTTGATTATGCTTTTTTTATCAGACAAAAACAAAACCAGATAGTAAACCATGTATTGTAGTAAGCTTCCACTAACATTAAACTTGTATCCAAATCTGTTAAGTGTACAGTTCTGTCTGATTGTCACACAAAACTAAACTCCGTACGAGCTCCATGCTATAATTACTAAAACTAAAACTGAAACTAATAGATATAAAAATAAAAAAGAAATGTTTTGTGAAATAAAAACTAAACTAAAAATAGATGATGAAGGAAAACTAAAACTAAACTGAATTTCCAAGTAAGGTCAGAAAAAATATAGAAATAAAAACTAATATAAAAAAACAAAAATATAATAACCTTGCTCCGTAGATGGGTCAGTGCACAGGTACTTCCACTGTGGGTAGTCTGGTCACATTGTGAAAGAGTACCGTTTCTCACTACATCAGTTAAATAATAAAAAATGGCTTGGTGGAGGTGTGTTCCTCTGATGTTCCCTCCATGTTAGAAAACCATGATCATTTTGGGGTTTTTGTGGGCCTGGCAGGCAGGAGGTTCTTACATTACTGAACTCTAGAAGCAGTCACTATGTGATCTGCCGTGATTTGCTCTGACTGTTTTCCTGCAAAACCATGGAGCAAGTGAACTTTCGATATGTTCTTGGTGATGTAAAACAGAATGAGACTGTAGTACTTCCAGTGAAATACAAGGGAGGGGTGTACAGTGTTTGGACTGCAGGTTTGCACTTTTCCCTTAAAAACTGTGTCTGCAAAAGAAAGGCAAGGGCTTGTCGTTGATGAAGTATGCCAGAAAGCCAACATGGAAATTAAGTCTGATTTATCTAGTGAAGATGTAGAGGACAATTCTTCAGTGGATTTTGAAAAACTGTTAACTTGCTCTTCGAACCGGTTGCTTGAACCTGACGATGAGGTGCCTTTGTCCTCCTCTGTTGGTGGTGGTAGTGGTTTTGTGGCGGATGATGCTTTGGCTGGCATGCAGGTGGAATTTGTTCAGATGCATCAAGCTGATTATTGCTTGGATTTTACATTTAAAGAGGTTTGTTTTGCAATGATAAGTAATATAGGGAACGTGAGGCATTCAATTTTAAAACTCCACACCTTTTAGATTAAGGGGGCTTCTTGTATCGGGTATTTTCTGATCGGATGTCAGGTGGTGTTCTCAAGTGACTAGATTTACCAAGTTTGCAAAGAGACGCTGTGTTGTGGATCACTCACACACATGTCTCATGTGGGCATCTCAAAGTGGAGAAAACAAGAGAATGTATTGTGAAGCGTTTTACTGGGTGAATATGGGTAAGGATGTGGAACATTTTTGTAAGTCTTGTCCTGACTGTCAGATTTTTCTCCACACACAAACCTTCTCAAGCCCTTTTGCTGATGCCTATTTTAGACATCCCTTTTGAAAGAGTTGGCTTCGACATTTTTGGTTCACTTCCCAAGAGTAAGAATGGTCACCAGTATATACTTGTATTGATTGATCATGCAACAAGATATTCTGAGATGGTGGTGTTATGGAAAGCTACCCCACAGGCTGTTGCAAAGGCTCTGGCTGATCTTGTTAAACATATTGGCATGCTATGTGAAATTTTAAGTGGCCAGGATACACCCTTTACTTCCAGAGTAATGAAATGGCTATGTGAGAGCTTTGCAATAAAAAACATGAACACCACTGGTTACCACCCACAGACGAATGGCCTGACTGTATGATTTAATAAAACTTTAAAGCAGATGATTAGGTAAGTCAGTCAAGGTGATTCAACATCCTGGAACACGGTGTTGCCATTTCTCATGTATGCTATAAGGAAGCTGCCTGAAGCTACAGTTGGAATTAATTTTTGGCAGACAACCATGAGGTGTGTTGGATATTATTTGAGAAGTATAGAAGGTGGTCAGAGCAAGGATCAGGGGTTAAAATTTGTGGATTGTGTCATTTTACTACAGAATTAAATTTCTAAATTGTCATCAATTGCTGCAGCACACCTGCAGTGTGAACAGGAAATGCAGAAAAATAATTGTGATAAGAAAAGCAAACTATGTGAATTCAAAAAAGGTGATTGCATTCTTGGTTTGGTCCCAACTAATCCGCACAACTTTCAGGTGAAATGGCAGGGTCCATCTGTAATTGAGGAACAAGTGAGCCCTTCGAATTACAAGGTTAGGATACCCGGTAGAAGCAAGCCCATTCAGGAATTGGATGTTAATCTTCTGAAGAAGTGGCATGACCCTAACGAGGCGTTAGTAACTGCCACTGCAGTCTCTCAGACTGAGGTTGCTATTGATGACATTTTAATGGACACTCAAAAGGCTGAGTTGCTGACTCTGATTGGGAAAAACACTGATGTCTGTTGTGACAAATTTTGCCTAATATAAGCTTGTAACTGAACTTGGGGTTAAAATGAAAATGCACCTGTATCATATATACTGTAGGAAATGTAAAGTGTGGTTCACGATGAGGTAAAGCAGCTGCTCAAATTTGGAGTGATTTGCAAGAGTATAAGTGAATGGCAAAGCCCAATCGTTCTTGTGCATAAACCAGACAGCTCCATTCAGTTTTGTATGAATGCTTGAATAAGAGTTCCGAATTTGATACATACCCAATGACATGTGTTGATGATTACTGGAGAAACTCGGTCAGCCTTGTATATCTCTACCCAGGATCTAACAAAGGAGTTTTGACAGGTACCACTTGAGGAATCTTGCTGCTAGAAGACAGCGTTCACCACCCCAGATGGATTATTCGAATTTACAATGCTTCCATTTGGATTTCATGGCACCCCTTTAATATTCTAGCGCATGGTGGATCAAATTTTATGCCCCCATTCCAAATATTCTGGAGTGTGTCTAGATGATGTGGTAATTTTCAGTAATGATTGGCTGACACATCTGGAGTACCTACAAGCAGTGCTTAACAGCTTGAGGAAGGCTGGGTTGACTGCCAACCCTAAGAAGTGTAAATTCGGTATGTCATAAAACACTATTTGGGATATTCGATGGGTAAAGGTCTGATTAGAATAGGAGAGGTGCTTGCATACTGTATCTGAATCTGGTGATGCAGAAGCAGGTGCATGTTTTTCTTGGTCTCGCTGGTTATTATAGGATGTTCATCCTGACTTGATGAAGGGCCAAAAGATCCATAGTGTTGTCTGGTCAGATGATTGTGAAAGGTCCTTCTCTGACAAAAGCTGCATTGTCTTCATACCCAATTGTAAGAAATCCAGATTTTTCTAAAGAATTTATTCTATAGACGGAAATGGGTAACTTTGCTTTTTGGGTTGCCCTCTCTCAATTTTTCTGTGGTGAGGAGCCTCCTATCAGAAAGATACCTGTACATACTCCTGTCTCACCTTTCTTCATTTTGGAGTGTCACTTCAAGATTGTGAACGAAGTTGAGGGAGAAAGTGTGCTGCACTTTTTCTCACCTCTTGTGGTGGCAGCTATACAGAGACAGCCTGTTAGATGATCTGCTGCGCCTTCATTCCATCCACTGCCGGCAGTTGCATGCTAAACACTCTTAACTTGCCCATGTGGTTTGTTGCATGATGCTTAAAACATTTAAAGTTGAGCACTCAACTGCCCTTTTGGCTTCTCTTTCTACCTTCTCTAGATTACATTTGGCTATGCTTCACTCAGTGTTTCTCTGCTACTGAACATGCTTGAAGAATCAAATAAGTGAAGGAAATGGGTGGAGCAGGACGGGTGGCTAGGAAACTGCTGCTTTTGCCGACTGTTTCAATTAAAGCCTTTTAATTGAATAAAGTCTTATGCTGTTTCTGCTGGTCCCAGAATAAAGTGCCTTTTGCCCAACTGCCTGTCTTTTGTGCAATACAGAAACCCAAGCACAACAATACGTTTGTAGCATAAGTGTGTATTTTTTTGCTATTTAGTGTTGGGTCTTGCCTTGTGCATGTTGGTGATAGGATATGCTCAAGTTCTCTGTGACTCAGTATTAGATACAATTAGGTTCATAAATTGTTACATCAATAGACTAATACAATAAATCACTTCCCTCAGCTATACTAAAATTTAATGCAAAATGACAAGATTGATATATTTTTTTAAAACTGACCACTCTGAGACAGCTTGTCATAGCTTTCATATTTTTTTTTATTCTTTATTTCTCCTTATACAATTTCTTGTATTAGGAATTTGTTAGTTTTCACATACCCCTTGGGGGTCAGAGCACAGGGTCAGCCATTGTACAGCACCCCTGGAGCAATTGAAAGTTTAAGGGCCTTGCTCAATGGCCTAGCAGAGTAGGATCTCTTTTGGCAGTGACGGGGATTCGAACCGGCAACCTTCAGGATACCAGCGCAGATCAGAGCCACTAACCTTGCGCTTCTGTGATTTCAGCTCTAACAGATGGAACTGGAACATCGCCAGTAAGAAATACCATTTACAGGATTATTTTAGGCAATTAAAATATATGTTTATTAATGTGCCATATATAAAGGAGGAAAGCACAAATAAATATATGAGAAAATTTCAAACTTTGAGGCAGAATACTTTGTAACCTCTTACTGCTTACAGAATATTTTAATATTAATTTGTAAAATGGAAATAACCATTGACATAGAAGTTCATGTGCATTATTATCATACTCATTATTATTATTACTGAACAAATATTACATTCTATATTTAATGAAAGCTTACAAAATACACAACATTTGTTTTTCCCCTCATAAAATGTGTCTGCAAACACTTCCGTTGATTGAAATGTATAAAGAGTAAGGGTTTACGAATGCTATGTGCTGTATGTACTGCATATATCAGATCTGAATAAATATAAATGATTTGTTCTACTTTTCTTTTTGCCAGGTATTATTCTATGTATTTTAACCTTAGCTCTGTGAGAAATTATTGGATTTTATTCTTAAATTGTTTAGTGTGTTTACATTTACATGTATTTGCTTTGCAGACACTTTAATTCAAAGTGACTTACAAAAGAGGTCAACATAATCGAGTAAATATCGGTTTGGGTGCCTGTTTGGCAACAAGCATTATAGGACTATGTTACAAAATTGATTCCCACAAGTGAAGAGCTCATAGCAAAATAAAAGCTAGTTTCAATTCCTAATTTTCTTAAACAGATTGAGGAAGTAAATTTTCAATGGAGATGGAGGGCTTATTCCACCAGTTAGCAAAGATGGCATCACCCTTCATCAGCAGACCTGTTTGGACCTGAATGTTTACATTTTTACATCTATGGGTATGTGTCATATGTGAGTCAGATGATGTACAAGACAAGATCTGGGTACAAATTCAAATTTATTGTCAAGTGTATATAGTATATTCATGTTTAAACTTGCATTTCTCACACAGACTAAAAAAGGGCCAAAAACAAACACGGAAAACAACCTCTATGAACACAATACAATAAAGCAAATGCAGACAACATACACAGGATACTGTCAAGTACTGTAATTGTCGGTTTGAAAGGCTTTTCAATAGACTTATGACATGTGGATTCAAAATTGTTCCTAAGCCAGGTAGTGCAAATTCCAACGGTCACATTTACTTCTTAAAGTTTCATGTGTGTTGCCATACTTATATGGTATCTTGTTCATGTATTTTGCAGCAAATGTGTTCAGTAATATGATTTGAAGGTCACTGCTTGTCCTTGAAAAAGATATACAAATGAGCCAAATCTATATCTACTTTGTCTCACTAATTCCCTACATAACAATATAAAGGTCCGGCCTAGAAGAACACATTTGCGGCTATCTACTTTTATAGAAAACACAAGGAAGCCTCAACCATGGCTCCTCTTTTGTTCATTTTGTACATTCACAAAGTGGTGTACTTCAGCAGAAACCCACAGGAGTAACTTAGCTACTTCAAAGCAGTCAGAAGAGTTCCTTGTTTGAAAAATTCCATTCAGTGGGCCTTTAAAGCCTCAGGACTTGCAATGTATTTTTCTTTCCTTAAATGCACCACATATACTTTGCCACACCTCAATGAAGATCAACTATCCACTGACAAAGAATTTTTTAAGGTGCCTCCAGTAGTAAAGATATGGTCATCCAGAAGTCTGTTGCTTTTTGGTAGTGATGCCTAATAAAGGTTCCACTGCTACTAACACAGAAATAAACACATAACCAGTTTCACCCTTAAACATTCATTAAATGTAACCATTCTGTAATTTTAATGTGTTTGTTATTTCATTATACTGTCTAGCTCATTTTTCTCAAACTCGTTTTACCCAGTTTTGGGTCAAAGGTATCATAACTGCAGGATAAATCACCCTCCTAGTGTTGATCAGAAAATTTCACCAAAGCGTTATTTGCAGCAAATTTGCTGTGTCCACGTTCACCCTTGTTCATCAAGTGATTCACTAACAATTCGGCAGGTTTAGGAGAACTTTTTTTTCGAGCATCCCATACTGCTTTACAAGGCCAGAATTGGATCAAACCATCCCATGCGTATATAATGCTGATCAATTGCATTACAGACTGGTTATGAAGCTTGCACATCTCTCACTACATTCTTTCTTATTTGATCTCTGTGACGATGCGGGTTCGACTCCATGCTCCCATCTCTGTTTGGAAGCCCTTGAACCCAACACCGTCGATAATGTTACCGAGTGAGCTAGTCAGTGAAGGCAACAAGTAAGCAAGGGGATGGTAAAAAAGTACAACAGTGCTTTTATTAAAACAGTCAACAAAACAGTGTTCAAATAAAGTGCAGTGCTTTCATAAAGTCTTCATTAAATAAATAATCCAATAAAAAAACACGTGGAGGGTTAAAATCAATAAATAGAAAAATCCTCTAAAAACAACGAGGTAAAAAAAAAACGCAGATCGCCCCATGGCTTGCTATGGCCCAACGCCCCCTCGCTAAGCCTCCACGAGAGTGGTGATTATTTATTTAAAAACTGGCCTTTGCTAAACGAGCTGTGGACCCACTATACCACATACCACCCCCCATAAAACTCCAGTTGCATGGGAAGGCTCCACACCACTGCCAACCCAATGCAACTGGAGCTCAGGTCCACAGCTCGGCCACTCTACACTGCACTAAAACTATAAAAGCACTTAAAACAAATCCCACAATAAAACCAACCCAAGCCCCCTTCATTGAAACAGGACATTAAAAGAATAAGAACTTTAAAAGACAATTAAAACTCAGCAATAAATAAATGTCCTTAAAAAGCTCTGTCCATAAAATGTCCTCCTCCGGCTTGGGTACATGGGTTCTTCCAAGTCTGGTACCAATCCCACTTGCTGCTCCATCTCCTCTCCTGGCCTCACTGTTAGCTCATCCCACCGCTGCCACCAAATGTGAGGATGAGCGTTCGGCTCCATGCTCCCATCTCTGTTTGGGAGCCCTTGAACCCAACACTGTCGATAATGTTACCGAGTGAGCTAGTCAGTGAAGGCAACAAGTGAGCAAGGGGATGGTAAAAAAGTGCAACAGTGCTTTTATTAAAACAGTCAACAAAACAGTGTTCAAATAAAGTGCAGTGCTTTCATAAAGTCTTCATTAAATAAATAATCCAATAAAAAAAACATGTGGAGGTTTAAAATCAATAAATAGAAAAATCCTCTAAAAACAACGAGGTAAAATAGTACAGGAAGTAATATGTTAAAACCAAAAGCCCGGTGTCTTCTGCTTCCATGCTTCCCCTGCTACACTCATTTGGTCTGCTCTACAGGAGAGTCGCCTACCTGCAGGATCAGCTGCCCTTCAATCAGGTCAGGTAGCCCTTCAACCCTTGGCTTCGTCAGGCTCCCAACCGGACCAAGACTTGGGTTATTTCCCAGCGGCCAAGGCGCTCACGCTGGGACTACACCAGCGCAAAGTCTTCCCGACTCCCGCTCCTTCTACGGTCAAGTCGATTCCTCCACTGGTCACTCCAGCTACTTAGTCGCTCAGCTGGAGCGACCGCTTTCTCAGCCCCACTGAGTGTCAGCCAAACACTCCCCTCGTGGGCTCGCCTCCCAGCTGCCTGCTCTCTCCCTCGCTCGCTCTTCCATACCGGCGCTCTCTCTCTTCCTTCCTGCTTTCTTCAGCTACCTCCATCTCTTTCTCTTTCCGTTTTTTTTTTCTGATTTCTGTTTCTTCCCCCTTAACCGACTCACGCTTCTTTTATCTAGCGAGGGGCCATAGCAGCTGCAGCATATTAGCCATGGGAACAATCACGGATGTGGGCAGTCCCTCACCTGTGCACTTGGTGAGAAATACCCACACCACAGATCGCCCCATGGCTTGCTATGGCCCAACGCCCCCTCGCTAAGCCGCCGCGAGAGCGGTGATTATTTATTTAAAAACTGGCCTTTGCTAAACAAGCTGTGAACCCGCTATACCACAATCTCACAGAGGCACAGTTGCACAGTGGTTGGCACTATGAAGAGCACACAATCGCATTCACAGTTAGTATCGCTAGTCTGCTGGTTGACAAACTGCAGATTTGAACACTGGGGGAAACTCAGAATATGCAGGCTTCATGGAAACCAAAGACGCTAAGGCAGCTGGTTAACTACTATAGCATCAGTATTCATACCAGATTTTTACGTCTTCCATAAAAACAAATGCTATAAAATGTAAAGCTATATTGGTGCATTAATAATATTTATAGAAAGTGAACTCAATTTAAGGAGGGAGCTTAACTGATAAGTAAATAATGCAGGCTCTCAATTTTTTTAATAAAACATATACAGCATAAATAACAAGTTATCTCTGCTTGTTTCCAAATGTGCAGGTCAATCTCCGAGTTCCATGTCAATATAAGAGAAGGAGGCAAGTGTCCTTTGCATGCATAATTATCGACATGTAGAATGAACACAAACCTTGGAAGATACCTCCTCCAAAACTCAGGAGATTTTATGAAATGATAATAATAATGAAAGATTTATTACTATTTACAAGACATTTGTTATCTTTTTGATAGAAGAAAAAGTGCAAAGCATCAGCACAGACAGTTTGGAGAGCCTTCAGCATGGCTTCAATAAATAGAATAAGCCTGTGGCTTCAATCATGACACGCCACTTTGAATTTTCTGCCTTTAACTTTTTTAGGGCTGATTTTCTTTTTCTCCTTCTCCCAGTGCGGAATACTGAAAAGCACACAAAGCAATTGTTTCTCACATAAATCAACATAAAATGACCTATGTATTTTTTTCAGACTTGGCTAAGATTTTGGTATTTCCGCTTTGTTTTTGATGATATATATGTTTGCGTGTCTCTGACCGTGTTCTTTCTTCTTTGATCTCACAAAGACATTGTGGTGCAGTGTTTGGCACTCCTGCCGCACAGCTCAGGTCTCCATTTTTGGCCACCATAATCGGTCCAGTAAATTTGGCAAACATTTCCTTAGCCCTCAGGAACAAATTAAAGATGACTACACCATTATAATTCAATTCCAATTTAATTCAGATATTGCATCCCTACTGACTTCAATGCATTTCCCAGAGTTTGGTGATATTCATGAATGCTTCTGTGATTTCTCCAAACACGAGGCGAAGCAAACACTGCAGATTTCGCTCATCACTACCCTCCACTCTCACAATGGGCCAAATTAGAAGCAATAGTTGACCTACAGAAACATGCATGTCTTGGAATGTGGAAGGAAAACCTAAACACACAATTAAAACTCCCACAGACACTCAAAGAATGTGAAAACTGTGACCGGGCACATGATTTGAGCCCAGAATGCTGACTCTGTAAATCTGCAGTACTAGTTACTGCTCCATTGTGCCAAGCCCTTATGATTAAGTAATCTACATAAAATAACTTGACCTTCTTTAGGCATTATTTTTTATATGCTAAAGCATATTATTTTGCTTTGAATTTGTTTTACGGTCTGATTTTTTCTTACACTAGTTTCCTTATTTCACAAGTGAATTTAACTAGGTTTTAGTTATTACAGGAATAATGAATGGTTAAATTAATCTAATCATGTGTGCTGGAATAATCATATTGTAGGTTTTACCTATTGTGAATCAATACAATGAAAAGACTATTATTTCAGGTTATAATTCAGTACTTTATGTACTGATGAATAAAAATGCAATAGATTGACATCACTTTTAAATAGGAATTGTATCATTATTATAGAAAGGTCAATTGTATTGGGTTTAATTGACTTATAAAAGTTTCAATAAAATTCCAAGATTTAAGCAGACCTTGTACTGCCAATATGGCATTATTTAAAAAATACATTATTCTAATTTTATATTAGTTTTGTGCAATATGTGAAGCTTTGTGGCACAATATCCTTCACAGCTGCCTAGGGGCCTATGTGTATATCATAAACAGAGGTTTTGAGGGAGACCCTGTTAAATTGGGCACCTTTTCTGTACAATTGCTGCAGAAACACAGTATGAAGAGAATTTCCTTTTAAAAAGGATCAAAAAATACAGCTGGGCATCATTCAGTCCATGAAAGCTGTTGAGCGAAGACCAGCAGGAGATGATTGATGAAGAATAGCCTTCAGGGTTTGTTTTATGTATCTCTTTATTTCATGGCTGCAATTGGGACCTACAGAAGACACCTACAGTAAGAGGCAACAGAGATTCAAGTTAAATTTGAATGCTTAAGCAAACAGTAAAAAGTATTTTCTTTCTTTCTTTCTTTAAAATAGGATTAAAAATATCTGAAGAATGTGAGAAATGTTTGAGCACATTTGTGGTATAAAATTGTGTGAAATGGGAACATCATCAACTTAAATCATATTTGATATGTTCATTTATGAAATTTGCATATATGCTGATATTTTCCTAAATGTATACTTGTTCCTTTAATACTTACTTAATTTTTATATCCAGATTTTTGCTTGGAGTGTGCATGTTGTTCCTATTCGTTTTAACTAAAACCTTGAGTGGTATGGTGCTGCAGTGATTAGCTCAGTATAATTAATAGGTCTAGATGGAATCTAAATTATCCTGCGTTTCTGAGGGGTTTCGCTTGGTTCTTGTGTTTCAGAAATGTGTATGTTAAGGAAATGTAACCAGAAACTGTATGACTTTGAACATGCACTGTAGTAGATTGCCGTGCCACAGAGGGTTGGTTGCTCCAGCGCTCATTGGCCATAAAATGGAAAAGAAAGGTATAGAATATGGATAAATGAATTGGAGTTACAAAGAGGAAAATTCTGTTTTTCAACATTTAACTAATGTCATGGCTGTATTTTTTTTTTTTTTAGAAATTGTGTTCATCTATCACTTTTTAAGCTCTAAATGCAATTCATAAACTATATTCCTTTTAACACTGTTATTTATTTCCATCTGTTAAGTTTTAGTTACCATGCTCATATCTGCATGGCTCAACAGTATATATGGATACAAAATATCACAAAGTTAAACTGTTGCAGAAGTAAAAAATACAGACATCTGCTTTTGTCTGAAACTGTATATTTTTCACTATGCAAAACAACCAAGTGTAGATTTTTCTTAACATTTATAATATTGTTTATTTAATACCCACTTTGCTTCTCACAGTAAGTCGTGAGCAATGTTTTCCTGTAATGTTTTTAATTGATGTTGAGGACACATTACTAAGTTCTACTTTTTTCTGCACTTGTTTCAAGTTTTCACTTTTTCTTTATAACAAAGAGGACAGCAATATAACTCATTATTCTCAGCAATTTATGTCATCAGTAAAAAATGTCACTGTCTCATTGTCTTTTTTGTTTTAATTGTGAAACTATAATCTATATTATGTGGATGTACTCCCTTAAAGTGGGTTTGTTTCAAGAGTCTATGAGTACTTCTGTCAAAATAGAGTGTAACTTAATTACTCTGCATAATATGTTTGGTGTAAAATTGAAAGGGGCTTCTAGCCATTTATAATATCTGGATTTTTTAATACATGTTTGGGTTTCAACCTGCAGTAGATTAAGGTTACTCAAAATTTGTTTGCGATAAATATCTGTGCTAATTGTTATCCTTTTTATATTGTTGCCATAATATTTGTTATACAAATTCTAATTCTGTTACATTTACTGTATTTATTTTAGTGTCAGTGACAATTCAAAAAGTGTGTTGGCTTATAAACAAATATCAGGGTAATTTTAGAGCAATGTCTATGAGTTTTTGGTCTTGTATTTTTTATTTATGGCTTCTGTTCTTTGTTGTGATAATGTTTTGACATTGGTTTGTAGATGAGATCATCAGCATACTTTGTGGGTTTGTGTCATTGCCATTGTTGTCGTACATGTGCACATGAGTATATTAATATGAGTATATGGAATGTTAGGTATTATGTTTATAAATTAGTGTTGAAAGTACAGAGGCCTGAAAAATTTTTGAGCTACTACTGAAAACACTCCTCCAACAGGTTCTTTCTCTATATGTTGTTCATGTATGTGTTTTTGCTTTTTGTACAGTTGGTCATCATTTCTTAAACAGCAGTCTTATGATTTCTGGTTGTTGTATCTCACTGAGTGCAGACTGCTCAGTTCTTTTGTCTGCCACACAGGTCTCTAGATAGCAGCAGTCCAGGGGCCTCATGTATAACACCGCGTGTAAAACTCACACTATAACATGGCGTAAGCACAAAAGCGGGAATGTACGTATGCACAGAAAAATCCAGATGCAGGAATCTGTGCGAACGCAAAGTTCCACGTTTTTCCGCTACATAAATCCCGATCAGTGTGAAAAGTAACGCACGTGCACGCAGATGCTGTCCCACCCCAACTCCTCCTAGAAATATGCCTCTTTGAATATGCAAATCAATATAAATATTCCCTAACATTCAGTGTTCAGTGAAAAGACAATGGCAAAACCAAGAGGAAAAATAGAAAAATTTCAGCGAATACCAAGTGGAGGCAAGGAAAAACGTACTATTTGTTGGTTTAAACAGTGGTATAAACAAGAACAGGAAGCTGATTGAGTGACATAGCGTGTCGGAAAAACTCAAAAGCTCGAGTTCACAAAGTCGCACAGTGCCAGAAATAAAAAAGAAATTGCATATCAAAGTTGCCGTGAAAAGGCAAGTCGTAGCCCATAGTCTCAGTGTCATATGACAGCTTATTAGGGTACAGAGAAAAAAAAAGGCACACAGTGGGGAAAAAGCACAAAATGTCAACTCTAATCTCGAAATTTCCACTTTAATCACGTAGTTTATTTTGTCATTAAAGTAGAACATCATAAACTTCATCTTTAAATCGTTTAATTTACTAGTTTCTCAAATCCCATTGTAAGTAGTACGTTAAATACTTTGTTTTGTATTTGATCTTCTATGTGCTCTATGTGTGTGAATCACTACCTGCTTATTAAACATGTTATTAAACATGGTAACACGGTGGTGCAGTGATTGTGTGCGACCTTCGATAAAATAATTTATTGCAGCAGTACTGTCTCCTTCAAACGTACTAACCTCCAATTCCTGTCCTTCCTTTTCTTTCTCCAAATACCCAATCGCCACACAATCAGCTCTGTAATAGACGTTAAGCAATCTGTAAGCTTATAACGCTGATTCTTCAAAACTTTTAAGGAACATTGAAATATCTTCGTAGTACATGTTTAATTATTCTATCCTTCATGCCAGTCCCAGTGAAGCATACAGTGCAAGGCAGGAACAATCCGTGAACAGAGCGCCAGATCCTTGCTACCATAGCGACACCGTATCCTTTAATAATTAGCAATACAGATTATTTAAATAAAGTTAAAGTTTTATCTGTATAATATCCATCCATTATCCAACCCGCTATATCCTAACTACAGGGTCATGGGAGTCTGCTGGAGCCAATTGCAGCCAACACAACATATTTTGCTGCATTTCATCTTAAAAATATCGTCATCATATGTAAATACGCGTACTTTATAAAGTGACTCAGGTTGTGCAATATTATAACTGTATCACAAGTTTACAGTGAGGTGATTGTACTAATAAGTACAAACAGTTCTACAAAGAGCAGTTGATGGAGTGATTGATTGCGCTAAGAGCTCTTGGGATGAAACTGTTTCTGAACCGCGAGGTCTGCACAGTAAAGGTTTTGAAGTGTTTGCTGTGTGAGAAGCAGTTCAAATTGGAAGCATGGCTGAGGCAGCGTGTGCTTGATGCTGTATAGCGATATTTCTCTTTCCGATCAGCTGCTCCAAGTGGTGCAGTGAGAGTAATATGGAAAAAGATGATCCGCTGTGGCAAATCCTAACGGGAGCAGCTGAAAGAAGAAGAAGAAGGTGCAGTGAGAGTAACAACGCTAAAGCAGCTATGGTATTTAGAATAGTTTGACCATTCTGTGGACCATTATATTGTTACAAGTTAATTACAATCAGATGCATTAAACTAATAAACAATATGCAGTTAATTGCAGTGTATTTATAAAGCCGCGTCAGGGATGAGGATCTGGAAAAGAAAGATAAACCACACAGGAACAGTAACATTGCTTTGACGCTGGATGCCACCAGTCTGCAAAACCGAGCGGAGAACTTGCATATGATAGAGTATGAGGTACCATGGAAATGTGTGTGGCTTTACGCCAAGTTTAGGTTATATACATATCGAGATTTGAACGTGGAAACGTTTGTACGCAACATTTCTGTGCGTGCGCACTGTTTACACATGGTGCCCCAGGTCTGTTGAGTCAGTTTAGTGCAATTGTTGTGGCTTGCACAAGTATGTTCTCAGGCCACTGCCAATCGGGTGACACTATGTTTTATACTTTATGTGTTATCCCTATCAGTCTGTTATTACACCAGCAACTGCTTGTCATCTTCTTATCTGCATAGTTTTTCATGACAATATGCTGCCTATTCCTATCTGGACAACTGGGTAATTCAGACTTTGGTAGATACAGCTGGTTGATCTTACTTTTGTAATTCAGCAATTGGCGAACACTCACCTATTGGTAAATACCTCATTCTTGTTTTTCAATGAAATTGGCCAACCCACTTTATCAGCTGCCGTTACTGCCTTTCCTGCTTGGCCACTTTCTCAAGAGGTGAAAGATTTTAATTTATACTGCACAGTATTTATTTATTTGATGGATTTGTCTTATTGTAGTTAAGTATTCCTTGTTCTAATTTGGCAAGTCACACAATTATTTTCCCAAAATTGATCTTCCCTGTATGTCATTTGTCTTTCTGGTTTTGATCCTGTTTTCCCCGACACACTGTTCAGGTTTTGCTCTTTTGAATATTTTTATGTGAATGATTTTGTGGAATAACTCACCTGACATTACCTCTGGCTATGATTTCATCGTTAACTGTTTTTTTCTCAAAATTGTTGTTTATTACTAAAATTATACAACAAACATACAACTAACAAGTGTCTTAAAATGTATGTGCACTCTCTACATGTTAACTTCAAACCTTACAAGAGATGAGACTACATATGCATGTCTCAGGTAAGCTTCAAATGCTGACTTTCAAGTTTCAAGTCAAGTCTTAAACTACAAGGGTTACATTCAAGCAGGTCAAGCCAAGTCGCTGGATTTAATCAAGCAATTTAAGTTAAGTTTCTAGTTTTATTAAAGCAAATATAGTCAAGTTATCGTTGAGAAGACAAATAAAAAAGTGTTTACATTTTCACCACTGTCTGCAATTAATCTAATTATGATAATGTGTGAGATATAGTTTTTCTCAGAGAAAGCCATTCTTAGTAAGAGGTAACAGTGACTGGTATATAAAGTAATTGTTTTACATTGAAATAATCTGCATATACGAGGTGTGGCAGAAAAGTAATGAGACTGGCAACACTGCAAGCGATCTGGCAACGCTGCGCTGTTGTCCTTGATAGAGCATGTGTATCAGTACCCTCCCATAGCTCAGTGCGAGTTTCAACTCCTTCCGTTAACTACGTGATTTTTGTGACTGCTATCAGCGAAGTTGTGTTTTTGGTTGTGCGTCACGCAAAATGGAACAGCGGAATTTGGAGCAACGTTGTGCCATTAAACGGCAAGTGTGACGTTTGAAAAGTTAAAACAGGCCTATGGGGAACATTCTTTATCCCGAGCTCAAGTTTTTCGGTGGCACAAATCATTTTTGGAAGGCAGAAAACACGTTGAAGATGAACACCGTTCAGGGAGGACTTCAACTTCGAAAACCAATGAAAACATCGAACGGTGAACACTCTTGTGAGATCAGACCGTCGTTTAACATTAAGAATGTTGAGTGAACAATTAAATTTGAACAGATTTACCGTTCATCAAATTTTGACTGAACATTTGCACATGTGAAAGGTCTGTGCCAAAATGGTGCCAAAAAACTGCCCTCTCCATAACAGAATTTTTGACCTCAAAAGGCATTCCTGTGGTTCCCCAGCCCCCTTATTCACCTGATCTCAGTCCGTGTGACTTTTTCCTTTTTCCTAAACTGAAAAATGTCCTCAAAGGACGTCATTTCGACTTTAAAAAACATCCAAAAGAGTGTAACGGACATGCTGAAGACCATACCGGTTAAAGACTTCCAGCGCTGCTACCAACAGTGGGAACAACGTCTCCATCGGTGTGTAGCTGCCCAAGGGAACTACTTTGAAGGGGATAACATTGATGTTTGAAAAAAATAAAAACTTTGGTAAATAAAAAATCAGTCTCATTACTTTTCTGCCACACCTATTATGCTATCAATGTTCGGTTCCCTCATAAATATGCTGTGTCTAATATAATAGTGTTTAAAGAGAATACATTTTGAAAAGCTATGTTGCTTCCGAGTATACTTACATAATCAACAGTCACTTTAAAATAATTTGTTTACATAATCTTGTATATTTATTAATTAAGTATTTCAACAAACTCCCATCTATTAGAATACATTGCATCACACTTATGTGTGAATAACATGGCTATATTATCACCCCTCCATGGCCAAACACCTGAGGCCTCATGCATAAAACTTGCTTACACTGAAGAACATACGTAAGCCTATTCTTATGTGAAAGTCAAAATTTATAAAACACAAATTTGGCATTGAAATTGACTTAAAGATACGGCAAGTTTCAACCTTCTAAAAGTCCAACACAGGCTTTTTTGGTTTTGGCATTTTAGCCACTCAAGCCAGCAGGACCATGAAGTGAACAGAAAACCTAATTTTATTGTACATGTCAGTGACACGTCAGTTAAATTCAAATGTTCTTGAACTAATTATATCACAGTTAATTGACATTCTTCCAATGCAGGTGTCTTTATTGTTGGTAATATCACTTAATGAATGCACTTAATGTTAATTGCGTTTAGTGTTTAACCTATTTTGTCTATAAAAAGTGTGTGCTTTATGTTGTACAAAATAACTGGCAATGTCAGCGTTAGCACTTTTGGAGGACTTTTTGACTCATGATGATGACTGGTTTAACAGCTGTGTAAAAAACAAAACGAGACAAGCATAAAGGTTTGGGGTTTCCGTCCCCATATACTGCAAGGATGCAAGGTCAGTCAATTTGCACATACAACACAATAGACAAATGAGGAGTTGGCAGGCGGCCAATTTATGAGGTGGGGACGGAAGTAGACAGGCGGAATGCTGGGAAGTAGCCGTGGTGATGGATGGTAGTAATGACGTCATCAGGAGTGGACCAGAGGGAAGGAAGGAACACGGAAGTGGCTGGTTTCTTTAGAAGTCCGGGGTAAACTCATGGCGGTGGTGCTTCGTTCTTTCTGAGAAAATAAAGAAAGAAACGTTAGTACCCCGTTGTTGTCCCCTGGCACGATATGTTGCAGTGCGCATCGGGTCTTTAAGCGGCTAACCTATGTGCTCGTGTGTGACATGACCTCCCCCTTCTGCCCAGAACCATGGGGTCGGGGGACCCGAACCGAGAGGTCGTGAACCTGTGAGAGAGCATCAGCGTTAGCTTGGAGGTTACCTCGACAATAAGTGACGGTGAACTTATATGGCTGCAGGTCCAAAAACCACTTGGTGACTCGAGAGTTTGACTCCTTATAAACAGCCATCCACTGGAGGGCAGCATGGTCTGTCACTAGGGTGAACTCCCGGCCCAACAGGTAGTACCGCAGATGACTTACTGCTCACTTGATGGTCAAAACTTCCCGTTCTACCGTTGCATACCTTGTCTCGTGGTTCAACAGTTTCCAGCTCAGGTAAATCACGGGGTGCTGGACACCATCGATGCTTTGGCTCAGCACGGCGCCTAGACCTGTGTCAGATGTGTCGGTCTGGAGAAGAAAGGGAAGAGAAAACTCGGGAGTTCTCAAAACAGGTGCTGTTGTGAGGGCCATTTTTAAGTCACTGAATGCCCGTTCTGTCAAGTCATCCTACATCACATGAAAAGGGGCCCTTCTCTTTGTCAGATCAGTGAAGAGGGTGGCTCTCTCGGAAAACCGAGGTACAAACCGGCAGTAGTAACTCACCAGTCATAAGAAAGCTTGAACTTGCCTCTTGGTTATTGGACGGGTCCATTCAAGGATCTCTTTGATTTTTGAACACTGTGGTTTCACCAGCCCCCCTTCCACCAGGTAGCTTAAATATTTCGCCTTGTTCAATCCAAAAAAACATTTCCAGGGATTGATACGTAGCCTGGCTTTCGCTAGTGTCAGGAGGACGGTGTAAACCTGCAGCACATGCTTCTCCCAGGTGCCGGAAACAATAACTACGTCATCGAGGTAGGTGGCACAGTAGGACTGGTGGGGCCTTAGCACTCTGTCTACCAAACACTGAAAGGTCACTGGCGCCCGGTGTAGTTCAAATGGAAAAACCTTGTATTGCCAGTGTCCGCTAGGGATGCTAAATGCTGTTTTTTCTCTTTCAGATGCCTTAAAGGAATTTGCCAGTATCCCGTAGTCATGTTAAGAGTAGTCAAATAACGGGCCATCCCCAGCTGCTCAAGGAGTTCATCCACGCATGGGGTAGGCATCGAAATTGGAGAGTTGATTGAGACCTTGAAAGTCATCAGGGAAAGCAAGCAGAGATCAAAAGACAATTTGCAGCATATACTGATTTTCCTACTGATTGTTTTCTTGCTGATTACTGATTTTCCAAACATGTTTCAATAAAGACAGTATCACAGAATTAATTGCCTTTGTAAACAGAAAATACCTTCATTTAATTAATATACAACTAATATGTGATGCTCAAATGTGTCTTACTAAAGTTGTTGTCCAGTTTAACCCATGATTCCTTAATTTTATCAGATAGTAGTGTGTGAAGGAGACTCATAAGAAGTAAGCCTCATTGACAGGATTACAACTAAGTTTAGTATATAACAGACAACTTGTATAACCTTTCTTTCAGATGAGAGTATATAAAAATTGAAGGTTACAAAAGATAAAAGATGTTAAATAAAACAATACACGTAATCTAGCAAAAATGTAATGACATGCCAGCTGTAGTTTTTAATGTACAGCCTTTGCCAGTGCTTAGCTTGTGTAATTTTTGATTTTAGTCGGCAGTATTTTCTTGTCTTTCGTGAAAATAAAAATCAAAACAAAGTTGCCACGTTACAATTAAATAACAATGAGGTTCGAGAACTTATGCTCACCACACTGGCATGCAGGCAATAAATAAAAGAGTTAAAGCAATTTTACTCAGATATCACTTAGTTTACATTAACCATCTAACTGCCTTACAATCTGAACATTATCTACTTCTTATGACCTAGGTAAGCATAATGTAACCTCTCAGCTCTTCAAAAAAAATCTAACTGCTGCAGCTACAGATGAGGCTTCAAGGTTGTCCATATCATCAGTTGCCTTAAATAGTGTTTAGTGAACAGTACTTATTTGTCTTCACCTACTGTATATGATAAAGCTCTCATGATGCATTCTTTTGCAGTATCTCTTTGCATGGCTTGGTGGCAGGACAGATACTCACTTGGATCGGCAGTTCACAGAGATGGAAAAACAAGTGAACTGTGTGTCGCACTCACACCCATTATGAGCAGTGGGTGACTTGAATTAGGTGGGAGCGTGAGGATTGTGGTTAGAGAGGGGCAGCATGAAACGGAGTCAATGGAGCTGACATGCTGCTGAGGAGATAGGCAGTGGGTTCTGTGGCTGAAGTGGTACATTAGTTGGAAAAATTACATAATAAATCATAATATTTGGGACCAGCTCTCTAGGTGATGTACCTTTCTTTATGAATCTTAATATAAGTTGTTGCTGTGTCTGGGATTTTTTTACCATCAGATACTGCAAGTGGCCGTTCCATTCTTTGCAGTGTAGTTTGTAGTAAATTGAAAACATTCAAAGTTTATAATCGCAGTGCTGATCGTTCCATTGCTGATGCCCTCCAACATGCTGATTAGCTCTTATAATTTATGCAGGTATGAAGAATATTTAAATGGAATTAAAATTAAAAGAATGCAATTTGAAAAATAACAATTATGGCACTATAATGTGAGACTTTGTAAGTCATTTATCTTAATTCTTAGTTAAGTTGCAAGTCATCAATAAGCAAGTCTAATTCAAGTCATTTTGTAAAATATTTTCAAACAAGGCACAAGTAAGAAAAATTAACAATTGAGTCTGACAAGAGTCAAGTTATGCGACTTGAGTTGCCCACCTCTGATAGATACTGTAGAAAGCTACCAATCGCTTGCATTGGTAAATGACGCTTTTTTTTACTGATATTATGTTATGTGTATTTCACTGGTGATGGCATTTTTTTGTGCTGGTTAAACTACAGTACATAGTTAGCTTGTGTGTCATGTTTTAATAGGTGGCTGAAATATGATGTTCAGTTTACCTCCTAGGCAAGCAAGAGCAGTTACTGGTATTTGATGGTCTCCTCTAAGAAGATATGCCTTAATTACGCAAGCCTCAGATATTTTTCTGGTTTTGTTGTAAACTATTGAATAAAACCAAAAAATTCATAGTAAATGAATTCTGTCTCCATCTAAAAACAGTTTTTGGCCTTTTATAACTTGATGCTGACTTTTGTTGAAATTAGCCTTGAAAGAATTAATATTCTATGACCAGCGTGGAAGCTCGTCTAAACCAAGAAGCAAGAGTCTATAATAAATTTTTATCCCTATCCACATAGAAAGCTTTTATTTAACAGTTTAGTGCTTAAAAAAGAAAGTTATTTTACATTTTCAGCATTGTATTGGAAAAGGACTACTAAACAGAGATATACTTAAAAGGAAGCCAAAAGTCTTCTGTCCAATTCTCACTTAGCAGAAAGACCTCTTAAATTGGTAGTATGGTATGTCAGGGGGCATTGTTTCAGTTAAGTTCCGTCCTTTGTCATGGTCATAGGTGAATTGCTTTTTTTTTTCTTTTCTACCCTTTTATTTCCATTTTAGGTTATATGCTGAAAGGAACAGTCTATTATTTCAACTCTCCAGCATCATGAGCTGGTATATACTGTATATATTGTGCCACTCCTGTGCACATTGGGGACAGTTTACAGGCTCAAATAGTGTTATTGACAACCAGACCGGGAGTTGGCACTCTTACCTGATCTTCTCTCATCTTATTCCTCTGCAGACCAGCCAAAGACACTGACTCTTAATGACATTACCATTAATTCACCTACTGTTGACATCACTTCTGGCCAAACCTAATTACATCATTTCAGCTACCCAGAATTCCCCTTCCTGCCACATCAGTTTTTGTTCTGGCTGTCCTGATTCCACCTCTTCCTCTCTCCTTGGTCAGTTCAGTTGTGAACTCTACTTTTTTAAAGATGTGTTTCTTTTCATTTGCTGATTTTTCTGTATTTGAGGTGACCATCCCCAAAACATTTTCTGACTGCTGCCTGATTTTGTAAAATATATACATATATAATTCATATAGCAGGATTCACTGTGCTTGTATCTCACTTCACACATGGATTTGGACAATGCAGTGATACTTCATATGTACTGATTACTGACAAATAAGTAGAAAAAGGCCAATCAAGTTTATAGTTACAGGAGTCAGAGCCCATCATGCTATGCCTTTAACCAACCCTGTAATGATGCACCATTCATCTGAAAACCTTCTACCTGTTGTGCATATAGGTGTAGTTGGTTTTTCAGCACTCATGATACAATATGAAGTTAAAGAAACATACCTTTGCTCAATCTTGATCATGATACAGTTGTTGTGTTCTTTGTTATTTATGTACTATGTATGTACAAGATTCCTTGAGCGATAACAACAGTAATAATGTTTAATTTTTATTGCAAAATTCTTTCTTTGTAAATAGTACAGAAGGGACTGTCCAGAACTTTCGAGTCCACAAAGAAACATGTGCCAGACATCCCATATTTTTTCCTCATTCACCCTTTAAAAGGCTGCTAAATAGGAAATCCATTCCCGGAAGGGTTTATCCATTCCTGGGAATTTGACACAGTGCACGGGCATCTCACATGTGAACGGTTTTAGAACGACCGACACTTATTTTTAATAAAACTACTGCAATATGTTGACACCAATAAAAGACTAATCTTATCTACAAGCAGTTCATGCTGTCATATAAGTACATGTATCTAGTTCAGGGGTGCCCACACTTTTTCGGCTTGTGAGCTACTCTTAAAATGACCATTATGAAATAATCTTCCTTCATTACAAATGCTATATTATATGTATATTGCATAGTTTTACTGTCAAATAATGCAAAGAGTACGCGACACGTGTTTCGCCCTAACTCTGGGCTCATCAGGTGTATACATTCACTGCACCCCCTCTCAGGAATTGAACCTTGGAGGTCAGCGTCAGAGGCAAAGCTATGGCGTGTGGTTCATTTATTTGACAGCATGTAGATCGGTGTATTTACATTCATGGCATTCGAAGTCTGAATCACAATCTGATTGTATGGGTGCATGTGGGATGACCAGTATGTTGGAAGGAAAGAGAACTCAGACTGGCCTCCCTGTATGTCAATCAAGTGGCAAATGCCATAGGGAGGATAAATGATAGACTAACGTTTAAAAAAAAATTTTTTTGAATGCAACGCGATCTACCTGATCAGATACTGATACACTTGTTCTAAACAACGCCCTCACCTGCCGTTGCTCTGAAACACCGCCATTTCAACTTTTACTGATGCATCCAGTTTCTTGTCATTATTCTGTGATGGCAAATTTCTTGGTACAGATAATGTGGATGCAACAGACTGACGTATTTTAATTTCAAGTTGCTGTTCAAAGCTGTTGTCTGACACAGATCAATAAAGTCTGCCCCGTCCCAGCATTAATAAGCTGCCGAGTGCAGACTCCTTCCAGTCCTCTATACTCAGTCTGAGTTGGAGCCGGGAGACTGACGACTGCTGCTGGTTGATTGAAACAATCTGCAAAACACTACACCGTGGCCCAAAAAACCATGCCACTTAATTATTTTTAACTATAACTCTGTTATTTCTTGATCAATTTTTACACTTTTACATGCTATATATGTGAGCTTGGCCATTCCCAGTTTCCTGGTAATTACAGCAGTTTCATTCCCGGGAATGAAAAATGTCCGGGAATCCCGGGCTCCCGGTAATTCCCTAATGCTAAAGGACTTCCTCCACTCAAAAATAACACAAAATAAAACAATATCCAATTCATCCATGTTCATCAACACTCTCAGCAGCTCCAGGGGATAAAATCTAGAGTATGTGCACCTCCATCTCACCTCATTCAGGTATCTCAGGAATATGTGTGGTACACTCCTCTAATTGGCAGAGTCAACCTCAGTCTCGAAGACAAGCTCTCCTTTCCCCTGCAGACGTCCACTCTCCAATTTTATAAACCCCATATCATATTTTTCATCTCACTTATCGCCTTCCATTCACCGTCATCACTGTTTGCTCTACGTGTCACAAACGTGGAAGAAAGCCATTAAAATCCATGCTCATGTACGCACTAACACAGACACTCCAAATCGGACCACTCTCTGGTAAGTAGCCTTTTCTAATTCATGGGCTCTCCTAACTCACACTGATTTTTTTTTTTTAATTTCCTTTGCAGTTTGACATCTGTTATCAGATGCCTCCACACATCCCGACTAAGGACGAGTGAAGTAACACCCCTCTACTCGCACTCATATCTCCGCCATGGTTGTGTGTAGTTGAGCAGTTGCATTACCATTTCCCATTCTAATGGAGACCTCTAGGCACTACCTTTAACCTCTCAAAGAAACTGCCAACTGTTTACCCCCTTGTTTACTTTTATAAACAGCTCCACTCTCATTCATCATACACACGTACATAAGCAGGCAAACACTGCCACAACAGGGAGTTTTATCACAGGATTACCAAATTATGGAATGAGCCATTGTAATGAGTTGGATCCAATCAGGGAAGGGCTGGGAAATAAGCGTGAACCATTCAGAGAACAATTAGAGTATTGTTTTGGTAAACTGTGTTTATGCTTATCCACACCAAAACTCTGTTTTCAGAAATATACAGCTTTAGGGAGCATTTTTAAATCTTCATTTTTAGGGGTCAATAATAACGGTGTTGTATGAATGAAAGGCAAAAACTGGGATAAATGTATTCATTTGTAAATGAAAATGTGTTAGTGTGGACAGAGCTTTATTTAGGTTGTGAAGTTTAAAATAACGATGAATAAATAGTTCAACTAACGATACAACAATGACCTAAAAATGGAGAACAGCAACCCCACTCTAAAATTTTACCAGCAACAAACAGATGATTTCCTCAAGAGGTTTCAGGTGGCAGTGGAAAGGAGGACCAAGATAATTAAAGAGCATTATGCAAAGAGTCCAAAAAATCTACAAATATATTTCCCAGCACATTACAAGGTTGAATAATGAAGTCAGGCAACTTGACAAATTCATCAAGCTCAAACAGTCTGAGAATTGTGTCGACCTTCAGTTTACTGTTACCCAGATACTAAGTGATCAGAAAAATAAATCAAGCAAAAAAACAAAGACTAAGAAGCCTGTCTGGAATTCAAACATTTAGCTGACCATAAATAATTCAGGTTTCTATGATATTGTGAAATTCTGGGCCACATCCTCTAACTAATGAAGCAATTCCTTCAATGTTAACTTAATGGATAATAATTCACAATAAATATTGTCCATTTTGCTATTTTGCTCCAAAGCCAATAACTTGTCTTAAAAATAGGCATAGTAATGCAGTGTACCACTATCAGAGAAGTGCTAAGATAGCACATTTCCAACACCAACACAGGACAGATCATCCTCCACTTGAAAAGGTAAAGAAATAGCAGAATGATACAAAATAAGAACAGATCTAAACCTGGTCTTCAGACTATTAAAAGCCAACCAAGCTTCAGGAAACCAAAAGGTTTTTACATGTCTTCTTAGTAAGCGCAGTGATAGGAGCAATCAGGGATGAACAGTCTTTAGCAAACTAATGGTAGAGTTCTGAGAACCCCGCAAAATGCTGCTCTTGCTTCACATTGCCAGGAAGTATCCAAATTTATTAAAGTTAAAACCATTTCAGAGCCTCTTTCAATACCACAGGGATTTACACTACACCCCAAAAACAATAGTGAATTTTGATGAAATTCACCTGAGAAGTTAGCTGAAACATTTTACACTCATGCTGTCTTCTTTCATTTTACTTGTTTCATTTGTGCCCTGGAGATTCAGTGAATGGCGGCTTTGAAAGTTGCCCAAAATTATTGTGATATCACTCACATCCAGAAGTAAAATCATAGTTGTTGTGCTAAGTAAAAGAACTAACAACTGTGAATGTTGGCCCGGACACAGACAGGCAGACATGTTTAATTCACCCCACACACGTTTATTCTCCATATTTACAAATAATAAAGTACTCACACAAACCCCAAAAGTCCCCAAAGTCCTGGCCACAAATCAATGTCTTGACTTCTTCAGGCCGCCTCCTTGCCTCCTCCAAGACCTTGTCCTCTTCCACCTGACTCTAGCCATTGTATGAAGGGAGGCAGCCCCTTTTATATTCCCCTGGATGTGTTCCAGGTGTGTTCCGGCAATCTTCCACCGACACGCCCCAGTGTGACGGAAGTGCCGGCTGCATCCCTAGAAGCACTCCAGGTGTCCCTGCTCCTCTTCCCCCCCAGCACTCTGGGTGTGGCTGAAGTGCTGAGGTCCAGGGCTCCAAAAGCATAGGGGCACCCCCTGGCGGTGACCACGGGCCCCTACAGGGTTGAGCTTCAAAGCTCTGTACCCGTGGCCCCCTATAGGTACCAGGGCGATCGCCCCCACATGGTCTGGGGAAGGCGTAAGCCCTCCTCCGGTCCTCCTGGGAGTCCCAGCTGGGTCGCCCCCCCAGCCATCTCCGACACAATGTCAGTCAAAGGTCAAGTCAGTCAAAATCCCAATGAGAAATCCCAAAATATATAATCCAAGAGCAGAAACAAAATATCAAAAAATAGAAAAATCGAAGGGAAACAGTACTTACAATAGTTCCTCCAACTTAACTCAATGATTCACTGAAGGCCAATTTCCCAGTCTCACATATAAAAGCTGAGGATGGTCATTCAGCAGTGATGTTAAAGTGGCTCTGCCTCTGCAAATCCACCATCACAGGAGGGTGTAAGAGGTAAATGAACATAAAATGTACAGGTCATAATGGACATGTGAAAGGCAGAGTGAGCCTTCATCTAATGACATATGGTCCAATAAACTTGGTGTTAGCTTATGAATTGGAAACCTCAGGTAGATATTTTGAATAGTGAGCCATGCTTTTCCCGACATTAAAGTGATATGCAAGTATCCATTTATGATCAGTGAAATATTTAGAACAGAGGACTGTCTCCTTTAAATTGCCTTAAGCTAGAAAAGTATTCAGACACAGTCAGCAAGAAAGATAAAACTGAAGGAGGTTACAATAAAGGAGGGCTGAAAACCAAACAGACATTTAAAATTTGACATCATTAATACCAAATGATATAAAGTATTTTTGGTAGATTCAGCCAGAAGTAAAAGGACTGACCATTTATCTTGGCAAGAATTGACCATGCAGCCAAGAAATTCCTCAAGGTCTCTATTAACTCACCTATCCTCCAGATTGCAACCACAGGTAAAGTTAATAAAGCAACCAAACTTCACAAAAGAGCATTTAAAATCTTGACACAGATTGAGGATCATGATCTGAAATAACAGAGGACAGCAAACCAAGTAAGGTAACCTTGAGCATGGGAAAGGCGTTATAAATAAAATGTTTTATTATTATTCTGACCAGAAAGATATCTGCTAATGCTTTAACAGAACTTAGACTTTTCAGAGGTATAAAATGTTCATATTTAGAAAATCGATCCACAACCACTAATATACTTGTGAATCCTTTAGGTGAAGGAAGATCCATGATAAAGTCAGTAAAGATCTCATCTCAAATCCCAAAGTCACAAAGGAATGGGTATAGGCTGAATCAGACCATTAGGCAAATCTAAAACAGACTTAACTCAACAGCAGATTTCACATGTGGCAACATACTCATGGGTATCCCTAACCATGTTTCTCTACTAAAAACATAGGTGAAGGATGGCCTTTGTTTGAATAACTCGACAGCAGACCAAATATGAATTAGCTATTGAAAATTTGAATCTTTAACTCAGAAGGAACATATAATCTTTCCTCGGGATTTCTTTTCCAGTTTAGGAGTGTCACACTGAACCACCTGCACTTGACTCAATAAACCTATCGTGGAGAGCATGATAGTTGCACCCAAAAATTTGTCTAATGGAAAGGTGGGTTCCAGTGCAAACAGTTTTCCCAATTTGTAGTCCCCAGATTTATAAGAAAGGGTGAGGTCAAACCAACTAAAAAGCAGTGCCCACAGAGCTTGGTGAATATTCAGCCACTTGGCTGACTTTAGATAGGATTTTAATGGTCAGCATATACGATAAACAGAAATCTGTCACTTTCCATCCAGTGTCTCCATTCCTCTAATGCTAACTTAATGGCCAGTGCCTCTCAATTCCCTACATTACAGGTCCACTTTGCGGAAGTAAATTATTTAGAATAAAATGTACAAGGGTTCAATAAACTTTAGGAGTTTCTGAGTGAGAATAGCACCCTCTCCTAAACTAGATGCGTCTACTTCCTCTATAAATTGTTGGATCGCTATTAGGATGTTGTCATTCAGGGTGGAGGCAAACAATTGTGTAAAGCAATCAAAAGTGAATTGTGCCTCAGAAGTCCAATCAAATATTATATTACTCTTTCTTGTGAAAGATGTTATAGGAGAAGGCATGAAGCTGATTGTTTTTAATAAATCCTCGGTAATAATTGCAAAATCAATGAACACTCGGAGCTTGTTTTAACACTCGCAAGTGAGTTTCAAATAATCATCAGAGAATTCTTGGAATTGTCCATTGTAAAACTGATTTTTTTTTTATTTTATGTTTGAGACATAAACCTCCGTTTCTGTGGAATACACATAACTCAAGTTTAACATATAAATGATTTTCCTGCAAATGTCTATGGACTTTTTAAAAATGTTTGAAGTGAGTTTTGAAAACCTTAGAAAATATCAGTATGTCATCAACAAACACTTGATCATAAACATCCAATAAATCACTGAAACTGCTGTTTAAAAGGGACTGAAAAATTGCTGGTGCACTGGTTAATCCATAGGGCATTAACCTGTAGATGTAATGTCTGCTAGAGGTAATGAAGATTGTTTTCCACTTGTCCCTCTCTCTAATTCTAATTCAATTTTATACAATTTAAAGTTCTGTTTTGTAAATACTGTAGCACCAGCATAAAGTGCCTATATGGATTCTTTTCTCTTTAGATTGCACTTTTAGACAGCTTGCTGTCCTGAGAAGGGCTTCTTATTATTGCCACACTGTTTTTAGAGTTAATTTACAACTTTGCAGGATTGTCCTTTTCCAGGGGCACCTAACAGCTGGATCTGAAACTGCTCATTTGCATGATGAAAAGCCAGCCCACACTGTTGGTGTCCGAACCCCAGGCTGATGCAACACCACTTCATCAAGTAAATAGCTCAAAGGCTTGGTAAATTCATTGCAGTTTCAATGTTTTATGTTTATTGGGTTTTTTTTTAACACTAAAATTGGCAGATAGCAATTGTATCTGAGTAGGGGGGAAACACATGTGTGGCTCAGTCCTGGAATTTGACTATGTGAGCATTTTGTCTTCAGGTGCATTTGCATAAAATTCAAAAGCATCTACTGTTATCATAATGTCTGTCTGTTTTGTCCATATTATACAACTAAGAGTGCATCTATGTTACTGAAATTTGTTCTTGAAGTAAATTAATTAAAGAACTCAAAATGTTATTAAGAATTTTATTAAGATTGAATAGAGCATGTTGCACAGATTTTTGAAATTTAAAAGGTGTCAGAGAATTTTCAAAATCTTCTATCTCAAAACATGACAACATTCTCTGAGACCTCAATTGCTTATTAGTTTACTATTTCAAATTTACCTTGAAGGATGTTATTTCAGCTTGTGTATTTTCCTCTTTTACATGTAGGATAGCTACTTTTGATGGCAAAACAAATCCCAAATGCAAGTTAGTGTAATGTCGCCTTACAATTTATTTCATTAGATGCATGCCAACATGATGACAGTGTAGATTTCATCTCTCCATTAGGTATTTATTTCAAACATGTTATATTCAAGAAAGTTAAAGCCCAATTAGCTATACACCCTCCACAAATAACAATTAACAATAGTATGTCAAGCGATTAAATATTAAATATTTATATTACTTTGGTTGTCTTTGAATGCTATTCCAGCCAGCAGAAGCCTACAGTATTGGGTCCCATTTAGCTACAGGCTATTAAGAAAGATGTATTTTTATGGACTCTGCTAATACATGTAATTATATTCTGTTATCACTATGATATCTGAATATGACTCATAGTCACAAAAATATATAAGGAGCAAAAATATGATACCTCTGTCTTTGGAGAAGTAAATAAACAAAAATTAAAAATGCTTCAGTTTTCAAAACAGCTAAATAATGTATCTATCACATTGCCTACATATTCTAATTTGATTCATTATACAGTATTATCCTGTTTCTCTACTTTGTTCTTATACTCCTTTTTTATGAAAAAGGCATTTATTTATCTGTCCATTTTTTGGGGGATTTGGTGTGTATAATGGCCAACATGTGACAACTATGACTAAGTATAAAATAATTTATATCATACGCATTTCTAGCTAAAAATGCATAAAGGAAAATTCTTTCTGGGAACACTGAATATGCAGTTACCTTTTGAAACAGCCATTAAATTAAGATTTCATAGAAATCCATTGATTGATAATTTATATTGCTAGATGTAAAACTCATTTTTTCCTTGTTAAAGGAAATCTCTACATTTAAAGCAAAGACTGTAACATTGTGCTATGAAAAAGCACACACACACAATAGGCACCCCTCTCAAGGGTTAAAACGAAGATCAACAAAACAGAAACATTAGTACTGACAATACAATTCTGCCTCATATTGTAAATTCTTCAGGCATCTGCTAATGAAATATATCAAAATTAGTAACTATTTATAATATATTTAGCAAGAAAAAGAAATAGCCAATGTGATGGCTGAGTCTCTGAGAGATTCTGTATTTTTAGTACCATATTTGTGAAAACAAAGGCAAGTTCCTTTGTACATAAACATTAAAAAGGTCTGTAAAATCTAAATTTACAGACTGATTATCACATCTAAAAATACTTTAAAAATAGGATGACAAGAATATAACACTTGACATCTGAAAGATAAAATTAAGAATATTTTAGATTTTATTTTTTATCCAATCTTTCATAGTTTTCATTTGCTTATTTTATGCCCTAAGGTACTGTAACTGTAGTTTCCCTTCCCTGGCAGTAATGCACTTAAAGTGATTCATCATGCCTCTCATTACACAGTGATAAGAAAGTGATCATGTTGTCTTAACCATGACATTAGAAATACATTGGCTTGCTATCATGAAAATTACTTGGGAATATTAATGAGTTTGTGACCAATGTGATGATCTTAGTAGCAGGAAAAGCGCATGTGTTAAGGAGGATCAAAAGCATGGCTGTAAATGTTCACATGATCAAATATCCCCTAGGATATTCACTTCACAGGAATATTAAGCAACCTTTTAGAATGCAGCTAACACTGCCAGGATTTCATTACAATCAATATGTTTTCTGCATTTCAAACAGCCACATCACTAAATTAAGATTTCATAGAAACACAGTGATTGAGAATTTATATTGTTAGAATTAATTGATTTTGAGATGAGAAAGTGAAACACTCGAATCCATTTTGTGGTGTTTGTCCGTTAGCAATAATGATGTTAATTTAATGCTACGAATATACTGTACTACATTTTATGTCATCCTAGCATGATCACTTTCAAATGTTGAGATTTACTATTACAGTACTTATTACTCCTTATTTCACACATATTGAGTGTATAGCATTGTTGTACAGTGCTAATTACATGCAAATATTATAAGACTAAATAAGCAAACTATGCAAATGCAGTCTATTGGTTTCTTGTGTTTAGTAGCTGCATATATTTGAAATGAACACCACAGATTACATTAGGTACCCGTGCTAGTCCAAATGAAAAACCCCAGCTGAGATATATACTGCACTTTGTAGACATGTTACACTTGTTAAACATCTGTGCAGTACTCCGCATGAACTACAGGTCTCTAAATATAGTGGATCCGTAAAACACACTGTATAATTTATGCACCGTATACACACACACACACTTAAAGTGACAGGTTAAGTGCCTATTTAAGATTGGTGAATTTCCTATAAATCTATTTTATCCATGCATCCATTTGTTAAAGAGACACAGGGGCCTTCAATACATGCTGTCAACATTTGGGTGCAAGGTAGGTAATACCCTCACTCTCTAGTTCAGTTAACATGAATATGGACTATTCCAAATAAGCCTGTGTAGGAAAACATGAACACTATACTAAAGTGCTCATATATGAACCCAGGACACTAAAAGGAGGCACTTTAAGGACTAACAAAAAGCCACTTCTACAAAGTGGTATGCTGACTGTATATCTGTGGCAGAACTCATGTTGCTACTTGGGGCAATTAATTTATTCTGAGGGATAATTGCTCCTTCCCTCTATTCTTTACTTTTTTTTTTTCTTTTTCTTGAACCTTATTAGGGATTTTTTCCTTGTGGATCAAAATCCACTATCTATTTACTCACCCTGCTTTTTCCGTCATCTATGTAGATTAAATACTTTCCAGCCTTTTCCCCTCTTTCCTTGAAGCTAACTAGCAAACTGGTGCCCACAAGTAGTCTTTGTGTGTGGCCCATATAGCTTTTATATTAAGACAGTACATTATTTACCTAAATGCATGGGTGGAGTTTGACATTTAGGCTTGAGGGGGCCAGATGAACTCTAAATTGTACTGCTACATATTTACATCATATTCGATGTTAAGTCAAGTGAAGTTGGGGAGCATGCACTGGTACAGTGTGTTGCCACAACCACTACACAACAAAACAACTCAGGATCCCGGTTTGCAACCCCCCAGGCAGACACGCAGTCCAGTCTCAACCTCCGGTAAAGACCCTCTATCTGCTGCAGCCAGGTGTTACATGGGCAACCTCTTGGCCTGGTCCAGCCACTCGGGTCCCCAACAATGAGGATCTTACGAGCCAGATCACCCTCAGGGAAACGTGTCACAAGGCCATAGTGCCGTAACTGACACTCCCTCACAATGCAAGTAATGTGCCTCATTCAGGTCTCCATGAGCAACCGCTCATTCGACACAAAGTCAAACCAACGGAACCCGAGGATTTTCCAGAGAGACACAGTACCAAAGGAGTCCAGCCTTCATCTCAGGTCACTGGATAGCGTCCATGTCTTGTAACCATATAGAAAGACAGGAAGCACCAGGATTCTAAAGACTTGGAATTTCGTCCTTTTGCATAGATATCGGGAGTGCCACACACCCCTTTCCAGTGACCTCATGACCCCCATGCTCTCCCAATCCGTCTACTGACTTCATAGGAAGAGTCACCAGAGACATGAATGTCACTGCCAAGGTAAGTAAACCTCTCAACAAGGTCAACGCTCTCTCCGCAAACAGACACACTGCTGATGGCTGTGGCCAAGAGGTCATTAAAGGCCTGGATCTTGGTTTTTATCCAGGACACTCGCAAGCCCAGACAATCAGACTCCCCGAACAGAGCCTCTATTGACTCTGTGAAGATCACAGCATTGTCAGCAAAGTCAAGATCCATGAACCTTTCTTCACCAACAGATGCCCGACAGCCTCTGGACCCCAAGACCTTGCCCAACACCCAGTCCATACAAGCATTGATCTGAGTAGGAGCAAGAACACACCCTTGACAAACCCCAGAATCAACTGGGAAAAACACAGAGGTCCTGCCTCCACTCTGCACAGCACTCACAGTACCAATGTACAGGCCGGCCATGATATCCTGCAACCTCGAGGGGATCCCACAAATCCTCAGGATGTCCCACAGGGCAGCTCGATCAACTGAGTCAAACGCTTTGTGAAAATTGACAAAGACTTCAAAGAAACTCTGCTGATATTTGCGTTTACGCTCCATGAGAACCCTCAGTGCCAGGATGCGGTCGATAGTAGACTTCTTAGGCATAAAACTGGACTGTTCCAGTTGCTGGTAGGTGATCACGGATCCTATTAAGGACAACCCTAGCAAGGACTTTACCTGGCACCGAGAGCAGTGTTATCCCCCTGTAGTTGCTGCAGTCCAGGCGATCACCCTTCCCTTTCCAGATAGGGACGACAAGTTCCGTTTTCCGGTCAGTTGGGATGATGCCAGTCTCCCAAATGGAAGCAAAGATTGCTTACAATGCCAGGACAGCCTTACCACCAGCCTGGAGAAGTTCACCCCGGATACCACAGATCCCTGCAGCCTTTCCCCCTCTCAGCTGGTTCACCACCTGTGCAATCTCAGTGAGATTGGGTGGTTCACAGCTAATTGGAGGATCAGCCTGTTGTGACCTGCTGGGCTGGCTACTTTGAGCAGTTGATACCCCAAGTCAAATATAATAAATAGTTCCTAATATAAAGTTACAATAGTAAGTCTCTCTTACAGTAACATTTTGAAACTACAAAAAAGTACACAAATACTGTTAACATTATTTAAATGACAGAAAACATTGCCTTTTTTAGTTTGTCTACATAATTATAATTGTGACAAAATAAGCTTTTTCTTATTTTAATAAGTAACATTTGAGTGTGTTCTGGGATTAATTATTTGAAAGTTGGATGCTTTCTGTTATTTATTTGCTTCATCAAAGAGACAGATAACACATATTTGTTATAAATATTTTGTCATGAGGTAGGTTTAATTTCTGATAGAGATTTTCTCAGACTGTCATTCCAGTATTTGAAGGCACAGGCGTAAATGCCAAGCACATATGCACAAACATTTAAATCTCTCATGCTGACTGAGCGAGGAGTCTGAGTGTCTGGGCTTGTGAGTGTCCTGGATTAAAACCAAGATCCAGGTCTTTAATGACCTCTTGGGCACACCCATCAGCAGTGTATCTGTTTGCGGAGAAAGTGTTGACTGCTTTGAGAGGTTTACTTACTTTGGCAGTGACATTCATGTCTCTGGTGACTCTTCCTATGAAGTCAGTTGACAGATTGGGAGAGCATGGGGGTTTGGCGCTCCCGATATCTATGCAAAAGGACGAAAGTCCAAGTCTTTAGAATCCTGGTGCTTTGTCTTGCTTTATGGTTGCGAGACATGGATGATATCCAGTGATATGAGACAAAGGCTGGACTCCTTTAGTACTGTGTCTCTCTGGAAAATCCTTGGGTACCATTGGTTTGACTTTGTGTCGAATGAGCGGTTGCTCATGGAGACCTGAATTAGGCACATTACTTTCATTGTGAGGGAGCGTCATTTACAACACTAAGGCTATGTGGAGCGTTTCCCTGAGGGTGATCCAGCTCGTAAGATCCTCATTGTTGGGGACCCGAGCGGCTGGACCAGGCCAAGGGGTTGCCCATGTAACACCTGGCTGCAGCAGATAGAGGGTCATTTCCAGAGGGTGGGACCGCAGCGTGTGTCTGCCTGGGGGGTTGCCAACCGGGATCTTGAGTTGTTTCGTCGTGTAGTGGGTGCGGCAACACACTGTACTTGTGCACACTCTGCTCCCCAACTTGACTTGACTTGATACTGACTAATAACTACTGGGGATCTGTTTGCCTACAGGAGCAGCTATCAGATGAGTAAAATAGGTAAATACAAATTCAGCAAATTGATGAAACCTACAGTATTTTAAGCTGAAACAACAAATCTCTGATTGGAATTATACAGAAAATTTCTCTTGTCTATTTTAAGAATAAGCAATGTGCCAGAGTGAGTTTTTTGGGCAGGAGAGATTATAGCATTTGCTGATCCCTCCATCCTCTAAACCCACTTATGCAGGGCGGGGGGAAGCTGGAGCCTATCCCAGCAAACAATGGGAACATGCAGGAACAACCCCTGAACATGGTGACAGCCCCATTAGAGGATGAATAACACACATAAGGGCCAGTTTAGTTTAGCATCATCTAATCTCCATGTCTCATATGCTAACACCATGCAGTAAAGCACCTGGAGCTTAACCACCAGATCCTTACTATAAGGCTGCAGTGCTACTACTGTGTCACCATGTAGTGTATTCATTGATTAACATATATAAATTAACTGTGGCCTTTAAGAAATTGAAAAAATATACCCTTTATTTGAAATTTATTATAGTACCATTGTGCATCCGTTTCCTGGCCACACACATTGAATTTCACCCATGCCTAATGGTGGTGTAAAGTCATTCTAAAGTCTGTTTAACTTGCATATGCTAGTTGTGCTTGTCATGTGCGTTATCTCTTTATATATAAAATCTAACATCTGTTTGTCTGTCTGTATATCTGCCCGCTTTTCACAATAGAACTACTTAATTAATTTAGATCGGGTTTTTTTCTGTAATTTGCTTGAACATTCCAGTTGATTTGAAACTTCTGTCATTGCACTAAGTATCATAATTTGCTTGCAGGAGCAATTTATTCACACTAATCTAAGACAGTGGCTGCGGGCCATGGTGAGGGGGAAGCATGACGTCAGGAGTGGGGAGCCGGACGGGGCCCTCCTAACTCACAAGCTTCTGTTCAAATTGCTCTACCTCTGGCCACGTTTTGGAGCATATCTTGCCTCCGCTTAGCTAGTGATACCTGTTTGTTTATTGATTTTTAAAAGTTGTCCTGTTTCACTAATATGCAGGCAGAGCCACGGGGATGGCTATTTTTAAATGTGTTTCATGATTAAATAAAAATTTTTCTGTAGAGAACGTGTGTTACTGAACTTAGATTTGTGATGCTCACTTTATTGATAAACATAGACATCCCTAGTCATTGTTTTTTTAATCTGTCTCCATAGTAGATTCTAGTAATAACGAGGGACATTGATTTTGATGTAAGGAATAGTGCCAATCAAGTGTCGCTCAAAATGCAAATTCTGGCAGCCTCTTTCCCTTGGAATATTTTAAAGTGTACCCATGATAATATGTAATATTTGTGTTGTGATCTGTACCTTTATTCATTTTATAAGAGATTTCCTGAATAGATTTATAAAATCTATACATTGGTCTAGGTGTTTTACAACTCAAGGATTGCAATTTTCTTATTTATTTTTTTTTAGTGTAAATGAGCAACGTCAAGATTTTTTCTATCATGTCGTTGTGCCATCTTTGTTTCTTGTTACAGTGCTGTTTCCAGTTATTTGGACTGCCTCGTTATTATAGCATATCTCCCACAATTCCATCATTCCTTAAAATCAGTATAGTGGAAAAAGTTTGCTTTCATTCCAGATGAATTTAGAATATTAATTTCTCATAGCAGGTTTAATACTAATGGTCTGTGATCTCAAATCCAAGATATAAAGCTCCATATCACTGACATAAACAGAGATTTATTGTTCAAGACCTTCACTTATGATCCCCTTTATCTCTTATTGCTTCTAGAGGTAAATAGTTAATGATCATCAAGGACAACCTTATTTTGCTCCTTATTCTAATTTGTAGTAATCCAAGTTTTTATTATTCATATGGACCGAGTTAGACCAAACCCAAATTTGCATACTTTTGTGTTAGGGAATGGCACCAGTTCCACCTCTGGCTGAACTTTTGTTTCCTTGCTATGTTCCCTAACTAACATCTTGTTTAGTAAGCATTTAAACTTTTACATTAATTCTGTTGGTTATTGCCTCTGTGATGTTCTTTGTTTTTACAGTATATGTTGAATCTAAATGTTGGGGTCTTCTGACATTCCAGCTGTGGGACCTTTGTGCTTCTTTTAAAGGGACTATCAAACTGTAGGCTTACTGTGGTGGCATTAGTGTAATCCAAAGCTGTTCGGTTTTTGGTTTTTGATCTCCTCATTATAAGTGCATTTTTTATGATTCTTTAATTGATGGACTTTGGCTTTGTTATTTGATTTTGATTACAAGATTACAGACTGAGGTTGCTTGTTTTTAAGCATACCTATTTCAATACTTTTGGCTTTTGTTTTATATTCTCTTTTTTAAATATTTGTAATACATTCTTTCATAATATTAAGAAACTTTGTTTTTGTCATTTATGCCAGGTGTTTTTACGGTTCACTTCTTCCTTTGAGCTTTGGCCTCTTTTTGGTATGTAAGGCTCAAGCCTTCTTGTTGCTTTTGAGGGCCAGCCTTAGGTTTCTTGAACTTACTGGTGTTTCTTCGGTAGCAGTTTTTCGCCATTTCACCCCAGCATGGACAAAGAAATTTGTTATAAAAATTCAAAACGACGCATGCACTTTCTAATTTTTTGTTCCATACGTTTCCCCAATATTTGCTTCTATAAAAGTTAAAAGCTCTAAAAGTTCTTGGATATTAATGTTTTTGAATGTTTCACTGATGCTTTGTTTTTAACATGTAAATAAATTGTTTAAATTCCTTTAAGTACTTTTTCAAAGCTTCTTAATTTTTTTTAGAGTCCAGACAGTCTGTGACATGATTGCTATGGTAGTTTAATCATTCTGTCATATTTACCCCAAAGTAAACTAAAGCAAACACAGCCAGTTTTGGTTTACCTTTTTTTCTTTACACTGTGTTTCTTGAATTCTTGACACCTAATGTGTATCTTAAGGCTAATTCCAAGTACAGAAGTGTAATTGCTACTGAAAAGATCATCAGCATTGTATTTTTGTTAGAGACTGCTAAATTAAATCTGAAAGACAACATGTGCAAGCCTTGTAGTTAAGTAACTTTAGCAGAACATAATCAATAATGTTAATACATCAGGGAATGAATCAGAATCGTATGTACCTGCGCATACTTTTATACAAGAAAATTGATTTTGATTTCCTCAATGCGAACATAGACATATAGTGGCTATGTGCACAGTTGACAAGGCATTGATTTTATTTTCCCTATATTTAGTCACTGAATGTTCAAGGTTGACAAGGGCAATTGTGTTTCTCCAACAAAAATATTAGTCATTGTACTTGTCAGAAAGTACTGTGCTGTGAAGAACACCTGGCAGCTGGAGTGCTTTTTTCTTTTTTGGGGGCACTCAACAAACCCTTACATACATACATACATACATACATACACTACATAGACACGTGTTCGTCCTTAATAAAACTATAAGTCTAAATCAGACTGCAGTAGCCATGTGTATTAACTGATAGATTTACATTTTTTGACTCAAAGGCAGACTACTAAAAAGAATTGTTCTGTGCTCTGTGTTTTAATACACTTTCAGTTATAACAGGAGCATTTTGCACTGATCTAAAATACAGTAAGGGACCAAAATTAATAATACAGAAGATGTTAGATTGCCTTCTGAAATCATTCTGAGCCCTGGCTTTAACCTGAAAAGTACATTTCTCAGGTATCTGTTTTAAAATCGTGATTTGAACAAAGTGTAAAGAATTAAATGAGGACAGGAAAGGTGAGAAAATCATTTGATCCATGTTTATCTGTCAGAAATATTTCTTGTGAATACTTTTCACATTTTGTTATTTTCTTACTACAGTTTTCGAGCATTAAATTAGCATCCTTAATCATTGGACGTAACCATTAAACATTCTTTATATTAATTATAGTGGCTAAAACTGAAAACATGCATTATTTGAATGAAGCATTTGTTTGTTGAAATGTAAATTGCATTCTAAAAAGTATTGATTGCCTTCTATTAAGGGCACTATAAATGTAAAGACTGATTTGAAGAACTTGAAGTAAGTCAATTTATGATTATGGTGTGAAGGTTAGAATAATGAATATGTTAGCTTTTTATTGATTGACTCTCATTATTGTTCTATAGGACCTTGAGCCCAATCTTTGAAGCACTACACATTAAGCTATCTCCAAAAGTCTGTTTATGTGTTTAATTAAATGCTGTACAATTTATTTCATAAACAACTGTTATTAGAAATCTTTTCTTATAGTATTATCTCCTTGACCAGATGTTGGTCTCATTTTTTACAAAAGAAAAAGTATATGTAAGTTCAAAATATTTAGTATAGTAAATAAAAAATACAATTTTTTTGTTATAGTATTTTCTTTTTGAACTGATACTGGTCTAATTTTTTTTTACAAAGCAAAGAATATATGCAAGTTCAAAATATTTATTATAGCAATCTCTTTAGATGAACTGTTCTTCTCGTATTTCCTTTTACTGAAATTTGTGCTGGCTTTCAGTTAAGAGCAACTTAAAGATTTTGGAATTCTTTACATCTAAAACCCCATATGCTGCACTATGCTATTGCATTGGGGATTCCTTTGTTTTTCAAAAAACCAGACATAATATTTTTAAAAAGCAGTGTTGCTAACTGTACAGGAATATATAATATATTCACTGTACTTTTAGTGCTTTTTTCAACCAATATTTCCTTGAATATATACTTTTAAGGATGCATAATTAACTACACCATTCAGTTTTTCTAAATTTAAATATTCTCAGTTGAGTTACTGTATGTACAGTACTTTGTGTTCTGTACACTAAACAATTACTATATAATTGCAATGTAAGAGTAGCTTGACTCTTAGAATAAAAGCACTTTATTTGCTGAGAAGTCAGTGTAACAAATGCAAACAAAAGAAGACCAATATAAAATTTTTCAATATTTTCAAGTCACTCTTTCACTCTTTCTGGTCTCTTATTTCCCACTGAATGTTTGTCAGGCATACAGTTATATATTGTCTGACTGCCACTACTTCCATCCACAATTTCATTCAACAAATCAATATTTCTGTGGTTATACTAATCCAATCCTCCTCTATACATATGACAGTCTATTTTTCTATACAGATTTTCTTTAATCTAAAACTCCCATGAATAATGATCTGCAGAAGAACTTGAAAATCCAATTTCAGTGTTAAATATAGTTAAAACATAATGTGAATGGAGTAAATGATGCTTTTGGTCTTTGCGTCATCCATTACTAGACAGCATTTTGCTTACCACTCCAATTAATGAATTCATTTTCATGTCCAGTCAGTTGTTTGCTAATTAGATGGTCATATTTAAAACAATAAGGTCCACTTACATTCTACTGACTTTTATGATATTTTGCTTGGCTGTAGTGTCCAGATTGTCTTGGATCTCCTAGTTTTCTTACTGTTTTTTCTTTTAATGATATTTGAACCTAAGACAAACTGATGTATTGGGAAAGTATATAATTAAATTTGTTAAGGACTATTTAAACTAGTGTATAGGGGAGAAAGGAGATTAAGGCAGGTTATGTTTAAAATTTAATGTTAAAGATCAATAAAATTCTGAAAATTTCTTGTCTTCACACTATAAATATTAGACATAAAAAATGAAGCTGTATGTACCTATGCATTAATTTTATGACAGAGCAGTAACAGAATCCTACCTTTATTCAGAGTGTTAATAAGTACAGTATATAGGGTAAATGGATATGTAGAAAAAACAGACAACATTGAAAAGGTGGAGAGTATCCTTTTACCTAGAAAGGATTTAAATATGAGTCTGCTTCAAATGGAAGCTGACCCATGTCTTAGTGAGGATATATGAATTTGAAATGAAAACAGCAAGGACAGAGGTCTGACTACCCAAAGCAGGTAACAGTTTGAGTATGGAAGCTTAAAATAAAGTAAAAAAAGTAAGTTCACAGGGGAGTGTTAGAGCCTTGGGGGATTTAATAACCAAAATATTACATGTGAAGGCTACAAATAGTGAAGAACATAAACAAGAATTCATGGGTGAAAGCTGTCACTTTTTTGTAAGTTACTATAGTGAAACAACAATGAGGGGAAAGGTCTGTATAAAAGTATTTTGTAATTAGGATAGCAATCAGGGTTTTGAGATAAATGAATCATTAGAGTCTAGAGTGCAATATATTTAACTGTCTTTTACCAGGCAGGTTTTAAGCAAATGTAACAAAGCCTAAAATTACAAACTGGGGCAAACTTTTAACTATGGACAGAATCTTGGAGAAATTATACAGGTTTAAAAGCATACAACATTTAACTAATTATGTGGCTCTCAAAACCAACTGGCTACACCAGTGATTTACATATGTAATGTATTATGTACACGACAGGGAATGCTTGTTTTGATATTTAGAAATATTAGAAAATAGAAAAGCCATCTAACCCAGCCAGAGGGGATACACAAACCAGTGTGTTTTTTTGTGCCGGTCCCAAGCCCAGAAAAATGGGGAGGGTTACATCAGGAAGGGCATCCGGTGTAAAATTTTGCCAAATCAGTATGTGGACAATAATATAAATTTCCATACCGGATCAGTCGAGCCCCGCGTTAACAACGACTGGCAACCGTACTGTTAGCCAACAGGGTGCTGGCGGAAATTGGGCTACTGTTGGCTGAAGAAGGAGAAGAAGAGGTGGGAGACGAGGAGAGGAGGAAGGTAAAGAGAATAAAGTTGAGGGTTGGGACTTTGAATGTTGGCAGTATGACTGGTAAGGGGAGAGAGTTAGCTGATATGATGGAGAGAAGGAAGTTTGATATATTGTGCGTGCAAGAGACTAAATGGAAGGGGAGTATGGCCAGGTGGATCAGAGGTGGATTTAAATTGTTCTATCATGGTGTGGATGGGAGAAGAAATAGGTTAGGGATTATTCTGAAGGAACAGTACGTCAAGAGTGTTTTGGAGGTGAAAAGAGTGTCAGACAGAGTAATGATTATGAAGGTGGAAATTGGAGGTGTGATGATGAATGTTGTTAGTGCATATGCCCTGCAAGCTGGGTGTGTGATGGATGTGAAAGAATATTTCTGGAGTGAGTTAGATAAAGTGATGAACAGTATACCCAAGGCACAGAAAGTGGTGATTGGAGCAGATTTCAATGGACATGTTGTTGAAGGGAACAGTGGAGATGAGGAGGTGATGGGTAGGTATGGTGTCAAGAAGGGGAATGAAGAAGGTCAGATGTTAGTGGATTTTGGCAAAAGGCTGTGGTAAATGCATATTTTAAGAAGAGGGAGGAACATAGGGTGACGTACAAGAGTGGAGGAAAATGCAGACAGGTAGATTACATCCTGAGCAGAAGAGTGAATCTGAAGGAGACTGAAGACTGCCAAGACTGCTGGAGATCAAGATGAGGAAGAGAGTGAGGGCAGAGCCATGGATAAAATAGTGGAAGTTGAAAAAGGAAGACTGCAGGATTGAGTTTAGGGAGGAGGTGAGACTGGCACTGGGTGGCAGTGAAGAGTTACCAGAGAGTTGGCCAACTACAGCAGATATAGTAAGGGGCACAGCAAGAAGGGTGCTTGGAGTGACATCTGGACGGAGGAAGGAGGAAAAGGAAACATGGGGGTAGAATGTGGAAGTACAGGAGAGTATACAGAGGAAGAGGATGGCGAAGAAGAAGTGGGATAGTCAGAGAGATGCAGAAAGTAGACAAGAGTACAAGGAGATAAGGCGCAAGGTGAAGAGAGAGGTGAAGAAGGCTAAAGAAAAGGTGTATGATGAGTTGTATGAAAGGTTGAACTTTACGGAGACAGAAAAGGACCTGTACCGACTGGCAAGACAGAGGGACTGAGCTGGGAAAGATGTGCAGCAGGTTAGGCTGGTAAAGGATATAGATGAAAATGTACTCACAAACAAGGAGAGTGTGTTGAGCAAATGGAAAGAGTACTTTGATAGGTTGATGAATGAAGAGAATGAGAGAGAAGGTTGGATGATGTGGAGATAGTGAAAGGGCAATGGATTAGCCTGGAGGAAGTAAGGACAGCTATGAAGAGGAGGAAGTCGGGAGTGGAAGAGAAATACATAAGGGTTGTACAGGATATGTACAAGATAAGTGTGACAGTGGTGAGGTCTGTGGTAGGAGTGACAGTTGCAATCAAGATGGAGGTGGGATTACATCAGGGATTGGCTGTGAGCACTTTCTTATTTGCAATGGTGATGGACAGGTTGACAGAAGAGATTAGACAGGAGTCCCCGTGGACTATGATGTTTGCTGATGACATTGTGATCTGTTGCGAGAGTAGGGAGCAGGTTGAGGAGACCCTGGAGAGGTGGAGATACACTCTGGAGAGGAGAAGAATGAAGCTCAGTAGAAACAAGACAGATTACATGTGTGTGAATGAGGGGGAGGTCAGAGGAATGGTGAAGATGCAAGGAGTAGAGTTGGTGAAGGTGGATGGGTTTAAATACTTGGGATCAACAGTACAGAGTAATAGAGATTGTGGAAGAAAGGTGAAAAAGAGAGTGTAATGTATGGTGGAAGCTGTGGAGTAGAGTGTTTGGAGTAATTTGTATCATCAAGAGTGAAAGGGATGGTCTACAGGACAGTAGTGAGACCAGCTATGTTATATGGGTTGGAAATGGTGGCACTGAGCAGAAAGCAGGAGACGGAGCTGGAGGTGGCAGAGTTAAAGATGCTAAGATTTGCACTGGGTGTGACGAGGATGGATAGGAATAGAAATGAAATACATTAGAGGGACAGCTCAAGTTGGACGGTTGGGAAACAAAGTCAGAGAGGCGAGATTGCATTGGTTTGGACATGTGCAGAGGAGAGATGCTGAGTATATTGGGAGAAGGATGCTAAGGATAGAGCTGCCAGGGAAGAGGAAAAGAGGAAGGCCTAAGCGAAGGTTTAAGAATCTGGTGAGAGAGGCCATGCCGGTGGTGGGTATAACAGAGCAAGATGAAGAGGACAGAAAAATATTTAAAAAGATGATCCGCTGTGGCAACCCCTAATGGAAGCAGCTGAAAGAAGAAGAAGAAGAAAATAGAAAAGTCATCTATAGTGAAAGAATTTATACCTAAAATGAACTGCAAAGGAAGTAGCAGCTATAAAATATGTAGAAGACAATTAATTTTATTATTAACCATAAGGACTATGAGAATAATAGTGAAAGAGGATATTAGGCATACTTAATAGAGAGGAATACTGAAGAAAGGCAAAAGAACCTGAGGCACTTCAGCAATTTTTAATCATTAAAGGAACAGTCCAAGGTAGATAAATAAGGAGCTGAAAGAAAAATTATAAAAGAAGAAACAGCTGTGTAAGGCACATAAGACTAGTAACTCCACAACTAACCATAGGGCATATGAGAGCATGAGAGCAACAGTTTAAAGAGATATTAGGGAATTTTAAAGGTAATTGGAGAAAAATATTGTAGTATAGGTGAAAGATGACCCAAAGACATTCTTTCAATATTTTAGCAGTAAAACAACGGTCAGGGAGATGAAGTGTATTAAGAACGATAAAATGAACTGGAATGAACAGACAGTGAAATAACAAATGCTTTAAATTTGCACTTTGTTGAAATTGATATGAGTGAAGAAGCTGATAACCTCCCAGAAGTAACTTATTGACTTGGAAACTGTACAGGGAGAAGTACTACTTTGATTAAATCAGCTGTAACAGAACAAAATGTTATATTTACATTTTATATTTAATATGCTAGAATTCTATGAGGCAGGAGCAAATACATTTAATGTGGGGATATATTAATATTATTATTTTTTCAATCATTTGATAAGATGCCAAGTGAGACCCAAGTCATCAGACTATAAATAGGTGGGACTTGGAGGCTCTTTCTGTTCATGTGAGAAAAAATGTAACAAATAGAATGCAAAGGGATATGATGAATGGGTTTTTTTTTTAGTTAGGCAATGTTAAAAGTGCTATTACTCAGGGTTCAGTGCTGTAGCTGCTGCTATTTTTAATTTATATAAATAATCTTGTTAAAATTGTACACAGCTAGATAGTTAAGTTTGTTGATTACACTAAATTAGATGGAATGCGGGATACTCTAGTGTCAGCCTTTAACAAATATGTGTCCGATAAAATATAAACAAAATAAATATAATGTATTACGTGTGGGAGGTAAATATACTAGATCTGAATACTCTTGTTATTTGTAATTTTAGCATGAGACTCCTTTGCATGTATGTTTATGGCCTTCTACTTTCTTTTTTTTACTTCTGAATGTTGAATTAATTTTTGATATTCTTTTAGTCTTTTTTGTATTCTATTGGTCTTTTTGGTATTGTTTGCAATTATGTTGGTTCTGTTGCTATGAGTTTGATTACACTTTTAATGTCCAGTTAATTTGTTGGTCTTTTCTCTCAAAATACTACCTAGTGTTCATTATCGTTTTCAAAGTGTTAAGGAAATTGTAGGATCAAACATGAGAAAGTACAATATAAATTCTGAGTCTCGGCAGCTTTGGGCTAAGCAGCACAAGCTGCTAAAATAAAATAATGGACAGGCTCTTATGAATCAAAATCTCATTGGTCAAATAATAAGTTTAGTCTGTGAAGTAAATCATTGGTCTTCCCCAAAAGAAAAGGAAGACTATATTAGGAGCAAATAAGATTAATGGAAGATATTCTTGTGCTATGAGGTTTTGGAAAAGAGTAGTGGAAGCTAGGTTAAGAAGGGAGGTGATGATTAGTGAGCGGCAGTATGGTTTCATGCCAGGAAAAAGCACCACAGATGCGATGTTTGCTCTGAGGGTGTTGATGGAGAAGTATAGAGAAGGCCAGAAAGAGTTGCATTGCGTCTTTGTGGACCTGGAGAAAGCATATGATGGGGTGCCTCGAGGAGTTGTGGTGTTGTATGAGGAAGTCAGGAATGGCAGAGAAGTATGTAGGAAGGAAGTGTGAGAGTGGTGAGGTCTGCGGTAGGAGTGACAGATGCATTCAATGTGGAGGTGAGATTACATCAGAGATCAGCTGTGAGCCCTTTATTATTTGCAATGGTGATGGACAGGTTGACAGAAGATTAGACAGGAGTCCCCGTGGACTTTGATGTTTACTGATGACATTGTGATCTGTAGCGAGAGTAGGGTGCAGGTTGAGGAAACCCTGGAGAGGTGGAGATATGCTCTAGGAGGAGAGCAGTGATGGTCAGTTGGAACAAGATAGAATACATGTGTGTAAATGAGAGGGAGGTTAGTGGAATGGTGAGGTTGCAGGGAGTAGAGTTGGCAAAGGTGGATGAGTTTTTGAGATCAACAGTATAGAGTAGCAGGGATTGTAGAGAAGTGTGTCAGGAGTAATTTGTGACAGACGGTTATCAGCAAGAGTGAAAGGGAAGATCTACATGACGGTAGTCAGACCAGCTATGTTTTATGGGTTGGAGGCATTGGCACTGAATAAAAAACTGGAGACAGAGCTAGAGGTGGCAGAGATAAAAAATGCTAAGATTTGCATTGGGTCAGCTCAGGTTGGACGGATCAGAGACAAAGTCAGGGAAGCAAGATTGCGTTGGTTTGGACATGTACACTGGAGAGATGCTGGGTATGTTGGGAAAAGGATGCTAAGGATCCTTAGCATCCAAGGATAGAGCTGCCAGGCAAGAGGAAAAGAGGAAATACTAAGAGAAGGTTAATGGATGTGGTGAGAGAGGACATGCAGGTGATGGGTGTAACAGAGCAAGATGCTGAGGACAGGAACATATGGAAAAAGATGATCCACTCTGTCAACCTCTAATGGGAGTAGCCGAAAAGAAGAAGAAAGAATCAAATTCACGTTAAGAAGAGATAAGATATGACGGTTAAATAAATTAAAACAATTTCACCAATAAAACAGAATGAATGTCAGTGTTCTGTCCTTATACAAGGTTTTTGTGGATGTATTTATTATAAATAATTTTCATTGTTATTTTTTAAGTGTTTGGATAACTATAAAACCAAGCTATATGTGGATTTCCCATTTACAGAGTGCCAGTGAGTCACAAATATTTGCATTGGATTTTTGTCCTTGTGATTTAAAACTTTATTTCCCAGTCCTTTTGGAATGAGCTTTTCAGCTGCTCAGAACAATTAGGTTCCATACAGAGCAATGACTGGCTAAGAATACATTTTGCTCAAATGTTAAAAAGTTTCTGAAGATGGTGCCGAATAAGGGCAAGAGGCTATGAGTATCTCTCTCCCCATTTTGTACATTTTCACTGTTTCTTTCTATTTTTCTTCATGTTGCATGCTACATTATTGTGTACAACCAAACAACACTGCTGAACATTAGAATAATGTTTCAGTAAATTTCAATATCCAGGATGTGACGGTGCAGGTCAGCTCCATACTCCCACTCTTGTTTGGGAGCCTCTTGAACCCAACACCATCAATAGTCATGACAGAATGAGCTTGGCAGATGAGAACACACACACACAAAGCAAGGTGAAGGAGTAAAGGTGCTCAGTGCTTTTATTAAAGCTAATCAAAACAGGTTTCCAAAAGGTACAGTGCTTCCAAATGTTCACTAAATAAATAATATAATTAAAGAAGTGAAAGTAGAGATTAAAATCAAAGAAATAAGCCATTAAAAGTGAGGTTCACACAACGCTGGACTCTTCTTTAAAATTCAGTCCCTGGTGCCTCCCTTTAAAACTGACGCCTCTCCAGCTTACCCTACTCGGACCTCACATAACAGAGGGATGTCAACCAACAGGTACAGACACTCTTCAGTCCTGGCCTGTGTCTCCACCGCCTGATCCATGGCATTCCACGAGGAACCACTGGACACTGCTCTGCTCCGTAAAAGCGTGCTGTTCTCCCACTGCTGCCGATCGCTGGCAAGAGGACACTTCTGAGCGTGATGATCACCCCTGCTCCCAAATCGCTCAATAGGAGCGATCCTTTAGCCCCCTCCTGAGCGCTGTCCATGCATTACGCCGTTGGGCTCCATTCCCATCCACCTGCTTCTGCACGCCTTTCGAACCTGAATGTGGCAATCACCGACAAGACAAAGGGAGGTGGTGTGTACTTTTTTTATTACTTGCTCCTGGTGCATTATATGTAAGTGGTCTCCCAGTCCTTATCACTTCTTTTGGAATACCTGATGATCAGGTTTGAGACATTTTTACCTGCTGAAAGAGTTTTTTTCAGTGCTACTCATGTTTAAGTTCTGCCAGAAGTCCTGGTTGTGGCTGTGCTAAATGAGCTATATGCCAGAAGTGACTTTAGCCATTGAATTGTCAACAAAGTCCCCAATTCTATTAGCATGTAAACCTGCCCCACCATGGATGATTGGACACTTGATCACTGTTACTGCATAGTGGTTGTGATTCTGTTTCAGTTTTTATAACATCAAGAAAAAGTTACAACAAATTTCATACATTTATTCTGGTGATGTCCCCAGCTATTATCTTGCTGGCTCCTAAACTAAAGTCCTTTACAATGTATACTGCTTGCAAAAATACAAAGAACACATTAAATACTCCCACGACCCTGTTAGTATGCTTACTCTTTTCCCAGATGCTATGTACTCTAAGCTAAACCTCAGCGGATATGATTTTGTAGGTTACCTAAAACTGAATTGTAATGGCAGCATATATCGAAGTATTCAAAGGCATGGATCTGAAAGTCTCAAAATTATTATATAACTTAACATTTAGAATTTAAAAGTCTTTTTTTCACTTAGCATTAGTGACTTTTATAGTGTGCTCCCTTTCAGACATAAAACTTCTGGAATTTTTATACATTTTCCTTTTTCATTGATGGTAAAAAAAATTCATTTAATTTAACCATGCATGGTTGCATACTCATTCTGGAGAGAGCATATCTTGTTTAGGTAGTTTTCAAAAGTCAACCACTGTTAAATTTTGACTGTACCAACATTGGAGCTCCTAGTTAAGTACTGCATGGTTTGTGAATGCTAGTTGAATTTTGAGTTTTGTTTTTAGAACGTGTGTTCTTTTATCACATGATTATCTTTGTACTTAGTGCTTTCCTTTGTAATGGTGAAACATAATATGTGAGTTAACTGGCTAGTATGTTGGACAGGTTTGGCTGCTAAATGGTATTAGTCTATTAGTCTTTGTGCCGATGATATAGGTACATTTTACTACTACTGCTGAGTACCTTCTTAGGTTTCATGGGATACACCAGACTTTTTGTTCATCCAACATTAATTCATGCACACAAAGGGAAGGCATCCATCTTTTACAGAATTTATAAAGAATTTGACGTTATTTAGTTTGTATTCCTCAAGCCAAGGTGATACAGAAAATTTCTTCTGAACCTTAATTAGTTTCAGTCAAACCTAAACACAAAAGTACAGGAGAGGAATGCCTCAAAAACATATGTAAAAGCCCTTCAATATTATAGCTACAGCAGCCTGATCTGAGATTGCAGTCCCACTGTGTTACAGAAGAAATTTGGAAAGAGTGTTGCTACTGATTCTCATTAATATTAGATACAATGGACAAAAAATGTAGGGATTAACAAAACAGAAGAGTCAACTATTCACTTTATGTGCATCTGTCTCCTAGGAGATGAGCTAGTAGGCATTATAAATAAAATAAAATAAAAAGTAAGGGAATGGAGGTGGAGAGCACACTTGGGTGCTATGTTCCATCTAAGCTACAAGTTGTCAGTGTAATAAAATTTCATCTGCAAATTAACCGCTTCACTTTAGTGGGAGTTTCCTCTGGGGTTTTAAGTGAATATAGCATTATGTTTAAGAAAATTACAAAGGGGACATTGATAGATGTCAGCTATTGCATATCATGCCTTATCTTTGCATTTATTGCACAGATTACTATTACATTTTTAAAATTCTTGATGAGCTCAGAACATTGAGTGGAAGGTTAAAAAGGCAGCTTAGAAAGGGTGACGCTTTAAGTGGGGAAATTTACTACAGAAAATGGTTTGGGTGAATAAAAGCAGAAAACAGGTAAGCATTTCAAAGTTTAAACTTCTGTTTTATTTTTAAGCGCACCTGTAAATCCATGTATCTCTTTATGTATGGTTTTGTTTCTTTTTATTGAGCATCTTTTATTTTCTTATGTTATTATGATCTAACTTTATCAGACTTGTTAGTTTTTGTGTTCATTGCATGCACAGTACACAAACTATTAATTAATGGCTTTACATTACAAATAAAAACATTAAGGTATAAAATTGTCAAAAGCTTTTGTTGATCCATTATCTGAATGTGGTGCCTTACTGATGTTACTGAATTGTGTTTAAATTATAATTGGTGATATCTGTGGCTACATAACTGTAGAGTCACCAGGGAAGACTTCATCATTTTAAAAAAAAAGTTTGTTTTTTTTTGTTTTGAGACAATGTCATAGAACTGCTTGGCTTTTTTTCTTTTGCATTCCATAATTAATTGTATCCTATGCAGTTGCACTTTTTTCTCTTATATTTTCTTACATATCCATTATGAACTACAAGAGTAAGCACCATTAAAATAATTTAGTTGAGAGCAATAATTTGAGAAATTATTCACGTAAAGGCACACATTTACATGCTTATTACTTGTATTTAGATCCCTATTCAGTAACTATGATTTAAGTAACTGCCATCAGAAACATCATGGTTTTATCCTTGAAAATAATTAAGTAAGATATGTGTATCCACTGGAAACTCATATTTTTACATCTCTCGTTTAGCTTGTGTCTTTCTTTCATTGTTCCAAAACTCAGCATCTTTAATCATACACTAAAAATTTGGCCTCCTTATGATGGCTTGACATTCACGTACTGCCCAATACAATTTTACTTTGGTTTGGCTTGCATTTGCTTTTCATGCTCATTAGTTACAGAGTTTAGAATACAAATTTATATATTGGGATGAAAATGTCTTTACAGTCTTTATTGATTCTTCCTCATAGCTCAAGAGTCCATGACTCAATTCTCAGGCAGGTATGTTGTCTCTTTTTCCTGTGTGGGATTTCTTAGTTTTTTTAGGCTATTTCAGTTTACCTCCTACATTCTAAAAATGTATAGGTGAGTGAGTGAATGTTTGTAAGTGTGCCAAGGCCAGTGACTGGCACTGTATCCACTGATGGTTACTACTTTGTAGCCAAAGTTTTTGGAATAGGCTACTGCTTTTCTGATTTTATTAAATGACACCTTGAGCAAGGCCCTTAACCTGCAATTGCTCCGTCCTGGGTATGATGCTAATCTGCATCATCCATCCCTGCATGTAGGCCCTCCAACCTGCAGGGAAAAATTTGGGGGGTTAGTGGCAGAATTGGCACTCCAGCCACCATAAAAATCTCACACTGTTACACTCCATCTGAACTAATCTGGATCCTGAATTGGTTTGTGGTGGGTGTGGCAATGCACTGTATCAGTGCATGCTCCTAACCTCAACCTCAGCTGAAAACATTAAACTACAAATGAATGCTACAACAAAAACATATACTGATATTTAAGCATGCAAAAATGATACAGAAGTAATATCCAAAACTTTCCTGAATTTTATTCCTACTAAACCTTCAAGTGTCTTGACCTACACAAATTCTCTGCTTTCATTTTTATTAGGCTCAGTGTGCTTAAGACGGTCTAAATATGCTATTGCGCTAAATTTTCTATCAATCAACTTAATTGAATGTGTGTTGCTATAAGGAAAATTAGAACACAGTCCAGCTTGCGAGAACTTGGGCCTTAAAAACTTTTCACTCTTTGAAACTGATTGACAGTGAGAGAGAATTTTGAATTTTATTAATACAAGTTGATTTTTTTACCCTTAGGTTCCCTGCTGACTTATGGCTGTTTAAAATAGTAAATACTGATTTAACAGTTTGGTATTGGAGTAAGAGTGTTGCATAGACAGTTTTTTAATTGTGTTTTATGCTTTGGGCTTTATTATTTCAAGATACGTACTGAACATATTAATGTTCACCTTTTGTAAAAAAAAAAATACATCATGGATATTCTTTTCATTCACATGGAATGACAGCTTCAGCCCTCACTGTGAAGCATCTGCTTTTACTAAGACATAGCATGAGATTATGTCTAGCAAATGGGCTCTTCACCATAAAAATGTCAGGAAGTCGAGGCTCAGCTTGCAAAATAAAAATTCGTGAGTCAAAGCATGACTTTCTGCTGTGCAGACATTTTGAAGGCCCTTCTTGGACTATGTTTTTGCTGAAGTGTCAAGAATGTGCACACTGTATGTATTCTTTTTTCTAATAGGATTCAGAGCTCTCCTTGCATATTAACATGCAGACTTTTAAAGTAAGAGCCTGAAGAAATATATCTGGGGTAAGTATGAAAGGTAAAAATAAAATCATAAACTTTTTACAGCATCTTGAAGAGTTTTATATTAAATTAAAAACAGAAAAAATCTATGCTGATTAACTTTGATGAAAGCCATGCTTCTGTGCCTTTGTTATCACACAGCTTTGTCACTTACTTCTAAACTGACACCATTCTGAAGCCTATATGTGAATGAATACCAGCTCTTTGTTCAGAACTGAAGATGACTATTGTTTAAGAAGCAACCATCTGAATAATGGTAATTTTAAACTAAACTGCTGGCATTTGATGAGCAGTCTGATTTGCTTGATCCCTAATTCCTGGTTGCTAGGATACCTGAATTTATGATTTGAGCCTAATTTATAATTACGATAAAATTTTGCCAATGCATTTTATTTTTAATTGTGTCTGCTTTTTAATTGTTATGAAAGATTGCATGATTTGATCTTTAGCTGTATGGAACTCATATTTTAATAACAAGACACAGCAGTTATTATAAACTTTTTAAAATCAAAACCCAGAAATAAATCTAAACTAAGAGTTATACAAAAATGTGAATCAAATATTGATCTGTTTTCTACTTATTTCTAAATAAGTGATTGTATTCAATTGTGGAGACATTTAATTTTTATTCCAACAAATGATTAATGATTTTATAAAAATGCTTACAAAAACTGAAAAACAGTAAATGAGTCTTTTTTTTTTTACAGGAATATTTTATTAAAGACATATTTATAGTGGGGTACTTATAAAAATGTATTTAACCTTACACAAATTTATTAAAAATGAGAATGAGTTAGATTTCATAGTTAATCATAAATTCAAAAATACATAGCACTAGATTAAGTTTTTAGCAGATATATCCATCCGACTTTATATAGCACAGTATACTGTACCTGTCTGAAAGAAAACTTAAAATTAGTTGAACAAAAATACATTGTTGTCAATTTAGTCATAATACTTCCTTTAAAGGATGTGTTTTGCAGAACACTGCAGTCAAATTGCATTTGAGATCCTCCACTGGCTCATTCACATGCCATAAAAATGTCTATTAGCAGCCGCCGGCAGGGTGTCTCCTCTGATCCAACCTATTAAAAATGAACTTTATGGAATAAAGACAACAAACAAGAAAATAACTTGAACCTCTCTATTTCTAAACCGTGTAAAACATTTATGTTTTAAATGTCTATTTCAAATATTCATACAGAAGTCAAAAAATAATTCAATAATCACTGGGTAAATATTATTTTCCTCCAAATTAAAAATGTTTAAATAAATTAAAACTACAGCAAAATCCAAATTCTAATAAAGTCTAAAAGAAATGGGTGAATAAATGAACACAGAAGAACAGTTCTTATTAAAATTATTAAATAAATGTATCACTTAAGCACAATTTATCTATTAATGTTTATGTAGCTCTTACTTCAAAGTAAATCAATATGAGACACAACAGAAAAAAATAAAGGCATGATTAATTAACTTTGTTAAACAAGCTACACTTCTAATCAATTGACTCACATGTTTACATATTTTTATAATCTGTTTCATTTGCATATTTACAAAAAAAAGACTAAATAGGCTGCACTTCCTGATTAAAGTCTTACAACTCAGAAATACTTATTAGACGTTGATGTTATAAATATGATGGCTGTATTTTTTTAAAGGTGTTCCTGAATGCCACTACTTCTCTAATTTATGCTAACACATTCAGTGTCTCAGCATCTGGGAAGCATTTGTCTCGATGTCACATAAGAAAATGTGAAATCTAAAAATGGGGGATTTTTGAGGGTTTAGTGTCTTGCCCCCATGTTTACTGGAGCTGTGTAACTTGCAATGGCATTTTCAGAGCCTGTCAAGGATATTCAAATTTTGCAAGTATGGAACACATAGCAAAGGTTTTCTTGTCTTTAAAAATAAGCATTTTTGAAATATTCTACTGCTCCAATCATTTATTTAACATATTAACATTTTGTATAAATTGGAGCAAGTATGTATTTTTTTTTTTCCTAATACAGTCATTTTGTTGATAATGAAACTAAGAGATATGTTTTCATTTAAACCATGTCTAGAGAGTAATAATATTCAGTTTATTGCATACTCTTTCTTGATAATTACAAAAAGTTAATTAAACTTACCATACTTATATTTAATAATGAAAACTGTAAATCATGTAACTATTGTTTAGTCAGTTTTCTAAACAGCTTTATACTTCAAAATATTATTATAGAGCATGCTTTTCATCATGAGATCAGTGAAAATGAACTTCATCTTTGATTCCCACAGGTTTTTTCCTGTATATAGCAAACGGATGGTTTTCTTTTTACTTTCATGTTAAAGATTACATTACTCATTTCAACTTAGAATTGTTTACTTTAAAATATCATTTAATCACCCTTGAAATTTAAAATTCACCCTTTCCAGGTCAGTAGCACAGGGAGCTTGAGACTCTCCAAATAGAAGACAGGATCAAACTCTCCCTAGAAGGAACACCACTCGATCACAACCTACATTCCAATATCAAATAGGTCAATTAAGGCTATCCAATCAAACTTAAAGTATTACTTTGGAATTTGGGAAAACTCAGAGTCACTCAGGGCAATTCACTTATACAACTCACAAAGCTGACCTGCGAGCTAACAGCTGAACCCGTGTTCACCCTCTGTGAGGCCGTACATCAGTTGTGCTGCTCCTCCTTCTGTTGCCTTTTCGTTAAAAATGTATTATTTTTATAGCAGTTTGATTTAGTAACACTATTATTATATGTAAACCAAGGTAGTTATTCCTATTCAGAAATGTTCAGACTGAACTGATATTTTAGTTTGTAGTTAAACAAACTGTCCAGGCAGGAGTGAATAAGAAAAACATATTTATTCTCTGAAGAACTATACAAAGAGTAATTTTTTATTCAATTTGACCTTAATTTTCTAGTGTAACACAATTAGTAAAGTGCAATTTCCTAATTGTTTTAAGAGTCATTCTTGTGTGAGTCTTGACAAATTAGGTATGAAATATACCAAGCAAAATAAAATAATTAACATTATACAATACACATTAAAAAAAATTTCTGGATATATTTTAATATTTACGTTTTATTCACTTGATTTGAAAGTGGCGCCAGTTACAGTAGTTTGGCACAGTGTGTAACACTTATTCTCAAGTGCATATCTACAAATAACCAATAAATATATTAATAATACTGTACAGAGCTTGTAAACAATAACATTTCATATATCAGTGTACTGTTTAGTATGCAATTATATGGTGAAATACAGAAAACCTTATTTTGAGGACATAACTAAATAAAGTTGTTTAACATTTATTTGAAATTGCTACTGCTGTTATCCTGGCTTTTTAAAATTTGCTAAGTTAAATATTATGAGCGAAAAAAGCATGCAAACGATATGTGATATACATTATGTAAGTCGACATTTTTCTCAGTATAGACAATAACAACAATCAAGTTGCAGTGGCAGCCTAATGTGGGTATTTTGTGTTGTATTTTGCTGTCTCCACTCACACTACGCAACTAAATATTGGAAAGTATTCATATATTTTTGATAAGTAAAGTTAATTTTCCAATGATACTCAAACATATCATGCATATCTTAAAAATGTATATACTGTACACATTTTGAAGCCCCCCTCTCTGCTGGTACTGTCACCTGTTATTGCTAATTTCCTCATACATTGAGCAATATTTTAAATGTCTTGAGGTATAGTGAAATGAAAAAGAAAAAGCAATATTTTCCAAAATCAAGATTAGTGTACTCTACACATGACACTTTTTTGAATGGATCTTTATAGAAAAAAGTGTGTGTAGTAAAACATTGTTGAAGTTTTTTATAACCCACTGAAGTAAAAGGAAGCTTTAATCCTCAGAGCTGGGGGTACAGGGATAAACTAGAAGAATAATACAACTTGTCCGGGTCCAACATGCATACCTACAAAATCCATTTGGACATGTGCTAGTTAATTGGCTGTTGCATCCCACAATGTACTGTAAATTGTCATTATACAGTATGCTAACATAAGTAGTTATGCCTTGCAGAATTAAACAATACAATATCTTAAATTTCTTACAAAACATTTGACAAGTGTGATATATTACTAATAAAAAAGTACATTCTGTATCTTTGAATTTAATATCACAAGAACACAATTCATATAGTAGCTAATTTTGTTGTTTATGAAATCACAATAGCAATATAACTTAGTGTTTTGTTATAATGTTTAAAGATGAAATTTTGTTAATATCAATATTTTTTGGTATATTTATTTATACATTCCAATTGAAATTTTCTAAACATTAATGTACATGATTTTGGACAGTCGGTCTGAAGGTAACCTATGTTACTGTTTAGATGCTTCATTGTGGTTTCTACTTCATATGTGTAAGCATATATTTTATAACTGAAAGTTTCTTTCTATATGTACTGTATATATGCAGATGATGTGAGCTTAACATTATTAAGTATTTTGTTAATAAGAAATTATGTTTTTAGGTGCAGTGCCGTGAATGTAGGCAGTAATGTATATATATATATATATATATATATATATATATATATATATATATATATATATAGTATAATATATAGTAGGAATATGCTTATTATGTCAATGTTTGTGTGTATCAATTTTCATAGACAGCAGCAGAACTTACATTTAAGTCTGTCGTTCCCACTTTTTCAGAGATGCTGTACATATTCTAAAATCAATTCATTGTAGCACACTTGCTTATACTTGCTCTTTGCAGAGCCACCAATTCAATTTGAAAAAGTAACAGAAAAATACAGAGCAATGTAGAATATACATATATAATCACAGGAACATTTTTAATTATTTGGAAATAGACTCATTTCTTACATTTGTTTAAAATCTCAGTCAGTGAGGTTCGGAGGAAAATGGAATGCCTAGGAAATAAACAGCTTGGACAAAGAAACAATAAAAATAGTCATAAAGTCATCTATTACACGAATACATTGTATCAAATTGATGTAGTTTTTACAGTAAAACTGTACTGAATCTCACCATTTAATCCATTTACAAAGTGAGACTCTAATTTGCAATGCACCATGGTCCCCCAATACAAATACAGTAGTTTGCAGCATGTTTCACAACAGACAATGAGCACACCTACAGGCAGGAGGTGTCCAGAATATAGTTTGGCTATTTTACAGAAATTTACTGTAATTCTTTTTACAGTAGTTAACAAGTTTGCAGTAAATTAACAAACATTTTTGTCAGTTGTAAACTTGGCACTGTATAGTGTAGTACACAGGTAATGTGTTTTAGTGGTTAAGGCTTTGGAATTTAAATCCTGAGGTTGTGAGTTCAAATTCCACTACTGACAACTGTGTGACCATGAGAAAATCACTTCATCATGCTCTAACTGGAAATGCTGTAAGTCACTTTGTTTGAAGCCATCAACCAAATAAGTCAACATACTGGTACTATTGTTATTTTTCCAGTTATTTCAATGTAAAATATTTTACAAAGTGACATTGTCAATTAAGGGTATTTACAACAATTTATTGTAAATTAATGTAAATCATAAACATTCCAAAAACCGCTGTATACTGGAGTACAAGTACAATATGATATTACTGTAAAAGAAAAAAAAACAAGCTTATTTTATGAATTTTATTTTCAAGAAGAAGCTGTACCTTTGAATCCAACTATATACTGTCATTGTTTTTTACAGTAATTAACAACAATTATACAGTACCTTATTGTCAGCTTTTTGCTAGTTATTTACTATAAATTGTATAGTAATTTGTATGGTGTGGTAATATTGACAGATGTGTGGCAGCAGAGGTAAACACTGCACAACATTGCCACCTGGTTCTGAATTCAACAGCAAAAACAATACATTGTTGCTTTTCCCAGAAGTTTACTAAGTCAATCAAAACTTATTTTATTTGATGGTGATTTCTAGGCATAATTGTTAGGCATCATGCAAAATATTAATACAAAATAAAATATTCTAAAATTCACAATAGAATATATGACTCTAATAATTATTAAGGTATTCTTTATATAGTTTATAGTTTCCTTTCACATTTATGTGCAACACTAAAGACGTTCCTAAACCCATTCTTTTATATACAATACATATATGAACATTTATGCTGTATGTTTAATGTCATTTAGGCCTGCATGCACTGTGACAGACTGCCGTTAAAAATAAAACTGTTTTTTAACTTGCAAATGACCTTTCTATACATTATATGTTATTTAAGACGTAAAATATTTAAATCAACATGGGTTTTAGCTGATGTTGTTGGATAAGAGTTTATTCTAGCCTGGATCTTAAATAAAGTTCATGTTATGTCATAATCTATATGACTATTGTGCTTGTGTTTTGCACTTATTATTTTTTTAAATCTCCAATAGTTTATTTGACTTTGAATAAAAAAAAATCAGCAAGTAGATAAAAATAGCAGTTAAACAGATTACTTTTTCCAATTTTAAACTTGTGTGTATCCCAAGAAAAAAAAAGATAAAGTGATTCTACATACAAATTCAGGCCTGAAATGTTTAATTGTATATGTATACAGTATATACAGTATATGATTAATAAACTCTAAGAAGAAAGCACCATAATTTTCCTAATGGCAGGTATTTTATATTATAATCACACCTATGGCATTACATGATTTGTCTGTAAGTGATAAAACAAGGACCTGGGAAATGCCATTTTTTGATAAGGCAGCAATATAAACAAGAATGTATTCTTTTAAATCAGAAGTGAAATGGTTAATTGCACTGCTACTTACCCTCTGATGTTTGAAAGCATTGATGTGATTGCCATTAATCTTGTTTTTAATGGTTTCTGTTATTTTGTGATGGAGGAAGCACCTAGTCAGCTGCAAGTGAATTTGTGACCTCAAGAAGCTTTGAGATGCTCCATCATTATTAATAATAAAGAAACCTAAAAACAAAGCCTGTTGCATTGAACTTTTAGCTAATTGTACTTGTGGAGTGTGTGTAGAACTGAGAAACTGGTTGTTTCACATATAAAAACAGCTTTGATAATTAAGCACTGCATCTGATAGCACATTTGAAGGAGACATTTCACAGCTATCAGTTGGACAGCTTTGCCTTTTTACTTCTGCTGTTAGAAGTTATTTCTTTGCAGGCAGGCAAGTGGTAATTCTCTCTTATCTTCTTCAAGGTTCTGTAGTGTAAAATGTGGGCTGCACATTTCACTGACTTAACTTGGTATTTTAACTGTACTTTTTGAATGATGGGTGATTGGAAAATGGACGGACTGATTGCTGTTATGCTAATATACTTAAAATGTAGCAGTTTTGATTTATGCCTTTGCTTTTTTCACCTATTGTATGTGTACCACACATGCATACTGTATCTGAGATAAGCTCTAGTACCTGAATTACACCTCTATTTTATAATTTATTTTTGATAATTCTGAAGTTGGAGCAAGTGTTCCTAAACATCCCCTCATCCCTAAACATCAAAATGTATAGTGTAAATTCACCATTTACTATTTCTGATTGCTTTTAATATCTGTTCTGTAATTTTTAGAGGGGAAATATTTTTAAATGAGAAAACTGCTTATATTTCAGTTATGGCTGCATACAACTATTTATTAACATAGAGGATTTTATGAGATAAGATTTTACATTAAAATCAGATATTAAGTAATTTTATTTTTTACTGTTGTCATTTTTGTGTCAGCTAATTTGCACAAAATTTCTATTATTTTTAAGCGTTCCTGAATCATTCCCAGCTACGCTGAATAATTAAGCAATTCAAAATAGCTTTTTCCTTTATGAAATTGCTGTTAGCATAGGCCATATTTTATTATAAATCAGTTAACTCTCCAGCCCACATTATTATCCCCTGCAGCACATAATGAAATCATTTGCTTAGCTACCTAGCTGATCTCCTGGACTCTGTAGTGGGACATTTGCCAAAGGTCATATGTCATAGTAGAAATAAGATCAACTACTGCAACTAAATCCATTCACAACAGTTTTTTTGTATATTAAAAAAAAATCATATTTATAAAAGGGTAGTCCAGGGGTGTAGTGATTAACATTGCTGCCCTATAGTTTCAAATGTGTGTGTTTAGGAGATGGCATTATATATACTTAAGTTTTTATGCATCTCCAAGTACTCCAGTTTCTTCTCACATCCCAAAGGCATGCAGGTTATGGTGATTGGTGGCTCTGCATTAGCATGGAGTGTGTGTGTGCAACCTATGGGTGACTGGTGTCCAGTATTGATTTCTGGCAACCTTTGACCATGTGTTGGATGAACTGGGATCCAAGGAATCAATGAATAATATAATCTTTTTATAATTATTCTGTCTACATTAGTCCAAGTGCCACACAGGTTACAATGTAGTATGCTATTTAAAAAGTGTGTTAAATTTAATATATTGTTTGCATTTGTTAAATCATTTGTGTAACATCACTTTAAATGTAACCTTTTACAAAGACATTTCTTTCATTACATGCAAGTCAGAGCTTTGCTTGAAGCAACATAACTCAATTCCTTTCCCTTCCTACTTTGTCAACTTCAAAGACCGTATTACAAAGCAGATTTACTGACACAGGAATTATGTCTCAACTATACCAATGCTTCCATAACAACACACACAATGAAACAGCACTGTAAGCAGGACCATACACTTAGATTCTCTGATAATAAATGAAAGTCAACACCTAGCACAAAACAATCTTACTCAACCTGTGTGTCACACAGGATAATATCATTTAAAAAATTTTGACATACATTTTACTTTTGATTTACATTACAAAAATATTTTATTCAGAATTATTCTTTATCTGTGTGTGAGACTTATTTTCAAGGACACGGCTCCCTTGTCCACATGGTTTGCATAAGTCCTTGGTTAACACCGTATTGCACAATTGTTTTTCTACACTTATTGAACACTATTGGAGCTAACATATACTGTAATTCCTGCCTTTTACAGGCCTTTTCAGAGTCATATTATATGAAGACAATCTGACAACGATTACTGCCATCATTGTTTCATTTATTAGTGTTTAGCTTTAGTTAGTTAGTAGCTTTCTGTCTTATTTTGCTGTAAGAAACTCACTCTATATTCTATAAGATGATGGTAAAACTATATGCTGTAATATTTGTACTTGAAATTGGAAGTTTAATTATCATAAAAGGAGTCAACTCTAACAAAATTTTAAGTGCAATGCAGCCTATTATGAAGCTGTAAAAGGTTTAGCTGATTTCTTTCTTATTAGTTGCTCTTTGCTTTCATTATCTTCTTTTTATTTTTGTGTTATCCTTTTGGAGATGAAGGTGACCACATTAGAATTAATGTGTTGTGTGAATGAATGTTTAAACTGTACTAAATCAGTTCATCATCAGTATACTGTAACACTTTCTACTGTCTTTCAGAACTACAGTTAAGTTAAAATTAAGCTGAAGGTTACTGAGGGAAACTGAGTGTAGTAACCAAACCAGATAGCGTTACTTTAAACACAAGGATGAGATTTGAAATACTCTGCCAAGTCACTTTTGCTGATTTCAAAATTGCTATTGAAACATTTGGATCAATCAGCTGCTAGCTAGCCATAAAATCTGAATGAACTGAATAGCCTGTGCGATGTTTCAGATTCTCCTTTATTTGCATATATTTAAGTGTGTATAAGATTACTTGGCAAGAAAATGTTAAACTTTTGATAAGTCATTCTTACATTACTCTCCATGTTAACAGTTCATCCTTACATTTAAAATCATGCTAAATATTCACAAATAACACCTGCCTTGAATATTCAGAACTAATTTTCTTTATTATTGGACATGGTTAGGAAAAAATGTCGTTCAAAAACAAATCACAAGCTAATTTGTCTTTCAGAAAAGATTTCATTTTCAGGCCCATTCTGTTTCTTCACCTTACATTGGACTGATCATTCTTTTGCGATGCATGTTTCATTTGCTTTGCTGGAATTAACTTGAATTATAAAGGTTTATAAGATCAGTTGTTAACACATCTTTTATCTCTGGGGAAAATCTTAAAATGGTGAGAAAATTAAACTAAGAACATCAAACAAGCTAAATTTCACATGTGGCAATTTGAATGTCATTTATTTTTCATATAGCAATGCAACTTTAAATAAATTTAACGAAGCAGCAGATTTCCAAGAGAAGCCCTTCCAAAGCAGGTGCAATTCACTGTACTGTCAGCAGCCTAACTAATTAACAATCATGTAAATTAAGAAGCGATTCCTTTGTTTAAGCAATAATCTAGGTCAAAAAGGATAAGGCCACATGTTTGTTCAGTGTTGTCAAAAAACGAAAAGGGCACAGATGTTGAATGTAGATTTGTTTTGTATTGTATAACAAGACTTTTTCCACTGAGGGTTTTTTTTTTCAGTTAATTGCAATTTTCCTAACTGGAGATACATTGTCAAACTTTTTTATGTATGCTTTTCCTCTACTCACCATCATTCAATAGTAAATCCAATTTTAGCCATGCAGATTGCTTTCAGTATTAAGTATGCAGTATTATCTTTCTGATATATCAAAATAGCTCAATATAATATTGCAATGGTTTTTGTATTTTTTCTTTTTTTTTGGAAAATGCAGGTTTGGGGCCACAAGGTGTGGTTCTGGGTTGTGTTTTCAGTAGCGTTAGGAGTCTATTCTGGTTTCAGACTGTAGGGTGGAATATGTTGGTTCTTCTAGTGGTTGATTGAAGCTTCCCCTGTGGATTTTGATTTTGTCCCATGAGTTAAAGACATGGCCTGTCTAAGTTAAGTGTTTGTCATTACTGAGCTCCAAATAATGAGTTTTAGTCAAGCCCAGAATATAATTAAGACATGAAACTTATAATTCCCTTGTCACTTGTTAATTCTGCTTGACTTTACTTTTGTAGGCATCATTTATACAATTTTTGTTTAGTACTGCCAAGATTATCCTTTCATCCATCTATTTTTTAATTCTGCTTTTTTAACTGAAGGATCCTGGAAAGCTAGTGTTTATCCTAGTATCACTGTGTATGCAGAAGAAACCACCTTGAACAGGATTGCTATCCATCGCAAGACACGCACACTTTAGCCCAGTTCTGAGTCACCAGCTAACTTGGAATCCATGTTTTTGGAATGTCGGAAAGAAACCAGAGCACCTAGGGAGAGTTCCTTCAAATGTGAGGCAGTAGCACTAACCACTACACCAGTGTGCCTCAAATTTTTTTAAACTTGGTAAATCTAAGTATAATGTGTTTTTAGATACAACATTCATGTAATGAACCAGAAAAAACACAATTCCAAGTGCTACCTAGTGCTAATTTCTTTAAATGTTTATATTTTTTCTTGTTTGCTTTCAAGATGCCACCTGCATTGCACATTACTCATTATTTTTACTGTCTGTGGAGAACTGTAGGATCCAAGGTCAATAAATAAAATCATCGATGATTCAAGGAATGTAATTCAAAGCCCTAATTAGACTGATATACAACAGAGCTACTGGAAGCTCATTAAAAAAATAATGCTAATTTTACCCTATTAAAAAGTTAAATGTTTGTGTGAGGGCTTTTCTTTAAAACTACTCTCCTGGGTAACCTTTCCTTAAATTAATATATTTTGCAACTAAGACTGTTTTGTGTCACCCCTGCAACTTTGCAGCTAGAAAGATGACCATGCTACATTTTTTAAATGATTTAAAGCTTATATTTTTAAAAAATACTTGTAAATGTGTTAAGATATTTCACACAGGTAAATTATCAGTTATAATAAGTATACACTAAAAAGGTTAAAAAGTGAATAGCAGCGTATTTTGATTTTTGTAGTCCTGTAAGTTTTGCTTTTCCCTCTAAAGTTGCCTTTTGTGTGCTTTTGCATTAGGTGAGCAGATGCTCAACTAGACATTTGGAGCATCTTGTACAAAATACAAGGCCCAGTTGTTGCTTGTGAGTTGTATACCTTCTTGTTTTAACAGCTCTCTTTGCCATCTCTTAGCTGAAAGATTTCTGGCCCATTTCCCTGGAAATATTAAGGTTTTCATTTAAAACACATATAAGGTGGCATACATGAATATTATATTTGTTTATTCCACTTATTTTTTAAGCTTTATTTTGTAGAATTGCCTACATTAAAAAGAAAAAAAAAATTAAAAGCACTGCTACAGGATTCATTTGCCAAGCCAAAACTGAAATTCTGCCAAAATACCACAGTGCTAGCTGTTATTTCAGCATGCTATTGCCTTTGTTAGATTTGCACTAATAGATCTTTTGCTTTTGTGACAGCAGAAAGCTCAACCATTGTTTTTTCACATTTTTCAGGGTATTTTTGATGTTCAAAATAAAAAGAAAAAAATTCCAAGTAAAGAATGGTTGGAATTTCTGACTAGTGAGAGTTCAATATATGCAGTCACATTTCACAAAACTTGAATTGTTTGAGCCCAAAGAGATAAAATTAAATCTCATAACTGCACAGAAAGAATTTGAAAGACAACAATTTCAATTTTTTATTTGAATGGCTCAGTTGTTATATGTATATTTGAATAATAATAAGCTTTTTCAAAACTTTTAAATATGTAAAACAGAGAGAGAGACTATTACATCATCATTATTATTTAATACATTACAAATACTTGCAAGCAGAAACCTTATTGTTAGGCTAATACTGCTCTTTTAAATTTGGTTATGAATCTGGGATATTTAAATATTTATATATACAGACATGTATATCATGTATATTTTTGTATATGAAGTGCTGTATGACAGCTCAAAAATATCACCAGTGATCAGCACAATGCTTTAAGTTGTTATGCAAGCATGTATCAGGCCATTATTGAAAAGAGCTAGACCCTAATATGCTTAATATATAGATCCATTTCAAATTTAACCTTTATTTCGAAAGTACTTGAAAAAGTATTTGCCAGACAATTTAACTCCATCCATCCATTTTCTAACCCGCTGAATCCGAATACAGGGTCACGGGGGTCTGCTGGAGCCAATCCCAGCCAACACAGGGCACAAGGCAGGAACCAATCCTGGGCAGGGTGCCAACCCACCGCAGGAAACACACAAACAAACCCACACATCAAGCACACACTAGGGCCAATTTAGAATCGCCAATAACTCTCAATATATACATTACAATTATTTCAAAAGTTGCAGTCTGGTTTTTGCACCAGTCCCAGTAAAGAAAAGGCAGTAACTTGTGTTATAAATAACATTACAATATCTTTTGATAAAAATAAATGTTACAGTAACTAGGATGCTCTATTTAGGCACCACTTCAACTTAATTGGTCCCTTCTGTTATATTACATGGGGTTGAAAATTACACTTTCAGGCACCATCTATTTGAAGTTTGGTTTATATTTATCAAATTGATTTTACAATGTGCAGAAAGGTGCTAATAGTGCTTCATCATTATCATCAGAAGCTAGATATGCTGTCGGCCAGGGCTCAGTACTCAGACCGAGACTCAGATATTTTTAGAAAACATAATATTCATTTTCATTTATATACAAATAAACTCAGCTTCATCTTTCTTTCAGACTAAATGATGTTTTTCCTATTGTGTCCTTAATTAATTGTGTCCGTTTGTTAAAATATTAGATTGATGACACAGTAGCTACTTGTATTTAGTACAGGAAAAGAAGAAATGGTCTAGACTGCAGTAATGTCCTGTCAATCTTTAACTCAGCAGATCTCAACATTAGGTTTACTGATTCTGTCTTAAACTTGGACCTTATTATTAACAGCAGACTATCTAAAACCTCTTTTTTCTAGCTTAAAGTATGATAAAATTGAGACATCTCTAAAAATTGAAGATAATGAGAAATAAATTCATGCAATTATTTCTAGCAAAATTGATTTCTGCAATCCATTATTTGGAAGCTGTTCAAACCATTCTGTATGCAGGTTTCAGATAATTCATAAATTGTTACAAGAACTAAGAAAAATAGAAAATATGATCACATCTCTCCTGTTTTTCAGTTTTTATACTAATATTGACTTAAGCTTAGGGCTTATTTCAAAATTCTCTATTGTACATATGAAGTTTTCAATAGGTGAAGCTTTACTTACTTATCTGAACTTATCATTACATACAAAAACCAAGCATGCATTATCATCTCAAGATGATAGTCTACTAAAGATTCAAAGGATTGATAAAACAACAGTGAAGGCCAAGCTTTTAGCTACAGGGCCCCGTGGCTGTGAAACCATCTGGCTTCTTATATAAAAAATCTCCCTTTCATCTCAGTTTTAAAATTTGTGATGAAGACTCAGCTTTTGTCTACCCTGACTAGATCCGCTGTGTTATTATTATTATTTTATTTGTACAAAATATAAGTATTAAAAATAATCAAGCTGCTCTCCTGCTCTTTTGGAAAACACCACAAATACTTGGCAGCTTTAGAATCCAAGGATGAAAGAATTCTATATTCTTATTGGACTGCAAAGCAAAAATATATATAATACTGTAGAATACCTAGGATTGTGTGGGCAGCCAACTAACCTAGGTTTCCAAAACTTTGACTGTGACTCTGCCAATGACTTTTCATTATAATGGATTAAATCACCCCAGAAGTTTAAATTTTACCAGCTAGAGTTTTGAAGTCCATTGTCATTTTCCTAAAAATAAAATTGACTATATTGTTAAGAATAATTTATGTTAGTCAATCTGAAATTGATTGTTTTACAGTTTGTTTAACCTGATTTATATTTTCATGAGTATACATTCTGTAACTTGTAACATTTTTATTTTGTGTTTTACTTGTAAATTAATTATAGACCTCTAATCCTCTAATCAATGAGGATCACTATGAAAGTATAAATTGAATTGAATTGAATATACTGTATGTGATTTTTGGTATGTTACATTTTCATATATATATTTAGGGTTTCTGCATATGGAAAAGGAGAAAAAGGTATAGATTATTCTGAGGATGAAAATTAAAACAGAAAAGAAGTCTAGAGATATTATATTTTCACTGTATAGCATTCATAGTATTGCTTTCAATATTGTGCCTCTAGCCTAAAACAGTAGCTAACAAATCCTGCAGCTCACATGCTGTTTGTCTTTAAAGATGGTTTAACATGTGAGTGCTGCATTTGTGCCAGCCATTCAGTATTTAGATTTTTTCTTTCAACAAGCCAACTGAACAAAACTGAAACTTAGCCATATGTGTGCTGTACCAGAGACTCTAACTCTGATGTGGGCTACTTTTCTTTCACTACTAGTTTTGTGTGGGTGTTTGGTGAAAGGATAAGGTTGTTGCAGAAGGTTAAGATGTAAAATATAGTGTCTGAACTGAAATTAATTTTTGTCTATTACTAGGAAATGTGATTGCTAGGACTCTTTCTTTATGTTATATGATATAATCACATAAACAGGTTTTGGACAGGTTAAGGCAGTGGAAAATTTTAAAAATAGTTTGACACCATTGTTCAGTTTTAGTGATAAGAGAAGTTATGTTTTTTTCTACAAAATATATTGTGTATATTAATAAATGACTGTGAGTCAGTTACAAACATTGTGATTATATTCTGGTATGAGAATGTCTAAAGATAGCCAAAGTTACCTAAACTTGTCTAAGGTAATTTACAATTCTTATAAAGAACTGTTTTACTGAGTACTGACTCTGATGTAATAAACAAATTTACAAATGCTACAACAAAAAAGTATATATATAAAATATATAAATACAGTATATACTGTACATGTATTGACCCCCATATCAAGTTATGATTAATACTGAATTCAAAATCCATTGCTAAAGTGCATTCAGAGTCATGCTAACAAATACTTTAACTAACAAAAGATATGATCAGTTGACAAAAAACACAAAAACTTCAAGTTAACAGCAATCAAGAAGTAGATAGTAGATACAGAATTTTCTGTAACAAGCAGTCAATAGCCCTGTTGACCTCTACAACTGGCTGTTCCCTCCCATCTTAGTGTTCTGCACTTTCATATGATATACTGTATGTTTAGGTTTACAGCTGTGTAGACTGTACCAATGTTGTAAAATATGTCAGTCTATTTCTGTGCCAGTAATCTTTGATGCTTAAGTTTGCAATCACTTTGATGTCATAGTCCTCAGAAAGAATTAGCAGCTTGGAAAAGCAGCAGTGACATGACAGGATACCAAGAAGAAAAACAGTTTATAAAAAATTGATTAACACTTGGTATTAATTTCTAGACTTATATTTTGGGGAAAACAGACTATGTTAAACTTACCGTATTTCAAAAATGAACTGCAGGTTTATAAGGCTACATTAGACTAAAGGAGATTTCAGCCCTGATATAAATCCTGAGTCAGATGAGGCATTTTTAGACTCCACGGTTTCGGCACCCTGTAGCTACCCTGCAATGGTTTTGTGCAGGATAAGCAGAACACAGTGTTCATTATACAGCCGTACTAACCTTTGCCTTGCTGTGTCACAATCACTAGAAGAAGTAAGTAAACAAAAATGAGATTAAATGTTAAAAGCAATCTTTTTATTCATTATGTTTTGACCAATCCCATAGTAGTTATGATAACAATTTAACATTTTCTGTACTGTCTCAGGTCTGCTTTGAGAAATTTTTACTTCTTCCTTCAGAACTGCTACAACTGATACAGAGTTTGTTTTACCTCTTTTTCTGTTTAATGTCCTCAAACAACATTGGTATTTGTTAGAGATATTGTGATGCTCTAAACCCATTGCCACAGTCACCTTTTTTTATCTGGGCCATTAATAGTCATGAGTCGAGGATGGACCAGTTTGAGTGAGAAGGCAAACCAGACTTACATTACAAAATCATTTTTAAATAAATAACTCAGTACAAGGCATCTAAGGTAAAAAATGGTGACATCCATAAACAAAATGATGGTAGTGAAAATAAAATAAGGGTACAAAAGGTAAAAAATAAATTACAAAAAAAAATCTTGACAGTAATCAAGTAATATAAACAGAATGGTTTAAACAGTGGTAAAAAACAAAGGAAGAAATAAGTTTCATTGCCAATTACAAGAGCCATTCCTTGTCAGAAATTTCCTGCAATGAGTATAAAGTAGAATATATGGTGTAAGTCTGCATTTAAATATTCTTATCTGTTTTTAACTAATATTCAGCCCCCCAATATAGTGGTGGAGACTCCAGGCTTAGCCTAAAATCCTCTCTGCAAACTACATCAACATGTTTGTTTTGGATGAAGAAAATACAATGTTAACTCATGGAGCAGACCTATTACATTTTCTAGAAGCTTGCTTCCACTGCACAGAAGGTCTTTCTGTCTGCCACTGTGCTTGCAGATGTACTAGAAGTAAAGAAGAAATTCATTCAAGATGTAGGCAGGTGCTTGTTTAAAAAAGAGGAGCTGAACTTAGAAGGCATCCATCAGTTGTGTTTCAATGTTCAACAACAGGAATAGAAACTGGATAATCGTTGTGACCTATTTGACACTCTCACCATAACTCAGGCTGTCATGTTTATTAATACAATGAGAAAGGTTGATTGGCTAACTAATAAGCTTCAAGTGAGAGACAATACTATCTTCGCTCACATGGTGATATGGACCAAAAAGAACAGAACTTGATTATGCAAGTGCTTTCCTTTAACTCCAGCAGAGTCCTCATTACCAACTTGCTGGCAGGATGCATTGATGCACAGCAGATATCTCTAGCTATCAACTATAACCTACCAAAAAACAGAAAACTATATTCATACTTTCCAGCTCTCCAGAACTCTGACTGTGTCTGACTCTGTCTTTGAATTTGTGTGTTATAACTGTCCTTGGATCCCAAGGTTTATTTTCTCCAGGGATACTGCTGATTGGAGTTTTTCTTTTCTTCTCCTCCATTTTCAACTGGCCTTAATTAAACAATGAAATAATGGACCGATGTTGCTGGGCTCCACTTATGTTAATCAATTCCAAATCACTTTGTTTCTTGTCTACTAAAAAAGTATGCCTTTATGTATAATCATAATAAAATTAGTCATTTATATCTACTTGTGAACATGTTACAGTGCCCTGTGCATGCACTTAGTGAAGAGTGCTATACAAAAATAAACTTAATTGAATTACATTGAAGGGAGAGAAAGAGGAAAGGAGAAAAGAAAACATATTTTGACAATTTGTAAATAGTAACCTTTTGTAAAACAAAACAGTGGATACTTGTAAAACAGCCATTACTCCATTGCTTAATGCTGCACTTTCATCATATAGATTCAATACCATTCCACCTGGATTTAATGTTGATTTGTACAAGGTGATTTACAAAATTTAGAATAAGGTAATTTTTTGAATACATTGAACAATCAAGTTCATACTGTGAGCTGAATGCAGGAATTAAACCAGCAATTTTTCAGTTCAATATCCATTATTTTAACTACTGTGTACCTTGTTTACCTTGAGCTGAAGGGCTTTTGGAGTTCAATAGATTAGCTTCTACATCCTGCCTTCTCTAAAGTGAACAAGAGACTTTTGTTTAGCTGAAGTGAGGATTTATCTTCCTTCTAGAGCTGTTTCATATTGTGAAGTCTAATTTGCTTCTGTAGTGCTAGTGTGTCATTTCATTTTGAGATGGGGTAGTTTTCAGCAAAAAGATTATGGGTAATAAATACTTTTGCATTGTAGTTTTGTTTTCTTTTACTTGATTTCCATCTTACCCTAGATTATATTACCTTAACTTTTCAAATCTTTTCCCTGCAGTTATCCCAAAACTTTTTTGTGGCCCAAAAGTTAACTTCCACCAAGGCATCCTCAAACTGGAAAGGTTGATGAAAAATCTAAAGCTTCTTGATACACTGTTGCCTGGCAGAATTCTAAGCATTTTAATGAAGTGTCTCGGCATATGAAATTCTACAGTAAACACATATCAGCAGCTGCCTGCTCAGATTCACATTTGGAAGATGTTGTGCTCCCAATCAGCTCTTTCAAACACAGTCTTTCTTATATCTTGAACATTTCTTTCATTTAAGATTTTTGTCTTCTCTTAACATTTCTTGGCTTCTTTTGACAGCTTGCCTCAAAATGCACAGAATAATTAATAGTCATTATTAAAGGTGTTTGCAATAATTCAACATTGTTGTTGACCTGTAAAAAATTCTTTTAGCTGCACCTGAGCATTCATCTGTAACGTGTTTAGTATTGTTCTTGTGTAATATTCCCTTAATATTCAAATTTATTATTACAGTATTTCAGTTACAATCTGAAATACTGTAATACTGAAATAATGTCTTGAGTTGACATACCTGAGAAAATGAATTGACAGCATTGTCTGATGATCATAGGTATACAAAAAAGTAATAGCTATTGCAATTAATGCTGCAGTATTCATCTACTCCAATATAAAGAAGTATAATAGAAGGACAAACAAACAATCTTTTAAGAGAACGAGGGCCAAGTGTGATTTATTGCTGGCGTTTCATTATTACATTGTACAGCATTTGTCTTCTTACACTTTACAAATAATGTAAAAATGAGTAAGAATCATAAAGCTGATGATCCTCTCACCATCCTATCCCCAGAGTGCTGGAAGCTTCCCAGGATAAAGCTGGATCATGCAAATTTGAGAGGCTGCACTATGGAATAATTACCCTATTGTGAATTTTGACCTCCATTGTAAGAAAGGTTAAAGGACAATGCTATTATCCTTAGCTAAAGAGTTACACTTGGTGACATCTCCAGGATTACTGTTTCTTCAGCTTTAGATCTGAATTAAGCACACCTCAGATTAAGGGAATCAGACAATGTAACTATGACATCTGCAAACTCTCAGACACGTCAATGGCACGGCTTTGGTGGAAAAGACTATAATAAAGTTGCCTGTAATTAAACTAAGGTTCTATCATAAAAAAAGTTTCTCTAACATGCATTAATCAAGACTTCTGGCAAATGTTATGTTGCTTCAGAAAATAATAGTAGTTCTTTGCTGGAGCACATTTTGCACATTAAGCAGAAAATATCATGCAGATTATGCTTCACATCATCAAGTAAAAAGTCATGCGTGCACATGTTCTGCTAATTATTGTATTTTCAGAATCCTCAGCATAAGCTGTAATGTGTGTGTCTATATTTTGGAGGGGGTGGGGTGGAGTTCCCTGTTATTAACATATTTAATTCTAGTGTTTTGCTTCCAGAATAGATTATTTTAGGTTTGCAGGGTGTTGTTAATCATATGCATGAAGCATCTGATTCATAGTACAACAAATCATTTGAGCAAGAAACAAATCAAACTACTATATGGTAAATTCCACAGAGATGTATTTACCATTTTTTAAAATCACAAGGGGAAAGATATACAGTAAATGGACAGCATTAAAGTGTAGGGCATTTTCAAAGTGTGATTCTGGCAGACTGGTTGTCAGTCCACATTATCTTTAATCTTGAAAGAATAAAGGTTGACTTTCTTTTTCACCTCTTCCATCCAGGCTACAGATTCACTGCTGTGTTTGTTGAGTTTCTAGTTCATGTATTTCTGACAGTGGTTATACACCAAGTGATATCTGTCATTAGACCAAATCAGCAGAGAAAGACAAGAGGTTGAATTCTAGGAAATAGCCCATTCAATTTTCTCTCCTAAAAGTGCTTCACTATTAAAACCAACACAACCCCAGTAAAGCACATGCGGATTTTTATGTAAAGAGGTTGCAAATTGAAGTCTCTGTGCTTCATTAAGCTCAATCACTGATTTAATCAATGTACATAATAATAATGTAATTGTATTCTCTTTATAAGTCAATGCTGAGAGATTTCTATTAATGCACACCAGGTATATTCCTGTTAGGATACCCTACTGTATCTACTTTGTTTTAAATGTCTGATTTTAAGGACGGTAACTTGTGACAAAAGAATGTTGCTTTCAGTCCTTATTTCTAAACTATTGAAGCTCCATTGCAGTCACATATTTTTATTGCTCATTTATTGCCACCTTGTCTGCTGCCTGGGCTTTGCTCTGGTAAGCTAGTTGTTTGGAGAATTGACACTATAATCCAGATATCTAGGTAACTGAGCAGCACTCTCTCAAGTGAGATGAATAATGTCTTGTCTAATAAGGCCAGACTTTTCCAACAAAGTGTTAATAAAAGCCATTGTGAATTAATTGGCATCACTCAGATAGCCAGCGGTTTAGCGCAAATAACCTGATTGCTGCGCTGCACCAAATTGGGGTTACTTGGCCAGAGCACATTACTGCCTTTGACATTGTTTTGGTCATTTCCAGATCTCTTCAAAGCTGGTTTTAGCAATCTCCAATTGACAGAATCAGACATCATTAGTACCAATATGAACAGTAATTGTGGAGTATATAACCTTAGCTTTTGCCAGAATTTTTAAATTTGTAAGGATGTTGGATGGTCTGGCACTGGGAATACGATTGACTGGTGCCTTTAGTTTATTGTTGCGCAATATTGAGTGAATTATCAGAGATCTCTTAACTTTATGAGACTTGAAGAATTCCCCACTGAGTGGAGCAACACTTGCTCGGCACATGCTTGGCTTTTATGTTGTCTTGCTGTCATCCTTTCCCCTACTGCACAGCAGGCTCTGCTGGCATCAAAGCTGGAATGGAAAGTATAGGTTTACTAGGTACAGCATTATCCCCTAAGAAGAAATCAAAAAACACCTCACCTTTTCTAATTGCCTGCAAATTCCAGATGTGTCCTCTGACTCTAAGATCTTCTCTGTCAGCCTAGCAACTTTCTTACATTTTCAGCATGTAAATCTATCACTAACAATGGAGGATATGTATCTATACATATTGTGCTCAGCAGAATGGATGAGAGAAGAAGCCATTTAAAGCAATGGATGACAATGTAGTTTAAATCAAATCTGATGTACATATGACTCAAAAGATCCGGAGCACATACGAGCAGGCTGTAGCTATCGAATATGTCACTAGGTATGCTATGCATAGGGTCTGGTTAATAATTCCACCAAGTGGCCTTGTGCTGAGTTGATTTAGTGCGTATTTCGGCCATTTATTCTACAGTCGTGAACATGACTTTGGCTGCTTTTTTCTTCCAAGTCACTATAGCAAATTTTCAACACTGATGTTCATAAAGACTATTCTCTGTGGATAGCCTGTTAATCAGTGACATTACATAGAACTACAGACATCTACAGAAATGAATCTGAAAAACTGTCTGGAGAAGTGGAACACCCAAAAACTGGATATTGTACCATGAAACTGTACCAGCACACACCGCACTAACAGTCAGAGTGTTTGATAGAGAACAATGTGGTTGTTGCCTCACAAATCCTTGTATTTACTATTTCTCATTGCCTGTGATTTCTTTGTGTTCCCCAAATTAAAAATGAGACTAAAGGGAAAAGAATTTGCTACTGTGAAGAATGATAGGAAAAAAGCAAGAGGCTCTAGATATGGTAGCAAGAGTAACAAAAAATGAGTACACAGAATGTTTCCAGGAATGATAGAAGTACTGGGACAAGTGTATTGCATCTCAAAGATAGCATTTTAAAGTTGACTAAAAGGGACTTGTTATAAATTTCATAATAAAGTTTTTTTTAAAAAAAATGTCAGGCATTTTTGCTTCCCTGTTGTACATATAATTTACTCAACATGCATATAAGCAATTTTTAAATAGTTATGTGAAACATGATTGAAAAAATGGGAAATTACTTATTTAATTACATATTTAAAAAGATAAATAGAGCATTATTAAAAAAATAATTATTATTCTATCAAAAGGCAAGTGTGGGTGTATAGGAGGAGGTAAAGCCCTGCTTCTGAATAATGACATGAGCATAAAGTTGTATACTGTAACCTCACACAGAATTACTGATTGTAATATTTAAACAATCATTTGTACATGCAGAGGTGTTGTTTTTCTTTATTGTCATTTGATATATATATATAGAAAAATGTTAATGACTGTCTGGTTTTTAAAAGATGACAAATACCTGACTTGTGCCTCTCTGGGATGAGGAAAACCCATGTAGATACAAACTAAACAAGCTAAAAAACTGGGGACTAAATCACATTTTCAACACAAGGAAAGTATTTTAAAGCTTTTTCATACTTATAGTCTGAATGGATGCCATATGTATAATTATGTGATATTATACAAGAATGCTAAATAATACGGTGCTTTTATTATTTTCCTAAACACAAAGGGGATGAAAAAAACAGTACATTTGGGATTAATAGCATTTTCCTCTCTTTTAAATCCTTCCCTCAGAAAAAATATATCAGCAAAGCTGAAGAAAACTAGAGATTATTCTTATGTGTTTTCCTCACATTCTTTACTCCTTTAGCAATAATACTTGAAGTGTAGTTTATCATGTGGCCTTTTCATGCATATTGTCAGCATAAAAACTCAGCCTCAGCCATTTATTTTTATTCATTGTGAGCAGCTGGATTTCAGTTTATATATATATATATATACAGTGTATATAAGCTGTATTTATATATATATATACTGTATATATACAGTGTATATACATGTATGCTGTATTTTTATATATATATACCATATATACTGTATACCATATATAAATCTATACAGTATAAATCATAATGCATATATCTATACTAATAAAAGGCAAAGCCTTCACTGACTGACTGACTGACTGACTGACTCACTCACTCACTCATCACTAATTCTCCAACTTCCCGTGTCTGCTGCCATATTGAACTTTCCAATGTCACTAATTCTCCAACTTCCCGTGTAGGTAGAAGGCTAAAATGTGGCAGGCTCATTCCTTAAAGCTTACTTACAAATGTTAAGCAGGTTTCATTTCGAAATTCTACACGTAACGGTCATAACGGTCGACAACGTCCGCCATGTTGAACTTTCTTATTTATGGCCCCATCTTCACGAAATTTAGTAGGCGGCTTCCCTGCGCTAACCAAAACCGTTGTACATACTTATTTCGATGGTATGACGCCACTGTCGGCCGCCATATTAAACTTTCCAACGTCACTAATTCTCCAACTTCTCATGTAGGTAGAATGCTGACCTCATCTTTACGAAATTTGGTAGGCGGCTTCCCTGCGCTAACTGAAACCGATGTACGTACTTATTTCGGTGGTATGACACCACTGTTGGCCGCCATATTGAACTTTCCAACGTCACTAATTCTCCAGCTTCCTGTGTAGGTAGAAGGCTGAAATTTGGCAGGTTTATTCCGAACAGCTTACTTACAAATGTTAAGCAGGTTTCATTTCGAAATTCTACGCGTAACGGTCATAACGGTCAACAACGTCCACCATGTTGAACTTTCTTATTTATGGTCCCATCTTCATGAAATTTGGTAGGCGGCTTCCCTGCGCTAACCAAAACCAATGTACGTACTTATTTTGGTGGTATGATGCCACTGTCGGCCGCCATATTGAACTTTTCAACGGTCTTTGTTACTTATGGGCCCATCTTCAAGAAATATAAACGCTAACTGAATCCTACTTACGTACATATATACGTCCATAGCCAGCAGCTCGGTCACCGTGTGAGGCGGCATTGGGTCCCCCATCTCAACACCTCCCACGTTGTTGGCTGCTTGCCTATATAAGGCCGTCCATCGCTCTGGTCTCTACATTCCCTTCCTTGCTTCGCCATGGGATTCATAACTACAGCCTTTTTATTTAATCCACAGCTTCTCCGCTGTTTTATTGTTCGTTTATTACGATTATAGTTATTGTGTAGGTATTTTAGACTTACTTTACATTGTTCAGGTACCCATTTCCTTTATCATTCCAACCATACCCCCATTAACATGTCTATCGAGGTGATCACCATCGATCAAAAAACTGTCACTTACCGAGTGGTTTCCATGCCCAGAGTTTGCACCTACCTTTTCCATTCTCTTTGTTACATATTTCACGGCCATATCAGGCTCACTCTTGATATCCGGAGGAACATTGTGTCTTATGTATTGAATGACTGGGACAGGTTCAAGGTGTGGACTGATGACAGTACAAGAGATAATTATACTACACAGGAGCACTATAAGAGTGAAATGCTTAAGCCCTTCACCTATGGTTCTGCATGTGAGTTGATGGCTTCCGCTGAATTGTTCGGTTGTTGCTTTCAAGTGTACCGAAATGGCCAAATATTTTACACCTTTTGACAACCGCCAATGCCTTTTAAACATCTTAGATTCACACGTGACGATTTCAGTAGTGGATACTTTCATGTTTATGGATGTTTAAACTCTCAAAAGCTGGATGTGAAGTTATCGATGAAACCGGTTGTATGCTTACAACGCTTCACAGTTGCCGAATGTCACTTGAACACAAGTCCTGCAAATACTGTCGTAATTGAAGCAAACCATGAAACTCAAACCGATTATGACAGCAGCAATCCAAGCTGTGAGATCTGAAACAAGATTACTGTTCACATGGCCAACTGTATGTTGCATGCTCAAGAGTAAGCTCAGCGCGCACAGCTTGGTCATATCACAACTCACAATGTGGTATACAAAGAGATCCTTAAATAATTATTGGCATATTTTCCCTCAGTTTAAAAAGGTTTAATTTTCTTCTTAATAAAAATTTTAAGGCAGTACTTCGGGTATTTGCTCGTATATATATATATACAGTATGTCTGTATGTAAAAATCATATTCATCCATTTCTGCTTTTGTGGAGAGTCAACATCAGTAGCTGTCTAATAATGTTTAATTTGTAAAATAGAAATTCTATATATATATATTTGAATATCAATTTTGCATTTGGCACCTCTTATCTATGAGTATTATAAAATGACCTCATACAGTATCTCTATCATCTTTACATTTTTTTTGTCATTTTACACTTGCACACAGAATTAAATGGAAAAATAACAACAATCAATTTTCTAAACTGCCTTTTCCTATAGATTTGGGAAAGCTGGAGATTACCATAGTATTATTTTGTACATGAAAACAACCAGCCCAGGACACAACACCACCTCATCCCAGTACTCACTGTGCAATGAAATCACACATGAAATGATTTTAACTTCTAGAGATATACTCTAAATATAAAATTAAGCTCTGGAATTGACTACTCCTTGAACTCAAATAGATCCAATACCTGCCAAAAAGGATGCAGGAAAACTTCAGAAAAAATATTAAAAGAATCCAGATCATAAAATACTACAAGTAAAGATGATCTAGAAACAAAAGAGCAGATACAATCATCTGACCATTCAGTTTTCTGTTTTTCTGTGGTTAGAAAGCTACTTTAAACATACACCTTGCTCTTTTACTACCTCTTGAATTGAATAACATTATAAATTCATTTGGTTTTTACATGTGTGGAGGACTGTCAGCTCCGTGCTCCGGCCCTCACCCCCAGGCCGCCAGGAGGAGCTCTCCCGACAGCAGGAACGTGCCCCGAGTTCCAGCAGGGCCTCATGGACTATGTAGTATTTATACACAGCCCTGCTGGATACCTTGGGGACCACCGGGAGTCCCTGTAGGGGGGCTCGTGGGCTCTTGTGTGCCCTATAACCTGGGAGTACGTCACGGTCACGTGACAGGAAGGAACGATGTGCTCCCGGGTTGAAGAAAAGGACTGTTTACCCTGACCCGGAAGGAATAAGGAACTGTGGTCTGATTGGGAAGGAACACCTCCGGGTCAGGGTGTATAAAAGGACTATGGGCCAGTCCAGACACTGAGCTGAGCTGGGAGGTAGGAGGGCAAAGTGTCTGGGCGAAGAGGAGAGATTATCATTGTGTTGTTTATTTAAATCTATGAGTAGTGTGCAGGGTGCTTGGTGCATTGTGTTAAAGAAAAATAAAGAGTCTTGGACTTTTACCTGGTATCTAGCGTGGTACCTGAGGGTTCAAGGGAGCACAAGCGCCCCCTACTGCCACACTGGCGTAGCCGACAGGATTCTCTGGCCGTCTGTTGGCAGGGGACCTGCATTTAAAACAAAATTTGTGTGGGCAGACAACCCTAGGAAGGTCACGCATCAACTCACGGAGGTGCAAACACCACCCAGTACGGAGAGCGCTGCTGTTGAGCCTCATTCTACGTCAGAGCACAGAGCCAACAGTCCTCCACAATTCCCCCCCTCAGCGACGACAACTGGGGCGGAGTGTCCAGCCCCGCGAGGGACGTCCTCCTCCAAGAGGACGCGTCAGCCGGACCCTGGCTGCGTTGTTCATGAAGCCCTGCTGGAACTCAGGGCACGATCCTGCTGTCGGGAGAGCTCCTCCTGGTGGCCTGGGGGTGAGGGCCGGAGCACGGAGCCGACAGTCCTCCACACATGATAACATCAAAAATGTAAATTAATGCAGGTTTTCCATTCTCTTACACACTTCCCTGTTTTCCCTCTTCCGTCAGTTAAATACATTTTCCCTGATTTCATCTTAAGCCATCAACAACTTCTCTTAAATGAGGCCTAACATTATGCATTGGATTGTACATTTTACAAGCATATCAGATCTTCATTTACTAATCCAATCCGTCAATACATCAGCTGATGTTAGCTTTATTCTAGCTAATTTTAAAATTGCCTCTGTAACCCCCAACTTTAAAAAAGGTCTTGACCCTGACAGTTTAAACAATTGTGGCACAGTCCCCCATACCTTGTTTTCTTCAGTGTGTTGTAATATCCAAATTTAATCAGTAATGTAACTTCCAGTAACCTGATAGAACCATTGCTTTGGAGTACTGCACAGTGGTGAACCTGCTTGGTCAGAATGACTAATGACTTATTGTGGACTTCTGGCTCATTAACTTCCTAATAGTATTAGAACAGCATTTGACATAGTTGATCGCCATATATTAGTATCTAGGCACTGCTCTCCAATAGTTCATGTTCTACCTCCAGAATGGGTGAAACTGTGACAGTTAACAGCTGGTTCAGTCACACAAAAATAGATCCTTAAGGGTTACCGTTTTCTGTATGTATGTTGTGACGTGTAATGACTTATGTCATTAATACTCAAAACATGTACATGTTACGTATGCCCTGCAATGACCGTTAGTTTTCTCAAAAAACACCTTTAGTTTGCATTTATTATTTAGATTCTACCCATAACTGACATTTACTTGGCATTGTAATGCTACTCTAGTGGTCTCCACATTTATGAACAGCACAAAGGACTGCAACCACTAACCTCTAGTTAGAATGAAAACAGACTGCTCATAATGACCCAACGAGACAAACTGAAAATAAAATGAGATGCTAAACTGCCATAAAACAACTTCATACATGCTGCTGCATTCTTTTTTTAAAGCTTTTTTTAAAAGAATCAGTGCTGTCAACAGTCCTTCTGCAGCTTATCTGTTTGCTGCCATTACCCAACAGAATTCTTTTGTCTTTTACTTTTACTTAATTATTATATGTGAATAGAAAATGCATTTACATTTCAACTCATGTTAAATATTATTGGAATCTATTTTTGACCAACTCCAAACATGGTCTGTGTGCTCATACAGTACATCATTTTTTGAACAAGGTCAGGTGTCATTGATTGTGATGCATGTACTTTGCTTTAGCAACAAATTCCTTCCTGTCCGACTCTCATACACCTTTATATGCTGACTAGGGAACCCTTTACAGGTGGTCTTCCTAATCCCAAGGTGCAATGTTCTTAGGTTCACAGATGTGCTGTTTAGCTGAACATCCTTCTTTCCCTTTTTTCTCCAGGTGAAATTTAGCACTTTTATTTTTTTTTTTACTCTTGTGTCCTTTTTACCAATTTTTTTTTATTTTATCTTCCACCCTTACTTCATCTTTGGCTCGATGCAGATTCTGGACACATAATACATTTTTCTTTCCGTTTCTTCCTTTTTTTAAGCACAGTGGACACCATTAGATATGGCTAAAGGATTGTTTATGTGCCTGGTATAACTCCTCAAAATATGAGGTATTTTGATACTCCAAGGCTAGAATTCTGACTGATTGTTGAATTGGTCAGCATACACTTTAAAACCATAGGAGTTCTTTAATTGTATATTTAACATGTGTATATTATTATTATTGATGTGAACAATTTGTAAAATTTGTGACAATTATACAAAACCCTGATCATAAAACTTAGCTGTCATGTATGTCCTTTTTAACTAAACATATTATTCTTCACTTGTTACAGCTGATATTAAGTTTGTAAAATGGAATGATAATATATCAATTAATGTACTCATGCATTTACGCATTTTGTAAATAAAATATACTCAGTTGCTAAAATGTCAAGTCAAATGTACATTCATTTACTGTTCCTAATATTTTTAGCAAACTCCTAATTTTCTTTGGCATCATTTATTAAAAATTGAAGGCAGGGATGGTAAAAGGGTCATTTACAGTTTCTCCTAGGGCAACAAAAATACTAGAATTGGCCCAGGCTCTGATGTTGTCTTTTTCACCCAATTCTGATTTTGGTCCAGTGAATGCTGGTATCTTTCCTGTAATGACCAAAAAAAGAAAATCTCATAAATGCAGAATAAAGTTTCAGGAGAGATTCAAGGTAGAATATATTATTTTGATGATCAGAGAGGTTTGTTTGTGTGTCTGTGTGTCTTGCTTCTAAAGACGTGTGAGTTGTTTGTTCATATTTTCAGACCCACATCAGGCATATAAAGTGTCATTTTTTGCCCTCAATAAAACTGAGCTTGACATGTCTGCCTTAGACTAAATAGAAATCATTCCAAGAATCATCCACACTACTGCATTCGTCTCCCTACTTTGGTTGACTCTGTTACATCCCCAATTAAAGCAGAGGTTCTATGACATCTCTGAAGTAATTTGATCTGGTAGTGCCATTCACTCCTTTAAACCCAACAATTTAAGAAAGTATATAAATTAACAGTTACAATTTTACACATTCCTTTCCTGTATTATATAACCATAGCTATTTTATTATTTTTAACTGTATTGTATTATTTCTATTCGTTTGTACTGTTTCTTTTACTGACCATCATCCGTAGTTTTATTTATGTTTCTTTTTGCTTTGTTTCTAATAAATCATATTATCTTTCATGCAATGTTATTTATTGTAATAATTGCTTAGAATTTGTAATTCTCTCTAAAATAAAATATATAAAATATTAATATAAACACATCTACTTTCAACGTACAGAATCCAATTTAGTTTTGGAGTCAGACCTTGTCACAGCTTCTTCAAGCACAATGTATGAACAGTTTATAGTTATGTCTATATGTGCTTTGATCTGCTTGGTTAAAAAGAGCCATAACCTTTCAAAGCAGCAGTGGATGCAAGGCAGAAACCAGCCATCCCTGATATAATAATCAGTCACAGGATATACCTGTCAGCAGCATTCATGGAGACCAGGAATGGTACCATAGATTGTTACAGCAAATCTTAACCTATGTAAAAAGGTTCCCTCCCACAATCTATGGCACACACATAAGAATATGCAAGATATAAAGCACTTTTAAACCTGCATCCTTGATTAAGTGTAAAGGGCAATTTGCCCCCTTGCGCCAATTTTACTGTGCTGCCTTACACTTCAGTATAAGAAAACAATGAGGAGAAAGAGGTCATCACATAACGAGTTAAAAACAACAGTTAGCAACAGGCACTAAATCAATAGGATTTTAAAGAGCGGCAGCCAACATGATCCGGAACTTCATAGTCTTCACAATTAAATGTTAAATTCCATGTGAGGTGATTAAGATGCTGTGCTAAGACCAGGGGTTATATATAAATGGAAAGCAAAAAAAAGAGCAGAAACATATAAAATTGGGTGTGTCATTACATTTTGTTTAATAGTTGCCAGACTCAAATATAAAAAGAATGGGATATAGAAGGGTCAATTTGTTAAATTTTGAAAGGAGGTTAATTAAAAATTAAGCCCTGGTGAATAAGTGGAAAGCTGCATCAGCTACTCTCTAATGGATAGAACAAAAACGCAGAGAAGATATAATTTTATGTACAAGAATCGGAGTGAGAGGTCACTTACCTCTCTACAGTAGAGACCACATAAATTATTTTGACAAGGTTTCCTGCCGTTTGAAAGATATTTGCAAATTAATATTGCCATGGTTTGCAGATTATCATCACAGCCTTAAGACTAGCAATTCACAAAGTCTTATTTTGTTTCAAACGGTTCATTTTATTTATAACTACATTTTGATATGCCTTTGATAAGTTGTTTTTTTCCTGATAATAACAACACACAGTCATTATCTTTGTTTCCTTATTAATCTTCACAGAATTTTCAATTTGACTTTTTTGGGATGAATAAAATGTGAACCATATAAACGGCAGAGCTTAGAAAACATTATGTTATGAAATTTAAGTATATGGTGACTTGGTGGTGCAGTGAATAGCACTGCTATTGCAAACCTCTATCACATGTGCTCAGTTTCTGGCCCAATCAGTCTATGTAAATCTGGCACATTCCTCTAATCTTCATGTGTATTTTGCTCACATACTCTGATTTCATCTCATATCTCAAAGAACTGCAAGTAAGGTTGACTTTGCAGCTATACACTATCAGTGTGTACATGTGTAAGTGTATAGTACAAAAGACTGACATCTCCTCTAGCTTTGAGCTGTTTTCTGTGTCCATTGTGTACAATCTCTCCATAAATCTTTTCTGGAAAAAGCAGGTTAAAAAATAAATAACAATAACTCTAACTTGACTACCTGTTACTGTTATTTTTGTTTAATGTATTAACTACCATAAAATTTCTAATAAAATGTATTATTATATCTTTAATAACTTTTAAAATGTATTGCAACTACTTAAGCAAGAAATATGAACAAGTTGTATTCAATAAAACTGAATTTCAACCAATATTTGGTATCACTTTAGATTAGGTGTCCTTAATTACTCTGTACTTACCATGTAATTACCGGTATATTGTGTTATTACCATGTACTTACTATATAATACAGTGTAACACTGTAATTAAGTACTCAATTGTAGTTGTTTTTCAGCATTTTTTTATAAGTACATACTGTATATAAATTGTGGATTAACAATTACAATTGAGTAATAGAGAATAACACTTAGTTACTCTCTGAGTATACAGGTAATTACATGGTAAGTACTGCATAATTAAGGACACCTAATTTAAAGTGATACCAGGCTAATTTCTACTGTAAATACATTATCATTAAAAGTACTACATAAACTCAGAAGTTAAAACATTTGTGTTATTTCTTAAAAATATACCAATTTGAAATTAAAATAAATTATAATATATAGGCGAGGCACAGCCATATTGCAATAGCCTATATTCTGCACAGTGAGGGATTTACTACCACCCAGAAGAGATCTGAAAGTATTAACTTTTGAAATGCCTGTTAAGTTTCAGACTTTTACATTACTTATTGCAAGGTTTTCACTGAAACAGTGCTTACATCATCAAAAGTGGAGCTGCAATGACATAAATGTAACATAATGCAAATTTACAAAATGAGAGCACATCAACCAAAGAGTTGAACAGTTGTAATCAGCCACATTAAGATGTTCATGATAACATAGACTCCTATTTTATTTATGAGCATAATGTTAATTCAGTTCATATTTCTCTTAATTTGTATATAACAATTGTTTTCTTTATAGTCAACACTGTAAAATTCCTAAAGTAATAAAGTCAACATTAAATCATATTTTAATATGTTAATTGATTCCATTATGAATATGAAAAATGTAACAATTTATAGTTGTTTCAGTGGTGGCCTGTCCATGTATTGTTCCTGCCTGCACCCTGTGCTTGCTGGGAGAGGATTTATCTTCCCTGTGACCCTGCCCTGATAAAATGTAAGGAAGGATGGATGGTTAATTATTTCACTTGGATAGTTTGTTAAATTTCAAAGAATTTTCTAAATAGTTTTTCTATAATATTGCATATTTGATCTTTCACCTGGGGTGGCACGATGGCGCAGTGGGTAGCACTTCTGCTTCGCAGTTATGAGACCCAAGTTCGCTTCCCGGGTCCTCCCTGCGTGGAGTTTGCATGTTCTCCCCGTGTCTGTGTGGGTTTCCTCCGAGTGCTCTCCCACAGTCCAAAGACATGCAGGTTAGGTGCATTGGCGATTCTAAATTTTCCCTAGTGTGTGTGCCACCCTGCGGTGGGCTGGATAGCAGGTTGGATAATGGATGGATTGATCTTTCACCTGGACTGAACCTATTTAAAGTACTGTATAGCAAAACGTCCTTCTGTGTGCTTGCTGTTGTAAAAAAAGTAGTATTTGAAAGTACTATTTTAAAATAAAAGAACAATAAATAAAAACGCAACTTTCACTATGTTAACCATCTTAATTTATTATGTGAATGATCTCTAGGAATGAAAATCAGAATCCACAAAATATCATGGTATTTCTCATAACAGCAATCTGCAGCTTCCTGGGGTCTGAAACTTCTATAGTGAACACAACATCTGTTGAAAAGGTCCATCAAAAGGATTTATTATTCCTGAAAAGTTTTATAAGGAAAATAGCAATGCCCTGTAGTCACTTTTCACAGCAGAACACTGATTATCCGCATCCTAATTTACTGAGACTCTACATTAGCTGAAGTGAACTTTTAAGTGTAATACACTACTTTTCTTATAATTCATAAAAGTTTTGCCATGAATACTGTACCAAGCATGTTTTTAACCTCAACTGTACTGAACAAGCAGCTGGTCACTGTGGAAATGTGAGAGGGCTCACTTTCCCCTCCCCAAATGCATCCCTTGTCTATTGTCAGTGTGTTACCAGCACTGACCTAATACACATGTGCATGCACATACACTTGGACCCTGACAGGGCTGTATTTCCAGACTCCTAGCATATTAAGGATGGAACAACTCCCAATTCTCTGCTTCTGCTGGTCCATCAGTAGTTATTTCCTCATCCTACTAGCCAATCCATCCATCATTCCACTCTGGCTTCCCATCTGGATAATAAACCATGCTCCTCCCTGGCCGTTATGTGTGGGGGGGTGTGTGTGCGTGAGTGTGTGTGAGTTTGTGTAGTCTTATCATATTTTTGTCACTTGGTGCTTATAGTTCAGGATTATATTTCACCTTCAGCATTTTAGAAAAACTGTTGCATTTGTCATTGGTATTTTTGATGCTTTGGAAGTATTGTTGTTGCCAATTTGATGGAATTAAGACTAAACCATTTATGCTTAATAATGCAAGGAGAGGCAAATTAAGTGTATCTTTAAGGAGCATGCTGAAAAATATGAGTAACATGCTACATTTTAATTTAGTTTTATATCTTTGACCTATCATTTTCAAGCTCAGGATGCTGTATGTAGCTTTATGTATTCAGAAATATAATAAACTCAAAATAAAAAAAACAGAAATAGAGCAAAAAGGGCTTTGCATATGATCATATAAATGTAATCAAGAAAATAGTGAGATTTTTTTATTTTTGTAAATGAGCTTACATACAGCAATTTATCATATCCTGATTTAGTATAAATAACAGGAGTTTTCTGCATTGTAATTTGCATTAATAAAGATGAAAATATACACGTCTGTATACATGTGGGTAGCACTTCTGCTTCGCCTCCGGGTTTTTCTCCGGGTGCTCTGGTTTCTTCCCACAGTCCAAAGACATGCAGGTTAGGTGCATTGGCGATTCTAAATTGTCCCTAGTGTGTGCTAGGTGTGTGTGTGTGCCCTGTGGTGGGCTGGCACCCTGCCCGGGGTTTGTTTCCTGCCTTGTGCCCTGTGTTGGCTGGGATTGCCTCCAGCAGACCCCCATGACCCTGTAGTTAGGATATAGCGGGTTGGATAATGGATGGATATACACGTCTAATATCAGAAGCAATGTGTAATACATGGTGACAAAGACAAGTAATCTAATCTTAAAAAGACTTGCAAAATAATGTTTCTAATTCTACAGTTACAGTAGATTGACGGTTGCTTGGAAGTCTGCTCTGTAACAGTTTATTTGAAGAGATTTAAGAAGGTAGGTGGATTGTGATCTAAGGGAACTGCTCACCATTTAAACCAAGGTTTTTGGTCATGTTGTCCACCACATGTCCAATGTTTTCCAACAGCAAAGACAGTTTATTTAGTGGAGACTGAGCCACATTTAGATACTTTTGTTATTTACATTTAGCTTTTCATTGTTTATGTCTTGAATGTACCGGTGTGATTTCAGTACCTTATCAATAAATAAATAAATGCAGATGTTTACAGCTGCTTAAAAGGCTATTTTCTTTTAGATAAAAAAATGACAGGCCTTTTATGCACCCTTCAGACTCTCTTGTTCCTTGTGTGAGCAAACAAATCATAGAAAATTCCTTGGATAGTTAGCCTGGGTATTTTCTGAGTTCTATATGTGAAAGAGGTGCAGATAACAGAGAAGCCTATACGTACTTGTATAACCCAGGCCAGCTGGAAACTACGCTCTCTAAATTCTTAGAACTGAATAGAGATTAATTTAGTCAGACACAAACAACATAGTATGGAGCATTATGCTTATATTTTGAAAAACAAATTGAAACTATATACCAGTCAATGCATTCAAGAAAGAAAATGTATATTTAAAAGTGTTCTTTCATAATAGTAAAATCTGCAGTCACTAAATGTCCAAAATAAGATTCTTAGGAACTCACAACGCACATGTTAGTTTGGATTGTATTTTGTATAATGGGAAGTATTTCCCTGATCTTCATACTGCATTAAAGAATCACTTTTCATCATTTTGCTTTACTCCTTGTTTCTTTTACTAGTTCTAATCCATCTCCAATTGCCATTATCACTTTCTGTAAATGTATTCTGTCTACCCCTAATTGTACTTATTTTTCTGATGAATTAGTCTGCTGCTATATCTGCACAGTACTTCATTCATTATATTTATTATTTTTTGTATTTGCTTTTTATTTTAACCACCATAAACATGAATGTTCCATTTGTTTAACAATATACACAATCAATTATTTTCCAGTAATCTTGTGTTTTTGTACTTTCCTATAATATATATGTGCTGCTGACTCAAAGTATTTAAATGTATAGCTCATGTTTCCTAGTTTACTTTTATGTGTTCCTAGCTGTGTCAGTAATGCCACATAAATAGTTACTTTCACAATCAGCTATGCCTTCATTTTTTCAATTCCTTTTCATTTTGGCAACTGTTTCTTACACCTTAGATTAAAAACATTTCAGTTTGTTTCCAAATTCTATAATGTGATTTTCCTGTCTATATTTGTTAATGCACGTAACCTTTTTATTAGTTCCTGGCTCTTCAGGCTTGTTGTGAGCAGTCTACCTCATTTTGCAGCTTTTATTTCTGCACTTGACAGGTATTTTTCAGTTCCTGGCACTTTACCTCAGACCAAGAGTCATGACCATTTATGCAGGGTTGAAATCTTTTTCCTGTTTTCTTGTCAATAGTCAGTATTTCCCCGGTTCACATTTTGACTCCCCTAAAATGAAATCTTAAACTTGCTATGCTGCTAGTTTGTTTTTGTGCTAAGATTTTGATCACTCGAGGGAGTTTGTGCATGATTTAAATTGTTTATGTAGGCATTTTTGTATTTGTAATTTACTTGTACTCTTCCCCAGCTGAATTTTTAAAAAAAATGTACATAGAAAGAATAGTTTGATTACTTCTTTGGAGACTAGCAAGTGTTAGACAAAGGTAGAACAATCAATTAGGACACTAATTGGGGCCAATTTAAGTTTAGAGAAACACTGAACTTAGGAACTAATAATCATATCTCTTAGTATGTGTTTTTAAACGTTGACTCATTCATTTGTTTTTGAATTCAAAGTTTTGAATTGGATTTGTGTCCAGCACAGAGTGATTATCTCCCTGAATAAACCAGGTTCACTGCTGGGAAATGCACTATGGAAAATATAACCTCAAAAACAGAGAACAATAACTCACAAAAAGCTCCAAATCAGTGCAAAGGCTGAGCCTGTCTCATGGCTGCCAAGTTCTGCTTCTTTAGGTTCAGCCTGTTCCTGTATTTAGTTTTTAAGGAGGAATGAATCTTACTGAACATTAGTGACTTGGTCTGAAGCAAAAGTTTTTTGTTGTTGATTAATAATAATAGTATTAATAGCACTGAAATGAATTGTAAGATAGTGTGCATTTTATATTAATAATTGTTAACATTTGTCTTTCTCCAACATAGTATTTTTTCTTCACTAGTCTGCAAGCTTCTACACCTTATGAAAATGATGATACAGCAAATTAAAAACATTGTAACTTGTAAGTGAGAGTGGGAGAGAGAGAGAGACAGACAAAGAAATGCTTTGCAGAATACGGGGTGATGGAGACAACACTCTTGTGTTAGCTAAAACTTCCTAAACCGTTTCCCATTCATTCTCTATTGTAGTGCTAAACCACTACCGATGCGGTCTATTTTCTGCCACTTCCGTTTCGGGGGGCGCTGTTCTACGCCTTTCGCCGCTCTGTCTGTCTGCCTGCAAGCGTCTGCTTTCATAGACGTGCTGGGGCGTTTTTCTTTTCTTTTTTTTTCTTAAGTAAATCGTTAAGTTTAAAATGTCGATCACGGTTATTTCTGTTGATTAATTCTTGCTTTCATTGATTACAGCTAATACTGTTATGAAGTGGTCGCTATTTTTGCCTGTTATATACAGTCCTATCTAGCGACTTTCACGTCTATCTTCACTCTCACTGCCCGCTTGCCTGCGTGCAGCGTGTGTCGATTGATATATGATTGAATGTCTTTCTTTCAAATCCTTGTCGAGTGCCTTCTCTGTCTACCTGTTATATAATTGCCTTCCTTATCAATCCGTTTATCTAGTGCCTTTCACATGTGAATGTACTCTCACTGCCCGCTTGCCTTTCTGCAGCACCTGTCATATAGTGCCTTTCACATCTATCTATCTATCTATCTATCTATCTATCTATCTATCTATCTATCTATCTATCTATCTATCTAGCTGTTTTTTTCTCCTGGCAGTTTTATATCTTCTGTCATACAGTGCCTTCCCAGTTTATCTATCTAGTAACTTCTCTGTCTGTGCATTATTCAGTGGTCTGACTGACAGTGTATGTCTTACAGAACTTAAAAATAAGAACAGTTATAAGGACACTTGTTCATGTTAATTGCAATCTCAATTTGTAATTTTTTTAAAAAGAGCGTCCCACATCTGTTATACAGTGACTTTCCTATTTATCTGTCTATCTAGTGCCTTTCAGATCTATATGTACTCTAAACCACCTTCTTGCTTTCCTGCAGCATGTGTTGAATAATAAACAGACTGAATCATTTTTCATTTATTTTATTGACATAAATCTCAGATACACACACACACACACTGTATATATATCCATCCATTTTCCAACCCACTGAATCCAAACACAGGGGTCTGCTGGAGCCAATCCCAGGCAGGGTGCCAACCCACCGCAGGACACACACAAACACACACTAGGGCCAATTTAGAATCGCCAATCCACCTAACCTGCATGTCTTTGGACTGTGGGAGGAAACCCACACAGACACGGGGAGAACATGCAAACTCAACGCAGGGAGGATCCTGGGAAGTGAACCTGGGTCTCCTAAGTGCGAGGCAGCAGCGCCACCGTGCCGCCCCGTATATGTATGTATATATATATATATATATATATAATAAAACTAATATATTGCTAATGCTGAGATCTATCTGTCTAGTGAGTTCTCTGTCTGTTTTCTTATACAGTATAGTGCTTTCGCTGTCTGCCTATTATACAGTGAATTCCCTGTCTATCTTTATTTGTAGTAATAATAGTATTATTACTTTTTGGTTTCCCTTTCTGCCTAGTATATAGTGCTTTTCCTATCTATCTGTCTTATATAATGCCTTTCATGCCTGCCTGTTTATCTACCTATCTAGTGGCTTCTCTGTCTGTATATTGTTTACTGTATACCCTGCTTTTTCTGACAGTTTTGTATCTGTTATACAGTGCCTTCCATATCTATCGGTCTGTCTAGTGATTTTCACATCTACATGTACTCTCACTATCTGCTTGCCTTCCTAAAGTATCTGTTGATTAATAAAAAGGCTGTACCATTTTTCAGTTAGTAGTGCTTTCTTTGTCTGTCTTTTATACAGTGAACTCCCTGTCTATCTATATAGTAATAACAGTAATTTTATTATTATATAGCAGCTTCCCTGTCTGCCTATCAAATAGTGCCTTTCCTTCCTATCTATACTGTATATCTATCCCCTTAGCTGTTTTTATATATCTATTATACAGTGCCTTCCCTGTTTATTTATATATCTAGTGACGTCTCTGTCTGTCTGTCTCTCTATTACGCAGTGCTCTGTCTGTCTTATAAAATAACAGTTATAAGGACACTTGTTCATGTTAATTGCAGTCTCAATTGTTAAAAAATATTTTAAAAGGAGCATCCCACATGAAAATATAACAATCTCATTAACTGACAGTGCATACCAGTTTATAAATTTAATGTCCTTTTGAGATTAAAAAGAAAAAAAAAATCACTTTCTCCCCAGCGGGGAATCAAACTCGGGTCTCTGAGGCACGGCAAGCCTACTGTGCTCTGATTGGCTGAGCAGTCTGTGTCAACTATCCGTGACTGGCCAGTCAAGGTAAAGTGAGTCTTCTTGTATGTGCACAAGCTGCCTTGTTCTAATGTTATTTTCTATCAGCTGTGCTATTTTGAGGGTAAGTGCATATGCAGTATTATACTGTCAGTGTACAGGATATCTTGTCACTGTAAGTAGTTTGCACTGTTCAAACTTACATGTTACCTACTGTAGGTATTGGCTTCAAAAGCTTTGTTGTGAAAAACTGAGATTTGGAACTTTGTGTTATTTGTGCATCTTTATTTTGTAAAGATGTTATTTATTTTTACTCATTTTTTATTTTATTATTTGGAAATAGCAGAATTTGCACATTATTTTATATTTTTGTCTGTCTTATTACAACATTTCTAAAACATAAAAAATTATTATGTTCAAACAGCTTCTCAGTACTTGAGTAGTCTTTTTACCAGGTGAAAATAACTGGAGAAATCATGTAATGTAATGTATGTCTAAATAACATTGAACAGCATCACCCATATCAACTTTGTCTCATACACAACAACACTCCATTAAAAATCTGTTTATATCCAATTTTTACAGTTCAAGTAAATCTCTTTCAAAGTAGTGTCTGAAGCCATTCAAATTTTTATGAAAACATGAAATTCAACTTTTCAGTATAACTAAGTATTATGCCTGTAGCCTTTTCCTTTGTATGTTTAACAATGACCTATGCATCTGAAGTTCATGTTTGGCTTGTTTAACTAGAAAAGCTTTTTCTGCCAATTAGGATTAACCAAGTCTTCATACTCCAGATGTATTACACGTATTTACACTGGTTGAAAATGTTTATAATTTAATCACAAAATTAGAATATAGGTATACTAGATGAAATAAAAAGAAACATAATAATTCAGTAGAATATTACTCAATGTAATGTCAAAAGTCATAATTAAAATTTATTTTTAAAAAATGACTGTAAAAAAGGGTCATCAGAAAGTGGAAATTTCAGTAATAGAAATGAGAAAAAAAACACAAGTGATGGAGAGCCATTTCAGTTCTGTGAGATAGAGATTGAATCAGACTGAAAATATTTACAAAGATGTTGGATGGACTCGAGAATATTGTAAGGGAAATAAGACTGAATTATAAATGATAGCACTGCAAAGGAGTACAGGGAGAAAGCAGTAAAAAGAAAAAGGAGCAACTACAAATACTAGGATATCATATGAGATATTGCAATCTGAGGTGGCAATATCTGTGGATTAAATGTGTAAAGATAAAGGGGTTCAAGAAATAAACAGCGTTTGCTCATGTCTGAACAGATAACATATCTCCAAAGTTAAGGACACAGAGAGAGACAAATATGAAAGTTATAGCAGATAAAGGGCAGCTTACATAAAGTTTCTAAAAATATCAATTTTTGGTAACACTTTAGTTTAAGTACTATAAAAATGCATCTGTTACTCACTGCCAGTTAGGTAACAAGACCTTAACATACACTTCTTTGAGTCTTGCAAAGCATCAGTAAAGTAGTTATTCATCTCTTCACTGTGACCTACTAAGAAAACTTCACTTTGGAGTGGTCTGATATGGCTTGAAAGGACAACTTTCTCTTGATATTACATATTTCGAAAAAGACCTGCGAATCCTTCATATTAACAAGTAATTTTACAATGATGCCAATATGCCACACTGCACAGAGGTGAATAACCTATCTACTGATGTTTTATAAATGTTATAAAGACTATAAGAAGTCTTTGTTAAGGTCACATAAGAGCAAATGAAAAATAGATCCATTTTTGAAGTACCTAAACTAAAATGTTACCCAAATTTTCAAATATCTCAAAATGAACAGAATGTTATTTCAAACTCATTTGAAATGCATTTGAGATATCTTAAAATATATATTTAGATATCTTGAAATAGACATATTATTAAATATCTGTGAATCATTTTCAAATATCTAAAAAATGTTTTAAAATACCTTTAAATCAAATCTGAGATATCTCTTAAGGGTAATATTGCCCGGATTTCTTTAATAAAAGTTGACAACTTGTTGTATAGCATTTTCTTACTTTCTTTTCATTATTACAGATGTCTCAATTTGAATTACACATTGCCAAATGTTATTATTGTGCAATGCATTCATTGCTTAACTACATTTTGCTAATTTTTCTGCTGAACAATAAAATAAGAGCCTTGTAAGATTTTTAGAGCAGTTATTATGCCCCTAAAAACTATTACATCTATAAGTAATGCTGTATATCGCCATCCTACAATATTTCATTATAAGCACTGATTCTTTTAAAGTCATATCACTTTTTACATACTACAAAAATATGATGGCTGAGATGGCTGAATGGAGCAGCACAATGCATACAATAAAACTCAACACGCTAGTGCCTAAAATTATAGTAATATGGTTATACTCTTATGTGAGTTGACAAAGCATGTCTGGAATTAGTCAGCAATGCCACCAGTTCTCCTGTTGGCTAAATGTCCAAATCTTCTAGGTAGGAAAAAATTAGAGTGCACTGGCAAAGTAATGAACAAAAGGGCAGCTCATTCAACAATACAATATGTCTTGGAGCTTGTTTTCAGACCAGTCACACTGGAGCACCCCTTACATTACATGTTAGTGTTAAGTTCCCTACATTTTGTTTTAACAAATGATAGTGTTTTACTACTCAGGGGCTCTACTTACAGGTATATGAGCATTTATATACCAACCAAAGAAAGGAAGAATTAAAGCATACGTTAGAAGAGTTGTAAAATCAGTTTTAACTTGCTTTGCAGGCAATTAACACATCTAAGAAGTAAAGGTATTGTAATTTCTATTTTTTCTCATAACTGTGAATCTCCATTTTGCATTAATTGAACTATGGTCAGTAAACTACTTCAGCTGCATAAAAGTAAAACATTATAGCAATTAAACCTGAGTTATGAATGCATGAATACATTTTTCTGTATTACATTAGTTTTGCGATGTTTAATATTGAATTTACCAGTAATATGAACATTAAAAGAAAGACTCAACTCAAAAATAACTCCTTAATTCATACCAAATGTAGCAGTACTTAACTATCAGCCCCCTGAGTAATTAAGATATGAAATGCATTATTATGTATAGAATTTCACTTTTATCAGAATTACTTTATATTACAGAAACAGTATAGTATAGTACAGATACTTTATATATTTTCTCTATAATTGTGGAATAAATGTAAATTTATCATTAAGCTTTAAACATTAGAAAAGCATTATCAGCATATGCTTGAAATGTAATATCATAATGTTATACAGAATGAGCATACTCATTTTAACTGAAAAACCTGATTTTTGACTGATAATATTTGCTTTAAATAACAACCAGTCATAATTGTTTGAGATTATAATAGCAAGCAGAAGCACCTCATGAAGCTCTTTCACTGTTAAATACGATCAGTCTTTCCAAACTGGTTATATTTACATTACATTACTTTTCACATGCTACATTCACCGGTTTATTGGTGATATGATTTTTTAAATTAGCTGTTATGGAATAATTTCAGTATGGTACCTAAGCTTAACTATAGTACCTAAGCTGCTTGTGTGGTTCATTAACTTTATATAAAAGCATTTGCTCTGTAAATACTTGTAGATGTAAAACAGTATATGGTATAATTAAGCTATGATTAGTAGCATGTAAAACTTCCTTAAAGGAGTCACTTCACCCAAAGGATTTATAAAAGTGTTTTTCTGTGGCCATTAGTAAGGTGGCTCATTTTAATGCCATAGTTACATGTTATCAGATAATACTAATAAACATTCAAGAACTAATATAATCAAGGTGTCCCAATGCACTAGTTCTAACCTGCACTGTTATTGGAAAGTGCAAAATCAATCAAGTGTAAACAATAAATTTAATTTCTTAAATAACTGGATAAGCAATACATTTTGTAAAGGAATATTTTAGACTATGATAAAATCTAGTATTTATTGTGAATGCTTTGGTCTTTTTACAGCTTAGAAAAATATTTCAAAAATATAGTAAATGTCTGCAGAGTGTGTCACTTTCCATTATAGTGTTATGAGAAGGTGCCCATCTGGAGAAAGGTAGCGTGGTTATGGGTACCACTAGAATGGTACAGGACATGCCTGAATTCTACAGTAGACCTCTAGGATAGTTGCAATGTCAGTAGCAAGACAGGTGCTGTACAGTATATGACATTGTCTGAGCACAGATAGTGTTAGCTGGCAGCACAGCCTGTATTCTCTCAACCAGAAGCCCTTAACAAATACGACATCAGCTCATATACAGGGAGTACTGTCATGCTTGTCAGTCCAGAGGGTCAACTGCAAGATGCAGCCCTCCAATGTTCCATGCAGATGACTGACCCTGGCAATCTCTTGCCGGCCAGGAACCTGCTAATAATGTGTACATTAAAACCATCTAGTACCTTAATGTGATAAACTGTTAAATCTAAAAGCAAGTTATCAAATTAATTAAGAACCTCAATGTCAATTCAGTTCTAAAAGCTAATGTCTTTACCATGAATGATTAAAGTTCATGTAATGATATTAAGAATGATCTAATTTTTATTTAAAAAAGCTTTTTGTTCTCAGTCATGACTAAAAGTACGGACTTGCTTTGAAAACCAAACCTATATGGTTTAGCCTCAACTATAAAGACTTGTAATGTGCAAGAAGGGGTTGGCTTATTGTCCTAAGTAATGTAATTATGCAGAAATGTTTTCATTTTCTGTTAAGTTGGTATTTACCAAAATACTTACAAATGTGTTGATGTGTTACCATCCAGGGGCATGTAGTGAAAGACTGGGGTTTCCTTTCATTAAACATTCTATTCTGGGTCACTACCTTATATCCAGGCAGGGATGCCAGAATTAAGTGGAGGAAAGGGGGGTTCAAACACACTTACTATAATAAATATAATACTGTAGTTCATTCATAAGGATTATAAAATATGGTCATACTATATGCATGTATGTAAAGACAAATCTAAATAAATAATGCAAAATATAAATCTGTGATGGTTTTCTATCTTTTACTAGGAGGACATAAGCTTGTTCTTAATTGTTGTCTAAAAAATTGTCTAAGGAAATGTTATTTGGCAGCTGTAAGTTAAATAGAAGGATCATATAGCCTTATAGGTGTAGCACGCTATTAATCTGGTTTTGCTCCATAACTGAAAATGTATCAGAAAATGAAAAACTGGATATCATAAAACCAATTGCCATTAATTTAAATGGTAAATTCACACATCACAAAACCCCTAACCAGTTTACTAGTTTTCTTAAATATATTTCTTAAATATAACACTCTTAGACACACGTAAGTCTACATTTAGGAATATGAGAAAGAAATTGGGTCTCATGCCTCACAAGCCAACCAGCATAGTGTGCACAACTCACAGAAAAATGTAGTTATGAAAAAAAAAGCAGTACTGTATCAATTATTTTCTATTTTTTTCCTAATTTTTGTGCCCATTTCCCCCAAGATTACACAAATTAGTGATAAATACATCCACTATACAAACGCATCGTAGTGAGACAAACTGAAGTCCAGTATGAGGTGGCTAGTAGTGTGTGTGGACCAGCAGCAATACATTTCAAAATTTTATCAAAAGCACTTTGGATAAAATGTGACTTATAGTGAAAAATGGTCTTGATACTGTATTTATGATATCAAAAAATAGTCAATAATATAAATTGCATAAGGAAGTATGTATAAATATAATAATCTGTTTCATAATATGATTTTATTAATTTTTAATAGACCTTTCCCATTTTTATCAAAATGTTTAGCCCTTTATGATTGTTATGAGATAAACAACTATAATGTAATATAACATTTCTGCAAAGACACAACAATTTATATCATGAAAGTTTTTTTGATAAATGAAACTAACCAATTATATGTTTTACACAATGCTAAATTAAAATTAATATTAAAATTATTTAAGTTAACATAAGATAAAAATACATTTAATAATAAAAGTGTAAAGGAAGGCAAGCTTAAAACAAAAACGAGGAGTAACTAGAATGCTAGGGACATAAGCACGTGTAAAAATACTTTCAAAAGAGTTCAAAAAACTTATAAAGACAGTGTGAACCCTATTTACAGTTAAAAAGGCTATAAATATTTCTTAAAGGTACATACACTCAATACTGAGATACTGGTAAAAAAAATTACAGCACAGGATGCATAAGGTCACATTCTATTTGATTTATCAACTGTTACCTAAGTACCAATACTTCCAATTAATTTTAAGAATATATCTCAAGTCTTTCAGTGCTGTTTTATATGCATACTTATACAGTGCAAAGACAAAAATCTCTAAGTGATGAGTGATTAGTAAAATGTGACAAATGAAATATGATATGGAGTAATGTTTGATGACGAGATGCTGAGAAAAAGTATAAAATGATGATGACAATGACCTAGTGCTAAGTATACTGTGTATGAATTTTACTATATAGGGCATGCATTTAAGTATATATTATACAGTTTAAGAAAAATCTTAGTAACATTTTCCTTATATATTGGTACCAAGCGCCAATGGATTCTTGCTCTTTATATTGCTCTTTTATGTAGTTCACTGTCCTTAGCAGGACCAGTTGCTGTTGCTGCACGAGTTGGAAATCTTATATGACTTTGTCAGACTTGCCATTTTTGTAAGATCCCCTGCATCTGACTCTAATGCTGCTTATTTTCATGATGAAACACCAGCTTTTAGTCGTTAGTATCATTAATATATACAAGGGACGTTCAAAAACTTTCCGCTTTTTAGCTCTATTTATCAAGAATTTCAAAAACAAATGGCATCACTTTTTTACATAGTCACCTTCATTTGTGATGCAGTTTTCTCAACATTGTACCAACTTTTTAATGCCATCAGCAAAAATTCTTCTGTTTTTGCGAATCAGTTCCAGGGTTCTTTCTTCATTCCTCGTGGTTGTGACTGTAGCTGGACATCCAGAGCACTCTGCATCCATCACACTAATACGCCCATTTTCGAACATTTCAGTCCGCTCATAGACGACTCTACGAGAGAGAACTTTACTCCCATACTGATTACACATGTGGAGGTGAATTTGTGCTCCTGGCATACATTCTGCCCACACAAAAATCATATAACAGAATGCTGTTCCTCTTTGGTGCAATTTATAAATTTCACAGTCATCTTCACCACAGGGAGACAACTCTTACACTAAATTGCAAGGGCTGCCGACTTGCCAAACAGAACTAGTCACATGACATTCTCAGACATGATAAATTACTACTCCTCACGCCTTCACCGTTTCCAATGAAATTATAAGAGTGTGGAAACCTTTTGAACCTCCCTCATACACATATATACAATTGGGGACCTAAAAATAATGAGAATTTTTAAAAAAATATATATATTTCTCTGAACATTTCCAAAATTTAATAACCCTCAAAATACTCTCCCTGAGACACAATACACTTCTCCAACCACTTTTTCCATTATTCAAAACTGTTCTGAAACACTTGCAAAGTGATAGCCTTCAGTGCAACCATCCGTTTTCCAACCCGCTGAATCCAAACACAGGGTCACGGGGGTCTGCCGGAGCCAATCCCAGCCAACACAGGGCAGGAACCAATCCCAGAGCAGGGTGCCAACCCACCGCAGGACACACACAAACACACACTAGGGCCAATTTAGAATCGCCAATCCACCTAGCCTGCATGTCTTTGGACTGTGGGAGGAAACCCACACAGACATGGGGAGAACATGCAAACTCCACGCAGGGAGGACCCGGGTAGTGAACCCAGCTCTCCTAACTGCAAGGCAGCAGCGCTACCACTGTGCCACCATGCTACCCACGCCTTCAGTGCATCATTCTGGAAATGCTTTCCTTTTAGGTCCTTCTTTATTCTTGGAAATAACAAAAAATCATACAGTGCAAAGTCTGAGGAGTTGGGGGGAGATGGTGTTGTCATCCGATTTTGCATGAGAAACTGCCACACACTCGATGCTGTGTTGGTGGGAGCATTGTCATGATGCAGAAGCCACTCACCTGATCACCACCATTCAGGCTGTTTTCTATGCACAGCATCATGCAATCACTTGAACACTTTAAGGTAAAAACACTTGCCTGGTTCAAAACTTCTTCTTTGGAAGCCTCTCAAAGCATTGTGACAGCTTCCGCTGCTGTTTTCCCCAAAAGGAAAATTACACTGACCTTACAGACCTTTCCCTAAGGATGCCACTTGGGCAAATGATGCAGAAAGCAGTCTAATAAAATCACCAACAATTTAGTCTCTGTCTGGAAGGTGGCGATTAAAAGTGGTGATTATTGAATTAAATGTAAAATTTAAGATGCTGTAGAAGGAATGTCATGTTCTTCTAAAATATAATTTCAGCAATACATGGGATTCTTGATCAACAGTCTTTCAACACCAGAATATGGTGTTTATCACACTTTCATATTAATACAATATAACAATGAATAAAAATAAGAAAAAAGTTTATTTTTGGTGAAATTGTATTTGCTTTACAGTTTTAAAACATTAATTTCTCATACACAATGCTGGGGAACTCTAATTCTGTTGTACTATTATGAGTGATAGCCCAATCAACAATACAGTAAAAGAGATTTATTTAATTGTTCATCAGAAAAAATAGAAAAATTAAGTTAAGTAATATGTGCATTGCACAAAAATTAACATTTGACAATGTGCATTGCAAATGAAGTCATCTGCAATAATGAATGGAAAATAAGACAATGCTAGACAAAAAGCCATCAACTTGTATTAAAGAGGTCTGGGCAACATAAACCTTAAGAAATATTTTGAAATACATTATTGGATATTTGAAAAGATTCACAGATATTTAAATAATATGTCTGTTTCAAGATATCTGAAATGTATTTTAAGATATCTCAAATGTATTTCAAAATATTCTGAAATAACATCCAGTTCATTTTGAGATATATCAAATTAATTTTAAGATACCTTTGCAATAACATTCTGGCTATCTGAGACATCTCAAAAGCAATGTTAGATGTCTTAAAATGGCTTTCTGTTTATTTCTTAAAACAATTTCCTGCGGACTTCCTATGCTTTTTTGTGGAGAACATTTTGCCATTTTAAGGGATGTCAAAATGCAGAGGAAGTTATTTTAAGTTGTCACAAAATGTGTATCAGGTATCTAAAAATTTATTTAAAATATGTGAGAAATCCTTGAATTTCAAAACATCTCAAAACATAATAAAGTTTGTTTTTTCTTTTTAATGAAATGCATTTTAGAAATTTTCACAATGAATAATTAATTTTCTGATATTTTAACATGTATTTCTCCTCGATGTCAGATATTTTAAATTATATTTCAGCATAACTCAAATATAATTCATTATATCTAAAACAGATTTTAAGATATCTTTGAAAAGGCAGACATTATTTGAAGACAGCTAAATATTATTTTGTAGATAACTTAAAGATATCTCAAATGCATTTCAGAACACCTCAAAATAGAGTCTGATCCATTTTTAGATAAATGAAATGTTGTTCAAGATGCATCAAAATTTTCTCCTTATTTTAAAATATATGATACAATATGCACGGTTTATACAACATGGTTTTCAGATCTCATTAAATACATTGCACAGTGTAAAAAAAAACACATTCGATCAATTTGAGATTTCTCACAATGAATTTCTGAAATCTCAAAAAAATTTGTAGAAAATTGATTTGAACTCTCTAAAAATGTATTTGAGATATTCTCAAACAGGCAGGAAGCTTTTTCATGATATCCTGAAATTAAGTTTTGGGTATCTGAAAAAATAAAGTACATTTTAATATACATGACATTTTTTCAAGTCATCTCTAATTGCTAGTGGCAAAAGAAAAAGATATAATGTATTCTTGCAAATAGAAACAAATGTTTTTTTTTTAAATGTCTGTCTTGAGTAATGTCTTAAGCAACAGAATGAGGGTGGCCAGAAATGGCTGGCAACAGTCCCCATGACCTTATGGATGGCAGGTCTCGGCGGTAAGTCTCTGGAGACAGGGTCCAGTTTACCCTTTTAAAGGAGAGTTCATGGTAGACTGTCTGTAGTGTCTCATCCATCTGGGATGCTTAGAATATCATTCACCCTATGGGACTTTCCCACCCACCTACTATTGTGACAGAACGTTGTTGTCTCCTCAGTGGAATATACAGCTGAGGCAAGTATGGGGCAAATATTTAAGTTAAAAAAAAGCAGAAAAGCAGACCAAGATCATGTAAGCTGAAAATATTTAAATGCTAATTAAGGTAAGTGTGTGACCAACCCTAATGAACAAACGCTGATTTAAGTCTATGTGACTAGGGTAGATGTTTTTTATGGTTTCATTTGTGTTATGCCTTTGTTTAACTCACAATTTTGTGATTTCAACAAATGGACTACGTTTAGTACTTGTGCTTTCCCTGTCATTGCTTGGACCATAGAGAACCATAAGCACCTTCATGAAATTCTACAACATTAATATTCAAGATGCAGTTAAATTTATTTTTTATTTCTGTGATTTCTCAAGTTGTCATACAATCAGTCATTATATGCTTATTTCATTACAGAAACATTTTGAGGACTGCTTATTATAAGTTACTAATTTTAACAGAAATGATATGTACTATTGCAGGAAGGGGGAGTATGCAGGTTACATTTTACAGTGATGCTAATCAATATAACACATTTTGTTCCAAATGATGTGAGATAAATAAAATGGAATAAAGCAAATATTTAAAATATTTTAACTAACTTTTGCTTGTTAAATGAAATTTGTCAATCCAGAATTTGGAGAGAGTTGGATATTCAGGAATTGTGATGATTTAAATGACCAGTGGTTGGTTTATTCTTGTAAATTGATAAGAGCAAAGATACTATATTTATAGGATGCGTCCTTCCCAATTGTAACAATTGATAAGCCTTTGGTACAGTTTTGTTTACTACTGCTATACAAAATAGTAAAACTACAATAGAAAATGCCAAACCTATAGTTCTACAAAATAGTAAGATTACAATAGAAAATACCAACCCTATAGTACTTTACATAAAAGAGTTAATTTTCCATTTCCCCTGGGGGTTTCCAGGTGCTTCAATGCCAGCTAAGAAACAGTTTTCTGACAATAGCATTTTACTTTAAAAATGGTTCTACCAATGTTTAAATTTTGTTCTGAGGCTTAGATACTGGGGGGCACGGTGGCGCTGCTGCCTTGCAGTTAGGAGACCTGGGTTCACTTCCAGGGTCCTCCCTGTGTGGAGTTTGCATGTTCTCCCTGTGTCTGGGTGGATTCCCTCCCACAGTCTAAAGACATGCAGGTTAGGTGCATTGGTGGTTCTAAATTGTACCTAGTGTGTGCTTGGTGTGTGTGCTGCCGCCCTGCCCAGGATTTGTTTCCTGCCTTGAGCCCTGTGTTGGCTGGAATTGGCTCCAGCAGACCCCCGTGACCCTGTAGTTGGGATATAGCGGGCTGGATAATGGTTGGCTGGTTGGTTGGCTTAGATACTGTCACTGGTGGGACATCAGTCAGCATTATGCTCTCTCTCTCTCTCTCTCTCTCTCTCTCAATTTGTCCTGTCTGATGTGAGACTCAAACTCAAGATGGATACTGGAATTAGAGCCACCAGTCCTACATCTTCGCTAAAGACCATTTCTGCCAGCCAGTGACAGATTTGGCAGCTTAGATTGGGATGCAGCTCTCCTGTACAACAGCTCTCTTTCTCAGCCTGACTACACGCACCACCAGTTACAGCTAAATGGATACAGAGAATTGACTTCAATAGCCTTAAATTCAGCAGTTTAAAATAATGACAGAAGCAAGGCTGCTGCTAAAGCCTTTTCACAGACATGATCATACCTGTTGGACATGCTGGTAGATGTAATGAGTTTCGCTCTGCTGGAAAGTTAACAACAGCAGATGGCCCATAACCTTTGTCAATATTCTTGTAGATAAAATAAACAGATAACAAAATTATCAAAAAAGCTTCTTAATTACTGTCTTTCTATAAGCAGTTTAAGGAAGAGATGGACTAGGATAAGAGACATAGTCAGAAACAAGTAGTAGGGTCTGAATCATGAGATCAAAGCATTTTTTTTTTGTCAAAATGATACTAAGAACCAAAATTCAAAGTTGAGAGATCAAAGCCTGAGTCAAAAACCAAAGTCAAAAAACAGGAGTTTGTCCTCAATCTTGGATATTGAAATACGACAATTAGGTAACTTTTAAACCCATCACGGATGCAAACTCTGAGGACAATCCCTTAACAAGCTGAAGAAGTTTCCAAACAATGGATGGCAATAAACAGTAGGGGTCATTACAAGAATGGCCAAAATAATTTGCTAAAGCTAATTCATGCAAAATTAAAAAAATAATGTTAGATATGAATTCCTTGATCCTAAAAGCCCTTAGTAAAAAGCTCAAAATAATAAATTTATAATCATAAACATGAAAAAAAATAATATACATGCCAATTACAACTTTCTTTCTCTCTGTCTTAGTTTAAGTGCTAAAACGTTTGTCTCTGGATGATCTAATCTTATGAGTGAATATTTACAGTAGCATTTTTTCAGGACAGTGTAATAGAATGTTGTTTTCCTGAAACATTTACATACCCCGTGACACATGTCCCATGTTTTGGACAAGCAAATACTGTAAATGAATACACTATATTGATAATATTCACTTTTCATGTTGTCTACTCTGCTTAAGATCTAAATGCCATGAGTGCTGCCAGCACAGATTGCAGCAAAAAATACTGATAGTGTTTATAACAAAACATACACCAGTTTTTGTGATCATTTTATTTTTCTTAAAATCAGTTCATATGGAAAGTAAAATAATTACAATTGATTTTAAAAACAAAAAAGTAATAGAGAACCCTTCATCCTATCCCAATCTTGTGAATAGAGACAAAGAAAAAAAAATGTAAAATAAAGGAGTTTTAAACATAGACATTATGAAGAGTTGACTGCCACACTAATAAAGGAAAAGATGGGCTAAAAACAATTGAAAGATCCTCACGTCACTAGTAATTGGCCACCAGATCCCACCAATCTCCACTTTTTCATACTGGAACTAGATGACCTATTTAACCATGGCGCTAGAACTTTGAGAAGCATCATGTTACAAAAAGAGGATTGACTATCAGAAAGTAGAAAAGAGGAGAAAGGGCTCTTCTGCATAAAGATAGGAGTAAAAAGGACAAAGTACAATGTTTAAAAAATTGTGAGAATTACCAGGCGTAGTTAGAGAAGACAAGTGGATGTAGAAATCAGTGGGCAGACCCAAAGCATTAAGATTTTGGTATATAACATACAGGTGTTGCACACATTTAACGTTATTATGCTGGTAATTATGGTTTTGGAAACAGAGTGAGTTTTTTTTTTTTTTTAAATAATACAACCTTTATTTTATTTGTCTGTTTTTATAACATATTCCTTGTGCTTTACAATTACAGAGCTATGGTACAATGGCTTACATATGTTTAACAACTGCAGCACAGAGCAGTTAAGCAGCTGAATCAGCCTTGGGTTTTACCAGTCCAGTTCCTGTGCTGCATTGCCTGCAGGTACTGAATATAAAATGTACTTGTTATATTAAACTTCCAAGTGAAGTCAAATTTAAATTTCTAATTCTGTGCGTATGTCTCCATAAATAGATTGTCTTCTTTTGTTAGTTAAAAATAAATAAACCATTTAGTAATGTAAAAGTCTAATACCTTGGAGTTTTAGAATATTGCAGATAGTAACTAATCAGAAATAGAACAGGAAACTATTTATTTATTTATTTTACTTACCCCTGCACAGAGGTTTTATTCTAATGTCTATTATATCATTTTTCCTTTACAGACTCTTAAATGTACCTAATGTCAGACCAAAAACCTCAGCAGTAGCATCCATGAAATAGAGTTAATGGCTTAAAGCATCTCTGATCCTTATCGTAATGGAAGAGTTCTATTAAGTATTGAAAGCATCAAAACAGCAGATAATTTGCAAATGAGACGGGGATACAGTTTAAAGAGTGCTGGGCTTAGTGAAGTTAGAGCCACCACATAGAGAAAGACTAGGCAATGTCCCTCGACACCCCTTTAGTTCTGATGAGGCTCATTATGAATTGCCCCCTTTTTGCATGGGGTAATAGCCACTAAAGATGAAGAAGTGCGCTATACACAACATTCACATTCAACATCAAAGGAAAGTTGCTTTTCTTTTACGAGCATTTCACAGTTGTATAAGATTAAATCCATACATCAAACCAGCCAAATGGGTTCAATGCAAAACACCATTGCAGAAGTGAAGCGTTGTCTTCTGCAGAGTAAAAGTAATCCCCTAAGGTGGCATTAGTTCCAGTGTCAGTCAGTCTTTCTCTCTGAATGGCGATATATCATTGTGTAGCACAATCAAACCTAATACAAAAGGTTGTACTTGATATAGTTTTTTTTATCTTGCTCCAATCCTATTTTGGATGTTATTAGCCCTTAGCTTTGCCTCTAGGCAAAACCTTCTCAAAGAGCCCATGTCTTCCCATGCATGTATGCATTGCAAGCCATTCTAACCTTTAAATATTTAATAATGCCACTGCTTACTGAAGTGCTAGTCAACTCCTGACTGAGACCTATCAAAAAGCACAAATACAATTTATAAGGCCCCTAAGGCACCATAGAAATGACCTCAAGTTTATAGTGCAAAATATGAGGAACATATTATATAAAACTAAGTACCATCTTTTGTAAGACACAAACAAGGATCCCCCTTTTAGCTGCTGGCACAGGCAATGAGACGGATTCCTCAGAGCTTTTAAAATTCTTTCTCCTTAACATTGTTTCACTGAGTAGATATTATGTGTGAGCAAATCAATCTGCTGTACTTACTCCCCTTTGTATTATTATTATTAATATTATTATTATTATTAATAATAATAATACTAAGCCTAGGAACTTCCCAGTTACATTCACATGGACTATGGCATATTGCATATTTGTGTTTATACTTCATTCATGTATTTTATGCCATATTTAAGACAACATCTGCATTTTTGAGTTATTACAGCAGTGCTGTGGAATACAGTTTTAAGAGGATATTCTAGGAAACTGCTTCCTGAAACCTGTAAGCTGCTCATCTGAAAGCAGCATGAAGTTAATGTTGTGAAGCGAGCTGTACTGGGCAATTACAATATATTATCTGTAACCTCTCACAGGATGCTTGCTAATGAGCTGGGGAATTTAGGAATTCAAGAAAAGGCACCTTCGGTAAGAATTTTTTTCTCAGCCAACATCTTCATGAACTGAACTATATTTTACACTGAAATGTAAAACTGATATGTTATAAAGTTTTGGCAAAAAAGATCCCAGGAATGGTTTAAGAGTGGGTTTTCTTTAGGAAAGTGGCCTTGTAGTTATTTTCTCCTACTAATTTATAGGATATTGTTCATCTGCCCATTTTATGATACTGTATTGCTTTTTAGAAGGTATAAGTTGGAACAAATCTTGAAATAATTCTTTATGTATAATATAAAGATGAAATAAGAGTTATCTGTTTCACAATGCATTTATATATATATTTAATGTCAGTCATCTAATTTTGCAACAGTCCTTGGAGTCAAGATTAGAAAATAACTGCATCTGTGCAGCTTTTTAGAAAAAAACAAAATACAAACACTATCCTGGAATGAACTACATGTTATAACTTAGTGGTCACCTTGTGATACAAGAACAATTTAGAGTTACTTTCATCAGCATTTCTAAAAAGTTGTATCACTTTAGTCAGTTTCATGAACAAAATTTGCATGGCACATTCTTCTCGATAACAAAAAGGCGATGAATGGATTTTTAAAAAAATGATTCAAAGTAAAATTTGGTGGTTCCATTTAATTTCCCAAAGAGTTTAACAAGTCCTACAAATAACTGCATTACATATAAGTACATTCTCCATTGACTAATTAATATTTGTATTTTATTTAGTAACTTATAATTTTCACAATTTTAATTTCAATTAAAATTGTGTAGTTTTTCCACATTCATACAAAGTCAAAATTACTGGGGAGTTGAGGGGGAACTTTTAACACTAGCTTGATGAGTACGTTTTTCATCAGAAGATTCACTGCTACATGAATGTCAGTTTCTTCAGGCATTTCAGTTGTTTTCAGATTTTTTTTTTGGCTTATACTCCTATGCCCCTTTAAGACCTACACTTTCTTAAACTGTTCCTAAACAGTCCCCCAGACTGATGAATGCTCGACTATGTTGACCTCTGTTGTAGGTTGCTTTGGATGAAAGCATCTGCTAAGCAAATAAATCCATTCATCCATCCATTATCCAACTCGCTATATCCTAACTACAGGGTCACGGGGGTCTGCGGAGCCAGTCCCAGCCAACACAGGGTGCAAGGCAGGAAATAAACCCCAGGCAAGTTGCCAGCCCACCACAGTAAGCAAATAAATGTAAATGTAAATTTGTATTTATCTGCTTTGATGACATTTGTGTTTATTCACTCTGTTTTAAAAAAAGAATTCATTTCTCCACTCATTTGCTGAAGCATAACATTTATTCTTTGGCTCTTCAGTATTCATTATGGTATTGGTAAGTGTGACAGACTCACAATTAAATTCTTTTCATATAGTACGTTTCTTTGGTTGATATTAAAGTCACCAATGGTTCCAGTGGTTTTTAAAATTGACAATCAGAAAATTACTGAGTAATTGTTGTTACTCCTTCTTCACCTTGACTGCATCAATTTGTAGACATTTCTGAAATACAGTTGGTAAGCTATAAAATGCAATCCTTTGCCATTTACCCTGAAATTCAGTAAAGAGGCATCTTTTAAGTACACCCTCTGCTAATCAAATACAAGAGACATTTTTACAACTTCAAACCTTTGGCACATTTCTATTTATGGTGCTTAGTTTATTTTGCACTGTCCTGCTTATGGCTGCCTAACAACCCTTGAAAGTCAGATGCCTGCACTCTCCCAGCTCTATTAGTAACCATCAATATACTTTTTATTTTTACTAGATGAATTTTGCATGTATGTTGCTTGCCAGATGCTTTTTGATGTTTCAGTAAGGTGTTCAGTATGAAGAATCATCATAATGGCAATCCTGAAAACAGTAGAAGTAGAGATAAAGAAAATACTGCAGGGATGCTCTAGGGTGACATCTCTTTCAACCTGCTACATCTATAATAAACACCACCTGCTGCTGTATACTCATTAAAGCTTATTCTTTGATTACTTTTTTGTCATTGCCTTTAGTTTTAATGACAAGGACATTTTGACTCAGGAACACATGGGCTTTTTTCCTTGCCTAACTCTATGTGTCAAATACTGCATTTTGTTTTATTCATATTTTAAAATTGCATGTGTGTCTGTTCTGTCAGTCAGTCTTTCTAGGTATTTATCTTTCTACACAGATGGAGTGAGAAGTCAAGCAAAATGACACCTTTTATTGGCTAACTAAAAAGATTACAATATGCCAGCTTTCGAGGCAACTCAGTCCCCTTATACAGGCAAGACTTAATCATTACATTCATTACTTCTGGCCTGAAGAAGGGTTGACTCGAAAGCTGGCATATTGTAATCTTTTTAGTTAGCCAATAAAATGTGTCATTTTGCTTGACTTCTCACTGCATTCATAATGGCTAACACGGTACAACACCCTAGGACTACACAGATGGAATAATTCAGTTATTGTCCAGCTATACTCTGTTCTGCATCTTCAGCCTCTTATGTGTACTGATTCTTTTTGTGCCAAAAAATGAAAGTCAGCTTTTTATAAATCTTTCTGAAAGCTGTATTACTCTGGTTAACATAATGATAAGGAGAGGGACGCCCTATGTGTGCTTAATTCAGCTTCTTTTTAGTAAATATGCTGATCAGTAGAGATCTAGCCCATTTCCAATAGCTTGCATCCAAAGTCATCTTCCAGAAGTAACTGAAGAAGGATCTTGAGCCATGACACTGAGCTTTGCAGCATGGCACTAATGCAAAAGAAAGAACAGTTTTACATAAAAAAACAAGGTTTCATTTCACCTATAGCAAAAATTCTCTGCATCGATATGCTAGTAGATCTTTGTTAAATTGTAATCAAGTAGTGACATTTAATCAATGAGAATTAAAATTTATTGTGAACATTAGCCACAGAAACTGCAACCATTACAAAGTCTAGCCAAGAAGTGACAAATTGAAGCACATAAAACCATGCAGTAGTTTACTTACCATGATTTATTAAGATTACATTTATAATTATATTACCTAAAGTACTTATATTAACTACATTTCATATTGGACTAATATTGTGGATGAGTGTTAACATTAGCTAGTTTAACCTTTTTTTGTCTGGTGTTGCTGCAAACCTGTGTTTATTTCATTAACATGTCAGGTGAGGATGTGACCCATTCAGTATTTTACCATACTGTATGCTTCAGGGAACACCTGTAAAACCAACAAGTCAAGTTTTTTAATTGTAATAAATCATATTCTTGAAAAGTGTTATATATAAGGTAATTAATCTATATCACCTTTCAAAAGGTTATCAAGAAAAATGAAACTATTTCACCAAAAACCGTTCCATTTGATTTTATTAAATTCACAGTAAAATTTGTAATAAACATCATTTTAAGATATGATTTATGTCTCATGGCATGCTACATGGCTCAATCCACTTTGGTAAATTTTGCTTTCTTCTACTCTGTGTGTTCTAGTGGAAAGCAAGATAATGTGAACCATCTCAAAAATGTTTGCACTTGCATATTTTAAAGGCAACAGGTACAAGGTCACCATCAAGATGACAAAAGGACAGTTGGTCTATCAAAAACCTTCAGCCTTCAATGACAAAGGCAGAATACTTCTGCATACTAGGGTGTGGTTGTTATTTTGACATGAATATCCTGGTGGAGGCACACTGTAAGATAGGGTGAAGCCATCCTGAGGAGCCTTACGGAAAATGTGTGTGACCTGGTTAGAAAGACAGAGAAATAAAGAATATCATAAGCTGTATATAGAAAGGTAGTAATTAGGCAGCTTTGTCCCTATACTTTTGCTGCCTGTGTATTTATCTATATAAATATGGACAAAGGCTTTGAGCTATCTGCTGTTGTAAACTTCTCACTAGAGCGATACTCATTACACCTGTCTAGTAGGTATAATCATATCCATGAAAAGGCATTAGCAGGAATGTTGTTTTCCTTATTATTTTTAACATCTGACAACAAGGTTATTTAAATCACCTATCTTAAACAATATAGCTGTAATAGAGATGAGAGAGATGATCAAGCACCTAAAAGGCAGCACTTTCAAGACCCACTCCTCTGCTTAAATCCATTGGGACAGTTATGTGGCCGCCAGCAATCTTGGGAAAGATTCTGACTTGGATTGGCTTCACAGGGCTGGGGAAAGTAAGTGCAGATCGTGTTGCCTCTGATGCCAAGTGAATGGTGTGAAGCAGAGACTGTGGCAGGAATGTGCAGGTAGGGGATGTAGGAGAAAAAGATCATAAGAGCCCCATGAAATGAGCTGTGGAAGTTTAAAGCAGTGTTAGCAGCAATGGAGGGCAGCTGAGGAAATAGACAGCCTCCAGTAAACCTAAAAGGAGTAAGAGAGAGTCATTATTTAATTCCATAAAAAATCCCGTAAAATGAATATCTATCAACATATTGTTATACAGCATAATTACTAAATTACTGAATTAAACATTATCTCAAATACTTCAATCTATTATTTACAGTATTATCTACTATTATCTATTATCTCAAAAACATACTCAATTTTGAATGCAGTAACACAAATGAATGTTATACATTTCCTTTTTTCAATGGGCAAAGCTTTTAATCACTCTGTAAAAAAGTAATGACCATGTTTCACAGTAAAAATGATGACTACTCGAAAACAGCGAGATGCGCAAGTTCACGCACCCTTTCAGTTTCATCATCAAAAATCAATTGGTGTGTTGCATAAATGGTGGCAGTCTTTAAACCCCAGAGCAGAACACTTGCTCGCATGTGAGCAAAGGTATGCCTAGATTACTACAGTGTCTAAAAGCCTGCCCAAGGAACCTGAAAAGAGTCTAGTATCCCTAAACACAAAGAAACAATCAATTACTCAACGAAGAGACATTTTTCTAAATAAGAAATTGCATTGAGCATACCATGGCAAATTTGGAAAAAATTGAATACAACGACTAAGTTGTCTTTGCTATAAACATTTTAAGAATGCATAAATATTTTGCGACAATCTCTTTTTTTTTTGTACAACAGCGCCATCTGATGAGAGATGGATAAGGGTGAAGTACTTGCCCTAAATGCAGTGATGCTACAGATAGGGTAGAAAGCTGTAGGCAGCAGATCCTTTATACATGATGCTTTTGAATTCACACCTGAGTGAAAAAGAGACAATGTCATGCTGGAACACCAGAAATGATAGGTGAGCCTGAAACTCTAGTTTAGAAAAGAGACAGAGAGAGACGGAGAGAAAGACAAGAAAAGCTGGGAAGAAACAACAGTAAGGCAGCAGAGGGATGTCACTTTAAGGAAATGGGGATGTGATATTCTTTGTTAGAGACTTGGCTCTTTAAGGGTTATTGAAGTGTTTTTGTTGTAAAAACCTCAGATCAGAATGGGGAAACCTACCCTGATGTTCCTGTAGCCAAATCTGACCATCTCTGATCCCAGAAAGTTATACTAGTTATATTATGTAAAAGCTACCTTACCATAGATCAGAGCTAAATTAAGTTTAGTGTCAGGTGAAGAATTGGGGTTAGAGAACGAAATGAGAAAGGAACAGAAAGAAGTAAGTGTGTAGTTGTCACATAGCCAAGCCACTCCACTTTGGAGACATGTGAACAACATTTGTGGAGCAGGTAGTAGTTTAGTTTAGTTTTTTCTCTTTGTTTGTTATTTTGCACTCACTGTTTAACTGACCATCCCCTATATTTTAAATAAATGCACTTTGATTTCTCACTCCTTCTCTAATTTGTGTATGTTCTTTTAATAATATAAACACCATATCCTTCTGAAACGCCAGTTTCCTAACACATTTTAAAGTTGTGCATTCTTATTGTTTGTGAACTTTAAAATACATTAGCATGCATGTGGGCATTTTTTATGTACCCTGCATTCATCTGTGATGTTATGTTTCAGGTCTATTGGTTTTCAGTACAACTTAATTTTCCTGCAATATGAAAGTGGATGATGGTTATGTCCAGTTTTTCATCTATTTCTTTGTGAATGAGCATCTCTTATTTTTCTTTCTACTTGTATAAAGGTTATGTTTGGGCCAGTTGAGCAAGTAATATGCTAGCATCAAATGCAATCTAAAAAGGAGTTTGTAAGCTTCTGTAAGAGGAAAACAGTCTTTAATGAAAATTTATGCAGGACACACTAACTCCTGAAGCACTTCTTGAATTGACTTTTGTGCCACCAGTAGAGTTTATTCAATACTAAGATCACAGTAATTTTAGGCATGATTTCAGCTGTCTGACCTACTTATTTTCTAAGAGTACAAAAATTTAGTGTCTTTACACTATTTGAGGACCCTTTCATGCTTGTTTTTGCCTACATTTTTGTCTCCTCTAAAGCCACTTCTTCAAATAATATGCATGCTGTTTATTTTGAAAGCATTTATAAGATTATCATTATTGTTTTGCTTTTGGAAAGTTTAATAATCCATCCATCCATTTTCTAACCCGCTGAAGTCAAATACAGGGTCACGGGGGTCTGCTGGAGCCAATCCCAGCCAACACAGGGCACAAGGCAGGAACCAATCCTGGGCAGGGTGCCAACCCACCGCAGGACACACACAAACACACCCACACACCAAGCACACACTAGGGCCAATTTAGAATCACCAATCCACCTAAAAACAAGACCCTATTCACAATTTAGATTTTCCTTTTAGGTTTATGGTGTGGATAACACATAAGGGAAAATATCTAGTAAAATAATTTATTAAACTTTACTTTTATCTGTAAAACTAGAGATTTTCTTGTATCTAACAATGTAAAACAGTCATTTCTATAATATCTACATTACTTTGTATGAGAAACTAAATATGGCTGAATGTCTGCATCACTAAGTGCTGGCTGCTGATTGGATCATGCCTATGCCAAACCTAAAAAGGTTCACAGTCAATTTTTCTTTCTTGTAAAAGTAGATATTCAGTTTTCAAATGCAGCTTAGTTTTTAATTTTTTTAAAACCTGTGACAGGATTTTGAGATCTAGCATTGACCTTACCTTGTCAATGATTGCTTGCTTGATCATCAATCAAGGTAAATAGCCGTTCACACCAAAGAATATTTGAAAATGTCTTCTTCTTAGCTTTCAAACCACTCATTGCTTGCTGTTCTACCTGTTTACAAAGGAGAAAAATTATCTGTCTGAATGTGACATTTGTGTTTGCTTAACAGAAAAGAACATGGTTTGTCTTGATCAAATTCCTGGAGTTATTTCCTGCATATTTTATATATAAAAAAGCAAAACGTACTTTGCTTTAAAGGAAAAATAGACAATGACAATGATTCTTTTTTTGTTTTAAATGCTTGTCCTATTATTCAGTCAGTCAGTCAGTCATTTTCCAACCCACTATATCCTAACACAGGGTCACAGGGGTCTGCTGGAGCCAATCCCAGCCAACACAGGGCATAAGGCAAGAACAAATCCCCGGGCAGGGCGCCAGCCCACCGCAGTGTCCTATCATTGTGTTTTGCAATACTTTCAATATGATTGTTGAGGATGTGACTACTCTTTATCTTCAGCCAAGTCAAAAGTTTTGGTTTCTTTTTAGTTTTGTTTACTTTTAGTCATTTATGTGTGTATTTGAGAGGAGGGTTGTTGTATTTTAAATTGTAATGATATTTATTTATTGAGCTTCTTTAAAAAGCCAAATTTCCACCTGGGGACAAATAAAGTGCCATCTGTTTATGGTAGTTTCTATGTGAAATGCCTATTAACACAATTGATGGTATGCTTCATATATATGTATGGAACAACCTTTTTGATGAACTGACAATACACTTAATTGTATAAAACCTTTAAAAAACATGCAAAGGAATCCATACTTTACTAATTCACAAAGGTACTGAACATGTTAGCCACAAGCTGAAATTTAACCCACCCAAAGATGGAAAGAGGTGGCAGGAAACATCTTAAATAGATAGTAGGAAAGAGGAGTACAAAATGTCTGCGTTTTTAAAAACATCACCTTTAGAAATACCAATTTGTGTTCAGTTTGGGTGACCTGGAGGCATACTGCTGCCTCACAGTTTCAGGAGTTCAAATGTCTGCATATGACTGTGTTTGTGTTTGGTTAATCGCCCCGAGAGTGGCTGATGCCTTCTCCAGAGCTGATGCCCGCCATGCCCTTACTGGATTCAGGATATGGTATGCTTTAGATACCAGTAACCTTGGAAATTGATTAAACAGGTTCAGTAATTAGTTGGATAAATTAATTTAATTACTTAATTTATGTGTGAAAATACTGTTGCATATCTTGCGTTTTTTTTGTATGTGTTGTTATTACCACAGGGTGGCGCAGTGGTAGCGCTGCTGCCTTGCCGTTAGGAGACCCGGGTTCACTTCCCGGGTCCTCCCTGTGTGGAGTTTGCATGTTCTCCCTGTGTCTGCATGGGTTTCCTGCGGGTGCTCTGGTTTCCTCCCACAGTCCAAAGACATGCAGGTTAGGTGTGTGGGTGTGTGTGTGTGCGCCCAGCAGTGGGCTGGTGCCATGCCCAGGGTTTGTTTCTTGCCTTGCACCCTGTATTGGCTGGGATTGGCTCCAGCAGCCCCCCGTGACCCTGTAGTTAGGATATAGCGGTTTGGATAATGGATGGATGGATGGCTGGATTAGCATTCATTGAGTAGCAACTCATTTTTTAAACTCTTTTGAAAAGGCAATAATTGGAAAACACATTTTTTAATGTTGAAATATCTTATTCCATATAAATGTCAAAAACTAACATGCCAACCAACAACACCCTGCCCATAAACAACTTTTTCTTTTTTCATTTGTTGCCATTATTTTGCACACTTTTAGATTGAGGAAATATTGCTTACTCTTACCGATACTTTGGGTCAGGTTGCTACACCCACCACACAATAAAGCTGCTTTATATTCTAGTTGACAACCCCAAAGGCAGACACACAGTCCAATCCCACCCTCTGGAAATCACCATTTATCTGCCACAGCCAGGTGTTACTTGGGCATCCCCTTGGCCTGGTCCAGTCTCTCGGGTCCTCAACAATGACAAAGGATCACCCTCAGGGAATATGCGCCACATGCCCATAGTGCTGTAACTGACGCTCCCTCATAATGCTGGTAATATGCATCATTCGGGACTCCATGAGCAACTGCTCGTTCTACACAAAGTCATACCAGCGGGATCCAAGGATTTTGTGAAGAGACCCAGTACCGAAGGAGTCTACTCTTCATCTCTGGTCACTGCATAGCATCCATGTCTTTCAGTCATACAGGAGACACCAGGACTCTAAAGACTTGGAAACTTCGTCCTTTTAAATAGATATTGAAAGGGCCACACACCCCTTTCCAGCGACATCATGAACACCATCTACTGACTTCATAGGAAGAGTAACCAGAGGCATGAATGTTGCTCCCAAGGTAAATAAACCTCTCAATGAGGTTGACATTTTCTCTGCAGACAGACACTGCTGATGGCTGTGCCCAAGAGGTCATAAAATGCTCACAAGTCAAGACACTCAGACTCCTCATTCAGTCTCTCAAGAGCCCCAATCAGAGCCTCCATTGACTTTGCAAAGATCACAGCATCGTTTTCAAAGTCAAGATCAGTGAATGTTTCCTCACCAACAGATGCCCAACTGCTGCTGGATCCCATGGCCCTGCCCAACACCCAATCCATGCAAGCATTGAAGAGAGCAGAAGCAAGAACACATCCCTGACGAACCCCAGAATAAACTGGGAAAAACACAGAGGTCCAGCCTTCACTTTGCATAGCACTCACAGTACCAGTGTACAGACTGGCCATGATATACAGCAACTTCAGGGCAGCTCGATAAATTGAGTCGAATGCCTTACGAAAATGAACAAAGGCTGCAAAGAAACTCTGCCGATATTCGCATCTGCACCCAATGAGAACCCGCAGAGCTAGGATGCAATTTATGATAGACTTCTTAGGTGTAAAACCAGACTGTTCTGGTTGCTGGTAGGTGAGCAAGTGATCATAGATCCTATTGAGGATGACACTAGCGAGGACCTTACCTGGCACAGAGTGTTTCACCCTGTAGTTGCCACAATCCAGGTGATTACCCTTACCTTTCCAAATAGGGAAAACAAGTCCCATTCTCCAGTCAGTTGGGATCATACTCGTCTCCCAAATGGAAACAAAGACTGCTTGCAATGCCAGGAGGGCAGCCTTACCATCAGCCTGGAAAAGTTCACCCTGGATACCACAGATCCCTGGAGCTTTCCCTACCACTGAGCTGGTTTACCACCTGTGCAATCTCAGCGAGACTGGGTGGTTCTCAACTAATTGGAGGATCTTCCTCAAGAACCATGGACCCAGGGATGTCTAACGTCCCAGCTGAAGGATCAGCTTTAAACAGCTGCTCAAAGTAGCCGGCCCAGCTGGTCACAACTGCAGAATTATCTGTAAGGAATGGTCTTTTAAATCAATAAAATAAATTAATAAAAATAATTTGTTTTATTAGCTTGTAGAAAACAAGCTAATGTTTATCTAGATACTTCATTCAGACTCTTTAAACACATGAGCTTATTAAATACATGCAATAGTAGTATTACACTTTGACTCTTCAGTTTTACTTTATTGTTTGGAAAAGAACAGCAATGCATTGTCAGAATTATTATTATTTTTTTCTCTCATTAGATTATCCTCTTTAACAACCACTTTTTCCTTTATGAGTTTTTTTCTTGGACATTATGTTTTTTCACATCTTTACTTTATTTGATATAAAGCAATACAAGGTAAAAAAAGAAAAAAAAAAAGGTTTTTGCAGGTCATATATAACATCATCTTAAAATCTCAAGTGTTTATCCTTAGTGGAATAAACAAGCATGTGGCAGCCATTAACCCATCCTCTCAAATCAGGAAGCACAATACGAGAGCCATCTTGAATCTCAAGAGGACTGAAAGAGGCTGTTGTGTGTTAGGGTTTAAATATGTGGGTCAAGAATCCACCTAGAACTTTGGATAAACTTTTGACTATTGCGCTGATATAATTTTAGTATTTCAGTGAGTGTTTTCAAATTGCCTGACATGAGCCTCTTATATCGCAATGTTAAAGGCTAAAATGTAAATGATTTTGTAAAACTCAAACTTGCCATCATTTTCTAAAGTGGAGAATATGTATTCAAAATTTAGCTGTTGTAATTTAATGTGAGGATTTTTTCGTGATGCCATCAAGTTTTATGTTTTATTTTCTGAAACAGTAACAGCTGCCAAATATGTGCATGCTTGCCTATCTGTATGTATCCATAGGTCTGTAAAGAAGTATGGGTAATAAGAGATGGTAAATAAAAGTAATGCATTCTTTGAATGTGTTAAGATGTGCTGGTTTGCTGAATAAAATTATGGGCTGACTATTTTAGCTAAGACAATGTATTCAACTAACATCAAACCATGGTAAACATTTGTTAAGTTCTGTTAACATATAGGCTTCAGTGACTTCAGAGAGAATATTAGATATTAGACAATATTAGACAGCATTGTTTAGTAGTATCTATCTATCTATCTATCTATCTATCTATCTATCTATCTATCTATCTATCTATCTATCTATCTAATCAGTAAATTTTAAACACACCAAACAGGATTCCCCTTTTCAGAAAGACACAAAAGGCACAATAATAGCTCTCAGGATTTTACCATTATACCATTTTACCATTACCATTATCTTTATACTAGGTCTGCCTTATGAGAAGGTATATGACTTAATACATATATGACTTGTACACAGTACATTTACATTGATATATGACTTGATGAATATGACTTGATACTAGGTCTGCCATATGCAACCTGACAGTATAAACATCACTAAAGGAGTCACCGCTCCATAAAGCCATGATTTTAATATCAATTGATGTGAATAGATGCAAGATGAGAAAATGGCCAGCCAGTGGTGTAGAAGATAAGATAGAATTTATGGTTTGAACATAGGGAATTTGATCATTTGAAAATTAGAATTACAGTATGTAGTGCAATAAAGGTCAGTAGAGACTGATGTTCTTTAACTTGTGTGAAAGCTCTCATTAGGCCTCCCATCCCTACTAGTAAAAATGCATTAATTGCTTTTAAAAGGTGTCTTTTACAACAACAACACAAAAAATGACAATTATCATGTGAGATTTTAAGAGTTTTAGTTGGCCTGCTATCAATGTTGTGATTCTACAGTACTTTTAGTTCTTAATTGTATTGTTCCTTTAATCTCCATGATCTGTACAACAATAATCTCTAGTAATAAAGAGTCAGAGACTTTTTAAAGTATATTTTTGATAATGCTTGAATGGCCACAAGCAAATGTCCTACCTTCTTTGCTGCTTGAAATAAACTGAAGTCTCCTGCTTTTTAAACTTGATTTATTGCAGATGTGGGTCATTCGAATGAATGAGGTGGAGGAGTGTCCTCTTTATGAACGTTCAGTATCTCAAAAGAAAAAGAAAAGAGCATACTCAGGGGCATCTGCAGTTCCTTACCTTTTCTTTTACAGTTTTCCCTATGCTCCCAGGCTCTTGCTTCACAGGGCAAACTATGACTATATTAATATACTGTATGTTGTATATGTGTATGCTCTAAATATATTGTGTGACAGTATGTGGTTAAATTCTTTTGATAGATAATTAACATTTTAGAAATAGTCAGTGTAATAAAGGCAAGTGGAATAGCTTTTTTAACCTGCGCACATATATATATACAGTATATATATCATGTGCCATTATGTACTTGTATTCTTTTGATAGATATGGCATCTAGTAAATGTGAGAAAGGTAGCATATACAATGGAATTTAATAAATCATTGTGTTTCCTTCAGGGAAACCTTGTCTCGCTGCTCTTGTCATCCTGAAGTTCAATACACAATAGAATTTACCAACTGCAAGAAGTATTTGACAAATTACATCTTGGAAATTTTATGCTAAGCATATAAGCCTGAAATGCAAAGGGATTTCCTACCTTAGTTCTTTTTTGTAAAATCATATTCATTACACACAGTGTTCTAAAAAATAAAATGTGAAAATAATAATAAATAATACAAATATTAATGATAATATTACAACTGATCTGGTATTCAGCTGTGGGCAAGCATGCATTGACACAAAAAAGCATGGTTTCAGAAACCAAGGGATATTAGCATACCTCACAAATCTTTTTCCTTCCATCGGTCTATTTGTTCTTTCAAACTACTTAATCCCTTAATGGGTTGCAGAGGTCAGAGTTTAACATATCAGTGCTGTGTGTACACCTAGTGGGTCAAGTTAGAGTTGCCAATTAAACTAAAACACATACAGTATGTTTGAGAGGAAGAAGTGAAATGAAGCAGGTAGGAAAAAACCAAGAAGAGTTTTAAAACAAGTCTCCTGGAGCTGTGACAAGCCATTGTACCACCATACTACCCCATTAATTCTTTTAGGCAGTTTATACAGTTGTGCTCATAAATGTATATGCCCTGGCAGAATTTGTAACACGTGCACCACACTTTAAAGAACAGACAACTAATCAGGCAAAAGAAATTTAATATACTTTTAATGGAATCGAAGTTAAATTATAAGGCATCACAGAATAGCATAACCACTAAACAAAACATAGGAATAAGGAAAATAATGAGATGATCCCTGTTCAAAAGTTTGCATACTCTTAGTTACTACTACTGTTAATTGCCCCCTTTAACAGCAGTGATGGCAGTCTTTTACATAGTTGTGTGAGACCCTTGATTTTCTCAGGTGGTAGAGCTACCCATTCTTCTTAGCAAGAACCCTCCAGTTCTCACAAGTTCTTGTGTTGCCATGCATGAACTGCAGGTTTCAGATCTCCCTACAGTGGTTCGATGAAATTGAGGTCAGGAGGCTGTGATGGCCACTCCAGCACCTTCATGCTTTTCTTCTGTAGCCTTGTTTTTTGGATCACTGTCATATTGGAAGATCCAAGTGTGTCCCATGCGCAGTTTCTGGACTGATGAATGCAAGTTGCCCTCCAATATTTTTCAGTAACATCAATTTTCACCAAGTTACCTGTGCCGCTTTTGCCCACACAACCCCCAGAACTTCACAGATCCACCTCCATGCTTCACTGTAGGGATGGTGAACTTTTAGTCTTGGGCCTTGTTGCATCCCCTACAAACACAGCATTTATGGTTATAAAGTTCAGTTTTGGACTCATCACTCCAAATGACTGTTCCAGAAGTTTTGAGGCTTGTCTAGATACTGTCTGGCATATTGTAAGTTGGCTGTTTTAAGGCATTGGCACAATAAAGGCTTTTTTTTTCTTGCAACTTGACTGTGCAGTCCACGTTTGTTCAAGTACCTCCTTACTGTGCATGTTGAAACAGCAACACCACTTGTTTGTAAAGAAGACTGCATCGCAGCTGAAGTGGCCTGTGGGTTTTTCTTGGCAGCTCAACAAATGATCCTGGCAGTTGCAGCTGAAATCTTGTTGGGTCTACCTGACCGTGACTTGGTACCAACAGAACTACTAACTTTCCACTTTTTTTTAATCAGAGTCTGAACAACACTGACAGGCATTTTAAGATCTCTTGATATCTTTTTATATCCTTTAACAGATTTTATACAAGTCAACAACCTTTTCTCACAGGTCCTTTGACAGTTCTTTTGCTCTTTCCATGGCTGGGTATCCAGCAAAGACAGTGCAGCTCAGCATAAATTTAAATTGACTAGTTATACAATACACTGATTACAATCCAAGAGGTTGCAGGTGTGAACTCTCTCTCTTAATTACCCTTAATTTGAACCTGTTTGTGTCAATTTGTGTGTATATTATCAACCCCAACATTCAATGGTCTGTAAACTTTTGATCAAGTCCATCTTGCTGATTCAAGTTATCATTTTGATTTAAAAAGGTTACACACAATTATGTGATAATAAATTGCTTCACCTGAGCACACTCCTTAATTAAAACAAAAGCTTTGAGCATGATTGCTTATATTTTAAAAACCATGGCCAATATTTCACAAATTCTGCCAGGGTATGTATACTTACGAGCACGACTGTACTTGGGTTTTATTGACTTAATCATCAGTTATAGATGAACACTATTCTTGATTATTGAAATTGTTTATTATCCAAGTGTTAGTTAGTGTCTCTATTAATGTCACACAGCGAATGTGTTGATAGTATAACTTCAAGCATGCTTAAAACAGCTCTTTTCTTTTGCAAATGAGATATTTGTTCTTTTCTACAGTGAAAGAAAAATCTAAAGCCAATGTTATACATCAGATTGATACAGTATATCAAGTAAACACTTATTATTTCTCATATTATATACAATAAAAGATATAAAGTGTTTCATCTTTAAAATACAGTAGCATATATTACTTTTGGCAAAAATCTATATAAGCCTTTGCTTTTTTTTAATCATATTCCAAAAGCACAACAGTTGCTCATTGTAGGTGAGATAGGGTTTTTTTCCAACTGTTTACAGCTCCCTGCTTATCCAAGACAAGGAATTAATCAATGTTCAGATTGTGTGCGTTTAAAACAGCAATATGGTGGCTATCTTGGTATCCATTATTTAATGAATGAATACATTTCAAATTCCTTTTGACTAATCACAATAGTCAAGATTTTGCTTCCAAAAAACTTTCAAGAATTGGGCTGTCAGTAGCACAATTGGTATCTTTGCACAACTAGACTGGATTTGGGAAATCTCAGAGAGGTGACGTGATTTGACAAAACATTTTCCAGAGTATTGAAAATAGATGGCAATTTCGGTATTATTTAGGTGTTTGCAAATTTCATTTATCAGCTACTTTCAATTTCAAAGTGAATAGCTTCAGCTGGGATAATTACAGTACAGTACAGTTAAGACTGGAAGGCTGGCAAAATCCTTAGAACAAAAACAATTGAAAATCTGTGTATCATTCACTGTAAAGAATAAAGCAAAAATCACTTACAGATATCTGATTACTATTATTGATTGATGTTAATACATTACAAGTTTAAATAACACAGAATAGCAATATCCAAAAGTAAATTTCTCTATAAATAATGAGTTACAGTCTTTGGCATGTATGGAGACACCAAAAAACAATATTTTATATACTAATATAAATATTTCAGACACACATTACAGAACTACAAAAACAAAACATATCTGAATCTAGCAAATAAAAATTAAAAGGTTAAATCAGGAAAAGAAAAACAGACTTTGGATAAGAAAATGGTATAATGGCCAGCATCTCAGTGTCATCTTTTCACTGTTGATGGTGGCACGAGTATTTGCTGTGTTTTTAAGGAGGCAGCTAATCAAGGACCTCTAAGGCACAGACTTGAATGTGCATATTCTCTGCCTACACTTACCTTTCTTTCCTGGTTAGATTCAGTTTGCCCTTTCTCAAGACAGTAGCAGACAGCTTTGTGCTTTGTACGAAATTTTCAGTTTCTTGGCAATCTGTCATTTTGCAAAACAATAGACCAAAATGTGTCCAGAGAAAGCAGTTTCACTTTGGTCATTCTTGAATCTAGAACTGAACTTTAAGAATCTGAGTACCTTGTATCCCAAGGAAATACAATCTACTTGTTTTATTAAACCAAACAAAAGGATTCATCTGTGCTAACACAAATGCAAACATTTCTCTAATAGCCAATTAGCATTTAAATACAATTAATTAAAGACAAGCTAATCATTTGATTTTACCAATAGGACATTGGAAAAATGGGTTATAAATTTGGGGTTTGCTGTCATATGTAAATAATAAAATATAAATAAATCATTTAATGCAGCAATAGCCATTTGCAACATTAGCAATATTATGGCTGTCTTTTAAAATTAATTAAATGGTACTTTGTTAGAAAATTATTAGTTTCCCTTAAAAACATGAAAAATTCTTGGTGATTCCTAAATTTTGAATGGTAGCATATATCAAAGGTTATATATACATTCACTGTGCTTTCAGCCACAGCTCTGTGTGGCATGGAATTCACCAGTGTTAGAAACATTCTTTTAAGGTTCTAATTCATGTTGACACGATTGCATTATGCAGTTTCTGCAGATTTGTCAGCTGCACATTCATGCTGCAAATCTCCTGTTTTACAACATCTCAATAGTCCTCTATTGGATTCAGATCCAGTGACTGAGAAGGCCATTAAAGAACACTGAACTCAATGTGACATGGTACATTATCATGGTGCATTAACATGTTACATTGCCAAGAAAACAGCTCCCACACTATTTACACCACCACAACAACAACAACAACATTTATTTATATAGCACATTTTCATACAAATGATGTAGCTCAAAGTGCTTTGCATGATGAAGAAATAGAAAAAAGACAAGATAAATAAGAAAATAGAATTAGGGATCACTAATTAACATAGAATAAAAGTAAGGTCCGATGGCCAGGGAGGACAGAAAAAACAAAAAAAAACTCCAGACGGCTGGAGAAAAAAAAAATCTGCAGGATTTCTGAGGCCACGAGACCGCCCAGCCACCTCTAGGCATTCTACCTAACATAAATGACCTCAATCAGTCCTCATGGTATTCAGGGTTCTCATGGAACAACTTGATGATGACAGTCACCTGGACTTCTGGCCTTTAATCCATCAATGTAGGGACATTACAGTGCTTTGATCACCACAGAAAACCGGAAAAAGAACAGAAGAAAAAATAGGGGTTAGTACAGATTTAGGAGCCACCATGAATGATAATGATAATTAATTGAATATACAGAGCATCAAACTAAAATGAAGCTATGAGAAAACCTTGTTAAAGTAATGTGTTTTTAGAAGTTTTTTAAAGTGGTCGACTGTATTAGCCTGGCGAATTCCTATTGGCAAGCTATTCCAGATTTTAGGTGCATAACAGCAGAAGGCCACCTTACCACTTCTTTTAAGTGTAGCTCTTGGAATAATAAGCATACTTTCATTTGAAGATCTAAGGTTACGATTTGGAGTGTAAGGTGAGAGACATTCTGAAATATAGGATGGAGCGAGATTATTTAAGGCTTTGTAAAGCATAAGCAGTATTTTAAAGTCAATTCTAAATGACACAGGGAACCAGTGTAGTGACATCAAAACTGCAGAGATGTGTTTGGATTTTCTTTTCCTAGTTAAGATTCTAGCTGCAGCATTCTGCATTAGTTGCAATCGATTGATGTCTTTTTTGGGTAGTCCTGAGAGAAGTGCATTACAGTAATCTAGTCGACTGAAAACAAAACCGTGAATTAATTTCTCAGCATCTTGCAATGTTATAAGAGGTCTAACTTTTGCTATATTTCTTAAGTGAAAAAATGCTGTCCTAGTAATCTGATTAATATCCATCCATTCATCCATTATCCAATCCGGGGTCTGCTGGAGCCAATCCCAGCCAACACAGGGCACAAGGCAGGAACAAATCCCGGGCAAGGGGCCAGCCCACCACAGTCTGATTAATATGTGATTTAAAATTCAGGTCAGAGTCAATAGTTATCCCGAAATTCTTTACCCTCATCTTGACTTTTAATCCTAATGCATCAAGTTTATTTCTAATAACCTCATTATATCCATTTTTGCCAATCACTAACATATTCTCCTTATTTAGTTTGAGAAAATGACTACTCATTTATTCAGAAACACATGTAGAACATTGTGTCAGTGAATCAAGAGTGTTGGGGTCATCAGGCACTATTGATAAATACAGTTGTGTGTCATCAGCATAGCTTTGGTAGCTTACATTATACCCTGAGATAATCTGACCTAATGGAAGCATGCAGATCGAAAAAATCAGAGGACCCAGGAAGAGCCTTGTGGAACACCATATAGAATGTCATGTGTCTTTGAAATATAATTGCTACAACTAACAAAGAATTTTCTACCTGACAGGTAGGACTCAAACCAATTTAAGACATTGCCAGAGAGGCCAACCCATTGACTAAGGCGATTTCTAAGAATATTGTGATCAATGGTATCAAATGCAACACTCAGATCTAAGAGGATGAGAACAAATAAACTGCCTTTGTCTGTATTTACCCGCAAGTCATTTACTACTTTAACGAGTGCGGTTTCTGTACTGTGATTTGTTCTGAAACCCGACTGAAACTTCTCAAGAATAGCATGTTTATTGAGGTGGTCATTTAGCTGCATAATGACTGCCTTCTCTAGGATTTTACTTAAGAAAGGCAGGTTAGAAATAGGTCTAAAATTTTCAAAAGCAGAGGAGTCAAGATTATTTTTCTTGAGCAGGGGTTTAACTACAGCAGTCTTAAGACCCCCGTATCTAATGATGAGTTTACTATGTCAAGAATACTATCAGTTAGCACGCCAGATACTTCTTTGGAAAAAACATGTTGGTATTGTTCAAGGATGCAGGTGGACGGTCTCAGTTGAGAAATTATTTTATATAAATCAGGTAAAGTGGATCAGTATTGGGGTGATGTACTATATTATTTCTAATATCATTAATTTTTTAATTAAAAAAGCCTCACATGTTTCACTGGAAATTTTTTGAAGGCCTTCCATTGAGTGACCTGGGTTTAGCAGAAGATCAGTTGTAGAGAATAAGACTCTGGGATTACTAGCATTCTTATTTATAATTCTAGGGAAATAACATCGCCTCTCAAGACGGACTGTGTTGTTGTACTCTGTTATTTTAACCTTCAATATCTCATAGTAGATAATCAGTTTAGTTTTTCTCCATTTACACTCAGCTCTCTGGCATGTTCTCTTTAGATCAGACACTATTTGAGTCTTCCATGGTATAATTGTGCTAGAAGATTTTTTAACTGTCTTTTTAGGTGCGACTATGTCAGCAGCAGCTCTCACCTTAGTATTAAAATTTTCCACCTTACTATTTACATTATTCTTACTATTGTAGTAAGAACTGCAAATGGACTGGTTGTTTAGAATGTTTGTAAATTTTTAAGCTGCTGATGAATCAAACTGCGGTGGGCTGGCGCCCTGCCCGGGGTTTGTTTCCTGCCTTGCACCCTGTGTTGTCTGGGATTGGCTCCAGCAGATCCCCGTGACCTTGTAGTTAGGATATAGTGGGTTAGATGATGGATGGGTGGATGGATGGATGATGAAACAAAGAAGAGTTTATTAACAATATGCTTCTTGTGAATTTTTATTTCTATATTAAATAATAAGAGAAAATGGTCTGATAGACCAATATCTATGATCTGCTTCACATCAGCTTTAGTCCTTTAGTAATTACTAAATCTAACACATGCCCTGTTTTGTGTGTAGGATGACTAATGTGCTGGCTGAAATCAAAAGGGTCCAGGAGGTTCATGAATTCTTTTACTTTTGAGTCACACTGATTATCAATATGAAAGTTAAAGTCACCAACTATTAGGATCGTGTCATAGTTCGTAATTACAATCGACACAAAGTCTGAGAATTCCTCAAAGAAAAACGCATTGTATTTAGGTGGTCTATATACAGACAATACTAGACAATGATGAAACTCCATGAATGACAACGGCAAGATACTCAAAGGACTTGAATTTGCCAAAGCCGATGTCTTTATACTTTAACCAGCTCAAGTAAATATTTGCCGAACCTCTGCCTTTCTTAACTTAGCGATCTGCATGAACAAAGCTGTAATTTGGAGGCGCAGATTCGATTAAAACAGCCAGACCATCAGAGCTAGGCCACGTTTCACTTAATGCAATAAAATCGATTTTCCTATCACTAATAAGATTGTTGATGGATAATGTCATGTTGGTTAATGCTCTAACATTTAATAAAGCCATATTTAATGTCTCGGAAGAGCAGAACTGAATTGTAAGAGCATTATGGGTAATCGAGATAGAAATCAAGTTATTTTTATTAGATCCGATCTCTGCATATTTTTTATTTAATCTATGGTCTGTTTTTATAGTTTTAATACATTGTTCATCTAGAGGTGTAATTGTAATTAAATTATTCATATTTATACTGCACTGTCTAGATTTTTTATATGCATTGCGGTTATTTATTATACTATTAATGCAGTGCACTTTTGAGGAAGATTTTGTTACCTTATTATCATGACCTAGAAAAGCATTACGGAAAGGCTTAAGAGTCAAGAGAGACTAATTTCCTTAGAGATGTTTTCAGAGAGGACCTGGGTGCCGAATCTATTAGGATTAGGACCACAACAATCCTGGCCTTGACAGAAGGTAGGTTGGGTGCATGGAATAATATTTTTTTGCATCTTTGTGCCTCAGCATAAATTAAGATTCATCATATCAGTTTATGTTTTTCCAGTTTTCAACTGTCCATTTTTGGTGAGCCTCAGCTTTCTGATCTTGGCTAACATTGGTGGAACCCAACATGTTGTTCTCCTGTTGTAGCCGAACTGCCTCATGGTTTGACATTGTGCATTGCGAGATGCTTTTCCTCTTACTACAGTTGCACAGAGTGTCTTTCGAAGTTTCCATACCCTTTCTGTTAGCTCAAACCAATCTAGCCATTCTCCTATGACTTTTCTCATCAAAAAGGTGTTTCTATTCAAAGACCTTCAACTCACAGGATGTTTTTCATTTTTTCACACTATTTGGGATAAACACTAGAGACTATTGTACATGAAAATCCCAGGAGATCAGCAGTTAGAGAGTTATCTGAACCACCCTGTCTGGCATCAACAATCGTGCCAAGGTTGAAATCACTGAGGTGACTTTTTATCCTCATTCTGGTGTCTGATGTAAATATTAATGAAGCTTCTGACCTGTATCTGCATGATTTTATGCATTGTACTGCTGCCACCTCATTGTTTTATTAGACACTAGGGAGCTTCACCTCCTGCTCACTTCGCTCGCCAACCCCCGTGTTTGATTTTCTGGATACACATTTTTAAGATTTTTTTTTTCCTTTGAAATGTTGCTATTTCATTAGTTTCACTTTTATTTCAGAACTGCTGTAAAAACAGTATTTGGAATCTTTCAAGTCCCAATATGCTGAATCTTTTTAATGAGGTCAGTGAGACATGTGTTTAATGACTTTGTAACATAATTCAGGATAGGTTTCTCTGTTTGGAATTTCTGCACAGACAAAACGATCTGCATCATCAGAAGTTAATAATTTTTTTTGCAAGGTAACCAATAAATGCATGTGAGGTAAACTCTGTTTTTGAAATTCTCTGACTTAAACTTCAAAGCCTTACAATATTTACATATCACCTATGTCCATATATTCGATCTCTATTCGCCTTTTCATTATTTCTCCGAGTAATAAGTTCTCTTTCTTTGTGCTAATGCCATGTTTACTTTCTTTGTTTTGACACTATCGTTTTTTTTCTGCTTTCATATTCTGTATCTTGCTCTGCATTTGTTTCGTGCCTATGTTTTTTTTGAGTCTTTTGAATTACAGTTTTCATTATCTCTAACCTGCTTTGCATGTGTTTGGCCCCCTTGTTTTTTAACCTCTTTATGACGTTTTACTTTGTTTTCTACTCTGTCTTTTATTAAGTATTAAATAATAATTTCCATTTGTTTGCGCTACTGCGATCTTTAATTTCTTTTTTTATACTTTCTAACTTTCCTACTTTCATATTCTTTAACTTTCTCCACATGTGTATCACGCTAACGATTTTTTCAGCCTTTCGAATTACATTGCTTTCATAATCTCTAACTTACTCTGCACGTGTATAGCGCCAACATTTGTGAAAGTGTTTATGAAGTTCTACTTTGTCTTTTACTCTCTGTCTTTTAGTTCTGAGCCAGATTGGACGTGCTTTTTTTTCAGTTCCATTTGTTCCGGGCTGATAATTACTTTCCTTATTTTCTGAATTTGCACCTAGATTCTACTTTTTTTTTTTTTCTCTCTCCAACACTTTTGAGTCTCTTTTCTCCACGCTGCTTTCTTCTTCGCTTAGTCGTCGACGTTTCATTTATAACGTATTGTCCTTATACACTTTATATGCGCTGAGAGCCCTGGATCTGTGTGTTGCTCAAAGCCAAAACACGACTGAGTGTGTTGCTGCCCATGCTGTTATTTGGTTGTAAGTAGGGCATGTCTTGCAAGAATCTCATGTTCTACATCATCACAGACGGTCCTGGGTCAATCTCTTGGCACAAAGTCTCATGTTTAAGGTCCCCGCGAGATGCTCTGTGGCCATTCTCTTTCATCTTGTGGTTTCTTTTAAGTGTCCTCTGTGATCTTTACGTGAAGATCACATCTCAACACTCTAGTGTTTCTCTCCAGGATTTTTTTTATAATAGAGAGATTTGTATGGATAATCAGGTATAAAGTCGTTGCTAATATTTTAGCTAGTGACTGTGTATCTATAGTAACAACACAATTTTTGTATCATCCAGGAGGTTACATCAGCTCTGAGTCAGTAACAGGGAATGCATGGGAAGGTAACTGCAGGGTATTGATGAGTGAAGCCATTTACACAAAATTAAATCCTCAGCAAAACTCAGTGTTTCACTTCACAAAAAAAATTCTGCACTTTAATGTGTCTTCATTTGAAAAACATGCAACATGTCATTATTTTCTTAGACACAGTATACTCCTCTATGGTGTAGTGAATTAGTTTTTACCAGTGAGGTATGGATTACATGCTTTATGCCACTGCAAAAGAGAACACAGGGAAACAGAGAAGTATAAACAAGGCTTTAAGAAGCAATACTCCTTGTTTTCCAACTAAAAATGTAAACCCCAAAAAACTCTTCAGTAAGTTTAAGGTTTCACAATTGAAAAATGATCTGAAAACAAATTTTAGCATCAGCATCATGAAACTGTATCTAAACTGTTGAAATGTACCTATCTCGCTCATCACTTCTGCCAAGTTTTTCTTACATCCTGGAGTTAGATTGAACAATGCTTAGACATAATGGAAAGAATCCGTCTGGAAGGAGGCCATACAATGAGTTAAAGGCTGCTGGAGGAGCTCAGGAAGCCATCAGTTAGTCATTTTGCTCACTCAGTTGCAAAAGGAAGCTTTGGCCACAAGTAGAAGAGCATGGCCCCTTAGTGAGAAAGTTGCATACCTGCCACAGCCAGGTGACCTTGGAGTTGGGTGTGGAGAAAAGGCAAGAGGTCAATTGATGCAGAGGATGCTGATGGGGACCAGGATAACGCAGGTGTCAAGAACAGAGTTGGGATTGTGAAGGTGAATTGTTAAAGACTTTTATGTTGTTTTGTTTATTGAATAATTTAGATTTAAAAAGCAAATCCAATGCATACATGTTATTTAATAAAATGTATTTTTAAATAGTACAGTAACATTTGTGTCGGACAGCTGCAGCCCTTTCCCAGCTGGTAGACCAATATATTGGAAGGACTGGGGGAGCAGATGTGCACAGGACACTGCCTTCCCCTGAGTGCTAGATGGCAGCCCCCCTGGGTTGCAGCAGGAGTCCAGATTCCTGCAGGACTCCACAGGAGTTGTAGTTTGGCACAGCCCTGTTGGGTTCTGTGGGGCCACGAAGGGGAGCTGCAGAGACCTATTTGGAACTTCAGCCACACCTGGGAGTGATTCCAGACCTCCCTAATGAGCTACCTGGAATACTCCCGGGTCCTGCGACTTAAAAGGAGCTGCCTCACTTCACTCAGAGAGCCTGAGTCGAGAGGAAGAGGGACTAAACTTGACAGTGGAGGAGTGGAGGCGGAACAAGGAAGATAAAGAGAAGGAAAGAAAGTACTGTGTCTTTTGGTGCTTGGTCTTTTTTGAGCTGTGAAGCAAAAGTGATTCCCCACTATAATAAGCTTGCACTCTCTGGCAAAACTTGTGCCTGCTTCTGACTTTGTTTAGGTTAGGGCGGCTGGAGTGCCCTCTAGTGATCACACATTACATGCATTTACAGATATATTTTTAATTAAACACTAAATGTAGTTCAATGAAAATGCAAAAGACTATGCAGTATGCAGATAGAAATTTAAGTATATACAGATTTATTTATATACATTTTAATAAGGTTAATAAGGTACTTAAACTTCTAAAACTACTAATAAATACATATCTGATGCTAGTGAGTTTCATTAATTCCATGATGTCTTTCCATGCAGTGATTTTGATGAAAGTGCCAGCAATGATAACTATACCTGCGAGATACTGAGATGTCCAAGAAGTGAGATGTGGTTAGGAATGTTGTGTAAAACACTGACTGGTAGATGATAGAATCATAAGAACGAAACTAAAAGATAAAGTAAATCAGGTCAGAGGTCTGATATATGAAAACTTCAGAGAATAACGAGGAAGACTAGGCACTGGTAATTATGGTGTGACATAAAATAACATTCTCATATTCACTCTGTCCAGGGTCAAGGGGGTCCATCTCGGCACCCACTCACACACACCCACTAAAGGCCATCTTTAAGTCACTAATTAACCCAAAAGACATGCAGACACATCTTTGGAGGACGTGGGAGGTGACGTCTAAGCCAGGAAACTGAATCCAAAAACCAGGTGTCAGTTGTAATATAACGTTGCTTGGCAACACAATATGATAAGGATCCAGCATATTACAATATCTAAAAGCACACAATGTTTGCATAGATACTGCAGCACCATCTGAATCACCACCTGGTTAACCGTATGTTATTTTCTTAAAGGAGGTACCGCATACATATTACAAAGCCATTATATATGTTCTCCACAAAATGGCATTAATTGAAACTGCATGGTATTTTTATTATAGAAATCACTTGTAACATACTAGTGTTATGACAAGCTTTTAATGATGCCATAATTAAATTCTGCAGAAACTGGTTTCCATAAACTATCATAGCATTGTCATAAAGTACTGAAGCAAGAGATTTGTTAATAAGAATTTGCTTAGAGTTTTCAAGCCTTTGTAAAAAAATTTAAATACATACTTATCTTTTTTTCTTAAAGAGATTTTATGGTCAAAATACTTCAGTTGGAATAGTTTATTCCAGTTCATTGTATATGTTATTCTTGAAATTAATTTGTTAGTAATTTCAGAATATACAATATAAAGGATGAAAAGTGGGGCAGAGTTTAAGTTATTTTTTCAATTGTCCAATCTAAAAATCTCATTTTGATGTCTGTAGTTTGTGGTGAGTAAAATATGCATTATTTTAAAATGGTTCTTGGATAGTGATTTTTAAAAGTTCAGTACCTTATCTGTGACTTTAAAAGGTAGGTTTTTTATCCAACACACATGCATTGTGATGTACTAAAATTATTTCAAAAGTTCTTACCAAAAAAGTTATATATCAAGACAGGTAATAGTAAAAATCACATATTTATTTAAATCTGCATGTAGCTGCGTTTATCTGAAATTACCAAAATTCTGCAGCTCCTGCTGTAAATGGGATTCAGCAAAAGCCTGATGCATCAAAAAGTTCTGTTTAAAGCTTAAAATTCTTGTTTCATTTCTAATCATTACAAATCATTTCTAAACGTTTCTGAACCATTAAAACACGGTTAGAAAACTGTATGCCTATCCATTTCTAAGTTGAAAATGGGTCTTTTAAGCCCATGTGCACTGGGACCTATAAAACAACAACTGACTCAATTATCATACTGTATTTTAGATAGATAGATAGATAGATAGATAGATAGATAGATAGATAGATAGATAGATAGATAGATAGATAGATAGATAGATACCTTATTACTCCCCAAGGGGTAATTAACATACTCCAGCACCAGCATACTGATAAAAACAATATTAATTATATAAAATGCAGTGCAAGTTAAAAAATGCAAGGTGGAGAGTGCGAGGCAGGTGTAACAGTCTGTAATCTTGTGTAGTGTTAACGTTTATGGGGGTGGAACTGAAGAGTCGTATATTGTGGGAGAGGAACGATCTCCTCAGTCTGTCAGTGGAGCAGGACAGTTACAAAAGTCTGTCGCTGAAGCTGCTCCTCTGTCTGGCGATGCTACTGTTCAATGGATGCAGTGGATTTCTTCATGATTGACAGGAGCCGGCTCAGTGTCCGTCACTCCGCCACAGATGTCAAACTGTCCAGCTTTGTGCCTACAGTACAGCCTGCCTTCCTCACCAGTTTGTCCAGGCGTGAGGTGTCCCTCTTCTTTATGCTGCCTCCTCAGCACACCACTGCGTAAAAGAGGGCGCTCGCCACAACCATCTGATAGAACATCTGCAGCATCTTATTGCAGATGTTGAAGGATTCCAGCCTTCTTAGGAAGTATAGTCGGCTCTGTCCTCTCTTGCACAGAGCATGAGTATTGGCAGTTCAGTCCAATTTATCATCCAGCTGCACTCCCAGGTATTTATAGGTCTGCACCCTCTGCACACAGTCACCTCTGATGATCTTGGGGTCCATGAGGGGCTCCTTGGTTTTGCTGGTGTTCAGTTGTAGGTGGTTTGAGTCACACCATTTAACAAAGTCCTTGATTAGATTCCTATACTCCTCCTCCTGCCCGCTCCTGATGCAGCCCATGATAGCAGTGTCATCAGCAAACTTTTGTATGTGGCAGGACTCTGAGTTGTATTGGAAGTCTGATGTATATAGGCTGAACAGGACAGGAGAAAATACAGTCCCCTGCAGCGCTCCTGTGCAAGAAAGTTCAATCTCATACTAACTTACGGGGGAAAAACTATACCATTGTCTATGACTATAAAAGAAATTTATTTTCTATCAAATTAAGCAAACACTAATATGGGTTTAACTCAAAGCTTTAACTTTCTAAGATTGGCTCTTACACTGCAGATGCAGTGTTTAGTGTTGACAAATAATTATATGAAACTGGAAATTATGCATTAGATTATGTAATAGCACGAAAAATGGATAGCTACAGTGGTGTGAAAAACTATTTGCCCCCTTCCTGATTTCTTATTCTTTTGCATGTTTGTCACACAAAATGTTTCTGATCATCAAACACATTTAACCATTAGTCAAATATCCATCCATTTCCTAACCCGCTGAATCCGAATAGGGTCACGGGGGTCTGCTGGAGCCAATCCCAGCCAACACAGGGCACAAGGCAGGAACCAATCCTGGGCAGGGTGCCAACCCACCGCAGGACACACACAAACACACCCACACACCAAGCACACACTAGGGCCAATTTAGAATCACCAATCCACCTAACCTGCATGTCTTTGGATTGTGGGAGGAAACCGGAGTACCCGGAGGAAACCCACGAGACACGGGAGAACATGCAAACTCCACGCAGGGAGGACCCGGGAAGCGAACCCGGGTCTCCTAACTGCGAGGCAGCAGCGCTGCCACTGCGCCACCGTGCCGCTTAGTCAAATATAACACAAGTAAACACAAAATGCAGTTTTTAAATGATGGGTTTTATAATTTAGGGTGAAAAAAAAATCCAAACCTACATGGCCATGTGTGAAAAAGTAATTGCCCCCTGAACCTAATAACTGGTTGGGCCACCCTTAGCAGCAATAACTGCAATCAAGCGTTTGCGATAACTTGCAATGAGTCTTTTACAGCGCTCTGGAGGAATTTTGGCCCACTCATCTTTGCAGAATTGTTGTAATTCAGCTTTATTTGAGGGTTTTTTAGCATGAAGCGCCTTTTTAAGGTCATGCCATAGCATCTCAATTGGATTCAGGTCAGGACTTTGACTAGGCCACTCCAAAGTCTTCATTTTGTTTTTCTTCAGCCATTCAGAGGTGGATTTGCTGGTGTGTTTTGGGTCATTGTCCTGTTGCAGCACCCAAGATCGCTTCTGCTTGAGTTGACGAACAGATGGCCGGTCATTCTCCTTCAGGATTTTTGGTAGACAGTAGAATTCATGGTTCCATCTATCACAGCAAGCCTTCCAGGTCCTGAAGCAGCAAAACAACCCCAGACCATCACACTACCACCACCATATTTTACTGTTGGTATGATGTTCTATTTCTGAAATGCTGTGTTCCTTTTACGCCAGATGTAACGGGACATTTGCCTTCCAAAAACTTCAACTTTTGTCTCATCAGTCCACAAGGTATTTTCCCAAAAGTCTTGGCAATCATTGAGATGTTTCTTAGCAAAATTGAGACGAGCCCTAATGTTCTTTTGCTTAACAGTGGTTTGCGTCTTGGAAATCTGCCATGCAGGCCGTTTTGCCCAGTCTCGTTCTTATGGTGGAGTCGTGAACACTGACCTTAATTGAGGCAAGTGAGGCCTGCAGTTCTTTAGACGTTGTCCTGGGGTCTTTTGTGACCTCTCGGATGAGTCATCTCTGCGCTCTTGGGGTAATTTTGGTCGGCCGGCCACTCCTGGGAAGGTTCACCACTGTTCCATGTTTTTTCCATTTGTGGATAATGGCTCTCACTGTGGTTCGCTGGAGTCCCAAAGCTTTAGAAATGGCTTTATAACCTTTACCAGACTGATAGATCTCAATTACTTCTGTTCTCATTTGTTCCTGAATTTCTTTGGATCTTGGCATGATGTCTAGCTTTTGAGGTGCTTTTGGTCTACTTTTCTGTGTCAGGCAGCTCCTATTTAAGTGATTTCTTGATTGAAACAGGTGTGGCAGTAATCAGGCCTGGGGGTGGCTATGGAAATTGAACTCAGGTGTGATACACCACAGGTAGGTGATTTTTGAACAAGGGGGCAATTACTTTTTCACACAGGGCCATGTAGGTTTGGATTTTTTCTCCTAAATAATAAAAACCATCATTTAAAAACTGCATTTTGTGTTTACTTGTGTTATATTTGACTAATGGTTAAATGTGTTTGATGATCAGAAACATTTTGTGTGACAAACATGCAAAAGAATAAGAAATCAGGAAGGGGGCAAATAGTTTTTCACACCACTGTACATTAATATTTTTTACCTTGTCTTGTAAATTTTATATTTTTATTTTAACTTGGTTATTTTCACAAAAAAATGAAAAGTAAAATTGACAGATAATCTAAAACAATATGTCTTCAAAATGTATGAAGAAAGCAGAATTTTTAGAGAAACTTCAACTATCAACATGTAAAAACACAATTTCTTCCTAAGTAGAATGCAAACCTGGGTTAAAGCACTATTAGACGACAGTACTCTGTATATAGTCATGTAATTCCTGGTGGTTTATAGCTTTTCAATTTCACTGCTACAACCTAATATAAAAGAAAAATGGAAAAGTCATAATTGTACTTCTTCCATGACAAACATAAAATTACTGTTGTTCTCAAATTTTGGTTGATAGGTCACACAATTAATTGAGTGTTCTCTTGATTTTGTCTGACCATCCATGGAAAAATATTAAAAAAGAAAATTCTAAGCTGCAAAGATATAGGATTCTTAAAAGCAAAACAAAGTTTTATTTGTTTTATATACTGCAAAGGCAGACTACAAAAATGTTTAATTCTCATAATATCATTATTTGTGCAGTATAGACAATTATCAAAATAAAAATGAAGCTCACAGGGAAACTGATAAATTATGACACTTTGAAGCAAAGTGTAACATTGAAAGATATTGATTGAGATGGAGAACAATATCCTTTAGAGAACTTTATTAGTAGTACAATGATTTCTATGCAAAGTCTCTACACAACCTTCAATAAAAACATGAGAATATAATGGATAAATGAAAATATACAATATATACACCAAGATTCACTCAGTGTGCTGCAAAGTAAATGCACTGTAGGTGGGAGGACCACATTGAGGATAGAAATGTGGGACACCATTCATATGACCACCTTAATTAATTTCACTATAGTCAAGAAGCAACATAATCCAATTTACAGTTTTTTGGAACAGACTGCAACAGCTGCAAAACGTGGTTATTGTTTATTTGATGTAAATTTGATAAGAATATCTACAAGCAGAAAATATCAGCAACAAGCCACTGATGTGCTCAGAAAATTAGTATATTTATTTGTTCATTCAAAAAGTTAGCTTTTTATTTATGTTATAGCTCTGCTTTCAATTATCTTTAATCTTTTATAGAACTCCTTACGGAAGACATTTACAAATACAAAACAGTAATAGAAAATTCTGCTCTTATACAGAAACACAGAAAACCATAAACTCTCGTTAAAATGTAACAGAGCTCATGCTGACAGAAAATCTGGTTGATATATGTAAACACAGATGGAACTAAGTGGTATTGCTTTGAATTCATTTAGAAAGAGATTTTGTCATGCATATACAGTATACCTTTTTAACCTATAAATAAAAACAAAAAAAAGGCTCCAGCAGACCCCTATGACCCTGTAGTTAGGATATAGCGGGTTGGATAATGGATGGATGGATGGATGGATGGATGGATGGATAAAAAAAATGAAATTCATTTTAATATATGTTGTCTGTCTACATCTTGGGCAGCACAGTGGTGCAGTGGTAGCGCTGCTGCCTTGCAGATAGGAGACCCGGATTCACTTCCTGAGTCCTCCCTGCGTGGAGTTTGCATATTTTCCCCGTGGGTTTCCTTTGGGTACTCCAGTTCCCTCCCACAGTCCAAAGACCTGCAGGTTAGGTGGATTGGCGATTCTAAATTGGCCCTAATATGTGCTTGGTGTGTGGGTGTGTGCGTCCTGCGGTGAGTTGGCGCCCAGCCCAGGATTGGTTCCCGCCTTGCGCCCTGTGTTGGCTGGGATTGGCCCCATGACCCTGTGTTCGGAGTCAATGGGTTGCAAAATGGATGGATGTCTACATCTTGTTTTTATATTGCTCTACAAAAAGAGGAGTCAAAAATACATTGTTGTATCATTCCAAAGTTTTACAAATAGAGAGACTTGTTAATGTATTGTAATGCAATAAAACATAAATGTATGAAACGGAGACGGGTTCTAATAAAAAAAAATATACTACCCTTCATTCCTGTTTGTCTTTAAGTGACGACATCAGAAAATAGACAAAAGTAAACATGAATGCCTTTTTATGATTCTGTAAACATATCAAAATGTTCAAAATAAACAGCACCGATTTATCCATTTTCTTATCAACTTATTTAGTTTAGGATCATGGGAAACACAAGCTGAAAATTAAAACAAGAAATGGAGATAAGCCAGGTTAAACCCATGTAACGATATATACCGTAGCAAATAATGTTCTTAAACAGTAGGTTTATGTCTTAAATTATTACAGGGCACTAATCATGGTTCAGCCATTGGGCTGATATAAAGGCATTATAATACAGTATATATAGAAAAGGGGCAACAACTCTATAAAGAATTAAAAGAAATCATAACCCTGAATTTTTTAGAAGAGTTGTGAACTGTGATTCTTTATTACTGTTATAAAAATGAGTTTACTCCAGTAGTGAAGATTTAGAAAAAAAATACTCCAAAAAATCCACAAAAGTGTGTACCCCAGGCAATTATGCCTCAGCTCCAAAGGCTGGCTTCAGCCTGCAGAGGCCTAAAAGTGGCGCTAGCTTTTAAAGTTCCAAACACTTCTTCAATATTCAAAACTATAACACAAATTACAAAAAAGTGCAAGGCCACAAAGCAATCTTTATAATTGAATAAATGCATTCAAATGTTTTAAAAAATTCAAGAAAGAGGAGAAATAAGGAAAAGAATGGTTTACATAATAATGCTACCCAAACAAAACAAGTCCCAATAAGCAAAACCCAGAACCAGAATTTAACGAGTACTCCAAATTACATGAATTCTATGAATGTCATGGAACCACTATTGGATCTTCTCTCTAGTTGACTTTTAAAGCCAAAGGAAGGACCCAGCAGCAGTGATGTCAGGGTCAGTAGCAGCTGGTGAAATAAATTTGGAATGGGGTGCAGTTTTTGAGGGAACAAACTGAAGCAGCACTTTATAGTTCAGGAGAAAAGAAAAAACATATACGCTAACTGTAATAGTGCCAACAAACAGAGCGCTTTGAGTAGTGAGAAAAGCGCTGTGTAAATGTTATTATTATTATTAGTAGTAGTAGTAGTAGTAGTAGTAACGTAGCCTGAAATTTGTTGGTGGATGGACATATACGTGGACAAATAAAATTTCACCCAGATAAGACGGTTTATAGAACTTGACTGTCAGTAGCTGAACAAGCGGGATCCTTTAATGGGAACTATAAAGGGTTAAATCATGTTGAACCACCTTCATTTTCACAGTTTTGTTATATTAAAGTTCAGTTTAACATTTTTGACCCATGCAGGACCAAATGTGGAATATTTGTTTTTTCAAATAATAGATAAGATTGTAATGATGCTGATTAATGTACACACTAATATATAATATTTTGCTTTGCTGTTAAAACAGAATAAGAAGCTGGTTTGCAAAAGTTGTGTGAATAAGTCCCTGACTGCAAGCATACTGGATGTAGCTAGGAGTGAATAAAAAGCCAGCCTCCATTCTTTTGGGGTATGTAAGTATGCCCCAGTTCTGCACATTATTCAGGACTGACTCTTCCCGATTCTTTTTGGCAGAATTTCTAGAGATCCTCTATGTTGGTGGGATGACATCTCTGAACAGAACATTTGAAAAACTTTTCAAATAGTGCCACAGATTCTCAACAAGGTTAAGATCAGGGCTTTGACTTGGCCATTTCAAAACATTCACCTTTCTGTTTTTGAGCCATCCCAGTGTCACTTTTTCCTAATGCTTAGGGTCATTGTCATGTTGAAAGATGATTCTTCTCCCAAGCTTTAGATTCATAGAAGACTGGAACAAGTTCTCCTGCAATATTGTGCGGTATTTGTGCCCATCCATTGTACCTACAACTCTGACAGGGTTCTCAGTTCCAGCACATGAAAAGCATCCTCATAGCACGATGCTGCCACCACTGTATTTCACAGTTGGTCTTGTGTTTCTTGAGGCATGGACATTGTTTGTTTTATGCCACACATACCTCTTTGAAGTCTGGCCAGAAAGTCCTATTTTGGTCTCATCTTACCATAAAACCTTTCTCATGCTTTGTGGCAAATTCCAGACATGCTTTTATGTGGACCTTCTTAAGAAATGGCTTCTTTCTTGCTACCCTCCTGTACAGACCTGTTTTATGCAGAGCTCTTGAAATTGTAGACCCCTGCACCTTCACTCCAGTTTCAGCAAAAGAGCATTGCAGACATCTGAGAGTGATGGTTGGATTTCTGTTCACCTCTCTCACCAGTCGATGTCTCACTCTGATGTTTAGTAAGGGTCTGGATGCTGTGATGAACCTTTCACTTTCTAATGATGAATCCAACGGTACACAATGGGACATTCAAACCCTTTGATAATTTATAGTCATTTTCTGCTACCTTGTGCATTTCAATAATTTTGTATCTCACATCAACAGAATGCTCCTTTGTCTTCATTTTTGCAGTGACTCTCCAACAATAACTACGGCCCTAACAAAGGGGGCTTTTCTAAATCCAGAGAGATAGAAAGGATTCACAAGTAGCACCTCATTATATTTAATTATGACTGTCAAATGGCTGTCAACTTTGTAATTAATTTGTCATTGGTGTAAACATGGAGCTTCCAAAGCACAGAGGTTTAAATACATATGTGGACACTAACTTTGGAGCTTTTCTTCTTCAGTTAAATGTCTACAGAAAATGGTTTATTGTGACTTTGGAAATGTTTTGTTACCGCATAAGAAAAAAACACTGAATGAATAAATGTGTGTACAAATCTTTTGTGTTGCATAAAAGCATGATGACTTTCAGGGAGATTGAATACTTTTTCAAGCCACTGTATGTTTGTGAAAGGGCTTGGTGATAATTTTTAACTTCTGAAATGATTGCAGAACTGTTTTTAGGTACATTCAGCTGGCGTTTTATTCACTACTAGCTACATATATGCTTGCAGTTAGTTACTTATTCATAAACCAGCTTCTTGTTCTGCATTAACAACAAGGCAAAATATTCTGCAGAGTGTACATTAATCGGCAAACTGATCCATTATTTGAAAAAATAAATATTGCAGATTTTGGACTTTCACGGGTTGAAAATGTTAACTGAACTTAAGCTTTAACAAATAAATAGTATACAAAAAATGCACACTAAAATCTCTTAATGATGGGCCAGTAATCAGATCAGTTGGCCAAGGTAGACAAAAAAAATCCAGTTAAGCTAAAGAAAATGGCCAACTCCAGGCTGAAAGGACACCCAGCCATTCTGTCTAATATAAATGCTTTTAAGTAGTTCTTTATTTCGGGGTATCCAATTTCATTCAGACATTACAGGCGCTATCATGGGACTTTTTCAGGGAGTCGTGATGCAGAATGCCACCACAGAACAGGAAAAGAAATCAGAGAAAGATGAAGATTGAAGATTCATTGAAGAGTATAATAATTGTATACATATTTAGTTTATTTAAAGTAGAACTAAATTGTTACGAGAAGGCCACATTAAAAAAGTGGGTTTTTAGGATTTTTATAAAATGATCCACACTGTTAGCGTGGCATATCTCTATTGGTAAAGTATTCCAGATTTTAGAGCATAACGGCAGATGGCTGCCTTACCGCTTCTTTTATGCTTGGCTCTTGGAATAATAAGAAGGCCACTATTAGAAGATCTAAGGTTACGACTTGGAATGTAGAGGGATAGACACTTCTATATAGAAAGGAGCAAGATTTTTTACTACTGTTAGTATTATTTGAAAGTCATTTCTAAAAGACACGTATAACCAAAGTAACAATGCTAAAGCTGGTATAATGTGCTAAGATTTTCTTTTCCTGGTTAGGATTGTTGATACTGCAGACTGTTGATAAACTGCAACCACCTGATGTATTTCCTAGATAGACCAGTTAGGAGTGCATTACAGTAATCTTGCCAACTAAAAACCAAAGCATGAATTAATTTCTCTGCATCTTGCAATGTTATAAGAGGTCTGACTTTTGTAGTGTTCCTTAAATGGAAAAATGTTGTCTTATTTAAAGTTTAGGTTTGAGTCAATGATTAAACCTAAATTCTTTACTTCTGCCTTGATATCTATCTATCTATCTATCTATTTTTAATTCTAAAGGATCAAGCTTATTTCTAATACCTTCATTATTTCCATTTTTCCTACTATGACTTCCATTTTTCTCTTGTTTAGTTTGAGAAAATTGCTGCTCATCCATTCACAAATACTAGGGCAAACAGCCCAGAATGTCAGAGTCATTGGGTAAAATAGATAGGTAAAGCTGTGTGTCATTGCATATCTGTGATAGTTCACCTTGTGTCTAATGGGAGCAAATACATTGAAAATAAAAGTGAACTAGAATAGATCCTTGTGGTATGCCATATACAATATCATGGATCTCTGATCTACAATCACAACAACTAAAAAAGAATTTTCTATATATTAAGTAATACTGAAATCAATTTAAGACACTGCCAGAAAGTCCCACATATTGACTAAGGTGATTTATTAGGATACTGAAGTCTGTCATGTCAAATGCTGTGCTCAGGTCTAGTAGAAACAGAACAGACATATGGCCTCTGTCTGCATTAACCCATAAGTCATTTACTAATTTAATCAGTGCAGTTTCTGTACTATGATTTGTTCTGAAACCAGACAAAAATTTATCAAGAGTTGAATGTTTATTTCAAGAGTAATTTAATTGCTGAATAACTATTTTTTTTTTTTAGAATTTTACTTAAAATGTAGGTTAGAAATCAGTCTAAAGTTGTCAAGTACAGAGTAGTTGAGATTATTTTTCTGATGCAAGGGTTTAACAAAAACATTCAAAAACATATACAGTATTACAAAAGAATATATGGTATAAAGGACAATTATTATCTTATTCAAAATTAAACCTCATTTATTTTGGGCTTAACTCATAATACTTCAAAATACTTTTTGGAAAGACCATCATACGCTCCACAACTACACTATAACTTTTTTGTTTGTGCAGTTTTCAATTTCATGCTAGCTGAGACAAAAACAGTAAAAGAAAAAATGCAATATTGGTACATAGCACAACAGACACAAATTATTACAAAGCAGTTAATATAACAAATGGCAAATAATATGCAACAGTATCAAATTTAAAAAATAAACAAATATTAAATATAAATATGCAAAATATAGCAGGTAGTACAAGTAAAAGTAGACAATAACACTGATTCAGCAGTACAAGCCGATTCATAGTACAGGTGCTGACAAAATAGAAACTTTATCACTGGTAAAGCAGATGTATACATAGTAACAGGCTGATCCCCAAGATTCAACATATAGTACACATGATAAAGACGAAACCAAATTAATAAATACCTATATATCGAAAAATAATCACACAAATTAAATAGCTTGTCAGTCTGCTAGAATATAACTTGTTGGATGTGGAAAGTTCTTTCTTCAGATTTCTGTTTTTATAAATTCACTATATAGTGGAAGCTTGGCTCCACACTTAGCAAAACAATTCTGGATAAACTGGAAAAACAGCAATGGGCTAAGCACAGAGCCCTGGGGTGGTCCAGTTTTCAAACTGAGATGATTAGATGAGCTTTCTTTGGTGGATCAAATATGCCCAGGTCTATATTGTTCTTGGAATCACATCAAGAGTCCATGACAGCCATTTACCGTCAACCAATCATTATAAAGCTGGGAATGTAAACATAAAGGGACAGATTTTTATTTAATAATGGTTTAAAAATCTGTTTGCCTTGAAATTTAAATGATAACAGATATTTTTTCCTCGGGGCTGAGAGAATTTCAAATGCATTTTCGTTAATGATGAAGGAAGTATCTTTTCTTCTCTGGAAAGGGGGGATATTGGATGCCTTTTAGTCAGTTCCTGCTTTATGATGTTACAGGCTAATACATATAATATAGTAACTGTTCTAGAATGAGAAGATTGATGTGCTTTCATGAACAACATTCCTAAGTTTAATAATAAAGGGCTTATCTTCTATGTCGAAAGTAAGGAGTAAGCAATACAATGTGCTCAGATACAGGCTTTCAAAGCTTACATTCCTATACCTTAAGCACTCCATTAATATTCTTTTATTTAAGAAATTACTTCATGGAGTGTATTGCACAAGCTAAACAATTCTGGTGAAAAATACAAATTCCTTTAATAATCTCTCTTTTGAATTTTATAACCTTGCAGTGATATATAAATAATTAGTGTTTTTGTTGCTAACAAAGGATTTCACATTTAGCACTGGACAATAAAATATCAAAATAAAACATTGTATTATATTGTGATAAGCAGTATTTTTTTACTTTTCAATACTACTTCATTTTCTTCAAGCTGCATGGCCCTAGATGAAAATTATATGCAGCTCTTTAAAGTTTGGACATTGCATTTTAAGTTTTAGCTTTGAAAATTACCATGATACTAAAGCAATTAGTAATGCACTGAATTCTGAGCTTGTGTAGGCTTGTGATTCAGAATCAAGTAATACATTGACTGTGGTGGACTGGCGCCCTGCTCAGGGTTTGTTTCCTGCCTTTCGCCCTGTGTTGGCGGGGATTGGCTCCAGCATACCTCTTTGACCGTGTAGTTAGGATATAGCAGGTTGGATAATGGATGGATGGATGGTAATACACTGATAATGTAAACACAGACATACATTGTAATGTTTACCTTTTCTTTTCGGAGTTATTCATAAATTTCATTCAGGCCTCACAACTTTGAAAGATAGTATTAGGAAAGTCCAAACCCCACCCCGCATGACTAAAATCACAGCTAATTAATATAAATATATTCTTAATTTTCTTAATATTATTTAAAATCTGGAAGAAAGCAGCAATTTCTAGAAGATTTTGGATCATACAATATGCATGAGATATAGATTTCTGGAAGACACAGAACGTCTTGAAACTTGAGATGCCCTTTAGTTACTATTATGAACGCTGTCTTTCAGAATTTTTTAAAAACCAATAAAAAAAACTCTGATTTGGGTTTCACAAGAAATATAATGATTTACTTCATGAGGTGGAAGTACGTAATGAACAAAAATAGTTGCATCAGGTGTTTGAAATATTAAAATGTGTACTTCAATAATAACATTATAAAGTACTGGTACTGTATGCGACTTCATGGTGGCCATTTCAAATAAGGTTCATCATATTTTTTTTGTCTGAACATTGTTTTAAAGTGATGGCTACAAATACATGTATCTTATAAGAAAAAAGAAAAGAAAAAGACTTTGGTTTAGAACGGAAATTACTTTTGGTTTAGTCTAAGATTATCCCCTTAAATTTTGGATATAGTTTAAAATTATTTTCTTTTTTTTTTTAATTTCAAGTGATTCTCTCCAAGTCAGCCACTCGAATTAAATAAAAATCCAGCAATTACTCACACTCTTTGTGGATTGCTATGTTAGAGAATGATATTACTGTCTCTGCTGTATATAAATTATAAAAAGTGTTTTTCTTCATGTGTGTAAATTTCATTCATATAGTACACGTTAACAATTATAGTTGCAAAATCCTAAACATTACAGCCCCCAGTCTGGCTTACTTTCAAGTTTATCATTAAAATTAACAGCTACACACCTCTCTGAATCATGTAAAGTACAAGATTAACATCATAGAAACAAATCTGAAATAAGCATTTTAGGTGAATTTTTGTTTACATCATTATACACCTTGACTGTGATAGCTTTTAGAAATGATAAAAGCAATTTTAAGTTTATATTCTTGCTTGTTTTATAAAACAGTTTTTACATTTCTAACAAATATCAATGCATAGAAACAATAGTCTTCTACATGTCCTAACAATCTAGAATTTTAAGAAAATGAAAATAAACAAAAAAAGCTCACATTTCCCAACTATTAAAATTACTCTTTTACTGAAAGGTTTACTGAAGTCATGGCTACAATCAAAAATCATAAATGTCTTTTTTCACTATCAAGAAATACAGTAAGAGTACCAATATATTTCACTATTCAATAATAACACTGTACAATCAAAACAACTTTCATATTCTAATGAGTAACCCAAGTTTCAGTTATTAATAACCTGTTGAAGGTGATATGGAGAAAATTAATGATGTGCTAAGAAAAAGCACAGTATGACACTACAATCAAAGGATCTACTGGACACTATTAAAATACAGTGACCTTTTTAGAAAGATTGATATATGACAAAGAATTTAATTTGCAGTAACACTATCAACATATTGTAGATTATCAAGAATTCTGGTATATTTTCATCTTGAAAACCTTAAATATCCATATCATATCTAGTTTTCACTTTGATAATTACTTTTACAAATGGAAGCTTGTTCATATGTAAAATGAATCTGAGGAACATATATTTCCATAATGAACATGTTTATTTTCATCTACCTCTGGAATGAATATTCATTGGAGAAAAATTTAATTACTGACAAACTGCATCTAATAACCACAACTGAGATGTGTCTCCTCCCAAGTATTAATTATATTGTTTTTTTATTAATATGTTTAATGATGCAACAGAGGTAATCTATACCTATGGGACAAAAAAAATTATAACACAAACTAATGTGTTTTCACTGCAGAGTTGTCTATATTCATGTTTAAACATTAGTTTTGTGGGGGTTGTTTGTTTGTTTTTAATTCTTAGATCATTTCTAATCTTTGTTAAAATAACTTCTTTTAATTCTGTCACAGGTTTTTGCTATTTTAAAATAAAATGATTTTGGGAAATGACAAACTATAACTTAAACTAACAATCTAAGAAATATAATATTTAAAAATTTCTAACATTTTCAAATAAGATTAATCTAATGAAGTGTCATGACGAGTTGAAGTCTGTTCCCTCACAATTACTACTAGGCCAAATCAGTTCTGGACAAGAGACTAGTCTGTCACAGAGTCCACTCACAGACACAGCCACACTCACAATCATACAAAAGTAGACAGCTCTAAATACTGCAGATGCAAACTCTAGTCGATGACTAGAAATGGAATTATCATTTAGCAGGGGTGTCGAACTCCAGGCCTGGAGGGCCGCAGTGTCTGCAGGTTTTTATTCTAACCCTTTTCCTCATCATTGACCAGGATTCACTGCTAATTAACTTTTTCCCTGTCACTTTAATAGCCTTGTTAGAAGAGTTCAGCCCTCTAAATTGATTTGTTTCTTTATTAAATGACAGCCAAACAGAAATGAGACGTGAAACAAGCTAACAGATGACCAGCTAAACTGGCGCTTCAAACTCTAACCAACTTCACTCCAATAAGTTTCTTAATGAAAAGCCAATTCTTGCTGTTCAGTAAACTCGTTATTTAATTCTACAGCTTCTTGCTGCTCTCATTCTACCACAGCAGACATTTCCAAAACTGTTGTCTTGCTGTTTTTTTCTAAGAGCACCATTAAAATGTTTGGGTGACCTCGGAGATCAGCCTTACTGAGACCTCCACCTTTCTTTATTTTCACATATTGTGTGATGGACACAGGTGAGCTGGTCATGTGGGGCTTGTTTCGTGTCTCATTATTGTTTGGCTGCTAATTAAGGAAAAAGAGACAACTAATGGGCCTGAGTGAAGTGAATTAAAACTAAAGAAAAAGAAGTTAATTAGCAGCCAAAAATGGTCACTAATGAAGAATATGGTCAGAATGAAAACCTGCAGCCACTGCGGCCCTCCAGGACTGGAGTTTGACACCCGTGATTTAAAGTGCTTGATATGCAAGGCAGCCCTCCATTCAGAACTTTACAATTATTCTTTTGCACAATTTCTGTCATACAAGACCATAAAAAGGATTTTATTCACTTCTTCATCTCCACTGTCATTGTACATTTGTGACACTGCATGTTTTGAGATCTTCAAAGTCTTACATATTAGATGTTAGATAAAGGGCTCCAGATGGAACAGAATTTATTTTTTATTGCTTAATTTATCTAATTAGCAAGCTTAATATAATAATAATATAATCCTTTATAAACGTATCTGACACTAGCTGACATCACATGAAAATATAAATGCCCCCGTAGTTAAATCAACTCATTAAAAAGGATAATCAATCAGCTGATTTGGATACAACCAGACCTATTCAATATAACCCTTACTTATTTTGGCACCTCGTGTCAGAGTTAAGCTACAAACACAAAGATTCAATAAGCCAAAATGTCATGGTCAAAAAAGCCTCCTGAAGAGTTAAGACAAATGCTGGTGAAGTCTATATATCTGTCTGCAAAAGGGTTACAAACCCATTTCTTTCTTTTTTTTTTTTTTGAAATTTTATTAATTTTATTGCAATCATTCCATACAAATCAATCAATTTTTACAAAAAGTAAGATTAAGAACAAGTCAACCCCCACCCCTGAGAGAGAGAGCATGGCCAATAGAGTAAAAGTTAAGGCTTGTAAACATACCTAAATTGATGAGTTTGATAAGCCAATAGAGATGAATGGAGAAGAAAAAGAAATGCAGAAATAATTGCTTCCTCTGTACTTTAAGAGCTTATTCTAAAATATTACTGATTAGATCCTGCCATGTTTTGAAAAAAATCTGTACCTCTAACTGAGTATATGATTTTTTTCCAATTTCAAATAGTATAAAACATTGGTTTCCCACTGACTTAAAAGAGGTGGGGTAGGATTCTTCCAGTTTAGCACAATCAGTCTGCGTGCCAAAAGTGTAGTGAAAGCAAACACAGTTTGTTTGTTCTTCTCCACTTTAAACTCATCTGGAAGAACCCCAAACACAGCTGTTAATGGGTTAGGAGGGATTGTGAGACCAAGGCTGTCTGAAAGGGAATCAAACATTTTGGTCCAGAATGACATTAATTTGGTGCAGACCCAAAACATGTGACCTAGTGAGGCTGGGATTTGATTGCAGCGTTCGCAGGTTGGATCTTGCCCTGGAAACATATTGGACAGTTTTAGCCGAGACAGATATCAAATTTTGAGTTGAATAATTGTATGCTTTGCACATATAGAGCTCGAGTGAATTCTCTGCATTGCTATTTTCCACTCTTTTTCTGATATATTGATTAAGAGATCTTTTTTCCAGTGTCCTCTTAGATCTTTGAAAGGGAGGGACTGTAAAATAAATTTATATATTGCAGAGATGGTGTCTGAGTCCTTGAGATTGAGCAATATTTTTTCCAGCATGGATGAGGGCGCAAGATGAGGAAAATCAGGCAGGTTCTGTTTAACAAAGTTCCTAATTTGAAGATAGTGAAAGAAATGTGTAGCTGGAAAGTTAAACTTGCAATGCAATTGTTCATAGGATGCAAAGACATTGTCTATATAAAGATCTCTAAGGAAGAATTTTTTTCCTGATATTAAAAACTGTATGTTTGCGAAGGTTGAAAGAGGTGGTTCTCTTGCAGAGGTGCCACAGATAAAAGCTTCTCCATCTTAAAATGCTTTCTACACTGGTTCCATATTCTGAGTGAGTGAAGCACAATTGGGTTATTAGTATATTGCAGATAACTTGCATTTATTGGGGCACAGAGCATGGAATATAAAGGCAGTGAGAGTCACAACATGCAATGGCGCTTAGTAGAAGTGGTCAGGCTGTCAAAATTACTCATTCAGGCAGTGTTAAACTATCTTAATAACATCTGGAGAACTGGAGACTTTTTGTCTCAGCCAAGGTCACTGCTCATGACTATATGATCACAAAGTCAATGGGCAAAAATAAGCTAAAGTGGAAATTAGTAAAGAATACATTACTGATAACCATGAAGACCAGAAATGTGTGTTTCCTATTTACTATAAAGCACCTGGAAAATCTTCAAATATTTAGGATTTTTTTTTTATGGACACATGAAACAAAAGTGGAGATTTTAGGATGACATGTGTTTCATTATGTCTTAAAGCAAAAATTGACAACATTATTCAAGCAGTCAAACATAGTAGGGGTAGTGTTATGGTGTGGGGGTGCTTTGCTGCCTCGGCACCTGGATGATTTCATGACCTGGAGCAACAAATTCTGCTCTGTATTAGAACATTGTTAAGGAGATTGTCTTTTCACCAGTGAGCTAAAGCAGAAGCATAATTTGGTAATGCAGAAAAGCAATGATCCAAAACATAAAAGCAGTTCACATCAGAATGGCTCAGAATAAGCAAAATTAAACCTCTGAACTGGCCTAATCAAAGAACTGAACAAAAAACGGAGTCTTTTTTCTAGGATCTGAAAACAAGCAGCTCATGCTCAATAACATATCAGTGTTTGTGAATTTACAACAACAATAACAACAACATTTATTTATATAGCACATTTTCATACAAAAAGTAGCTCAAAGTGCTTTACATACTGAAGAAAAGAAAAATAAAAGACAAAATAAGAAATTAAGATAAGACAACATTAGTTAACATAGAAAAGGAGTAAGGTCTGATGGCCAGGGTGAACAGAAAAACAGAAAAAAAACTCCAGACAGCTGGAGAAAAAAAAATCTGCAGGGGTTCCAGGCCATGGGACCGCCCAGTCCCCTCTGGGCATTCTACCTAACATAAATGAAGTAGCCCTCTTTGTAGTTAGGGTTAGGGTTAAATGTTCTACAAGGAAGAGCAGGATAGGGTTCCTCCAATGTGAAACAAGTATACTGAATTATAGAATGACTTAGTTGCAGACATCACAGCTAACGGTTGCACAACCAGTTACTAAGAGTGAAGGGACAATTACTTTTTTAGTTAAACATAATTAATAATATTTTACTTTTTTTAATCTAATGGTTAAATTTTGGTTAAAGATTTGAAGTATTCAGTGTCAGCAGTTTACAAATATTAGAGGAAATGGTTGAGGAAATACTTTTAAGTGGCACAATTATGAAAATGTTAGCAAATTACAAATGTTTAATGTATACATTTGCTGTACATCACTGGTTTAAAACACTAAAGATTTTCTGCCAACGTTATAAAAATTATATATTTGCTTGGTCTAAAAAAAACAAATGTTACAGCACCAGTAAACTGAGAGTTGAACAGAAATGTTCAGGCTCATCTGTTTGGTCTGGTGCCACAGTGGTCCTCACCATGAAAAACGGTTTCAGAATATGTGTATTGTAATTTGAGTATAGTAGTTAACATAGGTAATTATAAAAAGCTAAAAAAAAATACACAACATTAACATGGAAAAATCAATTGATATTGAATTTATATTGCTATTACCTTGTACAATTGCCTGAATGTTGGGATTAGCATGTTTTTAAAATTATATTTATTAGAGTAGAAATACCACTGAAAACCCTATCATTTTTTTAATTTCCTTCCTATCTCAGTATTTATCAAAAAAGCAGAGTGTTATAATTTAATTTTAGTTATGTTAAATTAACCTCTAATTTCATTATAGTTTACATGGTGCCCTTTCTTCCCATCCAGAAAATAGCCCCCATGTTATGCCCATTGGCAGTTCACTTCTCTACTCTAAAGAACAAAACAGTAAAGTGTGATATATGTATTATAGTCCAATGCTTAACAGCATGATTAATGTTTATATATATATATATATACAAAAATAATTGTCACCTTTTCCTCATATCTAAGATGACATGAAATGTTGCCAATTTACTAGTGAGTTTGATAATTATATTAAATTCTTATTTGTGCTTTTGTAATCCATTTGCTATATCAATACAAAGAGTTTACCCTATTGAACAGCAAATGGGGTCAGCGGCATTTGCGCATGATAAAAAAGAACAAATCCCCCTTTTCATGATAAATAGCGTACCTAATGTGCCATGCACAGTAAAACTAAGTGAAATGGACTTCTAAGTACAAAGGATTGCCCTTTTCACCTCACAAAATGTTCACACATTATTCAAAGCTTGAATGTTTGAAAGAAGGACTTAATTCTTCAAGACATGGAAAAATTTGAGTTCTTGTAAACAGTGTTCTGTTAAGGATTTATCTGTTTATTACTCTCTCGTAATTATGTATGCTATTTTCAAGAAATGTTTTGTCTATCTAGGAAAGGATAAATGCAGAAGTACTTGGGATTTCTTATGAAATTTGAAATTTTTGCTCTTCAATCTATACTCAATAACCTATAATAACAAAGTGAAAACATTTTCAGAATAGTTTTCAAACTTACTAAAAATCAGAAGCTGAAGTCTCACATTAAGAATTCAGACACCTTACTGTGGCACTCCACATTGTGGTCAAGTGTTAACTGTTTACTTTAATTCTACTTGAGATGTGTCTGGAACTTGTCTGGAGTCCACCTTTGTCAAATTGAATTGATTGGACATGCTAATGTTTATAATGTCCAACAATTCAAATTGAATGTCACAAAACAAGCCATGATGTCAAAGGAACTCTCTGTAGACCAAACAAGTTTGGAATCGCAAAGACGCTTCTAAAGTTGGTCAGCTAAACTGAGTAACCAGGCAAGAAAGTCTTCAGTCAGGGAGGCAATCATGAACAAACCTAGTAGTCACTCTAAAAGTGTTTCAGAAATTCTATTCAGAGAAGGGAGAACCCTTTGGAAGGACAACCATCTCAGCAATACTCCATCAATCAGATGTTTGGGATAGAGTAACTAACTTCTGCTTGGAGTTTTCCAAACAGCATTTAAAGGACTGTGACAGCATGAGGAAAAATGCTCTAGTCTGATGAAACAAAAGTTGAACCCTCCAAACACTATATCTGGAGAAGACCAGGTACTGCTTATCATCTGCCTAATACCATCCCTATGGTGAAGCATGGTAGTGGCAGCATCATGCTATGGCAGTGCTCCTCGGCGGCAGGGAGAAGGAGACTGATCAGAATTGAGGTAAAGATGAATGCAGCCAAATAAGAAGAGGTCCTTGAAGAAAAGCTGCTTCATAGTGCATGTGACCTCAGACGGGTTCAATGGTTCACCTTTTAGCACAAAATTATTTGAAAAATTCATCCAAGGCTGGAATGGTTTTGGGATATGTATCTGTCTGTCCTTTAGTGGCCTAGACAAAGGCCAAACTTAAATGCTTAGAACATCTTTGAGAGACCTAAAGCTGGCAGTTTTCAGATACTTGCTTTTTCAACCTAATGAAGCTTATGTGAATCTGACATGAAGAAAAAGATAAACTGCCCAGGTAGATTCTTACCCAAGAAGACCTGAAGCTTTAAATGACACCAAAGAGGCATCTATAAAGTACTAAGTTAAGGGTCTGAATACTTACATGAATGAAAGATTTCAATATTTAATACATTTGCAGACCTTTTTGAAAACATGTTTCATTTTGTAATTATGGGATATTGAGGGTAGTTTGATCAGAAAAAAAGGCAAATTTAGCTAATTAAAATTACATATTTAACAACTATTAGTGTGCAGAGAATAAAAGCATCTGGATACATGCTGAATCTACTGTATATAATGAGTGGAACTAGCAAAAATGACAGGGAAGTCAATGATATGATACTTTGGCACAAAGTAATATCTGATAATAAGATCTTTACTCATAATGTTAAATTAAGTAAAGTAGGATTGAAGATCATATATTTACTTGCCTTTACATGTAATTATGACAAAACAAAACTGGTTTCCTTTTAAAATAACATTACAAACAAATAAGTAATAAAATAAGTAAGCATTCAGCTTGAGTTTAAGCAGAGTTTATGGGTGGAAGATCTCAGGAAATTTTAAAGGCAATACTATACTGAAAGTTGAATTTTGTATTATAGAAACACAGAGGAACAAGTTTTGGATTTTTTGTTATTTTAGGAATTTACTAAATATATATTTGTGCCACTGTTTGAAAAAGTGTTCAATAGTGTTTAGTGCTGTTGCTTTACACGTCTTCATTAAGATTTATTGGCACTGTCTTTGTGGTATTTTCACATTCCCACTTTTGACTATAGGTGTGACTCTGACAGTGACAGAATGATTGAATAAAATATTCTTTCAAAGTGTTTAGCTAACCACTTCTTTTGTTCAGGTCATACATATGATAAATCGAGCCTACCTAAAATGTGTGGTACAATCCATTTTAAAAAAGTTATAAACACATTACTAATTGGTAAACTTTTTATTTTGGAATTTTGTGTAAACTAAGGGATACTTCATTGCAGTGTGTTATATAACAACATTTAAATTTGCCTCCTACTTACAGTATTTTTTCAATTTTGGATGGAAATAAACAGAACAAAAGTGAAAAAGCCAATGTTATTAAAAATGTTATAATGAATTCTGTTTAAGGTTTAAAAAATTATTTCATCTGTAATCTCTGGATGACTTCTACAAATAGAAATAATCTGCACCTTCATTTAAGATAGACAAGCCTCAAGACATAGCCTGTGTGCCATAGTAAATCACTGCCTTCCAAGGTTCTTGATTAATGACTTATAATTGGGGATTGATTCAAAGGAATACAAATGTGGTCAAAATGACAAGGTCATTATGGTTAAATTGAGGACTGTTTAAAGTTTAAATCTAAAATCGAGTTTGAAAATTAGTCAAGTCAAGTTTATAATCCTATGTAAATATTAACAATATTTGTTTCCTTGGAATAATTTACAAAATTACATTGCAAAAAATACTTTGTAGGATTCATTGCTTTTACAATATACAAGTGTACATACAATACATATAATATGTATTTGCAAGTATTAAATATTTAGATATACTCTTAGTTATGTTACAGTATTTGAATTCCTATGATTGGTGGCTCAGTAACCTTAAGACTTGTGTGTACAAACTTTCCATAAATCTGTTGGAGTGAGTGGAGAGAGGAGTGAGAAAAATGGCTGGGTGGGGTAGGTTGTATTTCTCCATCACTTCTCATTTAGTATAAAGTTCTGCAGAGGATGGTTAGAGTGGCACAGAATATTATTGACAGCAAGCTACCTTCTCTTTGGGACATACAAGACATTTACCAGGGCAGGTTCAAGACTAAGTAAAGATGTAATACTTACTGTCACATACAACTTTGGTTTTGGAAATTGGACATCTTTATCAAGTTTTGACTGTATTGTTGTGCCATATGAATGCCCCAACTGAAAAAAAAGATTTTTTTTTGTAATATGTACGTCATTAAACACCTTTAGACAGATAGCCTTCAGTCATAATTAATGGTGGTTCTACATATTTTTCTTAACCTTTGCTTTTTAGTTCTCACCTTAGTGCTGGAAAAGTTGTATTTATTATGTAATATTCATTCTGCTTCTTTAGCAATGATTTTGTATATAGTGTGGTCCAGATCTAATAATGCAATTTTCATTACGCTATAACTTATTAAGTTTATTACATAGGAAATCACCCGAAAAATCCCGAACCATCGAGAAGTGTGTGAACTGATGACATGAAGAATCAGCTTCATGCCGAACTGGAATCGTCCCCGTATAAATCAAAGTCATCCTGACAATCTGGATCTGCATAATTAGATCACTCCCAAGAGTGAGTTTTAAGAACCCATTTTTACCCTAGAAGTGAAAATAATTATACAGAAGTCTTTGCAAACCTCAGAGTTACATAGAAATGGGTCATTGATGGATCAAAATATCAATCCAGAGTTAGAGAGAATGATAGGACCAACTTCATTTTGTAAGGACACATTCAGAGTTCTTTCTGGAAATACATCAGTTTACAACAGTTTTTAGTGGATTTTTCTGTTGGGTACCAGTAACACTGGTACTTTTCCAGTGTTAGGATGACCTGTGCTTTGCCCTTGCAAATGGAGTCTTTCTCCAGAAACCATTTGTATTGTATAAGATATGAGAGTCAAGCTGGTTGGTCAGTTTAAAATTTAGTTGCAAAAATCATTACACAGAATGGCTTCATTTGTTATATATTAAGGGAGAATATAAAATATTTTCCCAACAGGTGTCACCATCTTTGATATACTGCTAAGTCTAGATCTTAATGACTGTGCTGCGATATGTGCAGATTGCAGTACTGCCATCTTGTAAGACTTATGTTAAAAACTCAATTATTCATTCTTTCATTAAACAACATTTTTGTCATAGCAACAATTGTACTTTATTTTTAATAACATGGTAAAATTGTTCACCATAATTTGGCTAATCCTGTGTTGTTACTTGATAAGACTGTCTGAAGTCAAATAATTCTTTCATCATTCATTCTGAAGTCTGAGCATTGAGAGGACAAACATTTATTCCAGCCACTGAGCATTTCATTGACTTTAGTGAGGATTCTCTTCCTCATTTAATAGTTTGAGCGATTTTATTTAGAAATCAGAAGTTTTCCTTTTTGCATTGCAGGTGCAAATTTGGAGAGTATCTTTCTGAAACTCTCGTAAATGTTCACTGCTTACTCAAATTCTTTTTGAAATGACAAACAAACTTTGTTTGATAAAATTTAACTAGCATATGCTGAATAGAGCTAGTTTAGACTTCTGAGAAGATTCTTCTTCCAGTGCTGAGCCTAAACAATAAGCTGATGTTTACAATGACTACAGGCAATCCCTTTTGCTTTTCTTTCTTGGTCATGAATGTCTGCAGCCTCTTTTGTCTGTGTTACAGTCTATGGGTTGCAAAAGGCAGTATTCATTTATATCCTCCAGTAAATGTAGGCTTTTTTGAGGAACCACAGTGTTTACACATTAACTGTTCTTGGCAAGAAAAGGAAACATTCACCCTATTGGCATTTCATTGTTCACATTATTTTAAGGTATTTTAAGTAATTAATTCACCATGTCTAATTTTATGTTTTTGGAATTTCTTTATTAAGTTAAAATGCTCTGTAATGTTAAGTTTAGTATTAAAACGTAATGTGACCATTAAACAAATGTTGTACTTCAGTGCAGTTTATAAATAACTAGCAAAATAGCCACGCTTCGCAGCGGAGAAGTATTGTGTTAAAGAAGTGATGAAAAAGAAAAGGAAACATTTTAAAAATAACATAACAGGATTGACAATGTAATTGTGTTGTATATATATATACACACACACATATAAACATATATATACACACATACACATATACTGTATATAGATACATATATACACATATGTACACACATACATATATATATACACATATATGTACACACATACATATATATATACACATATATATACACACAGAAACACACACATATATATACATATATATGCATATACATATCTACATATATATGCATATACATATCTACATATATATATACATATCTACATATATATATATATATTAGGGGTGGGACTCAATTAAAAAAATTAATCTAATTAATTAGAGTCTGTGTAATTAATTAATCTTCATTAATGGAATGTAAGCACACATGAAAATTTGCCCCAAATCGCAAATTTTTAATTTAAAAGGGTTTTAGTGGGCGACAGAATCAAATAATAAACATGGACAGGAATATTGTAAACTGAAGCTGTTTTAATTTCTGAAAAAAAATGCATTTAAACTGCATTTCATTTCAAAACAGAAACAAAAATATGAACCCTGGCTAAAATTGGGCAGAATTAAAAAAAAAGTGGTATTTTAAGTATTTTAAGTACATTTTCAGAATGGTATTGTCTTTAAATAATAATAACAAAAATTAAAGTGCAGTTTTTCTTCTTGAAAAAATAAGGCAGAAACATAAAAGGTAATTTGACCAGCCTCACCTTTAAACTGTGAGTAACCTTGGCCAAAATTATTTTGTACATTAGGCTAAAACAGTGTGATCATTGAACATTAGATGTAATTAGAATTACTAACGGTCACAGAAGTCCAATGATCCCCAGTAACAGCCACAAAGTCCGCTTTCTGTAATGCATCTAATTTTGCTTGCTTTTCAATGTCATAAAGCTGTTCAATTTTACTTGAAATACGCTAACTGTAGCACATTTTCTAACCCCCTATCTTCCACCACTGTTAGTGGTCTACAGTCCAAAGCAATATATTTTGCGAGAGAATTTGTAAGTTTGACCTATGTTGACTTACTAATTTTGGTCCTGAAGCCAGTCATTTCATGAGGTTTGGGCTGCCGACACCTTCTGTTGGTACTCAAACCCGTACTGCTAGTGCTAACAGCATACACAGTTTCTGTGCTCACTGTAACATGTTTTGCATTTAGATGGAACCGTAAGGTTGAAGTGCCTCAGTGGTATGCAAACTCATTTTTGCACAGTTTGCACCAAACCACGCTTTTATCAAGGCTTTCGTTGGGTAGTCTTTTGAAATGAAATTTGCCTCCGATCAGTGCTAGCAACGCGCTTTCTTGCGACTCTTACATTTTTGTAGCTCTGATGTGTGTATCAATGTAATCGATTTACCAGGAAATCATGCATTGACAAAGTTCCCCTTTGCTTGGAATGCAAAGTGTGATTAAATGCGTTATTTTTTAACACGTTATGGAGTACATGCATCGAAGCTTCTCAGCTGTGCTTGTGCTAAGAAAAGGAAACATTTTAAAAATAACGTAACATGATTGTCAATGTAATAGTCTTGTGACCGTTATGAATGTTGCTGTCATCAAGGATTTGATTAGCATTATTTTTTTCAATCAGGTTCGTATTTGGAGGACATGTTGTGTTCAAGTTTATTCCGTGTTTGTCAACCGTTGTAAAGATAACAGGTTTTATTCATTGAAGTGTTCACCACCCAAATCGGAACTCGTGAATGTAAGATATTCAACAGGCATTCCCAGTAGTAAGTTGTGGAAATTGCCTGTGAATATTTAGCGGTAGCATGTTTATGAACTTAATTTAATCGTTTCCAGTCCTGCAAAATCAGTTGACGCAAGCCACTCGGAGTACATGCATCGAAGCTTCTCAGCTGTGCTTGTGCAATCTTGCGATGTCCACGACTTTATTTAATGTTAGCTAAGACCCGGCACTTCAAAGTTTCTTGCTACAGCAATTTTAACTCTGCAACAAAGTGATCCAAAGTCTCGTTTATACCTCGTGTCTTCTCATTAAACTTGTATCTCGCGAATACCATACTCCTCGTAGACATGACAAACGGCAGTGGGAGTGTGTCTATAAACTTAATTTAAACTTACGGTTCACACCGTGCTTTGTTTCCGCAGTTGTGTAATTCGGTTTTTGTTCAGCACTCTTTGGAACAGTTGCTTTTTGTCTGTGCACTGCGTCAGTTCACGTGAGCCGCTCGGTGTACATGCATCGAAGGTTCCAGCTGTGCTGTTGCCATCTCGTGCGATTTCCTTAAAAGTTTCTCTCGCAGTTTCACTGAGTTTGTGCCAAACACCACCCTGACCATCTCATCTTCGTCTGCATAAGCACAGTCCTGTGAATATTTAGCGGCAGTGTTTCTATTGGATTGCCGCAGATGGACGGCCTTATATGGGCAGGCACTAAATTACGTGGGAGGCGTAACTCCGCCTCCCACAGCCATCAAGCAGACGTCTATTATAGTATATGGACGAAAAAATAGGTTCCAGTTATGACCATTACGTATAGAATTTCAGCCTTCTACCTACACGGGAAGTTGGAGAATTAGTGATGAGTCACTGAGTCAGTGAGTGAGTGAGTGAGTCAGTGAGGGCTTTGCCCTTTATTAGTATAGATCAGATGGTATTATTAAGTTATATAGAGCAATGTAATAAGTAGGATACTGACTCTTAGACCCAACATGACGCTTTCTGTAAGAAGCTTACATGATCTTCTGTTTTTTGTTTTTTTCCTGTAAACACTGCTTTCTTCTTATATTCCAAATGCATGCTACCATGTAAAGTATGGATACAGTATGTGTGTCAATATGTAACACTGAAGACTGTTGCTCTATCCTAGTATGTTTCTTGCTAGTATAGACACATCACTGGTTTAGAATACTGATTAAAAAAGAGGAAAAAAGGGATGAATGAAATATGTGAAGTGTGAGGAGGGAGGAAACCAAGCTACTAGCACTTGGACAGCATTGCCATCCATAAAAAAATGTGTTTTTTTTTGAGTTTACAAACAAATAACATTCAAGCAAAGATTTCTTATAGAGAAACATTTTTGTGCAATGATCAATTGAAACATTTGCAGTATTTAGTGTTTTCATTCATAAGAGATCTGGTTTTCTATTTCCAGACTAATTAAATGAGAGTGATTTCCACAAATGTAAAATAATGAACACAATAACAAAGGGTTATATGTACACCCTATGCATCAATTAGCTTGCTTTGCGTTTGCATAAATAATGTTTTCGGTGATTGTATGACCTTCTTTTTAACTGACTTTACCTCATATTTACAGACTGATGGCACACACACTGTTGGCATTTGGAGACTCTTCTTGCCTGCAGCTGTGAAGCTCAATTACAGAAAGGGCTCCATTGTCATTTAGATTTCAAAAGTTCAAAGTCATTAATTGCAAACTTTAGAACATCCTAGCAAACACTGCCTCCACTTTGCTTAGTATTATGACATTTGATCGTCATTTGTCTATTCTTGTTTCTTGTAAGGTGTTCTTATTACTAGGTGACTGAAACAATAAACCTTCGGGAAATAGATTTATTTTCTAACATCTTTTAAAAATACCCCGCTTTTAAAGTGATGCCATTGTGGCTACCAGATATAATATAGTTCCAGCCATGCTTTGCTTGGGAGAGTGATACATATACCTGTAGAACTCACTACTTAGGAGACAATAGATAGAGTGTTAACACATGAAATATGCATACCGTAAATTGAGAATAAGGGGCTTAAGCTACATTTTGGTAAGAGGAAATGAAAGTGCAGGCAGTTGCTGTGGAAAACTTCACACAAATGGCCATGCAATATGTATTGTATAAATTGTCTCGTTTTATTTATTTATCTTCTGTGTGCACGTCATGTTCCTGTCTCTCCTTCATTTTTCCTAATTTGCTGCACTACAAATGCCTATGTTGTTCAAACTGTGAAATTATATTCAGAAAATGTAATTTCTATTTTTCTTTTTTTTTTTCTTAAACAAAAAACCCCATATTAATGCCAAAAGCAATGTCAGTGAATGTTGGTATCCAGGTGTGAATTGCTGTCTGTCACTTTTGGCTTGCACTTGGATGCGTTTGCATATTCTTCACAATTCAAAAACTCCAGTGTAGCTGCCTTTATTGAAGTTATTGTATGTTGCTTTCCATAAGTTTATTGCTGTCTTTATCTCTCCTGGCCGACAATACAATCGCAGAAAAAAGTTATTTCAGTTAGCTAAAAAAACTATAAACTGACCTGAAATTGCATTGTAATGTTTCACAGAACTTGGAATACAAAGTACGCTACCTGCATCAATTAGACATGAGGAAAGAAGAACACACAAATGCAAGATGGCAGATTGTGGATGGTGCCAGCTGCAACTGAAGCTTTATTTAGGCCTACATTAGCATTAGCAGAGTGTCACCTCTTCAGGCTCAACATATAAATTTTACTGAGTAAAAAATAATATAATAATGAGAAAATTAAAACTTATTATATGAAAATAACACATGGCAGGAATAAAAAAGAACAGTAACACAAAAATAACAAAACTAATCAACAAAAGGTAACAGAATAAACAAATTTAACAAAAGAAAACAAACCAGGGATAGAGGCCTAGTTAAAACATAACATTGCCCAGCTAGTATGCTCTGCTTACAGCTTTTTGACCTCATACTACATTAAAAGGATCATGATCCCCAAGTCCACACATGAGCAGTATTCAGTATATTTGAAGCTCCCACAGAAGCTACTGGAAAAAGTAGTGTTTGTGTCTCCATGGAAACAAGTGTAAACCAGAAATGCTTCCTACAGACTGGATAAATGCTGGGAGTTCTCCCAGGATTAGCCTGGTAAGGGTTTCTAGTACCTCAGTCAGATGAGTTTGAGGTTGAGAGAGAATTAGAGATAAATGTTCGCCTGGTGAATTTCATAATCTGCCTTTCCTTGTCAATTTCTCTAAATGATTTCTTGGTCTCTAAAAATATTTGAAAGCTTTTTTGGGGGATTTTGGAGACTAAGGAATCCAACCCAGCCATAGGTAATGCACAAACCAGTCTGTTTCTTTGTGCCAGTCCCAAGCCTGGATAAATGGTGAGGGTTACGTCCTGAAGGGCATCCGGTGCAAAATTTTACTAGATCAACATGCGGACGACATTTCCATACCACATCAGTCGAGTCCTGGATTAACATCAGTACCGTTAGCCAACAGGGTGCTGGCAGAAATTGGGCTACTGTTGGCCAAAGAAGAAGAAGAAGAGAGGGAGACGTGACCGGAGAAAGGAGGAGAAGAGGAAGGTAATGAAAGTGGAACTCAGCATAGGAACTTTGCATGTTGGCAGTATGACTGGTAAGGGGAGAGAGTTAGCAGATATGATGAAGAGAAGGGAGGTTGATATATTGTGCATGCAAGAGACTAAATGGAAGGGGAGTAAGGCCAGGTGGATCGGAGGTGGATTCAAATTGTTCTATCATGGTGTGGATGGGAGGAGAAATGGGGTATTTGAGGGTTATTCTGAAGGAACAGTATGTCAAGTGTTTTGGAAGTGATAAGAGTGTCAGACAGAGTAATGATTATGAAGCTGGAAATTGAAGGTGTGATGATGAATGTTGGTAGCGTAAATGCCCCGCAAGTTGGGTGTGTGATGGATGAGAAAGATTTCTGGAGTGAGTTGGATGAAGTGATGGACAGTGTACCCAAGGGACAGAAAGTGGTGATTGGAGCAAATTTCAATGGGCATGTTGATGAAGAGAACAGAGGAGATAAGGAGGTGATGGGTGGGTATGGCATCAAGGAGAGGAATGAAGAAGGTCAGATGATGGTGGATTTTTCAAAAAGGATAGATAGATAGATAGATAGATAGATAGATAGATAGATAGATAGATAGATAGATAGATAGATAGATAGATAGATAGATAGATAGATAGATAGATAGATAGATAGATACTTTATTAATCCCAAGGGGAAATTCACATAATCCAGCAGCAGTATACTGATACAAAAAACAATATTAAATTAGTAATAAAAATGCATGTAAAAGCAGACAATAACTTTGAATGATGTTAGCATTTACTCCCCCAGGTGGAATTGAAGAGTTGCATAGTGTGGGGGAGGAACAATCTCCTCAGTCTGTCAGTGGAGCAGACAGCTACTCCTCTACCTGGAGATGACACTGTTCAGCAGATGCAGTGAATTCTAAATATTTGACAGGAGTTTGCTTAGCGCCCGTTGTTCTGCTACAGATGTTAAACTGTCCAGCTTCATTCCTACAATAGAGCCTGCCTTCCTAACAAGTTTGTCCAGGCGTGAGACGTCCTTCTTCTTTATGCTGCGTCCCCAGCACACTGCTGCGTAGAAGAGGGCACTCGCCACAACCGTCTGGTAGAACATCTGCAGCATGTTATTGCAGATGTTGAAGGATGCCAACCTTCTAAGGAACCTTCTGACCTTTCTTACACAGATCATCAGTATTGGCATTCCAGTCCAATTTGTCATGCAGCTGCACTCCCAGGTATTTATAGGTCTGTACCCTCTGCACACAGTCTCCTCTGATGATCACAGGGTCCATGAGGGGCCTGGGCCTCCTAAAATCCACCACCAGTTCCTTGGTCTTGCTGGTGTTCAGGTGTAAGTGGTTTGAGTCACACCATTTAACAAAGTCTTTGATTAGCTTCCTATACTCCTCCTCCTGCCCACTCCTGATACAGCCCACAATAGCAGTGTCGTCAGCGAACGTTTGCACGTGGCAGAACTCCGAGTTGTATTGGAAGTCTGATGTATATAGGCTGAACAGGACCGGAGAAAGTACAGTCCCCTGCGGCGCTCCTGTGTTGCTGACCACAATGTCAGACCTGCAGTTCCCGAGACACACATACTGAGGCATGATCCATGCCACCAGGTGTGAATCTACTCCCATCTTTGTTAGCTTGTCTCAAAGGAGCAGAGGTTGGATGGTGTTGAAGGCTCTAGAGAAGTCCAAAAACATCATTCTTACAGCACCATTGCCTCTGTCCAAGTGGGAGAGGGATAGGTGTAGCATATAGATGATGGCATCCTCCGCTCCCACCTTGTCCTGGTATGCGAACTGCAGAGGGTCGAGGGCGTGGCGGACCTGTGGCCTCAGGTAGTGAAGCAGCAGCTGCTCCATGGTCTTCATCAGATGTGATGTCAGAGCAACAGGCTGGAAGTCATTAAGCTCACTAGGACGTGATACCTTTGGGACTGGGGTGATACAAGATGTTCTCCAAAGCCTTGGGACTCTCCCATGTTCCCCTGTTGGGCATGGCTGTGGTGAATTCGTATTTTAAGAAGAGGGAGGAACATAGGGGGATGTACAAGAGTGGAGGAAGATACACACAGGTAGATTGTATCCTCTGCAGAAGAGTCAAACTGAAGGAGATTAAAGACTGCAAAGTGGTGGCAGGGGAAAATGTAGTTAAGCAGCATAGGATGGTGGTCTGTAGAACAATGTTGGAGATCAAGAAAAGGAGGAGAGTGAAGGCAGAACCAAGCATCAAATGGTGGAAGTTGAAAAAGGAAGACTGCAAGGTTGAGTTTAGGGGGAGGAAGTAAGACAGGCACTGGGTGGCAATGAAGAGTTACCTGACAGCTGGGCAACTACAGCAGAAGTAGTAAGGGTGACAGCAAGGAGGGTGCTTGGCGTGACATCTGGACAGAGGAAGGAGGAAAAGGAAACCTGGTGGTGGAATGGGGAAATACAGGAGAGTATAAAGAGGAAGAGGATGGCAAAGAAAAAGTGGGATAGTCAGAGAGATGCAGAAAGTAGACAAAAGTGCAACGAGATAAGGTGCAAGTTGAAGAGAGAGGTGGCGAAGGCTAAAGAAAAGACGTATGATGAGTTGTATGAGAGGTTGGACACTAAGGAAGCAAAAAAGGACCTGTACTGATTGGCTAGACAGATGGCCCGAGCTGGGAACGATTGTGATATAGTGGGTCCACAGCTCGCTGAGCTCGTTTAGCAAAGGCCATTTTAAATAAATAATCACCGCTCTCGCGGCGGCTTAGCAAGGGGGCCTTGGGCCATGGCAAGCCGCGGGACGATCGGCGGTGTAGGCGTTTCTCACCGAGTGTACAGGTGAGGGACTGCCCACATCCGTGATTGTTCCGTGACTAATTAGCTGCAACTGCTATGGTCCTTCGTTGCTTAAATAGAAGCGCGAGTCGGTTGGAAGGGGGAAAAAAGAACGAGAGAGAAAAGGAAGAGGACGAAGGTTAGAGGGAGCGAGGAAGCAAGTCGGAGAGAGAGAGAGACAGAGACACGCGGAGCGTGTGGGCGAGCGAACGAGCACTCGTGGGCAGTTGCGAGGAAGCTGGGTGTTAGGCCGACACCCAGGCGTTTGAGTTGTTGTTGCTCCCGCTGAGCGACTACGTAGTGGGAGTGACTAGAGGAAGGCGACGAGCTGCAGAAGGCCGCGGAAAGGCAACAGAAGTCAGGAGGCTTGGTGGTGGAGTCCCCAACGTGAGTGACCTGGGGCCTCATGTATAAACAGTGCGTATGCACAGAAATGTTGCGTAAGAACTTTTCCACGTTCAAATCGTGATGTATAAAACCTACACTTGGCGTAAAGCCACGCACTTTTCCACGGTACCTCATGCCTTGTCATACGCAAGTTCTCCGCTCGGTTTTGCAAACTGGCGGCACCCAGCGTCAAAGCAATGGTACTGTTCTTGTGTGATTACTCATTATTTTCATGACGCGGCTTTATAAATACACAGAAACTAACCGCATATTGTTTATTAGTGTAATGCATATGATTGTAATTAACTCGTAACAATATAATGGTCCAGGGAACAGCCATAGTATTCCAAATACCATAACTGATTTAGCGTTGTTACTCTCACTTCTATTTCTTCTTCTTCTTTCAGCTCCTCCATTTAGGAGTTGCCATAGCGGATCATCTTTTTCCATATTTCTCTCACTGCACGACTCGGAGTATTTATATCACTGTATCTGAGTGTGAATCACAGCAGCAGCTGATCGGAAAGAGAATTATCGGTATACGGCATTAAGCACACGCTGTCTCTGCCACTGCAAAATGTTTTAAAGCCTTTCCTGTACGGACCTCGCGGTTCAGAAACAGTTTAATCCCAAGAACTTTAAATGCACTCAATCAATTGCTCCTTGTAGAACGGTTTGTACTTATAAGTACAATCACCCCACTGTAAACTTGCACTACAGTTATAATATCTCACAACCTGGGCCACTTTATAAAGCGCGTATTTACATATGATGACGATATCATTTTTAAGGTGAAATGCAGCAAAATATGTTTGTTAAATTATACACATAAAACTTTAACTTCATTTAAATAATCTATATTCTTCACTGGGAGTGTCGTGAAGGATAGAATAATTAAACATGTACTACGAAGATATTTCAATGTTCTTTAAGCTTACAGATGGCTTAACGTCTATTACAGAGCTGATTGTATGGCGATCGGTTACTTGGGGAAAGAAAAGCAAGGACTCTTGGGCGCACGCCAATATATATTGAATATAAAACAGAAAGAGAAAATAACAACACAGCTAAAAACGCAGCGACAAATTTCGACAAAAGATAAATGCTTGTCATGAGCATGAGGCTCATGAAACACATGTTTAATAATGTGCTTTAGCTCCTATCATCATGAAAATGACATCACGTATACATCTCAGTATTTTAGTTATTCAGAGAGCTGTAATATCACAAATGTAATGGACTCTGTGTCCAGTTGGAGGAAGAGAGCCAGTTTAAGAAGCAAGTAGTGATTCACACACATAGATCATATACGAGTAGAAGATCAAATACAAAACAAAGCATTTAACGTGCTACTTTAATTACGATGTAATTTTGAGAAACTGGTTAATTAAACGATTTTAAGATGAAGTTTATAATGTTCTACTAAATGACAAAATAAACTACGTGATTAAAGTGGAAAATTCGAGATTAAAGTTGACATTTCGTGCTTTTTCCCCACTGTGTGCCTTTTTTCTCTGTACCCTAATAAACTTTCATATGACACTCAGACAGTGGGCTTACAACTCTTCTTTTCACGGCAACTTTGATATGTGACTTCTTTTTTATTTCCGGCACTGTGCGATTTTGTGAATGTGAGCTTTCAAGTTTCTCCAACACGCTATGTCACTCGATCAACTTCATTTTGTTGATTATACCACGGTTTATTTGAACAAATAGTATGTTTTTTCCTTTGCCTCCACTTGGTATTCACTGAAATTCTTATATTTTCCCGATGCTTTTCCCATTGTCTTTTCACAGAAGGCTGCACTTAAGGGCGATTTATATTGATTTGCATATTCAAATAGGCGTAATTCTGGGAGGATTTGGGGCGTTACATAAAGCACGTGCACGAGCGTTAGTTTTCACGCTGATCGGGATTTATGTAACGGAAGGACGTGGAAGTTGGAGTACGCACAGATTCCTGCATCTGGATTTTTCTGTGCATAAGCACATTTCGGCTTTTGTGCTTACGCCATGTTATAGTGCGAGTTCTACGCACGGCGTTATACATGAGGCCCCTGGCCATTGGTGGAAATCAAGTCTCGGGGACTGGGATGAGTGCCAGACCGGAACCAGGGATCGGGAGGTCTCCAGTCTCGAGTAACTGCCGAGAAAAGGGCAGCTGCAGAGTGAGAGTGGCTCCCCTGTTGCGAAGCCTGGACAGGGAGAAGCATGGGAGTCGCAAGTTAAAAGAAGCTCTGGGATCGTTGTTGTTTTTAAAGACTGCTTCCTATTTATTTGAACATTTTAACCTCATTTTAAAGGATTTTTTTTTTGTGTGTGTTTTAACCTCCATGTTTTTCTTTAATTGGATTATTTATTGAAGAATTGGAATCATTGCACTTTATATGAACACTTTGTTTTTGTTGACTGTTTTAATAAAAGCACTCTTGCACTTTTTTTACCATCCCCTTGCTCGATTGTTATTGCCTTCACTGACTAGCTCACTTGGTGACATTATCGATGGTGACGGGTTGAAGGGCTTCCAAATAGAAATGGGAGCGTGGAGCCCGAACCCGCATCGTCACAAAGATGTGCAGCAGGTTAGGGTGTTAAAGGATAAAGATGGAAACGTACTCACAAGCGAGGAGAGTGTGTTGAGCAGATGGAAAGAGTACTTTGAGAGGCTGATGCATGAAGAAAACAAGAGAGAGAAGAGGTTGGATGATGTGGAGATAGTGAATCAGGAAGTGCAATGGATTAGCAATGAGGAAGTAAGGACAGCTATGAAGAGGATGAAGAATGAGAATGTCTTTTGTCCAGATGACATACCTGTGGAAGCATAGAGGTGTTTAGGAGAGATTTTAGTGGAATTTTTAACCAGATTGTTTAATAGAATTTTGAAAAAATGAGAGGCAGGGTGGAATGGGTGGAGAAGAGTGTCAGGAGTAATTTGTGACAAACAATTATCAGCAAGAGTGAAAGGGAAGATCTACAGGACAGTAGTGAGACCAGCTTTGTTTTATGGGAACTGACCAGAAAGCACGAGACAGAACTGGAGGTTGCAGAGTTAAAGATGCTAAGATTTGCATTGGTTGTGATGAGGATGGACAGGATTAGAAATGAGTACATTAGAGGGTCAGCTCAAGTTGGACAGTTGGGAGACAAAGTCAGAAAGGTGAGATTCCATTGGCTTGGACATGTGCAGAGGAGAGATGCTGGATATATTGGGAAAAGGATTTTAACACTATAATTACCAAAGCTTATGAAAAAACTCATAATCGTGGCTCACCTTAAATCTGTCCGGACCTCTCCGTCAGCATCTTTTGTGTTGTAAATGTGTCGATTAACACAAGCAGCAAGCAGCCTGCTTTCCCATCTCCCTACAAACACAGAAAGGGTAGAAAGGTCTCTCAGCTGATGTCTGTTTACCTGCGTGTGAGTTGCCGGGAGCTGTATAGGGTAAATAATATATCGTTATTTGGAATATATGCATTTAATTTGTGTTCTGTGTCTACAACAATCTATGTAAACACATCGTTAAAACAGAAAAGATTTCCATGTTTTAGTAATAATTGACAAATGTAGACATGAAGTGTATAATGTGTGAAGCCTGAAGTCCAAATATCAAATAAACACTTTCACAAAAGGTACAAGTATAACAAAACAAATGCACTTTTATTCAAGAATATAAATGCAGTTAAAGAACTTGCTTTAGGGTGCGACATTGACACAGCCTTAAAACAATGCTTTGGTGGCACAGTGGTAAGAACTGCTGACTGGTAAGCAAAAGGTTGCCAGTTTGATCACGGATGCCTCTGTTTTGAGAAGTGAACTGCTCTTATTCTTACTATCATAGAAAAAAACATACATTTGATTTAAGTCTGTAACAGTATTTATGATGCTTGTAAAGGTTAGCTTTTTTTATTCAGTTTTATTCTCTCAGTCACGTTCACGCTTGCCCCAAGCTGACACTGCTGTTTTCAAATAAAGATGTGCTATAGCAGAGGTAAACTCAGATGAAGACAGGGTTCTACATCGGAGAAGGAGAACAGAAGCCCTCCCCACAAGAAACGTCTACTCACATATAAGAACAACGCAGCTGCAGATGGTGTAAAGGCGAAAGATGGCACAGTTTGGATGCAGCAACAGGTCGGGCATCATCCTGCCAGTCAGTCTGCCCCATTCCTGTTCTTCAACAAAACAGCATGGCTTTCAGAGCTCACCATGGTATTATACAATGTCCCGTTTGTGATTATGTTTTGTGATGGTCTTTATATGAAAACCATGTCTAAGTTACTTATATAAAAGCCAGATCGAATGTTATTTACCAATATTTATTTGCTTATCTTCCTGCAGCGTAAAGTCACAAGTAAACTGCAGAGCTTCCTCTGTTTACACTTACCTTTTGTTTAAGTGTTTATTTCATATTTGGACTTCAGGCTTCACACATTATACACTTCATGTCTACATTTTATCAATTATTACTAAAACATGAAAAATGTTTCTGTTTTAACAATGTGTTTACATAGATTGTTATAGACATGGAACACACATGAAATGCATGTATTCCAAATAACGTTATATTGTTTACCCTAAACAACTCCCGGCAACTCACACGCTAGTAAACAGACTTGAGCTGAGAGAACTTTCTGCCCTTTCTGCATTGGTGGTTGGATGGGATAACAGGCTGCTTGCTGCTTGTGCTTATCGATGCATTTACAACACAAAAGACACTGATGGAGAGGTGTGAATGGATTTAAGGTGGGACGGGATTACAAGTTTTTTCATAGGCTTTGGTAATTCTAGTGTTAAAGATGCTGCGTATATTGGGAAAAGGATACTAAGAATAGAGCTGCCAGGAAAGAGGAAAAGAGGAAGGCATAAGAGAAGATTTATGGATGTGGTGAGAGTGGACATGCAGGTGATGGGTGTAACAGAGCAAGATGCAGAAGACAAGAAAATCTTGAAAAAGTTGATCCGCTGTGGCAACCGTTAACGGGTAGAGTTGAAAGAGGAAGAAGGGGACTAAGGGAAATAACTGAAAACATGTTTTATATTCTAGTTTCTTCAAAATAGCCACCCTTTGCTCTGATTACTGCTTTGCACACTCTTGGCATTCTCTCGATGAGCTTCAACAGGTAGTCACCTGAAATGGTTTTCCAACAGTCTTGAAGGAGTTCCCAGAGGTGTTTAGCACTTGTTGGCCCCTTTGCCTTCACTCTGCTATTTTGAAGAAACTAGAATATAAACCATGTTTTCAGTTATTTCACCTTTTTTTGTTAAGTACATAACTCCACATGTGTTCATTCATAGTTTTGTTGCCTTCAGTGAGAATCTACATATGTAAATGGTCATGAAAATAAAGAAAACACATTGAATGAGGAGGTATGTCCAAACTTTTGCCCTGTACTGTATATTAGAAAAAGTTCTGGAATCTCACAAACTGTAGTCTGCCTGACAGATAGTACATTACCCAGGACACCATAGGCTTATCACTTTGCACGACTCTGAATTTATCCCTTAACAGGGATGGCTGGATGGTATTGAAGCCACTGGAGAAAACTGAAAAACATAATCCAGACAGTGCTGCCAGCTTTGTCTAGGTGAGAATAAGCCTTGTGGAACAGATAGATAATCGTATCCTCCACTTCAATGTTTGTCCAGTAGGCAAATGACAGTGGGTCTGGGTGGTCTACCACAAAAGCACTCATATAGTTCAGGACTAACCTCTCTAAGGTTTTTATGATGTGAGACGTAATTGCCAGTGGTCTGTAGTTATTGGAACAAGAACAATGCAGGATGTTTTCCAAAGCAGTGGCAACTTAGGGAGAAAATGAACACGTGACAGAGGTGGTATATGCAAAGTTGGTCAGCGGGGACGTTAAGAACTCGAGGACTGACTCCATCTGTTCCCTCAGCTTTTCCTATGTGCTCCTTCCACAGTTGTCTCCTAATTTGGTGTTCACTTATGGACAGCCAGCACTGATGGGCAGAGATGGACTTGTCACTGGCCATTTCAGTTTACATGATAGGAGCTGTTTATGTACGTACAGTAGTAAGGATGATATGAGAAGAATGGTCATTGAAATAAAGTAGCAGTGGTAGGGAAAATCTATTTAAAAATTGGTTCAATGCATTAGCTTTTTCTACATTCCCTTCTAGCACTTGAGCCCTGGATTGGCTGAGTAATTATGCCCAATCCTTTTCAGATATCTGATATGTTATTCTGAGTGAGTTTGTTTTCTGTTTCAGTTTTGTAACCTTTCCATCTTTCACTTTGGTTTTTATTCAACACTTACTGTGTGTCCTTCAGAGCTTCTTTGTTACCAGATTTGAATGCTCTCTTTTTCTCATTGCAGTGACCTTTCAATATGTAATATGCTCCCTTTTGCACCATTCCTCGTTTAAACAGATGACCAGTCCCCTCCTGTCTTTTTTTCCACACTACACTTCATCTCGGCACGGATAAGATGAAATCTGTCCAGCATTTACATAGTACCAGGTATATCAGGTTTAAGTTAGCTGTCCATAAAACACAAAGTGCCACTGTACTTGTATGCTCCATGACCTGCTATAAGTGCAGAAAATTAATCCATTTTATTTGACAGCAATTGAACATTGCTTTTTACAATGTATGTTAGACAAGCTCTAAAACATTTTCACCTTGCTTTTTACTTTTCCGCCAGCATATCGCTCACTCTGTCTTTGGACAAACAACTCTTGTGGTACAACAGCCCCTAAATCCAAGTATTTCGTGTGTCTTAATTGAAACCAGATAATTGTAGTTCATATTGCATCCACTGTCTGCTCCTCCACCAGTTTAGTCAGATGGAGGTGAGAAATATGGGGTGAATAAGAATTTGAACTCAGGACATTACAGCACATATGTGCAATTGCTAGGTAAAGGTCAATTTTGTGCACTTCTTAGTTGTTCATTTTTTTTGACACAACATAATTTTTTGATTTCATACTAATTTCTGGTTATGAAATTTCCTGTCTTTTGACTATATCCTTCTGTTTACCTGCCCTTTAGGCCTTGGCTCTGTTAGTTTACTCTTTCACTATGCCCCTTAACTACAATTTTTGTTTCTTGTTCTGAACTTCTTTTCTTGACTGTCATTCTCTTGGTTTTGAATTTGGCTACTTTATATTTCCAACTCATATCTCCTGATTCCATTCTAATTTTAAGCTGCTGCCACTTAGTACAATCAGTACAGTGAAGAGTAAGAGGAGGAGGAGGAAACAGAGCTAGTATACTGATGAAGAGAAAGTTTGTAAGGTAGGAGGGAACATTCTTATTGATACCTGAGTAGATAATGTGGATAGGTTGGGAACTTTAGGCTTTGTTATTTTGTTTTATGTTTTACGCAGTGTGTACTTCTTACTTTCACTTTTTTTTATATTCTGTGTTGTTTAATAAAATACTATTGCTAGCCTTTATTTGGACACTGCTGATGTTTATACGAGTCCAGGGTCTTGTGCAAAACTCCCTCATCTTGTCACAATGTTATACTTTTGTATATTTTATAAAAGTTGGAAGTGTTACTATATTCAATAAATGCATGATTTCATAAAACTCTTTTTTATGACAGAAGGCTCTTGATATATCATAAAGGTAGTGCTCCCACATGTACTGAATGATTTAAGGCACTCTGCTTATTTTTACCAGTAGTATGAGGTCATGATGTATTTGCTGTAGTCTTGTATAACAATTTATGCATCCTCACTTGCTGCTGAATAAAGACATGCATTTACATGATTTTTGAAGCTCTTTAACTTCAAATGCTATTTGCTTTGTTGATTTGTTACTGGAATTTAAATTTTAACACAAATTGGTTGATCGGCGCTTTAAAAATTGGTTATGTTAGTTTTTTGGATATCTTTTTATACTGCATGTTATCTTTACTCATGTAATATGCATAATGTATTAGTAAAAAAAATGAAAACATTCTGCCTGCTTTTGCTGCTTTGTCAGCCATTTTCCAACCCACTATATCCTAACACAGGGTCACGGGGGTCTGCTGGAGCCAATCCCAGCCGGCACAGGGCAAAGGCAGGAACAAATCCCAGGCAAGGCCCCAGCCCACCACAGGGCACACACACACTAGGGACAATTTAGGATCACCAATCCACTGGACTATGGTAGGAAACCAGAGCACCCGGAGGAAATCCACGCAGATACAGAGAGAACATGCCCAGAAGGACCAGAAGAGGGGTTACGCCTCCTCTGGACCACGAAAGGTCAGCCGCCCTGGTTGGTATGGGGACCACGGGAACAGAGCATGGAAGCTCAGCCTTATAGGGGCCCATGATCACGGCCAGGGGGTGCCCGGATGCCTGAGAAGCTCTGGACGTCAGCACTTCTGCCACACCCGGAGGTGCTGGGGGAAGGAAAATCAGGGACACCCGGAGTGCTTCCAGGTGCTCAGCCAGCACTTCCGCCACACCGACGTCTGGAGCACGTCCAGGTGAATATAAAAGAGGCCGCCTCCCTCCATTCGTAAGCTGGAGTCAGGTGGAAAATGACAAACCCTGGAGGAGAGGAGTGGAGGTGGTGAAGAAAGAGGCATTGTGTAAGGCCTGGACTAAGGGGTGATTGGTGCAGGGGAACTGGGTTGTGTGCGGTTTACTTTGTTGTATATAATATTGTAAATAAAGCATGTGTGGTTTTGAACCAACGCTGTCTGCATGTCTGTGTCCAGGCTGTTCCCCACAATATATATATATATATCCATTCTTCCAATCCACTGAATCCAAACATTGGGTCACGGGGGTCAATCCCAGCCAACACAGGGCACAAGGCATGAACCAATCCTGGGCAGGGTGCCAACCCACTGCAGGACACACACAAACACACCCACACACCAAGGACACACTTGGGCCAATTTAGAATCACCAATGCACCTAACCTGCATGTCTTTGGACTGTGGAAGGAAACTGGAGCACCCAGAGGAAACCCACGCAGACACGGTGAGAACATGCAAACTCCACGCAGGGAGGACCCAGGAAGCGAACCTGTGTTCCTTAACTACCCACTGCGCCACCGTATCGGCCATATATATATATAAAATATTTGAATAAGATATACAAATAATTTAAATATTAGGTAGCCATATATTTGTTGGTCATAATGTTCTCCTCCTGCTTTGCAAGCTTAAGTTCCTAATGAGACCTAAACAACCTGGTTAAGTTTCTTTAAGTATTTTCATTAGCATAGAAAATTATCAAATGTCCTCAGGACAGACATGACACTCTGGGGAGTCTTTATGTTCTGGCTGCTATGGACAAAAATAAAATGAAACATAGGTTTGCTTCCAAAAAAGCTAACTTTGAAAACTAAAAATATGTAAACAAACCAAAATTAAAAAAGGAATAGCAAGTGGACTTGATTTAAAGCAATCAGTATGGAGGTGAAAGGCCATTAATAGGACCCCTGAAAAAGACACATCTAGCACACATAAACTGGTCATCACTGCCTAGTTTAGCACCAATTTAAAGTACCTTGAATAAGAGAAACCATTATATATACAAAAATAAAATTACTTAGGAAATATATACATCTTAATTAAAGACATCTGTAAGTTTATTTTAAGATGTTCCTTAAATAACAGTTGGTGTTTATATACGTGTTCAGAAAAACAGAAAGGAAAAAAGATACTGCAAGAATGTGGTAGACAGTGCCTATAAAAAACATTTACCTCTTGGAACTTTTTACATTTTATTATTACACAACATTGAAACATTGCAGATTTAATTTGTCTTTTTTGATACTGATCAGTAGAACGACTCTTTAATGCCAATATGAAAACAGATCTGCGCAAGGTGCTCTAGATTAATTACAAATGTAAAAGAGAAAATAATTGATTACATAAGTATACATCCCCTTCAAGTTATTATTGATAAGATGTCCCTTTGAGAGCTTTGATTCTGTGTGCACAAGTTTCTCTCTCTTCCTCTATCAGCTTTAAATATATCTGGTCACTGCAGTTTTTTCCCCATGCTTTTTTGTGTAACTGCTTAATATCTATTAGGTTGGGTGTGAACATGAGTCCAGCAACACATTCTCAATTGGATTGGGTTCTAGACTCTGATACTGGCTTTATGCTTAGAGTTGTTTTCCTGCTGAAAGGCAAATCCTCTCCCAAGGGACATGATTCTTGAACACTGCATCAGGCTTTCCTCTAGGATTTCATTGTATTTTGCTGTATTAATTTTACCCTGTACTTTCACAAGGTTTCTAGGTCCTACTACAGAGAAGCATCACTGCAGCACGATACTGCCACCATCATGCTTGAAGGTGAGGATGGTGTATTTTTGATACTGTGCGGTGTTGGGCCTTCCAGATAGAGGTGCATTTAGCAATTGAAGCCTCTTGACCACAGACGGGTGATCTCCCATGAAATAATTAAGTGATTTTGAAAGCCAGCTGGCTATACCAGTGATGATTTATCTTTGCTATTTCAAAGTGGGCAAACAGTTTTTACAGGCACTGTATGTTTATGGACTTAGTTCAAAAAAGAAGTAGAAGTTTAAGAATACTAACAACTCAGATTTGCATTTTACAGTACTATTTTTTCTTAAATTACTGTGCCTGGCCTGAGTCAGGAATTCTCATTTGAGACTAATGTGGTTAATACACAAATATTATGACTGAACTTGCTGATGAACATGTAGTACATTTTAGTAACATTTAGGATGTTAGATATAAAGAAATAAACATGAAATACAAAATTTCAGTTACAAAGGATTTAATTCAGAAACAAAGGAAAAAGTTTCTTGAAGCAGCAGTAACAATGCACTGTTAAATACAAGTATGATGTTTAGATAAATCATAGCATAAGGAAAAACAGTTGAGGTGTCTGCATAAAGCAAGGAATGACTGATTGAAGAGGTGAACTAGAGGATGAGATGAAATGAGATCAACAGGGCAACACATATTTGTTGGATAGAAATGTAAATTGTCTAAATAAACACAGAATTACCCATTTAACATGTTTAAGATTATCATTAAAAATCAATATGAATCACCTCAGCATCAGCTCTAACAAAAGTTCAGTTATAATATAATAATTATTAAAACTACACGACTTTCTAACCATAATTACTTTATGTCAAAATTAGGTGGTATTGATCTTTGATTGTGTGCCCCCTTAGTGAGCTCCTATGATGTAAGCATGCAGGAACTTTATTTCATTGTGATTACACAAGAACTGATGACTTAAAATATAAATGCTGCCTAAAATGTACCTGTTAATGCTAACCACATGATGCAACTGAGTTAGATTATCACTTTTTTGTCAGCTAAGAGGTAAATGGGCAGGGATCCAGGCACCTCTGAATTCATTTTCATTTGGATCTGTTTATTACTGCCTGTTTAAAATGAATAAAGATATAATATTACTAAAATAGCAAAATTACTTACTCCAGTAGTTTTAAGTGATGCATACATCATTTTTTCTTTTACATATGATGCCATTTTCCAACACTAAAAAAATGTTAACATATATGAATTTAAAAAAATACATACATATATAATATAAATAGATAAGAGTGTATTTTTCTCCAGGGTGAAATGTGGCTTTTTACAGAAATCCAACAAAATAATACATAAGTAAATATTGTTATAGTATGACAAACAACATAGACACACCAGAATGACTAAAAAAGAAAACTTCTGATTTGGCTAAAGATAAAAAGAGCAGTCACAGCGAGGCATTATGAAAATGAGTTGCCTTAAGTATAATGGAGCCCAAGTTACATTTCTTCACACATTTCTGCTGAATAATTCGTTGGTTGAAAATACTCAGTGTTATTGTGTCAGATGGAGGGTGTGCATCATCGTTCATAATCACATTCCGTTTTGTTTTCATTCATGCCTTTGCTACTACCTCCATATAGGCAGGTTCTTTTTCAAAAATAGTAATTATCTTCTCTGTTTCTCTTATTCTTCTCCGATCTAGAACCCTCGTAGGTGCACAAAAAGGTTATTCACTCTCAACACTGGTACATGATGCTTACAGAAATCTTTGACATAAAGCAGCCAAGAAAACTGTGATTTTGTTGTTGACTTCAATGGATGTTCCTGAACACACTGTTTCTGTGAGACTTGATTGCTCTCCCAGAATGTTATGAAAAAGTATAGACAAACTCTCATCAGGCATTTTGTTTACTGTTGTTTTTTTTTTCCGGAATGGTGCCTTTTTATCTCTGGTTCATCTGAATTACAAGGGGCCTCATCTGGCAATCTCTCCGTCTTTTTAATAGGAGCTTCCATGGCCCCCCACATAGTGGTTGCACCAGTGAAATAGCAGTCTTTGTATAACTGTCTTTGCATAATACAAAACAAAAAAAAAATAACCCTTTATAAATTTTACAATGTAATCAGTGTAAGCTAAGATGCAACCTGAATGATTTTACATATGTTTATAAAGTGGATGAATAAATTTACCAGTACTAGTGAAGTACTAAATAACGCTTGTATCTATGATTAATTTAATTATTTTATTCTATATGAATTAAGCCTGTGTATTATAGATAACTCGGGCATATTTCATCTTCATTACAGTTGGATTTTGTAACTGATAGTAAAGCACAATATTACTTTATCACTAGGGCTAAAAATCCATTATCTTAAGATTTTGATAGTAATACATAGTAGTACATTATTTAACATATCACGTAACATATCATGTGTTCGCTCATTCCTCTCCTTTTCTAATGCTGAGAAACTTGTCCATGCTTTTATCCCGCATCGATTATTGTAATTCCCTAGTGGCAGGTGCCCCTTCTAATCTTATATCACAGCTCCAGCTTATTCAAAAGAGTCCTTACACAGACCAGCAGCAGTGAGCACATAACACCCATCCTGATCTGCCTTCACTGGCTGCTTGTGTCTTACAGAATTGAATATAAAATTCTACTAATAACCTACAAAGACTTAAACAACCTTGCGCCAAACTACATCAGTGACCTTCTCCATCACTATGTGCCTGTCCGCCCACTAAGTTCCTCTGATTCTGGCAAACTTGTTGTGCCCCACACTAATCTACACTCCATGGGTGACAGGGCCTTCAGCTGTATTTCGCCCAGACTATGGAATGACCTACTGAAATTATTTAGATCAACTGACTCCATGAATTCTTTTAAAAAACAACTTAAAACTCATCTGTTCAGGAAAGTTTTTAGATATACAGTACCTGAATTTATTACCCTTCTTTCAGTTCACCTCTATGTCAAGATGCTCATGTAACTTGTGTGTGTGTGTGTGTGTGTGTGTGCTAGACCATCAATTATGTTGTATGTTAGGCTTTTTTCTGAATTTACTATCTTACTCTTCTTTATTTATTTATCTGGTTTGTACAATGCTATATACTGTATACCCTGCCGTTCTTTCTTAAACTCTGTGAAGTGCCTTGAGCATGGGAAAGGTGCTATAGAAATTAAATGTATTATTATTATTTACATTATAAAGACAGAGAGTTGCAATACAAATAATAGTGCTACTACTGTATAGCTGATTAGACCAAGGCAGCCATTGAAAGAGATATGTGATGATAAATATAATAGTGCTCTAGTTGCACACTTTACAATGCATTAAACAGTATAAATACTATATCTTTGTTTAAATAAAACAACAATCTATGTTACAAACTGCCATCACTCATCTCATCTTGGATCAAAGAGTGTTGCCATTGAGTACAGAAGCTATGACTCAATGTCACTGAAATGTGTTGTTACTGCATCTAATGGAGTATTTCGTAGAGTTTTGATTTCACTATTAGATTCTGTTTCTGACAAATGACAAATAGTTGGTACATTTTTATAAGAATGTGCTTGAGTGCAGTAACAGAACAAATGGCATCTGCCACTGTAGCTATGGAGACACTGATCTGAGGAGTTAATTTACCAAATGGCATTAGAACTGCCAAGATTGTCTTAGTTAATCCCCACTGAGGTACAGTGAACATCCTTGATAGTTCATGATCTGAAAAGTATGAGCTGAGTACCCATTTCTGTTCTAGGAGACCTCAGAACATGTAATATACTGTTCCTGGTCCGAACATTTTGTTGCAACTGTTTCATTTGACAATTAGTCTCGTTCTGCAAGCTCTCCCAATGACAGTATGCCAAATGAGATTGTCTGAACCGACCAAATGATTTTTCTGTGAATGGTCAAAATATCACAAATGCTACTCTATGACAGCAGACCTTTGTTCACAATGAGATGTCGAGTGTGTGCAAGACAGGGGAGATGGTGGAAAATTAATGCCTTTTTTATATTTTTAGCATTATCCCTCTGAATAAGATCAAAATTGGAAATTGCCAATTTGAGCTTTGGTGAGATTGCAGATGCAATGTAAGAGCACTGACTTTGCTAGATACCAAGCCAAGAGGAAATCAAAGGAATTTCAAAAGACCTGCAAGAAAAAGTTGTTGATTTGTATAGAATCCATAAAAGGATATAAAAAGATATCTGGAGATCTGAAAACGCTTGACTCCTTGCCACCTGAGGTAAATGTTTAGCAACTTCTGCCTGATTAAGCCTTATTATACAAAATAAAGAAGGAACTCATTTTTTCACTTGACACATAATTTCTCAAATTTGATAGAAATTGTGTTTGTGGGAATTTTAAAAATTCCTTCACTTAAAAACTGATGCCAAAATAACAAAAACAAAAAAAAAAACGTACACAAACACTGTTTTTTCCCATTTTTTGTTATAAAGTACAGCATATTTAAAGTTCAAGCAATGACAGAGTTTTTTCACTTTGAGGTGTTCCCAGATATTTCAGCTGTTCCTGTGAAAAGTTTCATGTTGATAACACAAAGAAGTAAATGACACTCTTGGACACTCTCCCACCCCAAGAACCTAACTAACTGCATTTTAATTGTATTTTAAACTCAATCTTTGGTAAACATTTGTGTCGCTTGAACTTGGAGTCTAATACTTGTCTGGTACTCAGGGAGAGCTTTTTATGTTTATATGAAATCTATTTTTTAATTGCCTGTATGTCAATGTAATAACATTGACTGTTATTTACCCCAGTGCTTTTAATATTTAAAAAATATACAAAACAATTAACAAAAACACATTTCTAAGTAATTCAATTGTACCTAAATATTTCTTAAAATATGTAGGGATTAAAGTCTGTAAGTGGAGACCATTGGCAGCAAACGTATGTATGTAAAGAATAGTTTGGTTAGGTGTAAGCAGTTTTTGAGTTTGATACAGACATAGTATACTGCAAATTCAGTATAGCACAATTCTATGCAAATCATACTATAATTCAGCTAATTCAGTTATATCTTGGAGTGTCTGAAATATATGCAGAAAAGATTGTGAATTGTGAATGATGCTATCAAGTACCTGCCTGTCATATTTTACATTTTTAAATGTTTTACTATACTCAGCATTTTGGGTTAAAGCATTAACTTATGTTTCAAAGAGTTGTGGATCTAAAATCACCCCATTCTTTAACAGCAATATTCAGAGTGAAACTAGATGAAATACCAGTTGTGAATTGGAAACACAAATATGGCAAACCAGGGGAGTTAAGCCTCCAAAATGTTTCACTAAAAGTCTTTACTTAAGTCTTTGCCATAATAAAAAAAACAAACATAAGAAGTTCTTGTGATGATGGGACTAAAGAAATTTCTTGGGTTAATCAGGTCCAAGGAAGCCACAATACAGCATTACAAAATTACTCCAGTTGGTCTGTTCTCATTTTTCTTCTAATCATTTCGTGGAAAAATATTTTTGCCAAAAAAGTTTCTCTGAGTCTACATTGAATCAGCATAGAATACAGTTTTTTGTCTCCCTTAGCTCCTCCACAAGGACTTATATTTGAACTCAGATATATGACTGCTAGATAATGCATGCTATTGCATTCAGGAATGAATCTCATTTCCCTTTCTTCTAATACAGCCTCATTTTACTAAGAGATAAGGAATGCTAAATAATACCAGCGTTCAGTGGCCTAACTAGGGCATAAAGAGAGGAAAAGTAAACATGTTTGTATAACATATGTTGTATGCTACTTTATTTATAAACTGTCCCATGCCAATCAAAAACACTGCTCTGTAATCTGCAAAACAAAAATAAAAAAAAAATATTGAAACCAAAGCTGCCTACAGACAGAAGTGAACAGCTGTTTGCCAGAATGCTGCTATCAGAAATCTTTACCCTGTAGAACTACAATCTAATGCCACTGAGATTCAAGCAGATGAACAAAGAGTAACACAGAGTACAGAATTCACTTTTGTAACTATTGCCTAGTAAAGAATTGAGAGCTTTTACTATAATCACAGGAAATGTAAAGTTACTTCACAAAATGTGCAACATAATGGTCTGTTTTCATCTTCCATTATAACAAAAGCAAAATATGAGACAAACCTGTTTAGAATGTTTAAAAAACATGGATGGAACTTTGATCATTCATTCTCGACCCGTTTTTGGTTGAAGTGTTGGCTCTGCATTCACCTCCAAATTATAGGTAACTCAAGCAGCTGAGTGGAGTGAGAGGTAAAACTTCATGAATGACATAATCAGAAGTAATTGGGATATGGTGTAAAGGAGAAGTGGAGTAAGGCAGAGTACAGAACAGGCCTTGACAGATATTTCAGTGGTGCCTAAAGTAAATGACTTACAGGAAGACAACACAGGTCCATATCTTGTACACTTTAACTCACTTCTTGCAAACAGGCTTCCATCTTCTTTTTATCTGTCTAGCCAGTCAAGGTTAAATTAGCATAAAAGAGATGCAGGTGCCCTTACCCGGGCTGCTATGTTTCTAATACTTGCTTGGTGCAAGATGAGCGCTTTGTTGGGTGTGTCCCATGATCCAAGCATTTCCCTCTGTGTGCTTTCATTTATTGTACTAGCAGTGCTCTCCTTTCCCAATTTCATTTTGTCTGTGTGTAAATTGTTTTGGGAAGGAATGCAGTTCTGTTGCTTAACTATAGTAAAGAGTTAGAGGTAGAGTAAAGATATATGGGAGGTTATACAGTAGATGATTGTTCGAGGGCAGAGCTCTATTCTAACTTCAGTTGTAAATAGACAGTGATTTGCCTTTAGTTCTGTTGTTTCTAGTTCTGTTCTTCCCATTCAGTTGTATTATTCTTTTTTTTCTAAACTTGGCCTTGGCCTTGGCCTAAGTCAACTTTTTTTTCTCAAGATTTTAACATCCCATGTAATTGTTCACAAACATTATATTCATAGTAATACATTTTTCTTGTCTATTCACTTTTCCTCTAATCAGCTTCCATTCACAATACTTAAAAGTGCCTTAAATATGCTTTTGGAATATTATCAGGATCACCCGTATCTTTAACTATTGTCCAAAGGCATCATACATTACTATCACAATGTTTTTATCTCCTGCTGAAAAGAAGACAAATTCCTATCATTCATACTTTTTCAATAATCATTTACAACCTTGAGGGCATAGAAATCTAACCCAGTTAAGTCAAAGAGAAGTTATTAAATATTATATTGCCCAAATAACTTTACTGCAGGATTATTTAAATAATGGGAAAAACTGAAGAAATGCAAGAGCTATAAACATTCAAAGCAGATTTTTTTTTTATTTCTGCTTTTTCTTTACATACTGTATATGGAATTCAATAAGGGACGAAACATACTGTAAGTATGTTAAGTGTTATTGTTTTAAGTTTAAATTGGAAATTAATTGCCAATACTAGTAATGCAACAATTTATTTACTTTACCAGTTTCAAATGGACTTCTTTGGATTTTTTATGAAGAGCACAAAAGCCTATGTTTGTGAGTTGTAACCCCTCAAGGAATGATTTGCTTCAAAGCACCTTGTGAATAAAAGAATCCATTTACTACGTTGATCTATTTATTTCAGTTCAATTCCTCCATCCATGTATCCATTTTCAAAACTAACTTAATCAGAACAGGGTCATAGGGTAGCAGGAACCTGTTCCATTAAATATCAGTTTGCTCTTATAAGGCACACGTTGGCATTTTGTCTCATGTGTTACATACTATTACAGATGCGTTCAAAACACAAAATGAGATGCAAACATACTCTTTAACATGAAACATTTATAGTATTTATTAACAGTGGGTATTCCACATAGCATAGAGTGGAATAAAATGCAGGTTTTGTCACTAAATAAATTCCCCATGGGGAAAGATTTATCCCCAGCTTCAGCTTCAGCCAAATTTCCCTGACTAAACCCACCATGCTGAGGAAAATCCTGTAGGAAAATCAAGAAGAGTGAGCAGCTCACTGAAGGAGGCCATCTGAAAAGGGAATACCATTGTGACTGATTGTGTAACACCTGCAAGGCATAAATATAACTTCCTCATAAACAGCTTTCAGGTCAGCTTTAGTTATATCTTCTATTCATTTTTTAGTAAGGTACTATAAAGGATAATACTTGCACTCTTTATTTTCTAAATTCAATTCAGTTCAATTTATTTTTATGTGACTCGCTTTCCATTTGCAACTTCAGAGTTCTGTACACATTTACAAATTTAATATACAGTACTTAAAATAAAGCACAGAATAACTTTCAATAATCACAAACCACTGGCTCTAAAATAGCTGGAGGGAGCTTTCTTTTGAACCCAAAAAGTTCTATACTTAAATGTGTTTATCCGTATACTTAGCTTTCATGATGTCTGCGTGCAGATTCATGCATCTGCTTTGGATCATTGTGATTAAATAAAGCATTCAGTAGCTGCTGAACACATTAAATTTAACCACCTGATGTAAAGAAGTTATATACAGTGTGCATGTTTTTGGGTTAGAGGCATATCCTGCGATGTCCCTGTGTTAAATTAAAATAATAACAGGGTGTTAATCACTGCACAGCCAAGCCTAATGAGCTGTAATGTAGAACTAAACTATTGTTTTTTTAACTGTTGTAACAACAGTAACTATTAAATTGAAATGTCACCTGGAAGGCCAAGCAGCCAGTTACTTAGCCTCACCCCTGCTGTTTCCAGCAAATGCAATTTATTTGACAAAAATTGTAGCTGAAATTAAAAAAAATGGAAGAACACAGCAGTTAGCACTGATAGTACATGGTATTTTTTATTGTTGGATATTTTTTTACATTTCCATATCAGGCACAAAATTACAGTTCAGCAGTCAAGTCAAACATGGGTAATTCTACATATTATTTTATCATGCTGTTTTTTAATGAAATTTTACAAGGCAGACTATCTGGTCTACACCAACAGCTACCTGTTGCTTTGGTCTTAATGCAATGTGATCTTATTAAGCAATTTTCTTCTAGCTTATACATCTGAGTACTTGGTGTCATAAACTCTGCTATTAGATCAGAAAGTTGGCAGACAGGAAGATCAACAAGTGGAAATATTTTAAATAAGTTTATTATGGCCAAATGTTAAATATAGTAAGTTAAAAAAAACACTCATGACTTGGAAAACACTGAAAGGCTGCAGTTGGACAAACGCCCTGAAAACAAGCCAATCTTGAGACCCGAATATACATGATTCCCTCTTTCTTTCATTTTTTTTTTAGTTTAATTTATAATCCACTTTTTAAAAAATTAGATTATGAGTTCTGTTTTTGTTTTGGAAAAAAAAATAGTTTAATTCATCAAAGACAAGTCTATAGAGACATTTGCCATATGACATGTGTTTTAAATTTTCATACTGCATACTGTTGTCTGTCTGAGAATTATTAATTTTCTAAAATTAAATAGGTTCAGAAATTCAGAATTAACTGTTTTAGTTCTGCAAGTCATCCCAGTAACATATGACACTAGAAGGTTAGGTATAGCTCATTTTGAAGTTTTTAAGAATTCTTCAAGCTTCACAACCCTGGTCATTATTTTAGAAGTGCTATCCACAAAATACACCAAATACACTCAGAAAAGGGTATGTCTTAAAAATGTAATTTCGATAAAAAGTTTTAGTGTGTGCAATAATGTTCACAATTTTCATATTTTTCTGAATGATGATATCTACCGTGTGGTTCCTTCATATTGTCTTGTTCGTTTAGCTGAAGTTCATACTAGACAAATGTTAAACAGTAATTGCTATGACATATTTTGGACAATAATTACTATTTTTCTTAACATTGCCATGTCCTCTAAATATAATATGATTGATAATAGTATTAATACAATAAATACAGTAGCACTTCAAGAGAGTTTTCTTTAAAATAAAGATTTATTTCAATAACTCCCACTTATTATTTGGTTATCTTAACAAAAACAAAAATAAATAAACAAGCAAAAAGTAGAAATCAGATTTCTGACAGGGTCATCCAGTGTAAAAAAATATAAACTAATATTTCTACAATTCAGCTCAAACAATTACAGTGCATAATACTCAGAATTAAAATCTTCCAGATTAAGGAAACATAAAATTTCTATGAAGATGCTAAAAACAGGTCTGTTGCAGTGGTTATGGCTGCTGCTTCGTGGATCTGGTGCCTTGGGAGCATATTCTCTGCCTAATGTTTATGAGTTTACAGTTTCCATATTACCACTTTGTCACCATCGGTTTTTCTCCAGTTATTCTGCCTTTCCTAACACATCCCAAAAATGTGCAAGTGAGGTTTGATGATCTCATATCGTCATATATTGATGGCATTCCATCATATTATATTCTGTCTTCTATTTTTGTTGTGTTGAATAATTTAAAAGTAAATCATATTCAAATGCAAAATTTGAAAATGTCAGAAAATTAGGTAGGATCTTAGACATTACTGATAAACATCTGTCTATAAATAAATGTCTGACTGCAAGTTTTCATTTCAACTAATTTTTCCCTTTTAATTGAATACCCATCCTAAGGTATTTCTCCATTTCCACCTTTGTTGCTTCAATATGAAATACTCCATAGGATTCTCTTACTTTGTCCAAAGTCATTAGGCACTTGTGTGTGTTTTATAATCTTTATTTTGTTTCTTAAGATCACTAGGGGACTTCATCCCCTGCTCACTTCGCTTGCCCACCCCCCCGCGCTACGTGCCAACCACTTCTTGTCTCTGCTGCTCGTGTTGTGAAGAGTGGGGCTGAACCCACCCCAAGGAGACACGGTTGCTCCTCTGAAACCCCCTCTTAAACGGTGATACAATGGGAAACACATACCATTTTTTTTTACCTCCTCTTTGCTTGATCAGCTGCTGGCTTGCTGCTGCTGCAATGCCATGTGATCTGCATTTTGCGCAGCGCACTTCTGTCATATCACCTATGTCCATATATCCGATCTCTTTTTCACTTTTACCTTTTCATCAATATCGTATTGAATTTTAATTCCAAGTTTGGAATTACATCGTGACAACGCAACATATAACTGCCCATGAGTGAATATCATTTCTTTCTCTCTACAAGAAATGTGTCTGACATAATCACGCAGGACTTTTCCAAATCTCATCTCGTGGGAGGTGAAAGTGTCTCTGAAACAATCACGTCTCATCTCCTTCCAAGATTTTTTTTATAATAGAGAGATATATAGCTGTTGAAGTTTTACATAATCCATACTACTATTAAACACACAAGTTGATACTGCTTTTAATCACCTGCCCTTCTTTAATATTTATTGTAATAAAGAGAGCAAATCTACAGAAATATGGTAAACTAGAAAAAAATAAATGCCCAGCTTTCAACAAAAGCAAATCACACAGAAGAGTTCATGTCGGCTATAAAAAACAAGAAGTTCTATTTGAAACAAAAGCGAAAAACAAAACCTTCTACAGAGAGTCCCCTAAATCCATGACTTTTTCAATGCTAAGGTCCAAGTTAAATGACTCTGTACATGCACTACACCACTTATTCAGCGAAATATTAAACACTAGACTGTTGCAGGCAAACACCCAAACAAAACAGTACAGATCACCTTTTTGATAAACTGCAATGTCATTGTTTAATAAACAATCCATTTGTCTGTTGCTAATAGGAAATTTTTAAATTTCACATGATTTTTTATTGATAATTTTAAAACTGATGATTTATATTATATTTTGTTTAATAATCTAAAGTATAGTTTTCAAAATGGTGTTTATAATTTGTTAGTTGAAGTCTCTGCTTTTTACTAGGCATTTTTTACTCACATTTTGTTACTTAGGGAGAGAGCTATGTATGGATAGATCCCATAAGGTGATGTCTCTTTACAATTCAGGCTTGTAAAACGAATAATGAAACTGATAATGAGACGAAAAAGCCAGATTGTTCTATAACCCAGCTGGAGTACTTCAGACAAAAACATCCCTTCTGCGTTTTTTAAAAATATATTTCCCTATCTTGTACTTAAATGCCTGGGAAAAGGAATAGATGAAGTAAAAGTACTAAGCCTAGCAAATCCTACATTAGAAGTCTACAAGCATTAGTAAGTCTATTTCTTTTTCATAAACCAAATGCACCTAAATATTTGCAGTGGTATTATTTTGTGTTTACAGGGTCTCTAATCCTAATAGGTTTTTGTTAAATAAACTAGATTGCACCGTATATAATTAGATGAGGGATGGGCACCAACCAGTTCCTTATTTATTCATAAATCAGCTATCTCCCAATTAAGTGCCTTCTCCATGGCTTATATGGTTGTATTAGGCACTTAAAAGAAAGAATGTTTCCACACTAGTCAGTTTGAGAACAAAATAAGTAACAGTCATATCTGGAGTGCAGCTCTTTCTGCCCAGAGCAGCAATAAAAGCCTTGTGCTTCCGCCAGAACTGTCTTCACATAGGCACACTTACACTGGTGCAGGAAGAAAAAACAAGCAGTTTATTAGCTCTGACTCAGAGATCAGGGAAGGGAAAGTGACTGATTAATTTAACAGAGATTACAAGGACTATGCCTGCAGTTAATGGTAAACAGAAAAACAAATAATTTCAGTTGCTCTTTGTATGTCACCAAAGCATTGAAATGTCACCCTTATCAATAGTAAGAGAACTTCAACCTGCAACTGAAAATGGCATGAGCAGCAGTAAAACACAGCATGAAACTGAGTAATTGTTCATTTCATCAGCATTCTGGACAGGCTGCATAGTCACAACTCAATGTGGCATATGTAAAGAAATCTCAGGAACCTCTCCTGATCTTCTGATGTTAACAGAGTGCCCAAAAGATTGAATGGAAATATACATTGAAGCTGTGGCATGTTGTGGCCATGGGTCAGTACCTCTTATTGAAGATAATAATAATAATAATTCATTACATTTATAAAGTACTTTTCTCACTACTTAAAATGCTTTACATTTAGAATGGGCCACTTTAACCACCATTAAAGTGCACCACTCAGTTGGAAAATGCAATTTTGCGCCAGTATGCTTATCAGATATGAACTATTAACAGGTGAAGGGGTGAGAGAGGTAGAAAGCCAATTAAGGAAAGGGGATGATTAGAGGGGCAGAATGGACATGGTCATGGTGGGCAATTTTACCAGGATATCGGGATACATACCAAACTTTCAAAAGATGCCCAGGGATCTTTATATGACCACAGTGAGTCAAGACCTTGGTTCTATATCTCTTTTAAAGAACTGAACTATTATTATAGCATAGTGGCCCTTGTGTCTGAACTGGGATCTAGACACAGATCACAGGGTAAGTGCCCCCGATGGCCTTACCAACACCTCTTCCAGCAGCACACCAAGCTTTCTCAGTTGGTCTCCCAACCATGTACTGGCAGATCCAAAACATGTTTAGCTTCAAATGGATTACCTGTTTTGAACTTTGTGGTATGGCTGCTGGCTATGCTATGCAATGTTACCTACATTTTTCACCTACAAGTTTAAGAAAATCTGGTGATACAAGCAAAGCTCTCCTTAAAGGTGGGCAAAGAGGATGGTTGCACTGGCCCTCACAGCTAGTGTGATGGCACTCTGGCCAAAACCACTCTTATACCAGTCATGCCTGTCTTTCACTCATGGTAAATTGTAATCTCTGCTTCCAATATCCCAGCCAAGATTGATACAAAAAAAATACTGGAGTCCATTTCAATTAATTAATTAATTAAGAATTAACAAGAATTAAGCTGGTCCCAACCCAAACTTTCTAAATATGTGATGGAGTCCCTTGAGAAATGACAATTAACTCTTGTCCCATATAAAAAGATAAAATAGCACAGATATGGAAAATACCAATTTTCTTAACCTTTTATTTTTCATTATTTTAACTAAGAAAAGTGCAAGACTTAAATGTGAACATGTTTTAAGAAGATTATATTTTACTTGTATTTGTAATGATCAAAAAACAAGTGCAGTGAAACTACCGTGTATGATCTCATTAGGTTATATTATTTATTCAAGATATGGCTTTTTAAATATACTGTTTAAAATGCATATTGTGTGGCTGTCATCCTCAAACTGGACTGAAAATTCACATTTTCATAGACTACTCAACATCAGATTTCATTATAACATACCACAAAGATCCACAATCATCTTTCAAATACAGTGTACCAGTAACAATCTGTAAATAACAGGTAAATAACTAAAAATAGGCTACCAAGGTACAACTGTGTAAAATATTAGTCACATAAAATGCTAAGACATAATAAGCTCAACTTTATTAATGAATTAATCTTTTCAAAAGTTTGGTACCACTCTCGACAGCTCTTCTAAATAATTAATTTATTATTAAATGCCCTAAAATGCCCATAGTCTTTACTGTTCTTTACAGTACTGCAGAAGTCTATGGCTGAACAGTATAGGAAGGAGAACATTCCTTACTGAGAGTTGTGCATGCCTTTTGGTCATTTGATTTTAATTTTGAAATGTTATAGTGAAAATAAAACTTAATTTTTTGTTTTTTCTTCATTGGAATTATACTTACTACTACTAGCAAAAAGAGTATGGGCAAACAGCTTAATTTTTTAAACTTCTAAATTGAAAACAATAGGCTATTAAATGAGATATTTTAAGCAGTTCATTCTCATACAGTATGTCAACTGTCAAACATCTTGTTGTTGTTGTTCCATCATAACATGCGCAAGTGCCAAACTACAGTTTGCTAACATTAGTGTATATAGTGTATCAATGTAACAGAAGTTATGTATTATTACTTTAATTTAAAGAACAACAAAGTTTGTGAGAAAAGATTCTACACAAAGACAGACAATAGGCTTTATATCTAGTTAGCCGAAACGTTTTGAATCAGTGTGATATTATTTTGATATGATATTCATACTGTGAGAACAAAATTAGTATACAGTACATATATGTTAATCTGGATAAGTATCAGCATCCTATGCAAGCAATCAATTTACAGTATATAAAGGCACAAATATATCCATTATGCACAGCTGGGAAATTATCAGTGAGACAGTGGTAGCTAGGGTAACAGCTAAAAGGACATGGGTTACCTAAAACAAACAATCACTTGCCTTCACTTTCGTATTGCCTCTGTGTGTTTGCATAGAAACCGCTAAAACCTAAAAATGAAGCCTATTTTGTTCACACTCTTGTTCTCCCCTGTACCAGTAAGTAACACTGATCCATAACTTGGCATTACACACATTCTATGCAATATACCTAGTATGTATTTGAAAAGACTTCAATTTGTGCGTAAACATATGCTGTATTATATGAAAAAATTATAAGTGGTTTAATTTCTGTCTTTATTAACTTGTTTACAAATTAAAATCAAATGACCAAAGGTACACAGCAATTTAGAGATTATAAAGTTTGTTTGCAAACATGACAAAGGTTTGTGTCATGCAAGGACATCTGATGCTAGGAATATACAAAACTTGCCATCTAATATTAGCAATCTCCATACAGTTCTTTGTGGTGTTTTTGTATGGGTCTCATAAAAGTGAATGCTGTCTCAGTGCATACAGAAATACTTTCCCATTTTGCTGCAAAACTAACAGGCTCTTCTGTACTTCTTTGTCACTGAACTAGTGAGAAGTTCTTTGTAATTTATGTAAAACTAAATAGTTATGAATTAACTAACAATATGGCTGTTATCAAAATGAAAAACTGGCATAGTCATTTTCAACCACAAAAAAGCAGCTACAATAATTTGAAACAAACAAAGCCATATTTGTTGCAGCCCACAGATCTCAGAGTGCAATTCTAGGCATTGATCAAGAGTCTTCTAACAAGCTGTATCCAGTACAACTATTCTCAGCAGTTAAATCAATGAAAGCAAAATGTTAAGCAAAAATCAAAGTTACTAATTCTCACTAAAGTTCAATTGAATTCTGTCACTTGGAACAAGTGCAAATCTTTCCCTTGTTTCCAGATGGATCAGATGTGATTTTGTTCATGCCACCATATTTAATAACAATGATTTGCAGTCAGTTCTCCCGGCTAGTAATGGTGACCATAAAAAATACAAATTTGTAACAAAAAGCATTACAGTAATAATTCAAAATATTAAAAGTAATTGATCAGTAAATGCTCTGACATGATTGTAATAATTAATTAAAAAAACTGAAGTGAAAGTACAATACTGTATTTTAAAGGGAGCAGCTGGCCTTGATTAAGACCAAAGACTCTATTTCTCAAAACTACTTTCCAAGACTGAGAAGTCCAAGATAAAGGAAAATATGTCTCAAGTGGAGACTCGAATCTATGCACTACAACCGTATTAAAAACTGTCACAAATAACAATTAATAAATATAATGTAAACATTGTGACTCATCATAACATCTTGTGAGGTGGTGAAAACATCCTTGGCTATACTGTGACCATTTCTCTAGCTACCATCAGCCACCAACAAGATATCTGCTATCACCAGTTTTAGGGGAATGGAAACTTCTGTCAACTTGTGATCACCTGCAGCTCAAACACATCTAGAAAACATTTCACAATACAGCCATGACATGGCTGAAAAGGGTATAGCTGCTCCAAAGGGACCATATCCCAATTTACACAAAGATAGTCAAAATGAAAATAGTTTGGGTTTTTAAAGGTATTGGATTATATTTAACTTAGCTGCTGCAAGGCAAGTGTGGCTAAACCTGATTGACCCATCATCTAGTTTGGATTTTTATCAGGTATTATGCATCACTTCCAAATCATTAGTGGGCAGATAGAGATGTGGAGCTCACTTCTGTTAATGGTGGGTATAGGAGATAACAATGTGTGCAATTGTTTATGCAAGGCAGATTTTCTAGATATAGTATATATAAAACTTTTCAAGTGGTAAAATATTAAAATAAAGCTTCAGAAAAGCAGCAGAAATAATGAGAAGAAGAAAGAAAAATAAAAATTTAGGTAGGAAGACAAAATAAGGCAAAACTAATGTCTGGACCAACATTAGTGCTTTGACTTGTTCCACCAAAATTATTAGCACTAGCATGCACTGTAGTAAGTTGTGAAATGCATTGTGTGGAGGTGACCATCTGGGGAAGACCTGCCAGATCTCAGTTTATAGCTTTTTAATCATAATGAGCCCTAGAGGTTTAATTTCAAGTTCAGATTGTCACATATACAATGAAATTCAATTTCTTAGGTAATGAAGATTTGCAGATGGGTGAAGATTTGAGGTACATTTTTACCCTCCTTGCCAACTGGCCATAGCTCAAGAATATGTAGTTTGTATATTGTTTATATTAGGATATGTAGGAGACTATTCAGCTATTCATTTTCCAATTCATTTAATCCAGGAGGCTAGTTCTGTGCAGATGTTTGAATGGGAGTCACATCTGGCTGTATAACCCATTAACATGCACAATTTAAAATTACAAAACATGTACATAGGTGTACGAAATAGAATTGGCTAATATTAGTGAGTTTGGACAATTGATGTATAATTGGCTAGTGTTTCATTTAAGACTCAATGCTTCCTTGTGCTCACAATGCTAGAAATCAACTCCTTTTGGCCGTGCAATAGAAAAAAATGGGTTTTAAAAAGTTAATGCTTTGCCTTTGCTTAGTTTCAGCAGTAAGAATTTTTTGACTAGTTTAATATTAATTTAAGGAACATACACAGTAGCCTCAGTATGGAGTTTTAACTTCATTTAGTATAAATGTTTAGAATTCTGTAAATATTTTTCAGTTCAACTTTATTTTATTTATTCTGTTACAACTTCTGTTTACAAGCCCTCAGAGTTGCATATATCTATACTAATAAAAGGCAAAGCCCTCACTGACTGACTGACTCACTCACTCACTCACTCATCACTAATTCTCCAACTTCCCGTGTAGGTAGAAGGCTGAAATTTGGCAGGCTCATTCCTTACAGCTTACTTACAAAAGTTAAGCAGGTTTCATTTCGAAATTCTACACGTAATGGTCATAATGGTCGACAACGTCCACCATGTTGAACTTTCTTATTTATGGCCCCATCTTCATGAAATTTGGTAGGCGGCTTCCCTGCGCTAACCGAAATAGATGTACATACTTATTTCAGTGGTATGACGCCACTTTCGGCCACCATATTGAACTTTCCAACGTCACTAATTCTGTAACTTCCCGTGTAGGTAGAAGGCTAACCCCATCTTCACGAAATTTGGTAGGCGGCTTCCCTGCGCTAACTGAAACCGATGTACGTACTTATTTCGGTGGTATGACGCCACTGTCGGACACCATATTGAACTTTCCAACGTCACTAATTCTCCAACCTCCCGGTGTAGGTCGAAGGCTGAAATTTGGCAGGCTCATTCCTTACAGCTTACTTACAAAAGTTAAGCAGGTTTCATTTCGAAATTCTATGCATAACAGTCATAACGGTCCACAACGTCCGCCATGTTGAACTTTCTTATTTATGGCCCCATCTTCATGAAATTTGGTAGGCGGCTTTCCTGCGCTAACCGAAACCAACGTACATACTTATTTCGGTGGTATGACGCCACTGTCGGCCGCCATATTGAACTTTCCAATGGTCTTTGTTACTTATGGGCCCATCTTCAAGAAATTTGGTACGCAGGTTCCCAACGCTAACTGAATCCTACTTACGTACATATATACGTCCATAGCCTGCAGCTCGGTCACCGTGTGAGACATTGTTGGCTGCCTGCCTATATAAGGCCATCCGTCGCTCCGGTCTCTACATTCCCTTCCTTGCTTTGCCACGGGATTCACGTCTCCCTGCTGATAACTACAGCCTTTTTATTTAATCCACGGCTTCTCTGCTGTTTTATTGTTCGTTTATTATGATTGTAGTTATTGTGTAGGTATTTTAGACTTACTTTACATTGTTCAGGTTCCCATTTCCTTTATCGTTCCAACCGTACCCCCATTAACATGTCTATCGAGGTGATCACCATCGATCAAAGAACTGTCACTTACTGAGTGGTTTCCATGCCTAGAGTTTGCACCTACCTTTTCCATTCTCTTTGTTACATTTTGCACGGCCATATCAGGCTCACTCTTGATATCCGGAGGAACATTGTGTCTTATGTATTGAATGACTGGGACAGGTTCAAGGTGTGGACTGATGATGGTACAGGCGATAATTATACTACACAGAGGCACTATAACAGTGAAATGCTTAAGCCCTTCACCTATGCTTCTACATGTGAGTTAATGGCTGCCACTGAATTGTTCGGTTGTCGCTTTCAAGTGTAATCGAAATGGCCAAATATTTTACACCTTTTGACAACCACCAATGCCTCTTAAACATCTTAGATTCACAGGTGACGATTTCAGTAGTGGACACTTTGATGTTTATGAATGTTTAAACTCTCAAAAGCTGGATGTGAAGTTATCTATGAAACCGGTTGTGTGCTTACAACACTTGACAGATGCCGAATGTCACATCAACTCAAGTTCTGCAAATACTGTCATAATTGAAACAAACTGCGAAGCGCGGGTATTTTGCTAGTTTGCAAATATAGTTACATTAAAACAAAACACAAACACAATTCAGTGCATTAAGTACACTGTGAAGTATACACACACAGAAATATGGCAATACCAAAAGATTTTATCTGTCCTTTCATCAATCTTCTGATAAACACAGTCCAGTTTAGGATTGAAGACTTATCCAGATATCATTGAGTACAAGCCAGAGCATAATCAAACAGACACACTAACTCATCTAGAACCATTGTATAGACAGGAGTAAACATAACATTGGTATGTGGAAGAAAGAAAACAGAGAACTGTATTTGGGAAAAGCCATTGGAAGTACAGGCCAACTTCACACAGACAGAGACCAATGTTGTAATTCTCCTGGAGCTCTACTGTGCCACTTTTGAGCCACGTTTTATATAATGTAAATTTATTCAGTCTGACTTGTTTTTGTATAGTGAACACATAGAGAAAGAGCTGTAAACTTTAACAATTGTATAATATAATAACAGGGGGCGCGGTGGCGCAGTGGTAGTACTGCTGCCTCGCAGTTAGGAGACCTGGGTTCACTTCCTGGATCCTCCCTGCATGGAATTTACAAGTTCTGCGTGTCTGCGTGGGTTTCCTCCGAGTACTCCAGTTTCCTCCCATGGTCCAAAGACATGTAGGTTAGGTGCATTGGTGATTCTAAATTGTCACTAGTGTGTGTGCCCTGCAGTGGGCTGGCACTCTGCCCAGGGTTTGTTTCCTCTCTTGCACCCTGTGTTGGCTGGGATTGGCTCCAGCAGACCCACGTGACCCTGTAGTTAGGATATAGCAGGTTGGATAACTGATGGATGTATGATATGATATAATATAATGTAATATACAAGGTGACCCATATTAATGTATATGATTGAAAAGGTGTTATTGTTTGGAAACTACCAATGTTATTATCAAGTAACATAATGGAACATGAACATTAAGAACCTTAAATGATTTTTCACCCCCTGTTCACCAATGCACTATCCAGATTGATACACACTTGAAGACGAAGAGCAACGTTGTCACAGGCGGCTTGGCACATCTGTACTGGTATCCTCTGAAATTCTTCTGTGATAGCTGCATATAGCTCAGTCTCATTGTGGATGCAATATTGATACACCTTGTCTTTTAGGTAACCCCACAGGAAAAAGTCTGGTGGGGTCAAATTGGGAGACTAGGTCGGCCATTCCACAGGCCTGTGACACCCGATCCAGCATTGTGGGAATGTTTTGTTCAACCACTGTCACACTGGTATGGCGTGGTGTGGCAGTGCCCCATCTTGCTGCCACCACAGATCATCAATGTCCAGTCAGTGTTACTTCCATTTTCAGGCTTCATAGTGATGCCATTTTTGATACTTTTCACGTAATAGTTTAAATGCCACAGCCTATAAAACGTCATATTCATAAATATGGGCCACCCTGTAATATAATATAATATAATATAATATAATATAATATAATATAATATAATATAATATAATATAATATAATATAATATAAGGAAGCATTAATCAATGAACCCGTCACTTCCTTTAAACCCTGTTGTTTTTTTTCAATGAGCTAAGTGCTTAATTCTGTTAAATATTTAAAATAACAGGGGGAATATGAATAAATTAAGCTTAGGCCACCCATCAAAGGAAAAGAAAAAACATCTCAGATTCTGTGATACCATGTTGAAATGGAAGAAGTTCTGAGAGTTGCTGAGTGTTGAGCGTCTTTTATGTGAGAGTTAATTAAAATATAACTTTTACTTCTAAAAACATTGTTTTTGGTTGTGGTAAGGGACCTTGCAGAACTTTTGATAGCTTTTTTTCCATTTGGAACATTTTTTGACTTTTTTTCACACACACACACACAGGAGCTAAGGTATTAAGTGTTTTAAAAGGTACTTGTGTTCAAACTTGGAGTATAACTGGGGTATGGTGTACTGTGCTACATTGGTGAGGAATACAAAAAGGAGTAGAAAGATAATGAGTAAATGACTAGCATCTTAGCAGTTAACAGTTAAAAGTAACTCTAATTCTTTAGTGGGAGGATATTAAGGTGTAAAACAAAAAACAAGATAAAGCAGTACAGAGTGCTTATACCAGGAAGTGTTAGTGCTAATAGAGAGTAACAGCATAAGTGCTCATTCTTAAGATGGTAAAGATTAATCTTAAGTAGAGTATAGGCAGAGGGCTGATCTTGAGAGTAAAGAAGTAAAAAACAGTGTCCCCACATTAGGATAACAATTATCTTGTGAGAAGTGTGAAGCAAGGCAAGCAGTAGAGGAAACCAGCAAATCAATAAATAAGTACAAAACCAGCACCATAGAGGTGGATAGTATTCGGTAAGTGAGTTTTCTTAGTGAGAAAAAAAATTAGGATGTAGAAAAAATTAAGAGATAAATTAATTCATTGCACTTATATCAGGGAGAGTTATGGCCAGTAAGAGAACAAGAGTGTAAGTGTTCATTAATAGGGAGGAACTTATTTTAAGTACAAACAGTGTAGACAGAAGCATAGACCTTAAAAATATGAAAGAGGGGCACAGAGTAAAAAAAAACACAGTCAGCTAGTGAAGTAAGCAGAGGAAAGTTTAGTTTTGTTTAGTAACTTCAACAGAAAAGCCAAGCAAAATGACACTTTTTATTGGCTAACTAAAAAGATTACAATATGCAAGCTTTTGAGGCAACTCAGGCCCCTTCTTCAGGTAAGATGTAACTTCAAGACAAACAGCAGGCGGTTGAAAGGAGTGAGCATTATAAGAGCTTAAGGAGCAAGCAGGTATTAAATAACTGCAGTAGCTTCTTTATACTGATATTTAATATATGAATTTTAATAAATTAAGTTAAACAATATAAATTTTAATGAAAGCTAGTAGAGCAAATCAGTAACCCAAGTCCAAATATTAACTATGAAGCCAATATAATGCAAGTCCTGCTTGAGGTTGGACATCTTGGAGGGAGGCTTGGATGAGTCAGCCAAGGAAGAGGCAGAGATGGCTTGCACACATTGTAGCAGAGAATTGGCAGACCTGACCCAGGTCTCCTTTAGGGAGACAGTGTACACACTTAAGCTGGCTTGAGAGGAGACTCCAGACCAGACAAGTTGGAATAGGTGGATAACAGTCAGGTGCAAGGTAAAGGGTGCACATTTTCCTGGGGCCTTAAACCCATAATTGGAAGTGTCAAACCATTTTCAGGAGCTGGCAGAGCTGAAAGGTGACACTGAAAATTCTGAGGTGGTAGGCAGGGATTAGGAAAAAGAAAGGTTGTGAGAGCGGGGCCTTATGGGGTATTAGATGCAGGTTTGCTCCAGAGACTGACAGCTTTTCACAGTGTGTTGCTTTTCAAGGTGCATGGAGACCTCCTAAGAACAGTGAATAGGATCCTGACTAGAGCATGGAGAGATACAATTGTTTTGTCCATGGTGGAACAAATGACATAAGTAAGGGCAAGCTGTTAGTTCTGCAATCAAATTTTAAAAGGTAGTACTCTCAGAAGTTCTGCCTGTACCATGCGGCAGTCCAGGTAAGACTGAGGCCATTAGAAGGATTCATATGTGGCCCAGATCTTGGTGTAGGATAGGAAGTTACAGTATAATTTAATGAGGTATGGGAACTCCTTCTGGAAAAGATGGGTCCTGTTCCACTGTGACTGGTTACATTTGAAGCAAAGAGTCACCTGTGTACTGGGGAGGAATAACTTCACATGAATAGACAAACAGTATTGTTTTAACTAATAACTTAATTTCTTGCATAAAAGTGAAGCTAGTACTTAATTGTGGTGTCTCTTTTGGAGTTCTGCCATCCAACAAAACTAATTCTGCAATTAAAATTTTAATAAGAGGCTGAAGTTCACTAATTTTGTCATCTTTTCCGACACAATTTTGTTTTGGCAATAGGTATCGCAATTTTGGGGAGCTTGCATTACTGTCAGTGCTGCTTTTAAATGTCATCTGGTATGCCAGTATAAAGATTCCCCCAGCAATTAGAAATTTTGTTAAACAGAACCTGCCCAATTTTCCTCACCTCCCACCTACCTCTATGCCGGAAAAAATATTGATCAGTCTTGAGGACTCAGACAGCATCTCCGTAATATATAAAAACATTTTACAGTTCCTCACTTTCAAAGATCCAAATTTACAGTGAGAAAAGGATTTCTCACTCAGTATCTCAGAAAGGGAGTGGAAGGTGGCAATGCACAGAATTCACTTGATCTCCATATAATAATAATAATAATTATTATTCCCATGCTCAAGGTGCTTCACAGAGTCTTAGAAAAAACGAAATGGTATATGTAACATTGGATACAAATGTTTTCCTGAATAGAAGAATGAAAAAGATAACAAAGCATTAAATAGAATAAATAGCAATAAACCAGAGTAAAATACTAAATTCAATACTAAAAGAAAAACCTAACAAATAACCTAATGTGTGATATAACAGACACACAAATTATCCTGAGCACCTGAACAGAGAGGTAAACTGAAAGAAACGGCAGAATGTTAAGTTAAGTTAAACGCCTTCCTAAATAGATGGGTTTTAAGTTGTTTTTTGAAAGAATGAATGGAGTCAGCTGATCTAATTAATTTTGGGATGTCATTCCAAAGTCTGGGTGCTATGGAGCTGAAGGCCCTGTCACTCATAGAGTGCAGGTTAGTGTGAGGCACAACAAGATTACCAAACTCAGAGGACCTTAGTAGGCGAACAGGAGCATAGTGATTTAGAAGGTCACTGATGTAGTCCACTGCAAGGCCTTTTAAAGCTTTGTAGGTTAATAATAGAATTTTATATTCAATCCTGTAAGACACAGGGAGCCAATGAAGCCAAAGCAGGATGTGTGTGATGTGCTCACTGTTGCTGGTTCAAGTAAGGACTCTTGCAGCAGAGTTTTGAATCAACTGGAGCTGTGATAGAAGATTAGAAAGGGCACCTGCCAGCAGCGAGTTACAATAATCGATGCAGGATGTGATAAAAGCATTGACAAGTTTCTCAGCATTAGAAATGGAGAGGAATGAGCAAGCACAGGATATGTTACAGAGGTGAAAGTAACATTTCTTAATGTGGTTTATGCAGGCCGAATAAGAAAGGGAGGAATCAAAAATGACACCAAGATTCCTTGCATCAGCAGAAGGTCTGGTGAGATCATCGTCAAGAGTGACTGGAAAGGAGCTCATTTTCTTAAGTAGCGCTTTAGTGCCAATTTGCAGGAGTTCAGTTTTATTGCAATTTAATTTTAAACAGTTCTACTCCATCCAGATTTTAATTTCACTGAGGCAAGTTGTGAGCTGATAAAACTCTGATGAAGTTGCACTTTTAACATTGAAGTAGAGTTGAGTGTCATCTGCATAAAAATGATAACCCAGTCCATGGCTACAAATAATATGGTCAAGGGGAAGCATATAAATACAGAAGAGAAGAGGGCCGAGGACAGAGCCCTGAGGAACTCCTTGTTTGACTGGCACTGAGCTGGATCTGCTGTTGCCAAGACTAAGAAACTCTTGCCTATCAGTCAGATAGGATTTGAACCACTGGAGGGCAGTTCCAGAGATACCCAGCATGTTCTCCATTCTGGACAGCAGAATGTCATGTCTGACAGTGTGAAATGCTGCACTGAGGTCTAACAGAATTAATATGCTGGTTTGTCCAGAGTCTGCTGCCATAAGCAAATCATTGGTTACCTGAAGAAGAGCAGTTTCATAGCTGTGCTGCGCCTGAAGCCAGACTGAAAGGGTTCCATCAAATTATTAGAGGTTAAGTAATTGGTGAGCTGGGAGGCTACAACATGCTCAAGAACGTTTGACAGAAAAGATAAGTAGGAAATAGGCCAAAAAGATCATCACCATCAAGACCAGAAGTGATTTTAAAAGTGACTGGCACAAACCCAGTGTCAAGGGATTTATTGACTATTGTCATAACAGTCAGGATTATGGCATGAAGGCAGGATTTAAGAAGTCTGGTTAGGATGGGGTCCAGTTCACAAGTAGTTGGCCTCATCTTACAAAGCAGGTCATTAACAAAAGCAGATGTGACTGGTGAAAATTTAGAAACGGAGCTGGATGGAGCGGGAAGACAGGGAAGGATATAAATTGATGATGGATTTATGTTAGTTGAATTATTTAGATCTTTAATTTTATTGCAGAAAAAGTGAAGGAATTTTTCACAGACTTCAGTAGAGGAGGTAATTGGGCCAGATGCAGATTGAAGTAATTTATAAACTACAGAGAACATATGTGCAAAGCATACAACTATTCAACTCAAAATTATATATCGAGTGCATCTCTCTCATTTACAATTGTCCAAAATGTTTCCAGGGCAAGATCCAACCTGCGAATGCTGCAATCAAGTTCTAACCTCACTGAGCCACATGTTTTGGGCCTGCACCAAATTAACATCATTCTGGACCAAAATCTTTAAATGCCTTTCAGACAGCCTTGGTGTCACAGTCCCTCCTAACCCATAAACAGCTGTGTTTGGTGTACTTCCAGATGGGCTTAAAGTGGAGAAGGACAAACAAACTGTTATTGCCTTTACTACATTATTGGCACGTAAACTTAACTTGGTCAACTGGAAGAATCCTAACTCTCCTATTCTAAGTCAGTGGGTAACTGATGTTATACACTATTTGAAACTGGAAAAAAATCAAATTCGCACTTAGAGTTTCTGTACAAAACCTTTTCAAAACCTGGCAGAATCTAATTAATAACATTTTAGAATAAGCATTTGAGTTGAGGAAGCAGGTGCATTGATGATCCTAAATTGTCATTAGTGTGTGCTTGTTGTGAGTGTGTGTATGCCCTGAGGTGGGCTGGCACCCTGCCTGGGTTTTGTTTCCTGCCTTGCTCCCTGTGTTGGCTGGGATTGGCTCCAGCAGACTCCCGTGACCCTGTGTTAGGATATACCAGGTTGGATAATGGATGGATGTTACTAGAAGTTACCTTTCCCTTACTGTTGCTTTATTTATCTTGAAGCAGCAGACGAAGTAAGAGCCAAAGTCAGTGCACTGTAATCACATCGCTGTGTGACAGTGCACAGGTCATTTAATCTCCTACATTCCAACTATGTATCTAAGGAACTGTTTCATACTGTAATGCAGTTGAAATAATTACAGTATAATAAGACTGACCATTTTTTAACCAAACATTTGTATTGGATTAACATGATGCTTTATAAAAACAAGGCTGCAAGGCGACTATAACCCAGAAACCTTTACTCTCTGTTGATTAGTAACTTTTCTGTTGTCTCTTTTTATTTTTATTCTCTGTCCTGTTTAAAATCTCTTTTAACACAGCTCCATCTATGTCAATCCTCAATGTAACATTTCTACCCCTAAAAATATATTTTTTTCATACTTTCTTAGAGGATTCAGAATTCCAAATGATTCTATAACTTCGTGTTCTTAGCAACATAACAGTAGCTGTCATGTTCAGATTTAAAACAAAATTTAATTTAACATCATAGTAAGTATTTCCCATATAGGAGGAGGATCTAATGGATGTGGACTTACTGCACATTGAAACACTACAAAATTAAAACACTTTTTAAAAACAATAAGACATTTATAGCTTCATATTTGTAAAATGAAATTACTCTCTTCCTGGTATGTGACCTTATATAACATGGATATAGAAAATCCTTAAAAATTGATTGACTTTAGGGTGTCATTGTGCTACTAGCTCATAACTTCAGAGTCCTGGGTTTGAATAACTGGTCTGAATGTTCTCCTAGTGTCTTCATGTTGTTTTTAAAGTACTACATTGATTTTTTTTTTCCTACCATGTCCCATAGAGAAGTAGGCTAAGTACTGATGACTCTAAATAGGCCTCACATCAATGAGCGTGTGTAGCTGCATGACTCTGCCCTGTAGTGGACCGGCTTCCCATGAAAGGCTGGCTCCAGGAGGGTTTTCCAAAGTAGTAGTATATGGTGTTTAAACACAATTGCTATGAAGGTAGAAAAAAATATTTCAGAATATTTATTCTTTGACAGAATGAGTGAGGACATTACATGTAGAAAAAAATGAAAATCCACATTTAATCATTATCGCAAGTGTTTTGTATTTATATGCATAAAATGACAAAATAATAAGTTGCATAAATAAGAAGTGCTGAAATTTGTTTATACTAATAATGAGTTTAAAAACACAAATTATCTTATCTTATTAGTGTAAAAATACAAATTATCTAGTAAAACCAACATGGTTCAGAACAGATTCAATTTTGCATAAATTACACAGTTATGTGGGGTGGGGAATTATTTTATTAGTATGTTGAATGTGGCACAAGGGAGACCTGAATCACAGGTGACAAGATCTCCTTAGTGGAGCCTTGACAAGTAGCAGAAGATAAATGATAGATGGTGGCATTCTTATCATGTTATTTCGCAGTTTAGTAATGCTCACTTCACAGTTGTTAAAGTCATCTGTTTGTACAAAGCCAATGGTCTTCAGTATCATTAGAGAAGTTGTACTAAGTAAGTAAGCATTCACAGCGCATCACTTTTTCCACATTTTTTTATGTTACATCACTGTTCCAAAATGGATTAAATTCATTTTTTTCCTCAGAATTTAACACACAACACCCCATAATCACAACATTAAAAAAGTTTACTTGAGGTTTTTGTAAATTTATTAAAATTTTAAAAACTGAGAAATCACATGTACATAAGTATTCAAAGCCTTTGCTCAATACTTTTTCGATGCACCTTTGGCAGCAATTACAGCCTCAAGTCTTTTTGAATATGATGCCACAAGCTCGGCACACCTATCCTTTGGCCAGTTTTGCCCATTCCTCTTTGCAGCGCCTCTCAAGTTCCATCAGGTTGGATGGGAAGCGTTGGTCCACAGCCATTTTAAGATCTCTCCAGAGATGTTCAATCGGATTCAAGTCTGGGCTCTGGCTGCGTCACTCAAGGGCATTCACAGAGTTGTCCTGAAGCCACTCCTTTGATATCTTGGCTGTGTGCTTAGGGTCGTTGTCCTGCTGAAAGATGAACCATTGCCCCAGTCTGAGGTCAAGAGCGCTCTGGAGCAGGTTTCCATCCAGGAGGTCTCTGTACATTGCTGCAGTCATCTTTCCTTTTATCCTGACTAGTCTCCCAGTTCCTGCCGCTGAAAAACATCCCCACAGCATGATGCTGCCACCACCATGATTCACTGTAGGGATGGTATTGGCCTGGTGATAAGCAGTGCCTGGTTTCCGCCAAACGTGATGCCTGGCATTCACACCAAAGAGTTCAATCTTTGTCTCATCAGACCAGAGAATTTTGTTTCTCATGGTCTGAGAGTCCTTCAGGTGCCTTTTGGCAAACTCCAAGCACACTGCCATGTGCCTTTTACTAAGGAGCGGCTTCCGTCTGGCCACTCTACCATACAGGCCTGATTGATGGATTGCTGCAGAGATGGTTGTCCTTCTGGAAGGTTCTTCTCTCTCCACAGAGGACCTCTGGAGCTCTGACAAAGTGACCATCGGGTTCTTGGTCACCTCCTTGACTAAGGCCCTTCTTCTACGATCTCTCAGTTTAGATGGCCGGCCAGCTCTAGGAAGAGTCCTGGGGCCTCATGTATAAACGGTGCGTACGCACAGAAATGTTGCATAAGAACTTTTCCACGTTCAAATCGCGATGTATAAAACCTACACTTGGCGTAAAGCCACACACTTTTCCACGGTACCTCATACCTTGTCGTACGCAAGTTCTCTGCTCGGTTTTGCAGACTGGCGGCACCCAGCGTCAAAGCAGTGCTACTGTTCCTGTGTGGTTACTCATTATTTTCCTGACGCGGCTTTATAAATACACTGAAACTAACCGCATATTGTTTATTATTGTAATGCATCTGATTGTAATTAACTTGTAACAATATAATGGTCCAGGGAATAGCCATAGTATTCCAAATACCATACATAACTGCTTTAGCGTTGTTACTCTCACTGCACCTTCTTCTTTCAGCTGCTCCCGTTAGGTGTTGCCACAGCGGATCATCTTTTTCCATATTACTCTCACTGCAGCACTCAGAGTATTTATATCACTGTATCTGAGTGTGAATCACAGCAGCAGCTGTTCGGAAAGAGAATTATCGGTATACAGCATCAGGCACACGCTACCTCAGCCACGGCAAAACGTTTTAAAGCCTTTCCTGTACGGACCCCGCGGTTCAGAAACAGTTTCATCCCAAGAACTATAAACGCACTCAATCACTGCTCCTTGTAGAACTGTTTGTACTTATAAGTACAATTACCTCACTGTAAACTTGTACTACAGTTATAATATTGCACAACCTGAGCCACTTTATAAAGTGCGTATTTACATATGATGACAATATCATTTTAAGATGAAATGCAGCAAAATATGTTTATTATATTATACAGGTAAAACTTTAACTTCATTTAAATAATCTATATTCTTCACTGGGACTGGCGTGAAGGATAGAATAATTAAACATGTACTACGAAGATATTTCAATGTTCCTTAAACTTTTAAAGAATCAGCTCTAAGTTTACAGATGGCTTAACATCTATTACAGAGCTGATTGTGTGGCAATCAGTTACTTGGAGAAAGAAAAGCAAGAACTGCATGGGCGGCCACGCCAATACATATTGAATATAAAACAGAAAGAGAAAATAACGACACAGCTAAAAATGCAGCGCAAATTTCGAGAAAAGTTAAATGCTTGTGTCATGAGCACGAGGCGGCTAGTGTCTGCAACGGACGTGGCCATCCGCCGTGCATAAGCTACACTGACATTGGCGGGAAGGAGCCACCGATTCTTTTTCTGCCCAGTGCCACCACAAACCTAGAGCCGCCCCTGACTGCTGCAATAAATAATTTCATCAATGGTCGTGCACAATCGCTGCGCTGTAAAACCCATGTTTAATAACGTGCTTTAACTCTTAATGATATCACGTATACATCTCAGTATTTTAGTTATTCAGAGAGCTGTAATATCACGAATGTAATGGATTCTGTGTACAGTCGGAGGAAGAGAGCCGGTTTAAGAAGCAAGTAGTGATTCACACACATAGATCACATAGAAGATCAAATACAAAACAAAGCATTTAACGTGCTACTTTAATTACGATGTGATTTAAGAAACTGGTTAAGTAAATGATTTTAAAACGTTTATGATGTTCTACTTTAATGACAAAATAAACTATGTGATTAAAGTGGAAATTTCGAGATTGAAGTTGACATTTCGTGCTTTTTTCCCCACTGTGCCTTTTTTTTCTCTGTACCCTAAAAGCTTTCATATGACACTCAGACAGTAGGCTACGACTCGCCTTTTCATGGCGACTGATATCTGAGCTTTCAAGTTTCTCCAACACGCTATGTCACTCGATCAACTTCCTTTTGTTGATTATACAACGGTTTAATTAAACAAATAGTATATTTTTCCTTTGCCTCCACTTGATATTCGCTGAAATCGTTATATTTTCCCCCGTGCTTTTCCCATTGTCTTTTCACAGAAGGCTGAGCTTAAGGGTGATTTATATTGATTTGCATATTCAAAGAGGCGTAATTCTGGGAGGAGTTGGGGCGTTACATAAAGCGCGTGCACGAGCGTTAGTTTTCACGCTGATCGGGATTTATATAGCGGAAGAACATGGAAATTGGAGTACGCACAGATTCCTGCATCTGGATTTTTCTGTGCGTAAGCACATTTCGGCTTTTGTGCTATTGTATTGTATTTAGAATAGTTTGACCATTCTGTGGACCATTATATTGTTACTGGTTAATTACAATCAGATGCATTAAACTAATAAACAATATGCAGTTAATTTCAATGTATTTATAAAGCCGCGTCAGGGATGTGGATCTAAAAAAGAAAGGATAACTACACAGGAACAGTAGCACTGCTTTGACACTGGGTTCCGCCATTCTGCAAAACCGAGCACAGAACTTGCATACACCAGGGTATGAGGTACCGTGGAAATGTGCATGGCTTTACGCCAAGCTTAGGTTTTATACATCGCGATTTGAATGTGGAAACATTCTTACGCAACATTTTTGTGTGTACACACTGTTTATGCATGAGGCCCCTGAGCTTTGAAATGAAGCTTTAATAGGATAATTTTTACGCACTTGGTGGATTTTTTATTATTTTTGCGTTTTTTGCTTATGCTGGAGAGCTTCCAGCAAGATACACACATTTGGAAGGAAGATTCAAATGAGGAAATGAACAGTATAAGTTTAAAACTGTGAAGTTGCAGTCTTACCCCTAATTGATATTGTGTCTTATGACCTTAAGCCTAATACCATGTGCACATTCTATGTGAATTTTCTTACCTTCTGACTTCATTGCCTTTATGTGAATTTCTTTTTGATGTTTTAGAAGTCGCAGTTAATTCCCCTCTTGGTTTGCACAAACTGTAATTAAAGATAAACCCTACAGTTTTTGTGAAAATAAAATGCAAAATAAAAGTCATGAAATTTGTATCACGTCACTTGAAATATAAAGCTATCACAAAATGCAGTATCTGGTCAACTGCTTTTTATATTGTTATTTTGCATTATTGACCTATGTTAAAGGTGAATGTAATATTACATCTATGCTAATTCAGGTAGCATTGTTTACTCTAAATTTTCGAAATTTCCTTTGGTATTTCCTTTCTGTACCATAACGAGAATACACAGATTTACAATACAATACAATACAGTTTATTTTTGTATAGCCCAAAATCACACAGGAAGTGCCGCAATGGGCTTTAACAGGCCCTGCCTTTTGACAGCCCCCAGCCTTGACTCTCTGAGAAGACAAGGAAAAACTCCCAATAAAACCTTGTAGGGAAAATGGAAGAAACCTCGGAAAGGCAGTTCAAAGAGAGACCCTTTCCAGGTAGGTTGGGCGTGCAGTGGGTGTCAAAAGTAGGGGGTCAATACAATACAATACACAGAACAGAACAATTCCTTAATACAGCATAATAATAAAAATTTTAGAAGTACGGTTTAACAGTAGATGATATGACATATTTAGGTTTGGATATTGGAGGATTTACTCCTCCTACATCAGCAGATAGGTCAGTTTAGTCATTTGCTGCAAAAATTAACAAACTTTTTTCTTGTAATATTAATCATGGAATAAAGTACAGCTCTGGGGAATTACTAGACCTTTGCTGCTAAAGGATGCTTAGCTCTCCTTCTGCTCACATCCTATCCAGTTTTTGTTCACCACAGTTCGCCTTTGCCATGTAAAGTTTATCAAAACAGCACATTCACCTTATCATGCCACATTTGAATATGGCTACTTCAAAATGAAGACCTTGTTCTTCTCTTATTAGTCCATCAAGAAGACATTTCAACCTGAAGACAGTACAGAGGAAGATGCCAAATATCCTCTCATGGCATTTTTCTTGAGATGATGAACACAACTATTATTAATCAGATTAATTCTTTGCATGGTATCACTCAGCCATGTCACACCAAACTCCAGTACATTATGAACGCATTAAGGGCTGACTTCATGATGCTGAACAAAAATGTTGTCTGTGTCAGGTTCAGTGCCAGACCTCCAGACTAAGAAGATCACTGGTGTCAACAGGGAGGTGGAATTGTTAACAGCAAACCTCACAGAAGGTTGCCAGTGCCACAATAACCTGATATGTGTCAGTATAAACATTGTATGGGAAGGAATTGATATTTTGGCTTTTCTCTGGCAGCTCTGTCCAATCATTTTCACTGCTATTCTGTCTTTGCAGTCCTCTGTAGAGACACAACATGTGGTGTATGGTGCAAAGGATAACACATTGCATTTTGCAACTATTTCATGTGACTTATTGATTATCAAGGCCACCTGAAAGTTATTCATAAATCAAAAAAAGTCAGGACCGTTCTTTTGAAGGCATAAATTAATTTTTTATCACAACTTTACTGCTGAACGTGCCGAATAGCAGAGTGAAAGAAATAGGACTCATTCCTTTATTGGTCTTTTCTGCACATCCCATGGCTAATCCTAGCTGTCCTATGATGATGTTTCTTTTCATTTTTCTAAACATTTCTAAGAGTACTGACTATCCCTTAATGTTTTTCTGAGTCTACTTTAAGTTCTTCTTGCTTTGTTATAATTGTTACTATTAAACTTGCTAGTGCAATCAATGCCAGTTAGTGTTCAATAGATTTTGCTCTACATAATTATTGGCGTGGATGGCAGGGCTTTCTTCCTGTTAATCCTTCTTTTTACATTTACGGAGTGAGGTGGCTATATCTGCAATTGCTTGCAGTTTAGTGAAGAGTGTCATGTACATGTTATTCATAATGCCTTGCATCCTCCTCTCATGTGTGAGTCAGGCCTTTGGACTACAACTCCCAGGTTCCCTAGGGCAGACATTATACCTTGCCCATTAGATATTGGAGTATGGAGAGTGAGTGCTTTGTAGCTTGATGAATTTGTTTCTTGAAGGCTGGATATCTGTAATGCTGGAGGTGCTTTTAAATTGTTTTTTTAAGGAGAGTGAGATTCCATAGAACTCATTTCTTTGAGTTTGCTATTAACCAGAAGACATGTGCTTAAATCTATTTGCACCTTTCTGCTTATCTTTACAACTGGCTTTACTACTTCTTTCAGCTGCTCCTGTTAGGGGTTGCCACAGCGGATCATCTTCTTCCATATCTTTCTGTCCTCTGCATCTTGTTCTGTCACACCCATCACCTGCACGTCCTCTCTCACCACATCCATAAACCTCCTCTTAGGCCTTCCTCTTTTCCTCTTACCTTAGCACCCTTTTCCCAGTATACCCAGCATCTCTCCTCTGCACATGTCCAAACCAATGCAATCTCGCCTCTCTGACTTTATCTTTAAATTCTCCAACCTAAGTTGACCCTCTAATTTACTCATTTCTAATCCTATCCATCCTCATCACACCCAGTGCAAATCTTAGCATCTTTATCGCTGTCACTTCCAGCTCTGTCTCCTGTTTTTTTGGTCAGTGTCACCGTCTCCAACCCATACAACATAGCTGGTCTCACTACCATGCTGTGATGGTGGAAATAAAAAAAAATCATAAAATTGAATGAATTTCCAGGAACACAACGGGAACATAGTAGCTTTACGTTATTGTTAACACGCTATTGTTAAAATGCTGATGTATAAATGAAAATTAATAGTAGTTATTGAAATAATGTGCTTTATATTGAATACAGTTTTTAATATTGCGTACACATTTATATATCAATGATACGAAAAATTTGGATAGTTGTTTAAATAAAATACTTCTTCCGGTTGAGTAATTCGCAAAAGTATTCAGTTAAATTGCCACCTCCAGTTGCCAGGTTGGACAGAAGTTGATAGAATTCCTTATTTTTGATATAAAGCAGGTGAACAAAGTCTCACTGACAAAGGTCAAAGTGTTTTCAAGTTATGTTTTCATAGTTCGTATACTTTCTCGATACTATGCATACGAGAAAGTAAAAATTGATCACAAAAATGTACGTTTCCGAAAATAAAAAGTATTTTAAAAAGTGCAGCGAACATAGCACAGGCCTTAATAATCTTAAAACATTAAGTACTGATTTTGTCATTATACAAGTTTAAACTAAACTGATCTTCCTCTTAAGCCCTATTAAAGACTGCGGAATAATCTCAGTACATTGCACATCGTTTTACACTGGGAGCTTTATGCCATCCTCTCATTTTATATGCCACCCTCCTCAGCCCATACTTAATTCAATCCTGTGCTGCAAAAAATTCAAGATGCTTGGAAGTGCTACTTATGTTATTTTCAAATAATAGTTATGAAAGTATATGATTTATTAAATGTATATAATCCAAGGGGTTGAAAAGGCAAAACAAACATTTTAATTATTTTAAATTGTACTAGTCACACTATTCATATGCATGTTATGTTGTCTTTCATCTCATTTAATCAATCTTTACCTTTAACAGCATGAACAATCACAAAGTGCTTAACAAAAAGATAAACGTACAATGCAACGTCTCAATAAAACCATGAACCTGAGTTTTGATTATGTCGTACTGTTCTCAAGAAACTTTAACATCACAAATAAGAATTTTCATTTAATAAGAATTTCTGACATGCTCATTCTTTTGGGAGAAATGTGGCCAATATGGAGAATGGCTCTTTACAGGGTGCATCAGGGCTCATAGGATTGAAGGGGCTCAGGTCATGCCAGGCAGCTTTGTGGCTGCAACTTCTTACATCAATCCCTAACATTGTAATGACTCTTGCCTAGACCAAGTCTGAATAGGGCTTAAAGGTTGCATGAATAGGAGTGTGTAACTTGGCCTAGATTTGAGTTGGGTGCCTACTTGATCATGCTGCACCTTTTTGCTAAAATTGATATACAGCTATCTTTCTTTTTTTGAACATTTCTTGTCCTTTGGTTTACTATGTAAAATAGTACTCTCAATACATAATATAAATCTGCAAATATTCCATTGAAACAAGATGGAAAAGTAGTCTGGGACTTTGTGAGGTGCTAATGTCACTTTTCAATTTCCACCCACTTTCTCCCCATTTGAGCTTTTAACAGTAATGTTACCTCATCTTTAAGCTTAATCTACAACTACTTTACCTATAAAGCATTGGGTTACATAAGAGACTAATAAAACATGATTGGATGTTTTTTATGCATATTTAAATATAAAGATCAGTCCGATAAAATGTGTTTATGGTACATTAAGCTGCACATTGTTGGCTGGTTGATACAATTACAGTGATCAGAAACACATTTTTAAGCAGTTTGTTTTAATTGACAAGTCTGAATGAGATATATCAAATTACTGTGAAAGCAATAGAAGAATGCACTTCAGTTTAATTGTTTATTCATATGAAAAATGTTTTCAAAAATTAAGTAAAAATAAAAAAAATTTAAAATGATTGTTTTTTTACTTTACTGAAAATAGCCCACATCAAAATCTATTTAAATCCTTATATTGATACTCCTAATAATCTTAGTTTTTTTATCTTCAGTGATAATGTTACATAAAGACTTATTTTGAATATTTTGAAAAACCCACTGTTTTCTTGTAGAAGGGGTAAATGCAAGTTATCTGAGACATTTTAAGATTTTAATAATATGTCTTACAATAATTAATTATTAATATTTACGAATTTTACATTTGCCCAGCTTTATAGCATTTACAACATTTCTTTACCCTAATTGATTTGTTCTCAGTGTCCTTAAAAATAAAACAAAGCTGTAAAAGAATATGATAAACTAAAGATAAGTAATTTATCCATAAGTTTGTTATGGTCAGACTTATGTTGCAAAATATTCACTTCTCTGCAGTGCGGTTTACTTTATTCCTCTACTGTATTTTAATGCATGTACATTTTTTAATTCAAAAGAAAATATTTTCAATTTATTTTTCATGCTGAGTTTGGGTTTAAAAATGAGTTTTTACTTAGAATTAATATGGTTTGTAATCATTTTAATAAAATACTAAAATCACCATTAGTCTAAGACAAAAATAATCCTGTACTGTTAACAGCATGCATTTCTCACAGTTACACTGTACTTTTTATTTTACTTAAGTCTCTTTAAAATTTGCAGCATTGATTTCTCCTGTGAAAACAAATTGCTTTTTTATCCAATTCAATGCAAATGAATAGAATTGGCTGCTTTTACGTGTGAAAGGCAATTTACGCTGCTTGTGAGTAGAAGCACTCTACTGTGTTTTGGAAATAGTCACGCAATTAGGAAATTGATTATTTTACACATAGTAAGGAAGGCTGATTAAAACAGCTTGCATGGTGTGAATAGATCTGTAACCTTAATCTTCATAATCCAAAAAACATAATTAAAAGATAAACAGATGAATATCATGGTATACCATGGTAAGTAAGGCCTTTTTAATGTTTCCTCATAAGGCATTACGTGCTGGCGCTCATAAAATATTGTATAAAGGCCAGAAGCCTGTATTAAATAGTCCATCCATCCATCCATTTTCCAACCCGCTGAATCCGAACACAGGGTCACAGGGGTCTGCTGGAGCCAATCCCAGCCAAGACAGGGCACAAGGCAGGAACCAATCCTGGGCAGGGTGCCAACCCACCGCAGGTATCAAATAGTGCCTCTTAAAAATCCTTTTACGTAATATAAACGTTTTTATTAATCTAACAATCTAAGTGTTGTGAAGTCTACCCAATATTGGTTAACTGACTACTACTTTACTACAGTAGATACAAATGTGGCCTAATTTAAAAGAAAAGTCAATCAAATTAATTTCTATCTATCTATCTATCTATCTATCTATCTATCTATCTATCTATCTATCTATCTATCTATCTATCTATCTATCTAGGAACACTCATGTGAAAATGTATGTACACCCCATGAAATGTTTTTTCTTTCTTAACATATGTCGACATATCAAGATTTGATCTTCATTTATTCTGTTTAAATAAAGATGATGTAATTGAAAAAACAGAAAATTAGAATATGCAGTAATTTAATCAAGGAAAAATTGACAGATTTTCAATTTCTGTTTGTGAAAAAAGTAAATACACCCTTGGCTCTAATAGCTGGTATTGTTTCCTTTAGGCATTTTCAGTAACTCTGACATCAACTGGGAGAATCAATGTGATGGTTGAATGCTGTCTTACCTGCACAGCCCTTTTCAAATCCTCCTACAGTATCACAATGAAATTCAGGTCTGGGCTTTCTTTGACTTGGCCATTCCAGAACCCTTCATTTCTTTAATTTCAGCCATTCCTTGATGGATTTATTGTTATTTTTAGGGTCACAGTAGTGTTGCAAAGGTGAGGTATTTACTCTCTAATGCAGCAATGCAGTCCCAAACAATAACATTTCCATCACCATATTTTCTATTTGGTATCAGGTTCTTCTTTTTAAACACTGTTTTTGTTTTCACCAATCATGCCTTCTTGTGAAGTTTTACAGAAGCCCTGGCCTTTCTTTAGGTATTCATGGGCAAGAGTTGGTCTTGCACTAATGATCTTCCTGGATATTAGAGGTTTCCACCTGGAACACCTCCTATGTACATCAAATTTGTGTAGCCACTTTCTAATAATAGACTCTCGCACTTTGACATCAACAATGGCAAGAACTACCTGTGGTTCCATTGATGAAATTATGTTTTGTGTTTTTTTTAAGACTTCTATCAGCATCATATGCTCTGCTGTCAGAGGCTACACTTGCTTGAGTGGCCTAGAGTGGAGAAGTTGACAGTTGTTTAAAATATTCAAACGGAGTTTCTGGGCAGTGGAATTATTTACTTTCAGATGTTTATAAATCTTTTTAAATCCCTTCCTAGATTTGTAGTCATCTTTAGCCATCTTTCTAAAAGCCTCCGACAGCTCTTTCAATCTAGGCATAGTGATAACATACAATTCAAAAACAAAGAGTAAAACCAAACTAAAAGTCAGAGACTTAAATAATTAAATGCTCCTTCAAGGTCCTTTCTAATTATGTTGTAATCATTTCCACCAGATCGGGTGCACCTAAATCTGATATTTGCATTTTTAAAGTAGTGATAAATGTAGGGGTGTACTTTTTTTTCCAAATGTAAAATTTGCATTTATTGTTATTTAAATTATACAGAGGTCTACAAAAGGTAAATATGGCATGATATTTGTTATCTTGTATTGTCTCTATCTATAAATACTATATGAATGAAGATCACATCTTGATATGTCCACATAGGCTAAAAAAGAAAAAAACACTCATGGGGTGTATTTACTAAATAATGTTTAATCCAATAAATTAATAAATCCACAAGTGAGACGGACTCATTGGAGTTCTCACAGTATTAAACAATCAGGATACCTCAATAGCACTGTACCTCTCACAGCTCATCTCTCTCTTTCATTCCCATGACTCCAGCCAGTGTTTGTCCTGCTGGCAGGTTTTCACCCCAACCTAACCTGATTTAAAAGCCAAAATTACTTTTGGATTCAACAGCAGCCCTTCTGTTTTTCCTTAGTAACACTGGGAACAAGGTGGGCAGTAATCCTACAAGGAATGCCACTTCTTATGATAATCCGTGCAAGTTTTCTATATTTGCTTTGACTATAGTCAAACGTACATACTTTGCAATATTATGTAACTTTTGAGTCTTTTTCATTTCAAAGAATAATTCACTCTGTGTTCTGTTATTTTCAGCAAGACATCATTTTCATGCTATTTAATTTTGCTGTCTTTTGTACCTCAAGCCTTAATTATAAGATACCCATAAGTAAACTGCATACCCATGGTCTAGAACCACTTAGGGTTCACTAATAAATCTGCTTTTTATGTATGGTGGGTAAGCCATTGTGCACAATGTGAAGTAGTCTTATACTGAACCAAAGGTTCAATGATGGTATTCTAATCACCTTGCCCTAAGCAAAATGTTGCTACTCCTAAGACTATAGAAGATGTTTTATTCGTGATGTGGAACAATGACTACAATATTAAATGTACAATCTAGTTTTCTGCAGTTGATTTTAATTAGGTCAGTATTTTTATCAAGCTGGGTTCAAACAACCTATTGCACTAATTAATGTTGGTTACATCAAATTAAAGCATGTTACTGGAAAGAGAGGTTTGCTAGAGGCTTAATTTGAGTCACTTGCAACAAAACTGTAGTGCACCCTTTCTAACGTCCATACTTAAAAGCTGAATTTCCATATGAAATGCTAGGTCTTGTCCAATCCAATTACATGGTGGCTTTGAATAGGCATGAATGCTATGAACAAAGAACACTGTTCACTGTTGACTCTTCTTTACACTGGGAAGTCTGTAATTGTTCTAATAATTATTAAAGAGTATGTTTTGTTTAAAGATGAGATTTGTGGGGTGATGCAAAGTTGCTTTTTGTCCAGTGAATTCTAGGCTAAATTTAAATTACTAACTCATTTTTGTAGGTTCTAAAGCGCAAAAGAGAAGTTCAATTATATTTTGTCTATCTTTATTTGAAAAGGACATTTTTGTGTGCTTATAAGAACGTGTACTACTTCTTTCACCCTCTAAGGGGTTCCCTCTCTCTGCAGACCTCATTATCGCGTGACTGAGAACTATAAAGTTTATAAAGGTTGGAAAGTCAATAAAATCTTGAGTACCTATATACCCCAACCTCCTCTTGTAAATATAAAAATAACCCCTTTAACAACATATTGCTTTCAAGTAAATTAATTCAAAACTGTTGAAGCCCTCTATTGGAGCATACATAATAAAACTGCTTTGGAATATTAGCTCTGCAAGGCTTTGCATGTGTGGCCCATAGCTAACAGGTTAGCTGAGATCAAATGAATGTAAAGTCAGGTAAGGCCTGGGGGGTCTTCAGCTGCTGAGAAGTTACAAACTTACACTTTACTAGTTTAATATAAAAGAAAAACGGAAGAAAAGTATTTGGAGCCTTGAACTACCCCCAATGCCTTGAGACTTAGTGTATGGAGAAAGTAAGAACCAAACTATTTCACATCTTTATGAGCCTTCAGAATACAAAACAGAAGAGACATTCTGCAAGGTCATCTACTTCTTCCTTTTAGTCCTCTAAACAAGTAATACTTCTCTCTTTCTCTCTCTGAGTCTATTTTCATTTTTTGTTTCTCTCTATCATTGAGTTGTAAATTTCTGCTGTATACATGCTTATAGAATTGTAGAACATACAGATTGCTTTGTCTACATGTTGTCATTTCCAAGGAACTTACAAATGCTTCTGTCTCAGAAGGGAGTTGAGTTGAAATGCAAACTCTACAATTTTAATTTTTGACAAAAAAAAAAACAAAAAGAAAAATATTAATTTGTAGTGTCACTGACATCTGACAATACGGGCCTATGCAACTGCAGATAATGGATATCATTATCAGAGGCGCCTGTCCTAGGAATCTTGGCAGAGCTGAGAGTGCCTGTTAGACTGCAGATTATATTAACACATGCATTAATATTTATATAATATTTATAAATATTTGATGTCATGTTAATGTTTTATAAAACAGGATTTATAAAAGTTTTGTTGACCTAACAAAAGAACCAAAGGCAGTCAGTTGTTTAAATGAGCAATAAATAAATAAATAACAGTTTTCAGTAGCTGTTTTCATTTCTTATCTATGTGTGTGAAGTAAAGGTTTGTGTGGTTTTATTTGTTTTCTTATATATGTTTAGGCATAGTGACAAATTTGTCATTGTAACATCCTCACAGCTCTAGGAGACTTTGTTAAAATTCCAGCTCAGGCCATTGTCTGTGTGGAAGGTAAACATTCTCACCCTGTCTGCACAGTGGCACATTTAATGATCTGGGGGCCTAAGGCAACAGTGGGTATGGGGCATTCATAAATCCCACTGATCACACTTTTCTGTAGTTATTAATGTAAAGCAGTGGTGGGCAGGCTTTTTTGGAAGCAGCACAAATTAAGTTAAGTTAATAATGACACCTGCAGTGGGTCATATAAAATCTAGGTGTGTCTTTGAACCCAGGCAAACTAGCATGTGTTATTCTCAGACATTCTCTTTAAAAATAGTTGTTCTAAAAATTTGAGTTATAAAGCTTTTTATTAAAATAAGCTAAGGCTGATGCTAAAAACACTAATCATTAACAGTAATTTTATGCCATTGTTTTGGTCATGTACATGAAGCTGCTTGCTTCCATACAAAAGGTTACCATCAAATGAAATGCTGGATGTCGCAACAATTTGCTGCAATGATGGGTATCTGTTAGTGTGCTTCTATACATGCTTTTAGTAATTCCATTTCTTAAAAGACCTGTGCACAACTGAAATTGATGCCTCCTAATGATGCCAAGGATTGGAAACAAAATCTTAAGCAAGCTTAAATAATAATAATGATGATGAATAATAATATGAACAGCACACTGCACATGTCTTTCGGATTGCCAAAATCACTTTCAGTTTCACTGATTGTTTAAATATCACTGCCTGAAGACAGATTCACTTTGTTATCACTGCTGATAAGAGGTGTTTCATATGAGACGCCATTATGAGACTAGTAGAAGATGGGTCTACACCGTTGCCCAGGTAACGCTCAGGCATGATGCTTACACAAGACATGTCTGTACTGTTGCCAGAATATGGCTTGGCACTAATGCTATTGGCACTTTTACTACCCGAGTAAAGCTCGGGTCTTATGCAAGACGCATCTATACTGTTGCCCGAGTGACACTTGGGATTAATGTTTTTAGCACTATTTTTACAGCCCAAGTGACACATGGGTGTAATGCTATAACAAAAGGAGAGGAAAAAATTGGAAAATTTGTCTCACGGCCCTCAAAGTCCTGAAATCAAAATTCAAATTCATAATGAAGGATGGCAATCTGAGCTGAATGTCTGGCAAGTACAGAAATAATCAATTTCTATAGACCAACCAGCTAAAAACATTGAGATTTATCCCTCTGCAGACTATCCCTGTTCCTATGGTAAAAGCTTGGTTTCTAAGGATGACCCTGCTTGGCAACTTACTACTCTTACACCAGCAAAACGCAAGAAAAAAGAAATGACCTTTAGGAACTTTACAACATTTTGTTTTGCTTTCTTCCTTGTTTTTGTTTTTCTGCTCCACTTGGGTAACTTTATGGGTCCGTGTACTTTTTGGTATTTAAAATTTCATTTTAGAAGCAAACATGAAAAAACGAAAATGAAAGGAATTTTCAGATTTAGATTTTTGATTAAAGAATAAAATGAGGGAAAATAAGATATTTTGTAATTCTGTGGTAACAAATAGCAGTCATAAAACTAAAATTACACATACTTTTCTGGATTTATTTGTGATTCAAATAATGAAAGTGTTATAGCTCAAAAACAACAAAACCAACGCATTTTCGTTGTCTGAAAACAGAGGTACTTCTTCTTCTGCGATTTTTGAAGACACGTGCGAACCTCCCAACGTATTCCTCACAAGACATCGATCAACAGCCTTGAAGTTACACTGCATGGCATCAGCAGAGGATGGACCGTTACGTTGTTTTTCAGAACAGTAAAAGAGTGACACTCCGGGACGAGGACATGACTGCAGAAAAACTGAGTCGCATCTTTCCGGTAAAGAAATACAAGCTTTGCAAACTTTGCTTCATTGATGTAACAGCTCTTATATGAACATTATTGTTGTTACTTACTGTGAAACAGCCAACATTTGGTGATTTCATTTACTATCAGTAAGTCTGGCAATTTTTAGAGTGCTAGCATTTTGAATGGTTGCTCATTGACTTTTACCGGCTACTATAGCTAGTAAACGCTTTGAGTATTAACAGTGCGCAAAAGTGTAACACGTTAGTAGAGCGACGTGATTTACAGAAAGTTTTCTTAACATGTGTTCCATTTGTCAATGAGGAACCATTCACACATTTACACACATTCAAAATGCTAGCACTATAAAAATTGCCCGACTTAGTGTTAGTAAATGAAATCACCAAATGTTCGCTGTTTCACAGTAAGTAATAGCAATAATGTTCATAAAACAACTGCTACATCAATGAAGCAAAGTTTGTATTTTTACCGGAAAGATGCGACTCCGTTTTTTTACAGTCATGTCCTCGTCCCGGAGTGTCACTCTTTACTGTTCCGAAAACAACGTGATGGTCCATCCTCTGCTAATGCCAGTGTAACTTCAAGGCCGTTGGTCGATGTCTTGTGAGGAGGGAGGGCTGTTCGCACGTCTCGTCAAAAATCGCGCAGAAGAATAAAATGCTTACGGTTTCAGACAACGAAAATGCGTCTGTTTTGTTGTTTTTGAGCTATTACACTTTCATTATTTGAATCACAAATAAATCCAGAAAAGTGTGTGTAATTTTAACTTTATGACTGCTGTTTTGTTATCACAGAATTACAAAATACCTTATTTTCTCTAATTTTATTCTTTAATCAAAAATCTAAATCTGAAAATTCCTTTCATTTTCGTTTTTTCGATTGATTTTTTGTTAAAGAATAAAACAAGGGAAAATAAGGTATTTTTTAATTCTGTGGTAACAAATAGCAGTCATACATTTAAAATTACACATACTTTTCTGGATTTATTTGTGATTTAAATAATGAAAGTGTTATAGCTCAAAGACAACAAAACAGACGCATTTCTTCTTCTGTGCGATTTTTGACAACACGTGCGAACAATCCTCGTTACAACACATCGACCGATGGCCTTGAAGTTACACTGCATGGCATCAGCAGAGGATGGACCATTATGTTGTTTTTCGGAACAGTAAAAGAGTGACACTCCGGGATGAGGACATGACTGCAGACAAATGGAGTCGCATCTTTCTGGTAAAAATACAAGCTTTGCAAACTTTGCTTCATTGATGTAGCAGTTCTTTTATGAATGTTATTGTTACTTACTGTGAAACACATTTGGTAATTTCATTTACTAACAGAAAGTCTGGCAATTTTTAGAGAGAGTTAATAGTTAGTAAACATTTCGAGTGTAAATGTGCATAAGTGTAATATGTTAGGAGAGCAACGTGATTTACAGAATGTTTTCTTAACATGTGTTACATTTGTCAATGAACAACCATTCAAAATGTTAGCACACTAAAAATTGCCAGACTTAGTATTAGTAAATGAAATCACCAAATATTAGCTGCTTTCTAGTAAGTAACAGCAATAATGTTCATAAAAGAACTGCTACATCAACGAAGCAAAGTTGGCAAAGCTTGTATTTTTACCGGAAAAATGCGACTCAGTTTTTCTGCAGTCATGTCCTCGTCCCGAAATGTCACTCTTTTACTGTTCCGAAAAACAACGTAATGGTCCATCCTCTGCTGATGCTATGCAGTGTAACTTCAAGGCCGTTGATTGATGTGTTGTGAGGAGGACTGTTCGCACGTGTTGTTAAAAATCGTGCAGAAGTACAGTACCTGCAGTTTCACACAACGAAAATGCGTCTGTTTTGTTGTTTTTTAACTGTAACACTTTCATTATTTGAATCAAAAATAAATCCGGAAAAGTATGCGTAACTTTAAATTTATGACTGCTATCTGTTACCACAGAATTAAAAAATACCTTATTTTTCCTCATTTTATTCTTTAATCAAAAATCAAAATCTGAAAATTCCTTTCATTTTTGTATTTTCGGTTTTGCTTCTATAATGAAATTTCAAATACCAAACGGACCCTTTATTTCATTTTCTAGTCACTAACTTGTTTTTGTAGTATATACTGGTATGTAATTAACCCTGTTCCACTTCATGCCTGTTTTTGTAGCCATATTGTAAGTTTGCTCTTTCAAGCTTCACTTCCAACTGCACAATAGTGTGGTAGTAACACAGACTAGTCCATTGTATACTGGACTGAACATGGGAACCCCATATTAACAGAAGATAATTGAAAATAACAGATATAACTGCAAATTTAATATGTTTGAAATTAAAAACAAAGTTCATATATGCATTTTATCAAGGGGCTCTGAGCTACTTTGGGGCCCTAGGCACTTGTCAACCCTTGCCTAATGGTTAAGTCTGCCCCTGTGTCCATCTGTGTTTCCCCCAGGTACACCATATTTCTTGCCACACCCCAAACACATGCACATTAGATTGAATGCCAACTCTAAACTGCTTTATTATGAGAAAGTGTACATTGTGATGCATTGGTACCCAATCCAACCCAGTCGAGAGTTACAAGATGGGCACTAAGCATAGTAGAAATGTGTTATTCATTTATTTGTCTCTTTAAAAAAAATCTAATGAGAAGTCAAGCAAAATGACACCTTTTATTGGCTAACTAAAAAGATTACAATATGCAAGCTTTCAAGGCAACTCAGGCCCCTTCTTCTGGCAAGATGTAATGATTACATTTAATGATTACATCTTGCCTGGAGAAGGGGCTTGAGTTGCCTCGAAAGCTTGCATATTGTAATCTTTTTAGTTAGCTAATAAAAGGTGTCATTTTGCTTAACTTCTCACTACATCCATAATGGCTAACATGGTACAACACCCTAGTACTACAAATATACAAAATGAATGACATGAATTAAGTAATAATTATTCCATATAGTTTGCAGAAAAGAGTTTGAAATATAAATCAAAGTAAGTATTTTTATCAAACATTTTGAGCTGTTCAATTTACTTAAAGCTCATCAACTTTAGATCCTTTTAAAGTTCATAAGTGTTGTTCACTAAAAGTAATCTGTTAAAAAATTTGCATATAAAAATATAATGTTAGCCAGCAATGCTTAATAAAAATAAATAAATGATTTCTTCTAAGAGGTTTGGTCATTCCTTTATACCCAGCGGTGTTCAGCATAGACTGCAGGTTATAAAATGTTTAGAGATACATTTTCAGAAAGTTCAGTTTAATTTATTTAACCCATTTCTGTTTGCAAGCCTAGCTCACTTTACACATTTACAAATGTAGCTAACACAAAACGATAATTATGAGAAAACAACAGCAACATACAATATGTAAAAAGAAAACCAGATCTTTTTACTGAATAAAGTTCTTACCTTATTTCTCTTTGGCTATTGCAACATGAAAAATGAAATGGCATTGTGTAATCACCTGATAATTATTTTATCACCAGGTATGCTCATTTATTCTTACAGGTAAACTTGAAATTAAAAGCTTAATAAAAATATTTTGTATTTCCACTAAGTACATAAACTAAAAATGATCAATATTTGAATTAGAGAAAAATCATGATCGGGGCAGATGTACCATCAGCATGTTCTGACTGAATGTCCAGGGGCCCATGAGTCTCCATGCACTGAACACAAGGGTGGAAAATCCTGTTCAGTATTAAACTTTCGGGAGCATTGTCAAAAGTATGATCAGCTCTCTGTTAAGGAGCTAAATTACCCAGGGGCCTGTGGGGGCTTTCATCTGGGCTTGGTTATACCATACCATACCATACCATATTTATTTGTTGAGCGCTTAAAAACACAGCATTACAACTGACCAAAGCGCTGTACAGTTACAACAAGCAGGACTAAAAGCAAAATATTAAAAATAAACATTAAGAGAGAATTAAAACAGAGATACTAAAAACAGGTCAAGGGACCAAATAAAATAGAGAAAATAGCAAAAGACAAGTGGAAAATGAAACAGGTTAAGAATTAAAAGCCAATGTGAAGAAGTGCGTTTTTAGGCGAGATTTGAATGTGGCGACTGAAGCGGCTTGCTTAACCACTAAGGGCAGGGAGTTCCAGAGCCTGGGTGCACAGACGGAGAAAGCCCTTTCACCACGAGCTTTAAAACGTGCCTTGGGAACGGTTAGAAGCAGCTGATCTGTGGATCTAAGAACACGAGGGGGATTGTGACAATGGAGCAAGACACTCAAATAGGCGGGGCTAGACCGTTTAATGCCTTATAGGTTAGGAGGAGAATCTTAAAATCGATTCTGAATCTAACCGGCAGCCAGTGAAGGGTTTTCAAAATTGGTGAAATGTGTTGGATTCTGCTACTTCCAGTTAGAAGCCTTGCAGCCGCATTTTGAGCCAGTTGGAGTCTAGAAAGTGTGGCTTTACTGATACCAAAAAGGCAGGAATTAGAGTAGTCAAGCCGGGACGTAATGAATGCATGAATTACTGATTCCAGGAGGTGGTTAGAAAGAATAGGCTTGAGTTTGGCGATTCGCCTTAGATGGAAAAAGCAGGATTTTACTGTGCTGTTGACTTGAGCATCCATTTTCAGGAACGTATCCATTTTGATTCCAAGATTGGAGACAAACGAAGTTACTGGAATGGGAAGAGAAACGAGGCCAAGGGGTGGAGCCTGTTTGCAGTCGGGACTAAAACAATGACCTCGGTTTTGAATCGTTCAGGTGAAGGAAGTTTACAGCCAGCCAGTCCTTAATGTCAGATAGGCAGTCGAGGAGAGGTTTGGTGGAGTCAGTTGGCTTGAGGGAGAAATAAATTTGGCAGTCGTCAGCATATAGGTGATATGAAATTGCATGCTTTCTAAAAATTGCACCTAAAGGCAGGATGTAGATTGAAAAAAGTAGTGGCCCTAAAATGGAACCCTGGGGAACCCCACATGGGAGTGGGACTGATTCAGATGAAAAATCGTCTAGCATGACTCTGAGAGTCCTGTTGCAGAAATATGACCTGAACCAGTCGAGGGCTAAGCCAGATACACCAGCCCAGGATTCGAGTCGGAGATCATGATGTCGTGGTCGATTGTGTCGAAAGCAGCAGATAAGTCGAGAAGAACCATAACCACGTGGAATCCTGAGTCCAATGCCAAAAGGACGTCATTTAGGACACGTAAATGCGGTTTCTGTGCTGTGTTGGGGCCTAAAGCCTGACTGAAAAAGATCCATTACCTGATGGTCCTGTAGGTGATGAGTTAATTGCTCATAAACTACTTTTTCTAGTATTTTGACAAGAAAGGTAGCTTGGAGATTGGACGAAGATTGGAAAGAATGGCAGGGTCAAGATCAGGTTTTTTCACAATTGGATGTACAACTGCGTGTTTGAAAGCATGAGGAACTATAGCCGAGGATAGACTACTAGTTATGATCTTTAGGACATCATATCGAATCACAGGAAACACATCTTTCAGCAGTCTGGACGGCACCACATCGTCCGGAGAGCCCGAAGGCTTCATTGAGGCAACGATTTTTTCCAGATGGGGGAGCGAAATAGGTTCAAATCTGGTGAGGGAACCGTGCGCAGGAGCGGCTAAATCAACAGAGCCAGAAGAAGAAATGGAGATCTGGGATCTAATGTTCGTGACCTTATCCAGAAAAAACGTGAGGATCTGATTACAAAGAGCAGTGGAGGCAGCAGAGAAAACAGTTACGGCTGGAGAGAGGACAGCATTTAGTGTTTTGTATAAGACACGTTGATCGCCAGAGTTTTTTGAGATGATGTCAGCGAAAAAACGGTTCCTTGCACCTCTGACCGCTCTCTGGTATTGGGACCACGCGTCACTCATGCAGTCGAAGGTAACAGTGAGACCATCTTTCCTCCATTTACGTTCTACCCGCCTACAGTTTTGCCTGATGGAGCGAGTTTGTTCATTTAGCCATGGGTCATGCTTGACTTTGGATTGTCTCCGTTTGAGTGGGGCTACGACATCCATCACAGAACAGCAGGAAGTGTGGAAAGTTTGCAATAAAACATCAGCATCCGTGGATTAAGTTATTATGATTAAGTAAACCTGAAATATCATTGGAAGTTTTATTTTGAGGGAATTACAATGACTACTGTTTTAGCTCATCACACATAGAGTCTTGTTTCCCTTTCGGTTGAGGTACCGGTACTTTCTGTATGCATTGTTCATGTTTTGACATTTTCCTCATTGGTTACTCAAAACACAGCCAAGGTTGATCAATAACTCAGAATGCAACTGTTGTAATTGTGTATAGTCACTTTTGACAGGAGATTGACTGCAACAAACCCTTCCTGTAAGGATAGAAACCAGCTGTTGATGAGCAGCTCAAGTACTCTGATGCTCAGAATAATACTCAAAGAAGGCAAGAAAAAACAGAGTACAGGTTGATGGTGCTGCTGTTCCTAATAATTAGGTCTTTTTCTATACCAAAAAGTAAAAGTCTCAATCAAATAAGACATAATAAAACAGGGTCCCAGTCCACTGCACTAACATACACGCACATCACAAGCTAGTTTAGAGTAATCAGTAATCTGTGCACACGTAGAACATATATATTCTATAAATACTGTGACTGGGTGTGGTAAAGTGAGGTCCGTGACTGATTGGTGTTTTTTAAATAAATAATCTGCAGACTGGCGTCTTCAGGTGGGGCGTAGTAGCATAGCTCCCATGCGCAATGAGGGAGTGGACGGGCCTGCACTTAGTGATTGCAGCTGTGCCACGTCCCTATTTTAAAAGGGAAGCACAAGTGTGAGGAAAGATGAGAACAGAGGTTAAAGGGAGAAAGAGAGAGAAGAAGGCAGGAGGCAGAAGGAACCGGTGCCAGCGAGCACAAGAGTGTGAGCAGTTTAGCAGTGTGGATGGTACTTGGAGAAGAGTGGGCGGCAACACCCAGGAGGCTGCTGTAGTGGAATCGCCCCAGCTGAGCCACTTGGGGGAGCTGGAGTGATCGTCTGGCTGCAGAAGCCCAGGTAGGCAACGGGAGTCAGAGACTTGATCTAAGAGCCCCATTGTGAGCGCCATGGCCTTGGGGACCCAGGCCTAGGTCCAGAGTGGGAGCCTTACTGTAGCCATAGGATGGCAGGGAACTGGACCTGTAGAAGATCAGCTATGTCTATTGGTCTCACATGGAATAAGCAGAGGAGACGCCAGTTAAAAGAACAATGTGTGTGGCTTTTAGAAAGGGCACTTTTTCTGCCAGATGGTTTTAACCTTGTTTTTATGGATATTTATTCTAATTTTAATCTCCACAAATTCACCTTTTTAATTGGATTATTTATTTATTTGGGAATTGCGCATTGCACTTTTGAAAACTGTTTGGTTTTTGAGTGGTTTTAATAAAAGCACTTGAGCACTTTGCACCTTCCCCTTGCTTTGTGTGGTATCCTTATTTGAGAACCTCATCCTTTGGAAATGTTATCAACGGTGGCAGGTTGAAGAGGCTCCCAGTAGTATCTGGTAAAATGGAGCCGACCCACACCGTTACACTGGGTGAGAAGTTAAAGTGATTCAGTAAATGCTGTGCTCATTGTGAGTGAGGGCACTCACACATATGTGAATAAGTTCATCTGTACATAAAAACATTAAGTTTAAGTTCTGTGCGTTGCAATGATGCACCAAGTGCTATTTTGAGTAAACGCACCACTGTGTACCAATCTATCCCAGAACAATTAACATTAAAATACAAACAATTAGTATATAAATAAACAGAAAATTAACCTTATCTTTCCCATTAGCGCTAACATCATGGAGTCTGGTTCCTAACTGTCAAATGCAGTGACTCGCTCACTTGCCTATCATATAAATCCAGTGGTAAAAACTGTCAACTCTCTGTCAGGTTCAACAGGCCCTTTGTGTTTTTTTTTAATTTCACTTTGTTTTTTTTTGATGAACAGTATTGCCATTTTTGCACAATGTGTACGACTGAAGCTGGATGTCGCTTTTTCAGTGGCCATTGCTATGGATACCTCTTTGCTTCTTTCTCCAAAACATGCACCTCTTAAAAGAACTAGGTTAGCTCTTGAGACATCTATCTATCTATCTATCTATCTATCTATCTATCTATCTATCTATCTATCTATCTATCTATCTATCTATCTAATTGTAAAACAAAAGCCTATGTTAGCATATTTTTTTCAACAAATCTTTTTTGGTGTTCTTCTTGCTCATATCTTAAACACATTGTTTGTTTTGTTGGTTGTGGCTTTTGGGCCATTAATTTTCTTTTATCAGTAGAGCTAGTTATTATAGACAAGTTTTAACTTTCAGTTTCATGGGACCTGGTTAGGAAAAGCTAGCTATAGCCAGTTTTTTATAGACTCCTGATTATGGTCCTATGTGTTTGTATAGGTCTGCGGTGGGTTGGCACCCTGCCCAGAATTGGTTCCTGCCTTGTGCCCTGTGTTGGCTGGGATTGGCTACAGCAGACCCCCGTGACCTTGTGTTCGGATTCAGCGGGTTGGAAAATGGATGAATGGATGGATGTTTGTATAGGTAATAGGGATTTGCTATTTTTTGACACCACTGTGTTCACTCTGTGCCTCTTGTTAACTGCAACACAGTCAACCACTTCATTATCATGTAATCTTAGATGTGGCATTGGATCATGATACTCACCTCCAAAGCTCTCCGCTACTTTCTCTCCACTCAAACTTAGCAAGCACTCTGTAACTTTAGCCTTGCCCCACCTCACTTACTGATTGCATCCTCAATGGGCCTCTGACTGAGAGCATCCTTTATTTCTGCTGTATTCCTATGGGCTGCTTTCATCAAAAGTCTTAGGACCATCACCCCACACCTGCTCAATTGACCTTGCACTTCAGAAATTTAGATCACACTTAAAAGTGCCATACACCTGCCTTAAATATTGTGGCACAAGGTTTATCTGTCTCTATGTGTTAATATTCTGCTCTCTTGCAATGGTGGGGGGGAAATCTCCCAGGCTTCTGCCCATCCACCTTGACTGCCCTCAGTATTTTCTGAGCAATTATTTCTTGATTATTTCTTAAGCATAAGGCACACTGTCCCATGGTGTCCATGTATCCATAATAACAAGCAATGCCACAATCCTTACAAAATTGTGATGTAGTGTTTACTTACTCATAAAAATGTAATGGTTGTCAAAATCATTTTTGTGTTGATTTTAGGTATAGCAAACAAACTATATAAAATTATATAACCAATTAAGCAAACTCTCCAGATGCATTTTTCTCAAACGTGCTCTTTCTTTTTTGGCACTCTTAACATGCTAAAATGCACTCATGTCCTCAGCACACCACTAAAGAAGTTATATACTCAATAGGCAACTTTGTAAAAACTTACACTATATTAACTATATTGCACACTCTATTGAGCTACTGAATGCAGACACATACTGTAACTGTCAACCACAGTTTATATGTATTTATATGTTGCTCGGAGTTGCAGCTGAAAATTTGCCTTTTTAGTTAAATACATGCACACCAGTAATGTTTGTGTTGATATATATCATTAAATTATATCATTAAATTAAAGAGAATGCTGTAAAGGGTTGCTTGTTAAAAAAAATGTAGAAAGAGTAAGTCACATTCAGATCTAAGTTTAAATTCTAACACAGAACCTCTTGGGAACTCAATCTAAATATAGGACCTCGGTTATATCCCTCAGCTGAAGTATAACATTTCTCAGCTCAGGTGCACAAAAGGAAAACATGCATACCTCTTATATGTTATTACCTTGTATATATCTTCATCATATACTGCACCATAGATGTCCTATTGTATATTCTCTTTACAAAAAACACTCCTTCACTTGACACTTGTTTGTCCTCTTTGCTTTTTCTGCAGTCCTAATTAATGACTATACAATGTGAGTGGATATAGATGTTGCCTTGATAGTAAAGATTGTCCACCAAAAACTATAAACTCACGGCTGCCTTCCAAAGGACACCAAATTTCAGAGCAGTTAAAGCTATTGAAATCATGTGTTGAATAAAATGAACATCTGTCAGCTAATCATAGGATTTATAAGAAATGCAGCTTAATAAACATGAACACAATGAATGAAATGTTGTATCAGTCTATCATAATTTATTTTTTGTCATATAGATGAGCAAATGTGCGGTATGGCAACTTCATCATATTCCAGCATAATCAACACTATAGTATACACAGAGAGGCAATGGGTGGCTAGTAGACCAAGCTCTAATAGACTTTTATTGCACCAGATGTTGTCTTCTTTACAGTTTACTTAAATTATATATGTATTGTCATAAATACAAGACAGAGTCATATAAAGGTTTGGGGCAGACACCCGTATAATCTGGTATCCTGGCTGCAAAAGTAATGATTAGCAAATACAGCACTGATGTGCACAAAACCGAGTCCAAAACAGAACTGAGGAACTAGGGAAAAGGTTTTTAAAGGGGAAGACAGGAAGTGAGATCATATGGATCGGGCTCATGGTCTTCAGCCATTGGTTCGAGTCCGGACGTGACATCACAGGGGCCAGGGCCGGCAAAGTCTTCTTCCATAGGCTCGGTCCCGGAAGTGACATCAAAAGAGCCAGGTGGGATCTCCCGTGAATGGTCTACAGGAAAGGGAGAAAAAGAGTCAGTGCACTCTGCCACATCTCGGCATGCTTCGGAACTGCCTTTACTCAAGCCCTTTAGCTGCCTCCCATGCGCACATGTGTGACAGTATATATTATAGATGTATACTGGGCTATTTTATAATGGTATATGGTAAAGATATTGAACAAATGGGGAAATGGCAGCTAATTAAAGCAGGAAACTAGATTGAGGATACACTTTGAGAAACACAACTGGATATAGAACTTTTTATTTTGCTTTATTAAAATATGTATGTTTTATTTTAGCAATGTATGTGAAAGTTTATAGTACTCTGAGTCTCACTAGTGGTTACTTTACACATATTAAATTTAATTTATATATTTAATTCTATCCAGGATTGGTTTCTGTCTTGCACCTGATGCTGTTGTGGGTTTGCATTGGATTAAATGGGCTTCAGACTGTTATGTTGCTATATATAGGGGCAGCATGGGAGTGCAGTGGCTAATGTTGCTTCTTCAGAGGCTCAGAACAATAGTTTTGAACTGCTGCACAGCTGAGTTCTATCTAAGCACAGTTTGCAATGTCTTGAGTTTTTCAGCCAAGACTCTAGTTTCACTCTCATATCTTTAAGAAGTGTGTGCAAATTTAATTGGTGACTGTAAACTGGCCTGTTATGAGTGTGTGTGAATATGTGTGAGTGATGCTTGTGATATATAGCATCCTCTCTGGCATCTTTGTGTTCAATGCTGATGGGATAGAATCTTTCCCACCATGGTCCCTGTCCCATCCAATTATTGAATTAATAGTATTTAGAAAACGAATGGATAGACATATACTATAACTTCATGTATGTGTACATGGACTTTAGTGTCATTTTATAGCTATGTAAGAATGAGTCTAAGTATGTGTTCTGCTCTTATAGTAAAGGTTTGAATTCTTGTTTTATCAAATGCTCATTTGCATGACAGGCCTGGGTTATCAGCTGTTCCCATCTGTGTCAGAACATCAAATATGTAGACATACATTTTTTTGTAAAAGCAATGTTTGTCAGCCTTTTGGGGGACTGCTACAGTACCTGAAGATGTCTGTGATGGCATTTGTACTACTGGGACTTTGCTAAAGACAGTGGCAAAAGGAATGAGGGGGGTTCAGAGATGATGGCCCATGAGGTTTCTGTCAGTTGTCTGAGCCTTCAGCACCCGCCACCAACAGCAAAGCCACAAAAGGCACTGAGTTAGTCACCGTAGCCGACATAAGCTGCAGAAAAAGTCTTGTAGCAGAGGGCAGTCTCAACTCACAACATCACACTGAAAGCTGAGGCACACAGCTTGCATCGATCCAGACAGCACACTTTTTATTATTTTTTTGTGTATGCCAGATGCTTCTGGGAACACTTTGTTGACTCTTGAAGGTGTGTATATTTATTATATTTAGAATGAGTCTGAAGACATTTTAATATATGTAATTAATTGTGATGTGGTTGCGTGTGTGATATGTGTCTACATCATTTTTCTTATGTAGTGGATTATTTTTTCCGGTGGAGTCTCAGATTAGAGCTAGTTAATTATTTCATTTGATGAAAAAGTAGGACGATGACTAGTCCAGTTGGAATAATTGACCTGTCTTATCTACTGTTGTTTGAGCCAATATTTAAATGTAGAAGAGAAGATGTTCCACATCCACAAAGGTTAACATAATTGAATGTACACAATAACAAGTGCATGTGTTTATGATCCTTTGGTGTGAAGCTTGCTTTAAATATTTAAATGGTTGCTTTTCTTAAGTTTTTCTGTGAGTATTACGAATGTGGTTTTGATATGAAAAATATTGTCTTCTAAAATTAGTAATGCAGTTCATGTCACTTTGATTTTTTTTTTTTTTTTTGACGGTGAATGACTTTCAAACTGTCCGTAGTTCGTTTCTGGTTTGCGTCACATGCTACCAGACTGGGGACTAGTACCCTCTGACCTTGTATGAGAATAGGCAGGCTTGAAAAACAGATGGATGACTAAAGTAATGTTTGTTTTGTTTTAACCCTGAAGTCATTGTTGAGAAAAATGTTAATGTAGTCTTCCAATTATCAAATTTCTGGAGTAGAATGCCTTCTGTCTGGATTCATGAATAATGAAATACTGAAAGTGGAATTGATAGCCTGTGAAGATCAGTTCATAGTACTTTGTTTGTTTATGAGTAAATGTGTTTGTATGAGAGCTATGGCTTTTCAGCAGAGGTTGTGAGCTTTGTTTGCGCTTCATTATCTTTCAAGAAGCATCAAAATGTAAATACAGCACCCTCAGGAAAGATGAAAAGATTGCACTCTGTACATCTGTTTATTTCTTATGATCACATTCTCACTCAAACACGCCATAGGAGTTGACAGGGGAAGACCTGTAGAAGTGGTTGGGAGGCAGTCATAAAGGACAATAAGCAAGTTAGAGTGATTACTACAACTGCAAATTGTTGTAGGTGTAGCTTTCTTGTAGGGACCAACTGGTCTGAAAATTGTGCTCAGAAACAGCAACTGCTTTAGATATCATATAAAAGCATAAAAACAGTTTGCCATGGGAATCAGAGTACCAGTTTTTTCCAATGTTTATACAGTTTAAATCATTGTGACAAACAGCATGCACCCTAAAATAAACTCCTATAAATGTGACTTCAATCACAGTGGACATACAGACATGTGTGAAGGTCATAGTTAGAGCCTGATAACATTTCTAGTTTGGTGCCTGTAGCTTATTATTGAGCACAGGATACCTTGCTGTGCAGAAAATGGTAACAATTTCAATTCTTTGGAAAAAGTGGAATGAATAAAAATATAGAAAATTTCACAAGAACTCTTGTTTTGGAAGAACAGAAGGCTCAAAGTGACATTTATAGACAACTCAAGAAGCAGGTGCTGCAAATTCAGAAAGCAGGCACTACAGATTTTAAAAGTTTGCATAATTAAGAAAGATGGCAGCAAAATCATTATTTATAAAAATATTTTAGGTACTGAACATAATGATACTTCAGCCTTCCTTGATGATAGCATTACTTTTCTTGGCCATGATCAACAGCTCATTCTGCTAAGGAAGTCACCTAGTGCATTCAGACATTTGTGGATGAGAAGCTCCCATGATTCATGGTGACTTGTAATTGGCTGTGTATAGCATAGTATGTTTTGATCATTCAATTTTAAACAAAATGCTAATTAAAATGTAACTTTTGAGATTCATTTGTAAAAAGAAATCACAAAAAGGGATATAAAGGGATGGGCCCAGATGAGCAAAAACCCATTTAGCGAGGAAAGTGAAACAGAAGGTGTGTGAAGAGAACTTCTGATTTTGTCAATAGCACAACAGAGCGACAGAGATGTGATGATGTGAGTTGCTTGGTCTCTTCTGCCAACGACTCTCTCCTATGATTCCCATTGCCTATTCCCAATGAACTTATGTGAACATTTATAACCTTGGCATGTTATAACAACTAGCCAACATTCCAAACTTGGCAAGACGTCCCTATGCATTGTATACAGATTCTTATGCAGGCATGCAAAAATGAGCATCCCTTTTTTTCAAAGTCCACTAAATTTATTTAGACTTATGTCAAATGAATATACTTGATAGTTAACCTGGAGTAGCTATGCCTCTGCTCGGGTACCAGAGTTTGACTGGCCAAGTACCCTCTTAAACCTACTTAATTAATTTCATTCCAGTAGCATCAGGTACAGTAGAGTAGCAGGTAATGAGTGCGATGCCATTTCATTGCACACCACACTCCCACACAAGGTAAATGCAGAGCAACCAATTAATTTAATCTGCACACCCAAAGGTATATGGGATTAAAACTGGAGTACCCAGAGGAAAAAAAAACATTGCAAACAAGGGGAGAACATGTTATCTCCACACCAGCAAAAAATGGGTGCAGAATTTGAGCCCAGACTACAGTATCCAAAAGATTCAACATAAAATAAACTTTCATATTTCTTTTTTTTCATTAACAGTTTAATAAGACCTCCATAAAATATACAGAAATGCAGTTAGGTTGATGGTGAATGCCACACCACATTAGTGCAGTTGTGATTATATTTGTAATGGAATTTAAGTAATATAATGTGTGAATGAATCACCCTATAGCCTTTATACATAATCATAAACTAACATCTTCAGGTTATAGGAACAGAAAACAAAATGGCTTCACACACTAGCCATAGAATTACAGGCATCAATGAAAGTGCTAATGGAATTAACAAGCGAATCTTAATAATAGTCCCCATTCTGTACCTCTGTTCATTTTAGTATTACATTTGAATTTTCATTTACTTAAAGCTTCTTTCTAACTTTTGGGGGTAAGTTTTTGGATCATCTGTATTAATACATGCCTGTCTGCAGTGTCTCTTGCCATTAAGTCTCTCCACTTAAGCCTCTGCCTTCTTCCTGATCTTCTTTTGTCTATTTGCAACCACCTTGCTTTTCCAATTGGGTCATTGTTACTACAGCTCAATGTAAATGTACAAAAAACAACTCATCATACTTTGCATGACGGTAACATATCTGACCCCTGCTAGACATCATTATATTTGAATGATAAAAAAATAAGATGCGTGGTTTTCAAAGGATACTTCCTTTCACATAATAAATCCTCTTGCATCTTGCATAGCCAAAGCCTATTTGAGCAGCATTGATGAGAGAAAAATCACACAGACACAAGGAAAATGCCAGGCCAGGATTCTTCTCTATGGTCTGAAGTGCTTCCGTACAGAGGAAACAAGAGAGATGCAGAGGGATACTAATGAAGCTCTGCAAAGAAAGCAATGCAGCACACTATATGTAAAGGGTAATTTTCAAAAGATCTCAGAATCCTAGCTTACCTGCAACGACAATCTAAAGTCATACAGCCTCTTAAACATTCTATCAGGATTGAAAAAAATATATTTACAAAGTAATCTTTGGACAGGTAATTGTGTTGTGATTTATTTATTTATTCATTTATTCATTATCAAACCTAAATCTGTGAAAACAGCTAGAGCATTTGGTTTACAGTTTTTAATTAATTCAAACAAATGGTAGACTTCCAAAATCTGAGATTCTTTTGTTTATTCATCCCCTTTAGGTGCTTATACATTGTATGAACATTTGCAGTTTATGTGCACTCTGCTCCTTGCTCTAGAATAACTGAAAGTTTGGATTGTGCATCTAGATGGCATTGTGTGAACGAATGGTGCATTTTTATTTGCTTTGTTAACATTTTTGAAGTTATTGAGAAAGAAAAAAACTTTTGCATTGAAACATATTTTTTGAAGTTTTTGTGTTCTGCCTTGTGCCCTGTGCTGGCTGGGATTGGGTCCAGCAGACCCCTGTGTAGTTAGGATATAGCGGGTTGCATAATGGATGGATGGATATATTTCCACAATTATACTTCTAATTAATACAGTACATTTTGACTGTGTAATGCCTCTGTAATAACCAAAAGAGAATGGCATACATTCCAAGGTGGGAATAAAGGTATTTCTTTTTTTTTGTATTGTATAATCTTTTGAGCAATATTGTAATAAAAGTTGTAAGGTATTTCTTTTATTAAAAGCAGTATAGCTTTTTATCTAAACCACCTGATGCTTTCATTCTTTTGATATTTTCAAACCTATCATTATTCATAGATCTTTAAAAGCATACTTTAGCATCTTTTATTCTTTGTTTTATACAGCTAACTAACATCGATGTAAACATATTAACATTTATACATATAATGTCTTAAGTGGTATGATCTCAGTCTAACTTAACTTGCAAATTATGAAAATATTTTTCCCATTTTGTATTATATAATTTTGTCACATCTACTAGGAAAATGTAGTCAATATATCCAGTATATTGAATACATCTGTTTAATTTTGTTGCTATTGCTTATTTTCTGGTTCTACTGGTTTAAAGACTCATAGGACTTGGGAGGACAAGAGCGTAATTCATGTGAATAAGACAGTACCTGATGATGTTTTTTTTCTAGGTTTTCAATACTAACTGTTCTTGGATGTGTAACCAATAATTCAGAAATCATTTGGTTTATAATGCCTGGCATACCCAGTCAGTCAAAAAGCATTTTGTCTCCTCTTCACTTGGAATGTCTTCACATATGATTTCTCTATTCATTCATTGTATAATGTAATGATATTAAACATTTGCTGCATTGCCCATCTTTTATGGTGAAATACTTAGCTTATATATAAAACTATGATTTGGACAAGCTTTTTTTTCAGAGATAACACTGCAGGCTGAAAAATACATATAAATAAATTTAGTAGTCAATTGTTCGGAAGGTTTGTGCAGACAAGTGGTAGGCAGCTGAGTTTATAATTCTCAGCTTACATTTACTGTTTAATTTTTTGGTTTATGTAAACATCATAGTCCTTTGCACCTTCAAAAGATTCAATTAAAGCCAATTATCACTATTTCTTTGGTGTGTTATGTCTGTTAAAAGCAATTTACCAACTGAAATAATTACACCAATGATGGATAAAAGAAAACACAACAAAGATGCAATTACAATATTTTTTTCCAGAACAGCTTTCTACAGGGTTACCTCATTGAACTAAATCACTAGGTCTAATACTTGTGTTTAATTCATCCTTCTTCATGAGTACCCATTAACTTATATTAATTTCAGTAGATATGCCCGAGTATCCTTGTCTCTACAGATGGCAATATAAGCAAATAATTTGACAGGAGAGGTAAAAAGATAATAATTTTGCATGTGTAGAGTGTTAAAACTAGGCCAAAAGATTTAATGAGTTCTACAAAAACATACCTCTCAATATCTGACTGCCACAACAGTCTGCATTGTTGATACCATATCTTGTGGAGCTTGCTGTGTTCTGGCTGATACATCAATCTGTATTTTCCAAACCCTGGAATTCATTAGGCCAGGTAATGTTATTCCAAAACTGCAGTGTTTAATTTTTTTAATCTTTTGCCTGTTTTATCTACATTTTTCCCTGGCAGCAGCAGAACCTTGGTTGAGTCATCAGCTTTTGTGTTTCAGTCATGATAAGATAGAATAAATTTTGTGCTTTGGGTAGCATAATGAAACAGTGGATAGTAGTGATTCTGCATGCCATGTTCAATTCCAGTTATTGTCTGTGTGGGATATGTGTGTTCTCTCCATGTCTGAATAGGTTCCCCCTCACATATCACTAAAGATGTTTTGTTTTGGGTTTTTTGGCAACTCTTAATTAGCCTCAGTGAACATGCGCATGCGTGTGTGTTTGTGCCCGGAAATGGACAGGTGCTAATTAAAATACAATTTTGTTCCTAAACACTTTGTTTTTTGCTTACCACTAAGGAGCCATGCAGGAAGTTTTAACTCTTTTTCACTTCAGAACTGTTTTTTCCTTTTTTTTTTTGCAACATAGGTGCAAAGGTACCTATGTGTTTGGAAAAGCAATTGAAAAACTGAGGTGAGGGGCAGAAAGTACAGAACGTAGTTGCAGAAAACGGCCAGTCCGTAAGTAAATTACAGAGCCGTAACAACGTATACTTACAAGTAAAAGCGATCCCTTAGTGAGAAGAAGTTAAGGTTTATGAAGAACGTTTGAACAGAGCACTATCTAGCACTCATGCTGTAAAGCGTTAGTACTAGTAGAGGGCAAGGTCAAACACGTTCATAAGGAAGGCAGAAAAAGAAACAGAAAAATGAATAAGTAAATAATTAGTGGCAGATATCAGTAAGCAAGTTTGGAAGCAGTGTGCAAATGGTTTTACTTGGTAGAAAAATTCTTAGCTCTGGAAAGTTGGCGCTATTAGGAGAGCAACAACATGTTAATTAATATGAAAAAGCACTGTGTAAACAGAGATTGAAAGTAAGGTAGTAACAAGAGGGGTGCAAAGTTAGGAAAACAGATATTGAGAAGGAAAGTTATATAACTCCACAGGAAGACACACAGCAGACAGTCCAGGGGGAGAGTATTACAGAAGCTTGTAATAAGGGCCAGAAGGTGTTGAAAATTGATATTTATTTTAACAATTTAAATTTAATAAAAGTGGTTGAAAGGTTTAATAATTTAAATCTAAATTTTAAACATGAGGCCAGTATAATCCAAGTCCTGGTGAATGTTAGACTTTTTGTATAGTGGTTTTCAGAAGTCAGTCCTTGAAGGCTGTGTCTGCAGAAGATACCAGTTGCTCCAGCACCTCCAATTCAGGATCGCTAAACTGAAGGAGAAGCTGGCGGGCCTGCATTGGAGCAGAGAAATGGCAGACTTGGCCTAGGTGTCCCTTATGAAGATGGTGTTCACCCCTAAGGTGGCGTGGAAAGAGACTCTTGACCAGACAGGTAAAGATAGGTAAGTCACGTTCAAACTTAAGCTCAAGGGAAAGAGTGGATGCAGCCCAGGGTATCAAAACCCATAACTGGAAGTGTCAAACTTTCTCCAGGTTTAAGTGGTGCTGTATGGTGACTCTGAAAACTTTGATAGGCAGGCATAAAGGAGCCCCAACAGTCCATCTTGAAACCAGTCTCCAGAAAGAGGGAGGTTGTGATAATCGGGGACTCAGTCATTAGGAGACTTAAAGTGCAGGTTTACTCCAAAAACAGAGAGTCTCACACAGTGTGTTGCCTTCTGTGTGTACAGGTAGGAAATCTCAATGTAAGGATGGATGGGCTTTTGGCTGGAGCAGAGGTGGTACCAGTTGTCATGGTCCATGTTGGAACAAATGACGTTCATAAATCCAGTCTGTCAATTCTGCAATTCAAATTTAAAGAGCTAGGTTCCAGGCTGAGTAGGCTTCTCAGAAGGTAAGATCGTGGTGATTAGGAGGCTTAATGTGTGGCTCATGTCTTAGTGTAGTACAGCGGTTTATGGGGCATTGGGACTTCTTTCAGAACATATGGGGATAGTTCCTCTGTGTCAATAAATATGCATAGTAATGTAAATTCTAACCCAAAGTTTAAGTGCAAAAAATAAAATAAGTATCATATTAAAAATAGCTTGCCTTAATGTTGGACGTATGGAGCTGTATGTGGCTGAGCATAATTGTAATATTATAACAATAACAGAAACCAGGCTTAAGAACAGAAATGGCAATGAGTTTTACACATTTTTTAGGATGGATCAACAGAAAAGAAAGGCTGGGGGAGGGTAGCCGTTTATACAAACAGAATTTAAATGAATGTATTCTTCATTTATATTATGAGCCAGATCTTATTGAGGAAGACTGAATTTGTATGGAAAGCATTAGGGATAGAGGCTTTATATTAGGGGTGGGCTATCTACCCCATCTATGCAGACAGTAATTTCATTGCACATCTTTTAAGCAATATTAAAAGGGCAAGTTTACATGGAATGATATAGTTATGGGGGACTTTAATTTCCAGAGTATTAACTGTGCTTACTTTGCAAATAGCAGAGTACATGAATGTGTTTTTAGATAAGTAACTGTTTTTGTGAGGAAAGACTTTCTAGCTTTAGAATTTTGTAATAAACAGTTGTGAGAGAATAAGTGACTCAGGAAGTCTCAAAAAGAGTTGGTTGAATGACCCCGTATAATGTCTGTGGACATTATACAAAAAACTAAAACGATCAAAAAACCAAAGTATTTGATACTGAGCAGTGAAAACAAGGTGTTTTATAACAAAATGGTGGCAGGAAATGAGCTTATAGGAAATGACATCAAAAGCGGGTTGACAGAAATTACGTCATCATTGAAGGACCAGACTATATCATGTCGGGCCAGAAGTGATGTCATCATAGAGGGACCTGGAAATGACACCTTTGTGACAGAGCTGGAAGTGATGTCATAAGGGGAAGCTGGAAATGACGTCATCTAAGGAGAACTGGAAGTGATGTCATCACTGGAATATGGAAATGGGATTGTGGAATGGTAGCCATTTTGGGTGACCAGAAGTCCTGAAGGTAAGTTATTATTTCTCTTCTTTAATTCTGTTGATGGAGAGAGAGAGGCATTAGTACATACAATCGACCCCTTATCTCTTATAACATCATTCACCTTAGGGCTTGTTGGCTGCCTCCTAAGCGCACGTGTGTGACACAGTATAGAATTCAGGGCGAAGAGATGATTGAACCACTAGGGTCAATTGACCATAATATAATACAATTGACAGTGTTTTTGAAGAGCATAGATGCAAAGACTAAAACTGTTAAATTAACTGGTAAGGTACATTTTGAACAGATATGGAAAAGGGATAAACTGGGATAAGCTTTAAATTTAGAAACAGTTGAGGAGCAGTGGAACAGGTTTGAAAACACTTTATATATATTGCAGGTAAGGTACATCCCAAAATTTGGAATTAGTAGATAATTAAAACAAAATCTGCAGTCGGTAAATAAGAAGTTGAAAAACAAGCTGCAAAGAAAAAAGCAGCTCTATAAGGTGTGTAAGATTAATAACTCCAATGTGAATTGTACAGCACATGAGAACATGAGGTCGACCTTCAAGAAAGATATTAGGAAAGCTAAAAGGCAGTTAGAGGGGAATAGTGCAGATAAGGTAAAAGATTACCCAAATGGCAAATATTATCCTGTTGTATAAAAAGTTTGATCAGCCAGATCCAGGTAACTATAGTCCAGTATAATGTGCATCACAGATTAATGGAAGTAATTGTTAAGGAGAAGATTGAACAACACATGGCAAGAACATGGGTTTTACTGAACAGTCAGCATGGGTTAGTGAAGGAAGGTTGTGTTCTACTAACATGTGTAAAGAAACACAAACAACGCATAAAGGTTTGGGGTTTTTAGGCCCTGTATACTGTAGAGTAAGTGGTTTTCGGTCAGTAATTTCATATAGAAATTCAACAACAAAAAATGGCTGGCGGACAATTTAAAGGGAAGGACTGGAAGCAATGTAAATAATGGGAAGGTCGTGGTGGTGGATGGGTAATTGACGTCACCAAGAGGGGACCAGAGGTAAGAAAGGAACCCGGAAGGGGGTGGGATCAGCATTCTTCCAGGTATGGTCATGGTGGCGGTGCTTCTTTCTTTCGGGAGAGACAGAATAAGAGAGGTTAGTACCCCACCATTGTCCCCTGGCACGACTTGTCGCAGTGCCTGTCGGGCCCTTAAGCTGCTCCCCATGTGCTCATGCGTGATATGACCCCACCTTCAGCCCAGACCCACTGGGTTGGGCGGCCCAAACCGAGAGGTTGTGAACTTGAGAGACAGCATCAGCATTTGCCTGAAGGTTGCCTCGGCGATTACCAACAGTGAATTTATATGGCTGTAAGTCCAAAAACCACCTGGTGACCCGAGGATTCGACTCCCGGTGGAGGGCCATCCACTGGAGGATGGCGTGGTCCGTCACCAGGGTGAATTCCCAACCCAGAAGGTATCACCACAGATGAATTACCACCCACTTGATGGCCAAGGCTTTCCGTTCCACTACTGCATACCTAGTCTCCCTGTCCAACAGTTTACGGCTTAGGTACAGCACAGGGTGTTCGACACTGTTGATGCTTTGGCTCAGCACGGCACCTAGACCTGTGTCCGAAGCATAGGTCTGGAGGAGAAAAGGAAGAGAAAAATCAGGAGTTCTCAATACAAGTGTCATGGTTTGGGCCGTTTTTAGGTCACAGAATGCCCGTTCCGCAACATCGTTCCACACCATATGTAAAGGGGCCCGTTTCTTTGTCAAGTCCGTCAAAGGGGCCCCTCTCTTGGAGAAACGAGGTAGTAACTCGCCAATCCCAAGAAGGCTTGCACCTGTTTTTTGACTATCGGATGGGGCAATTCGAGGATGTCCTTTATTTTGGAACTCTGTGGTTTCACCAGTCCGCCTCCCACCAGGTAGCCTTCTTCAACCCAAAATAACATTTTCGAGGGTTGATCCAAAGCCCAGCCTTCACTAGCATCAGGAGGACAGCGTAAACCTGCAACACATGTTCCTCCCAGGTGCCGGAATAAATGATGACGTCACAATAGGACTGGTGGGGCCTTAGCCCTCTATCTACCAGACGCTGAAAGGTCGCTGGTGCCCCGAGCAGTCCAGATGGGAGGACCTTGTATTGCCAGTGTCCACTAGGGGTGCTAAATGCCGTTTTTTCCCTTGCAGATGCCGTTAAGGGAATTTGCCAGTATTCCTTTTTCATGTCAAGAGTAGTCAAATAACAGGCCATCCCTAGCCATTTGAGGAGCTCATCCATGCGGGGCATGGGGTAGGCATCAAATTTGTATACTTGGTTGAGCCGTCGGAAGTGGTTGCAGATCCTCCACGACCCGTCCGGCTTAGAAACGAGGACAATGGGACTGGACCAAGAACTGTGGCTTTCTTCAATAATGTCTATGTTCAACATGCGCTGGACCTCTAGTTCCACCTCAGCACGTTTTGCCTCCAGGAGGCGTTGGGGGCGTTCCCTGACTACCACCCCCGGGTCCGTCAATATGTTGTGCTGAATCAGTGAGGTACGGCCTGGTGCTTCACTGACCACTTCCGGGTTTGACAGGATCGCTTGTTCGAGCTGCTGTCACTGGGAAAAAGTCAAATTGCGACCAAGGTTAAGGTCAGTTGTTTTAGAGAAAAGGGAGAGGGTAGGGCCAGAAACGGGGAAATCATCCCTGTCTTTCCATAGCTTCAGGAGGTTGACGTAGTATACTCTCTCGCTCGGCCAACGATTTGTTTGGTGTACCAAATAATCCACGAGCCCTTTTCTCTCCTTCACCTCATGAGGGACAACAATTTGGAGTGGGAAGTGGGCACAAGCAATACTACTCTGTCCCCTGAGCTCTCGCTGGGCCGTGGGGGTCAAATTTCCATAGCCGCCATTCCCTCACCTGCTGGCTCGAAGTTACGCTGTAGCGCTTAAAGATCTTGGTCTTAAAGAGGTTGTATTGGGCAGCTTCCTCCTTGGGGAGATCATGATAGGCGCGCTTTGCCAGTATTGACGTCCATTCTGCTTTTGGCTACTGATTTCGAGAGGCAGTCCTCTCGAAGACGGACATGTATGACTCGATATCGTTCGCCTCAGAAAGCGGAATGATAGGAGGTGGTGGGGGCTGAGCGGGCTCTGGCTTCACTGCTTCTGCTGCCACCAGCCATCTCCTGGTCTTGGCCAACTCCACCTTCGTGGTGGCCTGGTCCACTTTTAGAGCCTGCAGCTCGTTGGCCTTGGTGGTCAGGACGGCATTCAGGTCTTGCCCTTCAGACATTTTCGGGCTTTAATCCTGCTGACTACACCAGTGTAGTGATCAATGAGAAGGATTTAGGAGTTGTAGTGGATTCGTCACTATCACCTTCCAGGCAATATTTAGAAGCCATTAAAAAGGCTATTTTATTTTATATAGTACACTGCATAAAATTAAAGTCAAATGAGGTCATTTTCAAGCTTTATAACACACTGGCTAGGCCTTATCAGGAGTTCTGTGTACAGTTTACAGGCTACAAAATCGACAGAAGCTCTACATAAAATCCAGAGAAGAGCTACTAGGCTGATTCCAGAACTGCAGGAAATGAGTTATGAGGAAAGATTAAAAGAGCTGAGCTTTTTTAGTTTACGCAATAGAAGATTAAGTGGGGACATGACTGAAGTGTTTAAAATTATATAAACATTAATATACATTACAGTATATATATTTTAAAGGAAATAGTACAGTGGATAGAGACTGTTACCTTAAAATTACTTCAACAGAAACACAGAGGCACAGTTGTAAACTTATTAAAGGTAAGTACATTTCATATGAACATTAAGACTTTTTTATTCACACACAGAACCATAGATGCATAGAATAAGTTACCAAGTGGTATGATAGACAGTAGAACTTCAAAAATAGACAATGTTATTTCGGAAGAATAAGGTGGATAGAACTACTACTTACCACAATGTACAGTAGATCTTTGTATTGGTGGCTGCACTAACTCTTTCTCAGTCTGGGAGAGTCAATACTTAGTGATGTTTTTGATGACTTGTGCTGAGAACATTTCATTTAATGAGGTCTAGCATTACTATTCCATCCTTTTTCTTCTTTAGTCTTCAACTAAGGTTAATCCTTAAGGCCAGTGGCATCTGACTGTCTGGCCTACATTTCTCCTCATCCTTTCATTTACTTTTCTTGGTGTGTTTCCCATATGTGAAATCCTTTTCTTTGATGTATAGTCCATTGCACAAAGCCTCCCTCAAGCCCTTATCGATACATACAGTTTGGAAAAGTAATCTGCCTTGCAAGTGCTCTGCTGTGGGACAGTCTGAAGATACTTTTTAGACAGATTGAAAGCTAGACAGATTTAGCTTTTACAGAAGCTCAAGAAACAGAAATAATATAACAAACATCATCAGCCCACCTCAAATACACACATGAATTATAACAAGAAGAAAAAAAAACTTCTCACTTGGCTAATAATAAGGGAGCAGTGACAGTAAGACATTATAAAGGAGTATTGCTGTAGGTATGAAGGAGTTCCAGAAGCTTTTTTTACACAATTCTGCTGAATGATTTCTTGGCTAAATGTATTCAGTATTAGTGTGTTATAAGTAGGGTGTGCAGCATAATTTATAATAGCCATCAATTTTGTTTTGATTAAGTCTTTTTGCTACTTCCTCCTACCCTCTTAATGAACTTGATGGTATGGCCATCACAGAGTTAAAGATCATGCAAAGGGTGTCACTACCCACATTTAAAGTACATAGTCTACTAAGACAAAATAGGCTGTTCTCTCCTTTCTTATATACTGTAGTTCCTTTGTGTTACTAGACGAGTCCAACTTGTGGTTGATCTGGACCCCCAAATATTTATAGCAATATATCACATTCACTTCCTAAACAGTAACCGAGTGTAGAGGTTCCGTGGTTTGGTGAATGTCAAAAACCATTTCCTTTGTTTTGCTGATACCAAGTTGCTAAAAATTTACTTTGCACCAAGAAACAAAGTTCTCCATCTCACTCCTATACCTCATTGCCCCTAGCTAATGCAACTCATTACAGCAGAAACATTAGAACATTTTGCATATATGTAATGGCCGTCTCTCCCTTTATGCTGACTGCCCTTGAATCTGTCTCCATTGTTCTGGGTAATCTACTTTATAAGGCTGAGTTGATGGTGGCATGGAAGGTGCTGTAGTGTCACTGCCTCAGGTTTCTGTAATTATAGGTGTAGAGTTTGCAAATTATTCTCATGGTTTTTTTTTTTTCTCTGGGCATTTAGGTTTTTTGTCCCATGTCACAATGTCATGCATGATGGATAACTGATGAATCTAAATTGTTATGATGTGGCTTACTATGACAGAGTGTTTGAGTATGCCCTGTGATTGACTTTTATGTCTCATCCAGAGCTGGTTAGTGTCTTGAGTCTGTTATTGTTTTGATAGACTTTGGGCCCTCAATCTTAAACAAAAATATATATTCAAAAAATGTATCCAGTTATGGAACCAATTTAAAGTTACCTAGCTAACAAAAAAAAACAAAGATAAAAATGTCAATGTGCTGACTGTACTGAAAAATGTTTGACAAGGATGAGGAATTTTAATGGTAATAAAACAGCAGTATGCATCAAATTAGCCAGATGATTTGAGTTTACCATATTTGAAATATTATGAACACTTCTTTTAAGTTTTTAGTCATAGAGATCTATACTGTGTAGTACAAAACCACTGTTAACTATTCACATTTTTTTACTGTAAACTCAAAATACAAACCAATCATTTTCAAAAGTACCTTCAATTATTTTATTATCAACTAATTATTCATGAAACATCTTTTATTTGCTCATTGGTAAATGTAACAGCGGTACTTTTCAGCGTTGTTGAAGCATGATGAGTTACTCTATGTAAATATCATACATAACAAAATATTTTTTTAAGTAAGGAAAATCTAGCATTGTGACACCTCAAACACATAACCAGAGGTTATGTATAACAAGAGCTCTAGACATCCAGTTAAAATGTAACTTTGTTAAAAAAGGCTAAAGATGTGCATTTTCAATCCACAGTAGCTTTCATTATTATGCACCAAAAGTAATTAATTGCATATTATTTATTTTTGTGTCAGATTCTTGTTTTTGTTGTAATGTTGTCTGCACATTGTCAACAATACTGCAGGCAAAGAGTGTTTAATAATTACAGAATGAGAAATGAAAAGCAATACAGATAATGAACCATTGACCTGTCTAAAGTGAGATGACAGCTTCATAAAGGTTAAAAAACTAAATAAACTGAAAAAAAATGTTTCAGAGTGTGTGGGTAGCTTTTAGAAAAGCAATTAGTTCTAATGATTTTCCTATAATGAAATGAAAGTTTAAATATCACTGAAAGCAGATTTGGGATTTTTTTTTGTGCTTTTTGACTGACAGCAGCAGGACATCAGATCTTGGTTATCTTCTTATTGATCTTGAAAGGGTCACTTGTAAGCAACAACTCATTCATTATTAAACCATTCATTAAATCATACGTATAATTTAATGAACTACTTCTTTTTAAACTGGCAACAGATTACTTTATATCCCCTGGTACGCCACAGTGTTAGTGACAGGCAATCTGACAGGTGTCATTGATCTGAGGCTTCAAGCTGAGATTAGAAAATTGCCAAAGTAAAGATGCAATATATGTGCTTGTAAGGTTCAACCAAATATTTGGCTGTCATTTTCTCAATCTTTCCCATAGTGTCTGCCCAACAGTGTTATTTTATACAGTGGCAATATATTTAAAAAAAATTTTATGCACCTATTTAAATATAAACTAGAAAAGATGATATTCGTACATGTCATTTTAGGCTACAAATCATCTGAAGAATGAAAATTACTTAAATATTTCAGAGTGATGCCAGGTGATATGCCACTGACATTTTGAAATGATCTGAAAGTCACATTCTAGGATTTACGAATAGCTGCTCAGCAAATTCTTAGAAACTGTACTAATATCAGCATCCTAAACTTCTCAAAAACTTGTATTTTGCAGTTACATTTACTTTGTTGTAGCTCTCCCACAATATTCTATTTTATATTAAGTGGCCAGAAGAGTTAAACTTAAAAGAGCAGTCATTATAGCTCAAAATTATTGCTCTTCCTTTTACTGTGAATTTATTATGAAATAAACATATATTGCATAGACTTATTTAAGATCATGTAATAAACTATAGAGTATGTGATTTGTCGGAATATATATTAGGTATTCAGTTAAGTCAAAGTTCATGGCATTTGTTAACTTTTTTAATCTTAATGTAATATCCAGTTTAAACTATTATGTATGTTTAATGCCAGCTGCTGCCTATTCAATGCTATGTAAGATTAAGGGGCTATATAAGTAAGGGGCATTCTTTTGAGTCCTTACTGATGAAAACTGTAGAAAAATAATCATATACATATTGAAGAGAGTTTACAAAACATGTGTTACTTTATTCATCTACATGTCTCCCATATCCCAATTTTTGGTTACTTATTACACACTTATAAAGATAAACATATCAACTCAATAACATTCAAGCTACCCTATGATTCATTTCTTTATGTAGTTCTACATACAAGAAATTATAGTAAAGGCGTCTAACATGTTTGCTTTCAGAAAAGCTTTAAGTAAATCAAATGAAATGCTTTTAAATTCCCATTATTTTGAGAGTCAAATCTACCCTAATTTCTAAGAATTTGAAAGGCATTTTATGAATAAAGTCAACTTAATTCTGCTAAATGAATACACACTCCTAAGAACTGAGCAAGTTTTCTTAAACAGAATTAATCCCTGTAGGCTTTAATTACCAAAGTGTTTAGGATGCATCTTATTTTTTAGGAGTATAAATAACTCAGCATTGTAATTTCCACAGGTACATTTTTCAGTACAATCCGTTTGACATTATAATTGATATTTACAGTTCAATTACTTTTGTTACTTTTGATTTTTAAATTTCTAAATCAATCACAGTTAAAATTGTTCATTGTATATTAATAGGTTTTGGAAAAAAGAGGCAAAAACCTACTCTTAAGAGCATTTACATTTACAATATCATTGTAATCAGGGCCACATCATTTGTTTCCTTGACCCTCAAGGAAAGGGTCATATAGTGTTTGGCTTTAAGTACCCTTTTGTAAGTGGAAAAACGTCTATTACACTGTAGCATATACTTTAGAACAAGACATGAGAAATATCTGTAACTTTGAATAAAATACATGAATAGTAAACAACATTAGTAAAGCTTCATATAGTTAAAATGAAATACGCAATATATTTTTTATCCTGACACTCTACTAGAAAAAGTACTGCAGGCTATAACTGTGGCATTTGAAACAAAAGTATTTACATTTTAGAGAGAGAGAGAAGAAAAGAAAACAATCAAAATGTGAGGAAGTCAAAGAGACAGTCAGAGACAAGGTGGACAGAAAAAGCTGACATGATGAGACTAGAGTATATCATACTTATATTTGAATCCTTTCAAGAATGCACAAAGAGTGCAACATTTTTCAAATTGAATGATTTTACAAGTGACATTATGATTTTTTTATTTATGAAAACACAAATTAAAACAATGAGCAAGACACACACAAAAAAGAGTACTGAAAGAAAAAATGATGGCATAGAGAAACAGAAAGCCAAGGACACATAAAAATGTACAAAGAGAGACAATACATCAAAAATTTAGTGAACTGTACTTTCAAACTCTTTTTCCAAAAAGCACACTAGAAATGTCTTTCATTTCATAATGGAGATCAATCCTGAAAATAGAGCAATTTAAATATCCTTCGTCAGACTTCTGTCACACTAGTAAACAAAGAGCTCATGAGTATTGAAAGTCAACTTTTTGTTTGCATCATCCATCTCTAGCAAGGCCCTTTGGAAAAACTGAAATGTGTGTTTAAGTTTTCTGGGGTAGCTTAGTTCCAAGGTATAAATGTGGCCCATTAGATAGACACATGCATGTGCCACACTAGGGATATCAAAAAGCACTTAAACTCCTTCAATGATGATCCCAACATTATAGTTGCTGCTGTCACCACTGACTTTGCTGATGACAAAAATGTTAAGAATTCAGTTGTTGAGGTCTTCTTGTATGGCTGTTTTGCCATCAGCATCAACATCCTGAAATCAAGATAAAGTTTATTTTAATTAAACAACAATCAGAGCTTCCATATGCTATAGGAATTACTAAATGCTCAATACTTGCAATTTTTTCCCTTTTTAATAGATTCATACATGTATAATATGTCAAAGTGTGTCAGCAAATGCCCTCAGGCAAATATATTCTGCTATGAAATGTGCACAAACTATTGAACCTGACATTTTCTAACAACACTAACTGTACAGGCATGTAATCATTAAAATGAGAAAAAAGGGACACGTAACTAAACTTAATTGACCCTTCTTCCTCTATAATGCGTTGCTCCTGATAGATGAGTGGTCAATTTAATTTAGTTCAGATCAGTTAGGCTGAAGCCTGTGGAAAATTGAACATTAAAGTGAACTGTTTTAGCCTTATCTTGCCCAATAGACTTAGATCAAATCTTCCTGCCTCTCTTCAAGGCAAAGAATAAGGCCTCAGATGGCTGTCACTCTTCTGAATTCAGCTTTGTTGACCTGCAAAAATATAAAAAATGAAAAATATAAACAATAGATTCATTTCAAACTCTTCAAAACTCTTTTAGTTTTGTAATAAGTAAAAGCACCAGATACTTCTCGGGTCCTGCCAAGTTTTTTTCCAAACAGCTTTTCCCTTCTTCCTGCACATAGCTAAGAGTTTGCAAGTGTAATATTACAGCTTCACCATTAAAACATGCAGCAAAGGCCTCAAAGAAAAATCTTATGGAACTCTTCCTCAGTCTGAGATTAAGACATAGAGCGCATAGTTAGAGACAGAGAGAAATAAAGACATGTGAATATCATTCATGTGCAATCAAAGCTGGGCCAAAAAAAAGTTAATGATGGAAGCTTTAAACTGCTATTATCAATTTTGTTGAAGACAGGGATAAGTTCCATATCTGAGAAGAATTAAGGTTATCAAGCTTTGAAATCAATGGCAGGAAATGTGTTGATAATGACATCTTTTTGATGTACAGTAAATGTTCTGGTCATCTTCTCAATGATAAGTTTCGTGTTTCTATTTTGACTCATATAACAGCTATACTTATTCACTTTTAAGTATTTTTTCAGGCCAGTTACCAGTTAACATGACACTCTGGTAATCCAAAATTTACTATATTTTCTGTGTAATTCTGCACCTTGTATTTTAGACTATAATGCCAAATCTTTAAATGACACTCCTTAGGATGCCCAAGGTGATAGAACGTGGTGGAAAATGATATGGGCAGGAATTGGCCAATCTAAGTAAAATCCCAACTAGACTGTCACTGGGATGTGTGATTCAGTTTTACCATTTTTATGTTGTGCTGACTTCCCTAATAACTTTTATAAAACAGCAGTTAATATGTTTTAGTATAAACATGCTCAGTATTGGTATGTGCAGGACAGTGGCACATTGGTAGCGCTGCTACATCACAGTAAGGAGATCAGGGTTTGCATCCCGGGTCCTCCCAGAATGGAGTTTGTATGTTCTCCTGGTGTTGTCATGGGTTTTCTCTGGGTGCTCCAGTTTCCTCTAACATCCCATGGACATGCAAGTTAGGTAGATTGGTCATACTAAATTGGCCTTAGTGTGTGGTTGCGTGTGTGTATATGTGTGACCACCCTGCGATTACCTTGCACCTTTTGGTGGCTGGGATAGGCTCTGCTGTCACCCACAACCCTATTCAGGGCAAAGCAGGTTAGAAGATGACTGACAGTATTGGTATGGTTTTAAAAAAAATCTGTACTGTGCTACTTTCGTGCATCATTTTATATGTAAGAAAATACAACTCATTAGTCCCAAATTACTAATCTAGGATTACTGCACAATGCTTGGCACTTAATTTGGAATGGAGGCTTAAAATAAGTAGCTGGTGAATAAGTAGCCAGCTTCAGTTTCGTCACTAATGTTATTTGTGTTCACTTTATAAAAAATGATTTAACTTAAATGTAATAAAAATAAAAAAACTGAAAACTTTAAAACAAGAAAAATAATAACAATAATGAAAACTGATTTATGTTTATGTCATGTTTACGTATAGTATTGATTATTCTGCGTCTTGAGATTCAACAGCATTATACAGTAATGGAGCAAAAGCAATATAATGTAATCCATATCAAGACAAGGAAAATTATTTTGAATTGAATTGTACCTTGGAAGCAGTGTAAAGCTCTTAAACAAAACAAGGACACTTTTAAATGATTAAAATTAATAAATATCTCTGCTTTTTTAAAAATAATGTAATTATTAGCAAACAATTCATAAAGACTGTTATGTTCACAAAACTACCTGAAAAGCACAGATAAGATGCACTTCAGATTCGAGAATTAGTAAAGCATGAATCATTAAGTAAATCATAATTGCTTGAATCATGAGTTAGTGATTAATTTTGAATCTGTGATAATCAGTGAATAAAAAGATTCCTGGGTAACGGTAAAGTTCAAATGGACTGCACATGGATGCTTTAAACATCTATCAAAAGAAAGTCATACAAATCACTTTCACGGAGCACTTCTTTTGCTCTGCACTCCGTACAGTCACACTTGACCTGAGAATCTTCAGGCTCACTGAAGAGAGTATTTCATAAATCGCAATTAATTTGTAAATCACTACAACACTGCCTCATTTGTGTTTACAAAACAAGTCTGCTGTCATAACATTGAATGCCAAACCTGGTGGTAAATATATTGAATAGAAACTTTTATTGAATGCTGCACCTACAAACGTACAAAGCCAACAAAACATCAGTGCCTCTTTGCCTTAGCTGCACTCTTTCCATTACTACCGTCATAAATATCAGTATATGACACCCGGGGGGGTGGGGGGCAGGGGGGGTTCAAAATTAATAATAGGCAAAAGTTAAATTTTAATATAATTTGATTGCTTGTGGTTGAGGGTAAATGTAGAATTTCAATAAACCTGGAATAGTAGTCTGAAATAACTAAATAATTGCGTTTATAATGTTCACAGAGTTGTACAGCAGTTTTCTTCCATGGTTGTTCAGGGAGTGGAGTGGATATTAAAGGCTGTCTTTTCTGTGCCCTTTTCAGTTCACAACCCAACTGACATGACATGTGTGATGAAATCACTTGTCACCATACTGAGCATTAGCTCTTTCTCTGCATTTAATCAGACCTTGATGCCCATCATGAATCCTTTCCAAAATGTTTGCTCTCATAGTCTGGAGTATAGCTATTCTGCTTCTTCTTTCAATGGGAAAAATTTCCTAACTATCATTGGGGTAATACTCTGGCTTTGGCCACTCAGATCTGTTTAACTTAATCACAGCATGCATTTTCTCATCTGTAGCTGTAGCTGCTCGAAGCATTCCATTTTCTGAGGGACTGCAAGTATGCAGTCCATAACTGCTGCCACAATGCACTCCACCTCGTCTTTCAATTTTTCAGTTTTTTTTTTTTTTGTTAGAGCTGCATTTAGGAAACTGTGATAGTGTGTCTGCTACAATGAGAGCTTTACCAGGTTCATGTTCTGCTGTTGGCTTAAACCTCATGAGTCACATGAGAAGTCTTTGGCAACATGGTGGGACTTGGTGTAAGTCTTTGCTGTTGATAACAGGCACTAAAGTTTTGTGATCAGTCACCAGCTTGAAGTCTTCCAGGCCATAATGGTACTTTTCAAATTTTTCACAGGTCCAGATGCAAGCCAGATGTTTCTTTTCTGCTTGTGCCTAGCAACTTTCAGCTTATGGGAGTCACCTGGAACTATATGCTTCCATTCTTCTCCCTGGAACTCAAGTAAAACTCAACTAATCATGTAGCTGCTTGCGTCAACTGTGAACTGTGGCTCTGTCAGTGTCATATCTTGTCAACAGCTCTTTAAGGTGCTTACGACTAAATGTTGCTTGGTTATTCTTTAAAAGTTCAAGTAGTTTCTTCTCCACTGCTGAGAGATTAGGCATATACTTCCCCAAATAGCCGACCATTTCAAGCAGTTTCTTCAGCTCTTAGAGGTTCTCTGGTGGAGACAGCTACTTATTTGCCTTTACTTTGCCGAGCTCAGGTTACATGTCTGTCTGATCAATCAGGAGACCCAGAAAACGTAACTGTTTCTGTAGGAAAACACACTTTTCTTTATTCAGCTTCAATCCAGCTGACTCAGTCCTTTTTAAGATATGTATCATGCTACTCTGTGGTACATCCAAACAAAAATATGTCATCCATGAAAACAGTAAATTCCTGTACTGTTCATTACCTAGTGATTTCCACCTTATTGTTAATTTCATTCTGGTTAATTAAAAAGAGAAGTTGAAATCTGAGTTTAAATCTACCATCAGGGCATTCTTGGTGCGTGCCAAAATTTACCTACGCCACCACTCGATGAGATAATCAAGCGTCCGCATGCCAGATTCTCTAAGGGGGCTGAATGCTTGATGAAACAATCGAGAAAGTAGTTGTGGGAACTACTGGGTACATTAAATGACTGGATGTCCATGCACTGTATTGTTAAAGGCATGATTATTTCTCAGTAAAGGAGCTCTATTCATTAAGTCACCCAGGTGGCAATTGAGGATCTTTATCTGGCCTTGGGTAAAACAACAGCACATATTAGTAAACTGAAATAAGAAGCAATAACCACCTTCTCAATTTCAAAGTGAAGTATATGGTGCATTATTATTAATTTTTTAAAAAACACACAGACAGCTGGGACAAGTCATCTGACTAACTGAGACGTTAGTATAAACTAATAACTAAGATTGACCTCAAATTAAGGAATTGTTTGGAATGAAAGTTTGCAGACACTCTAGAACCAGGACTGGACATGCTTGGCTTAAATGTACTATCAAAAAAATGAAATGCTTTTAAGTGCTTAGGCTCCAGTCGGTCTACTGTGGCTCAATATAACAGAGCCATACTTTACGTGCTAATAACTTTGAAACCAATATTCTCACAGATCACATCTACCAAAATGCTTTTTTTTCATTTTATGTAAGAGATCACCAACACCTTCTTATGAGCTGACATAAGGTGGCATTCATAAAATTTAAGACATTACCCAAAGGATATTAAAAAGCTACTTTTAAATTATGAGTCTTTTGACAAATATATTTAGAATTAATAGGAAAGGGGCCCTGGAGAATTTAAGCTTAAAATTTTTAAAGGTAAGATTTTATTCAGCTTCAAGATCACACAGAAAATAGTACATATTATAAATGCAGTATTCTAATTTCAGACTTAGTTACAATCTAGAGGACTAGTGATTTTTAATTAAAACGTTTTTCAATAACAGGGAATAGAGAGACATTAATTTATCCTCCAAGATTAGATTTATTGAATACCAAATAAAAAAAGCATGAAAATAAAGGGTTGACAGATAGGTAGGATATGCCAAAGAATAAAATAGAAAATGTTGCATTTATTTATTTTACTGTGTATATTTTAAGGACATGTCACCATACATCATTTTTCCAGAGACTTTCATTTGAAGCCTCCTTTAACATAATCTTAGTGAGTCTGAGACATTTGGCAGTGTGCTTCTGTGAAGTTGGTCATCAAATGTAACATACCCATCAACTCATTCCTACTAGTTTGTGACCTGCTCTGATAAAATTGAACAGGCTTGATTTTGTCTTTAGTTGTAGGGATGTGCTCTTTATGCATGAAAACCGACAACCAATGAATGCTCATCCAGATGTACAATGCATTTAAAGTAGTGACAAGGAACAAGGAACATGGGGTAGTTTTGGACCTCATAAACAGAAGAGAAACTTCCACAACAGAATGGAAAAAAAGGCCAGAGATTGCAGCTAAACTCTCCATAGCTGTTAGCCCTTCATACAGTGCTAGCTCTGTCAGACAGCACATTATTGGCTATCACGAAATGGTTCAAACACGACAGTGCTGGAAGGTTGGCACTCATTTGGTAAATATGACATGGGCAGCCATTTTCATTCATGTAAGGTGACATGGTCTGGCAACGACATCAGCAACAACAGACAGGAAATGTTTTATTTTTTTTAAGTAATAAATGACAGAATAAAAGAGTGTTGCTCTCTTTCATTTTAAATATGGTTGCATCAGTTTAGCAAATACTGTGTTACTCTACAATAAACATTCCTACCAAATTATATTGTCAGATTACAATAAGAGTCATCTTGTCATGTACATTGTATAATCTTTAAAAAATAATGGCCTGTAAATATCTCAAAAGCTGTTTTTATTACTCAGTGGGTAAGTTCGGATCATATGATTATTCTGAAATCCCTTTTCCAATATGGCACCAAGCTCCAACACATTTTTTTTCTTTTTTTTAGAGAAATCAGATTAATTCATAGTTCTAATGATAAAATGAGCAGCTTAAGCAGTGTTGTGTGTCACTGTGTCATTATTGGCACTAGCTGACTAAATTAATTCAAGGCTTCTGGTGAAAGCTAAGAAATTCTGGAAATAACAGCTCCTTGTTTCTTTACCTTGACATGTCATTAAAAATTTGCATTTTGTTTACCAAGGCTCTAGTTGTTTTTAGAATGATGCCTATATGTAAATTTAAAACCTTTTTTTATTTTTAAATAAAAACCCCTGCAAAAGAACCACCTCTTTCAACCCTCACAAACATATGCAGTTTTTAATATCTGGAAAAAATTTGGACTTAACTTGTTAAGAGATCTTTATATAGACAACGTCTTTGAACAATTACAGTCCAAATTTAACATTCCAGCTACAAATTTCTTTCACTATCTTCAAATCAGGAACTTTGTTAAACAGAACCTTCCAGATTTTCCTCATCTTGCACCCTCATCCACGCTGGAAAAAGTATTGCTCAATTTCAAGGAGTTAGACTCCATCTCTACAATATATAAAATCCTTTTACAATCCCTTCCTTTCAAAGATCCAAGAGGACACTGGGAAAATTACCTCTCAATTAATATATCAGAAAAGGAGTGGAAAGTAGCAATGCAGAGAATTCACTCAAGCTCCATATGCGCAAAGCATACAATTATACAACTCAAAATTATATATCGAGCACATCTGTCTCGACTAAAACTCTCCAAAATGTTTCCAGGGCATGATCCAACCTGCGAACGTTGCAACCAAGCCCCAGCCTCACTGGGTCACATGTTCTGGGCCTGCACCAAATTAACATTATTCTGGACAAAATTTTAATTACCTCTCAGACAGTCTTGGACTCACAATCCCTCCTAACCCATTAACAGCTGTGTTTGGGGTTCTTCCAGAGGGTCTTAAGGTGGAGAAAGACAAACAAATTGTGATTGCATTCACTACACTGTTGGCACGCAGACTTATTCTGATAAACTGGAAGAACCCAAACTCTCCTCTTTAAGTCAGTGGGAAACCGATGTGTTATACTATTTGAAATTGGAAAAAATCAAATACTCAGTTAGAGGATCTGTGCAGACTTTTTCAAAACATGGCAGGATCTAATCAGTAATATTTTGAAATGAGTTTATAAAGCACAGAGAATTTGTTGATTTAGGTATTTTTTACAAGCCTTAAATTTTACACCATTTGGCTTGCTCTCTCTCTCAAGGGTGGGGATCGATCTGTTCTTAGCATAATTCTTTTTTTTGTAAAACTTGATTACTATGTATTGATTATAATAAAATTAATAAATAAAAAAAAAAAAAAAAAATGTTTAAAAAGTAGATGTAAAAAGATATATTCATTATATTATTCATTGTATAAATTCATTAGATAAATTTTAGAAATTTCTGTATATGCACAAAAGATAATTTTAGCCATTTTAAATAAAATTTTCAAAATAATATTTTGGTAAATAAATTATTTGAATGCATATACTGTTTAAAAAGGATTAGTGACAAGAAAGGAAAAAATGAACTAGGCAGATCTTGTTCACTAATTTTACTCTGGACATTTCAGTTGATGACTGACTCATGGAATTGTTAAGGCACTTTCTGTATTATCTTTTAAAATTGTAATGTTTAACATTAGGATAGATCGTGATTCACTAATTTTATCATTTTAACATACAGGGGGAGTGAAAAAGATCTCTTTATGAAAATGGACAGAAGATCCAAAAATAATAATCATGCTTTAATAGATCTTAATTTGAGCATGTGTAAGTACCCTTACAAGCGTTGGCGTTGCTAAACTGCTTGCGTGACTGTGCCAAAAAAATACACAAGGGGAGAGATCAAGATAACGATTGGCCTTCCATCAACCTTTCTCCAGGTGGTGGAAAGTGTTTAAGTGGGAGGAAAGCAGACTGTCTGTCCTCCTTCAAATTTTTTTCAATAAAGATCAAGAGTGTGCTGATCATTTGATTTGCTTTTTATCCAGTCATGCCTATATTAGGTTATACTTCTCCAAGAAAAAGCAGTAGTTGGGTGAGCAGCTTAGCAAGGCTTCTGATTGCAAGCTAAAAATTCCACACCCATTGAGGAAACTGGACATCCTCAATAAGAAAAACATTCTTCATTGTGCAAAACAGAAAGGAACATTGATAGATAATAGCAAAAGAATTACACAAAGGTTTTTCGTTATAGTGGCTTAGACATAGGATGTATTTAAAATTTTGGTTATTACTGTCAATTGTCTACTTAAAAGGAAATAATATTTACTCCTTCATTGAAATATTATCTGTTCAGATAATCCAGAAAATATGGCTTAATTCCTTTTATGTAATTTTTTACTTTTAACACACAATGCAATTTTAGGTCTTAGACATTTTCTGTTTCTTAATGTGTCATTTAGTGGGGGAATGTGCTGGAAAAGAATTTAGCATTCCATAAGGCAAATGGAGGAAAAGGAATTAATGTGCTGATTTAATGATACTCTGTATTATTATAATACTGTATATCATTTCCTTAAGAAAATAAAACAAAAAAACTAAACATTAAAAAAATGCAGATACACAGTTATTCAAATATGATATTCACCTCTTCCGATGTCCAAGATGGATTAAATGAAAGACTCCCAGTTTTGCTCACTTTAGCTGGCAGATAAGTTTTTCGATGTGGCCATTCTGCTGACATTTTGCATATTTGCAGGTGTAAAGATTGTTATATTGCTTGAATGAGTTATTCTAAACATCTTAATACCCACAATGTGACAAGAAATGAAAAATAAGACCATATTCATATATACACCATTGTAACATTTTATGTAGCAGCATTTGTTGATGTGCTGTGGAACTGCACAATGTTGGCATGAATGAGCACATAGCCCAAAACATGAATAAAAGAAGAAATCTCTAATAATTGCATAGAATGAACCAGAAAAATGACAGAATGCCTTTTAGGATATTACCAGCCTGCTATATTGGTTTATTTAAGAAACAGTATTGGTGAGTTTAAAGGCAATATTTGAAAACACCTTAATGGGAAGAGCAAAAATAGAAGGTGGAAAACAATAACAAAAAAGCCTACAAAAATAGAAAAGGGCCCTTCACATGTAATTAAAAATAACCTCTTAGTGTAATGTTATGATAATATGTAAGTTGTGTTAGAACAGTAACTGTGTGTTAATGTTTACAGATTGTATTCATTAGGGGAAGAGTTTAAAAAAAAGTCAGGGACATGTGAATTCTGAATTGTTAGAACATCTTTGAATGATTTGAAGTACTACTAATTAAATCTGGTTTGGCTAAATAAAAGAAAGACAAAGAGAATTATTTATTTAGAAAACAATTTGGTAACACTAGTTTAGGTATACTGAAAAGTAGCTATTAATAGTCTATACATATGTTATTAGTTGTTAATAATAATAAACAAATACTAGAAACATTAAAACTCCTAAAATATGTTATTGTTATAGGCTCTGTTTAATATTATCAATCCATCTGTCCATCTTCTAAACCTGCTGTATCCTTAGCAGTGGCGTGGGAAAGCTGGAGTCTATCTCAGCAAGCACAGGGCGCAAGGCAGGAACAACCCTGGACTGGTTGTTAGTCCATCACAGTTGTTTTATATTATGCTAAATATAAATCAAACTATTCAATATTTATTTGTAACAGATTGCCCTGAGAAAATATTTATGAACTTTAAGCCATGCTACAAAGTATTATAGTGCTGCATAGAGCTTGTCAGAATCGACTAAATTGATTATTGCTCATTTCATTACTCTCTTAGGTAGCTCTCTGTCTCTAGAAGGACAGTTTGCTTAGCCATGCTTAAATAGGGATCCTTTGACTGTGGCAGGCTTTTCCCTTTTATAAGATCCCTGCAGCTGGCACTGAAGCTGCTTTTTTGAATAATGGAATGCCAGGTCGCCTCCTGCTGACTAAGTACTAATGTCATCCACAGGCTGATGTGAAGCTCAGCTTTATTTAACAGCATTTTTACTTACCTGCTTTACAAATAATAAAAGCCCATTAAGAGTATTATTACATTATTTATTTAAAGTTTGTTTAGGATATATGAATATTTCCAAAATCTTTAGGTGTCATGGCAGCTGGAATCAAATCCCAGTTCAAATGGAATGTATAAGACATCTCATTTTGAATTATGAGGCTAAAATCTCCAATTTCCACAGACTGAACTGACAATAATATACTTGTATGCAGACCAGACAGAGTCACTGCACAGGCTTTCTTGTCTCCTCTGAAAATGTATTTGGATACAGCATTTGCCTCTCAGTAATACATGTTGTTGGTTAGTACTATTATAAATACATTCTGCTGACAGGTGATTTACAGCATTTGAGATGCAATTAAGTACATTTCTTTTGTTTTTTCCAATTGGAACATAGGCAGGTGAAATGACTTGCTCATGAATGTGTCAGTAGCAGGATTTAAACCCACAACTTCAGGATCCAAAGTCTTAATCACTACGCCACAAACGTGGGTATATTTTAATCTTTGAAAATTCCACTTTTATTCTTTTAACTTTTTGTTAAGAAGACAACAAATTTTAATTAGACTTCCAGTATAGACTACTGATTATATATGACAACAAAATTCATCTAGGGCTGCTGTCTAGCAGCTTCACATTCTTTTGAGCAAAATCACAATGTTAACATATACAACAAAGATGACTAATAATGTCATTCTAAGAAGGGAAAATATAATAATTAATAAAATATTTGCAGACTGTTAATATATCCATAGAAGTAGAATGTTATCAATACCTTACTTTAAAATGAAAAATGATAAATTAGTAACATAACTTGAGATAACCTTAAATAAAAAATGTGGTAATACTTAATAATTAATAACATTAATTGAGAACATGTATGTCTTCTTGATTGAGCAGTAATGATATAGGTCTTTTATTTTAAAATCATATATATCTAGATAGACAGAGACACACAGTTTTTGTAATAATACATTGTTCACAATGGGTGGCTATTTTTAAAATTTAGATAAATAAATTACTTTCAGAGTTGTAAGTTAGTGTACTTTCAATAAAAGGAGTTTGGGAATTTATGAAAAATTAACATTAATGCATTTATCTCATTCATTGTTTGTATTCATGTAAAATTACAAAAAAATAATTTTGCTTAGAAAATATATTACATATATCTAGTACTAATGTTAAAATGCTTTGTTAAAGGTTTTATGTATTAAGAATAACATACTTTATTAATAGGTATTAGCCAATGATTCCTTATTAATTTGATTTTTGACTTCACTAAAATTTGTTCAACATACCATTTCAATAAGGATCAATTGTGTATTTTGAATTTTTGTGCTGGATGAAACTCAATATATATTTGTATACGTTTTTGAATGGCAATTAAATGACTTTTGATTTTAACTTAAATATAAAGAGATTCATATTGCCTCTGGCTAACTTTGCCTAACCTGTAAATCTATGCTTTATATTTTACCTGTCATGTGTAATGTCATCCTAAGCAATGAACACATAATATGATTTATATGTTAGGGAGATAATTAAAAGTCAGCAATAAACTGCAATACAGTATTAAATTACAGAGGCTCTAAAATATTCTTTGCAAAAAGGTTAAAGGCCAAATGTTTGCATTTGCAGGGGAAAGTCTCTCAAGAGACGGGAGCAATTTACTATTAAAAATAGAAAAACAAGAAGGATGAAGGATTTATACTGGAATGGATAAAATTGCATTTTGCTCATTCTAAATTTAGGTGTTTTATTTATTTGACTGCTGATCAAAATTTCTGATCATATTAATCAGTCTTTAGAATGTCTTCTTTCTCTTTGCTCTTTGTGACTTCATTTAGCTTTTCACTTCACCTTGAAAGGTGTTTCATTTGAATGACTGAATTACTATACATTTTTGTTTTAGTGATTTATATGGCCTATTGGTATTTTAGACAGAGGACTTGTAGGAATCAAGGATTTGTTTAAGCAGTGTGTAATGTAGTACAAATTTCTCAGCAGATGCAACACCAAGCAGAATATTTATGGTTTGCCTCGAATAAAACTAATGATACACCAGGGCTCTATAAGATACAAGTATTTTCCTTTACTGTGATGTATCACCATTCTGAACAATTGATTAGGCAGCTTCATTATTGTTTTTGCAACCGCACAAAAGCTATTAATGCCTACGCTTGCTCCCTCTGAGACAATTTTCAATAACTTGTAACGCAAGTAATCAGAATGGATACAACATAAGTGTATACCTTTCCCAAAAATATAATGAGTTCCAGGTAGCTGCTATTTGGATAATATAAACTATAGGGCATCCCCACTGAATCCTCAATATTTTTTAATATTGGAATGAATAAGAAAAGGCAAATTTAGTCCCTAAGCTAGACCTGGTCACAGAAGTCAATAGAGAGCCATTCTGATGGTTTGCCAGCAGCCAATAATGAACCTTTATTAGATTAAACTTGAATCCGCTACAAGCAGAAAACCATATTAGGCAGCTAAAACAAAACTTTGATGTACTGTAGGTTTTCATCCTGTTTTTCTGTATATGTAGTATAAATAGAAAATAACAGGCTGCAACATAGTACTGCGCAGTATGTTAATGTTTTTATTTTTTATTTTTTAAAAGATATTTTTTTCTTGCTGCATAATTTAAATTACTATATGAAAGAATAACTGAAACAATACATTTAAAATGTAATTGGTAAGTAAGTTGAGTCGTTCCGGATTTCTCTTATTAATTTCTAATTTTTATAATATGATAATAGATGATACTATGTAGACATAAAATTCATTAAACAACTTTGACACATGTTTTAATAAATTAAGTCTGTTTCTTGCTAGAGATTAAACTGTGTTTTCTTTCCTTCAGTCATATTCCTTGCTTAACGAAGATCATAATAATAGTTGGAGAACACTTTTGGGAATCTAAACACGTAAACAACCGTTTAAGTATAGGGTTTCAGTCACTTTTGGGTATGTATTCAAATTAATTTCTTAATTTATCAACATTGGCAAAATGGATTATTGAAGAATAAAATAATACAACTAATTTAACAACAGCAGATTATGAGTATATGTGTGTGTGTTTGTATATAAATATAAATGTATTTATATGTGTGTATTTATATGTAAAAATTTAAAAAATATTTATATATATATATTATATACACACAGACATATATACAATTTTCACAGGTTTACTGAGACATACTTTAATTTAAAACACTTAATGAACCAAATAATTCCAGAAGATTTGGTATTTAAAATAATCTTGAATAAACAAAACTGATATTTCACTACTGCTGACCTAGTTATTTTTGTACATGAGGGAATGCTTTCTGTGCTTATTGCTTGTTAAAAACAAGGCCTTCAAATCTCATGTGATTCAGTAACAGATTGTACAACGTGAATGTGAATTCCTTTATAACACTAATTTAATGGATAATGGTTGGTACTGTACACCTGCAGTGGAAAAAGTCAATATTACTGAATAATATTTAATCTGGAATATTTAGACAAATGTTTCACAAAAGGTTAATTGTCTATATGGAATATCTCATTATCCCATGTAATTATTTTTTACATCCACTTTTTGATAATGGTTGCATGCTGGGATAACCTATAGACTGGGTGCTGTTCTAATATATGGTGATTATTTATACACACTCATGGTATGTTCTTAGACTGTGTTAGATGACATTTATACCCAGTGGAAATGATAAAAGAGAACATGCAAACTACAGTATGAACTGACTGCTGGTATTAAACTGTTGTCCTGGCAGAGTAGGATTGCTAAATAAACCTTACAAAGTCCTGGCACCCCTAAATAGATATTAAATGTATACATTGTCTAAGGCATTATGTAAAATTCTAGGATATTCTATAACATAAAAAGTATATTAAAGCATCAAAAACTAAATTTTAGTTTATAATTAGTACAACATCAGTTTTATTTTAGAGTTCAGAATGAATATGTTATAATTCCAAATAGTAATAGATACTTTAACTGAACTTTGACTCCCAAATGATGTTCTGTTTTTAAATTCAGAATTGATTGTGAACAGGTGATGAATTAATTTAATCGTAGTTTTTAATATTTTTAGTGAACAAGATCTTTGAGCAATATTCCAGTTTGTTCAGTAGAAAAGGGCTCAGTTTATACACCCTACAAGAGAGTAATGGCAAGATAAATTAATATTTAGAGATATTTCAGAACAAATTTCAGTTACCTAAAGTGCAATTTTAGGTATATGAAACTCATTTCAGGATATCTCAAAATAAGTTGCCAATCTGATATAACTTGCCATGTATTTCAAGATATCCCCAAACACATTTCGAGATATCTCAAACTGAAATGTTTCAATAGGACTTGCTATGTATTTTAAGATATCTCTGTGTATTTAATCCAATGTAGGAACTTGTGTGAATCAATCCTTTTAGCCTTGGGAACAATGTAGGAACCAACCCTAGTAGGGGGGACTCTTCATTGTAGGCCCCTCTCATGTACAGACACCCTCACTCAGGTAATTCTAGTTTAGAATTGGCTATGCACATAATATGCATTTGTTTGGGATGTGAACATAAAACATTGGTACCAAGACAGAGATGAAGAGAAGGCACAACCTCTACAGAGATAATAACTGAGTGTGTTAACCTCCTAAAGAAATACATGTTATTTTTTGCAGCTATAAGTTAATTTGTTATGATCAGGTTCAATTTGTGCATGGTTGGGGTACTTTGATGGACTGATAAAGCATTGAGAGTTGGTTGCTGCCTTGCACTTGTAAACTATCTTGATATTTCATTTTGCCTATCTCACACTTATTCAGTCTTGAGTTTAATGGGGGATGTTTTATTCATTAATCATTTCTTTTTAACCAGAATCTGTGTGTTACAGAAGTAGAATGGACATTGCTATACTGTACATTGTAGTTGCTAGCATTTGTGGATGCACTATGAACATAGTAGTGCTTCACACCCAAACAGAATAAGCCCACAAAAATTCAAAGAAATGGATACAATTTTATTTTATTAAAGGTCATGTCAGGTTGGGGAGCATGCACTGGTGCAGTGCATTGCTGCACCCACAACATGACAAAATAACTCGGAATCCTGTTTGTCAATCCGCCAGGCAGCTATACAGTCCAGTCGCACCCCCCAGAAATGCCCATCTATCTGCCACAGCTAGGTGTTATAAGGGTGTCCCGTTGGCCTTGTCCAGCTGCTTGGAACCTCAACAATGAGGATCCTATAAGCCGGAATACCCTCAGGGAATCGTGCCACATGGCTATAATGCCATAACTGACACTCCCTCACAATGCAGGTAATGTGCCTCATTTAGGACTCAATGAGCAACCATTTATTCGATACAAAGTCAAACCAGTGGTACCCAAAGATTCCCTGAACCGACACAGTACAGAAGGTGTCCACTTTTCGTCTCAGGTCACTGGACAGCGTCCATGTCTCACAAACATATTGCAAAACAGGAGGTACCAAGACTGTAAAGACTTGGACTTTTGTCCTTTTGAAAAGATATCAGAAGTGCCACACACTCATTTTTAGCAACCTTATTCTCAGTGGGCCCCCAACTGCACAGCCTATCATGGAAAATGGGGAAGATATGGAAGGGACAGTCGACAAATAATGACTAGGCTTGTTGAGCATGCTCATTGCATTGAACTCTCCAAAGGGCCTCCTTGCCCGCTCTTCATTTGCTTTCCACAGTGCAAAGTCCTGCCTCTTCTATTATGCTTTTGTGAAACCTACTTGTGTACCTTTTAACAAGGGGCCTCCAAGCTTTATATAGCTTAGGGCCTGACCAACTATACAACTGGCACTAGAGTCAGATATCACATTTTTGTTTGCTAAATATTCTGTAATTGGGTGGTTGTAATATTTGATTAAGGTTTGCTGAGACTGCTGTACCTCTCTTTGTATGGGTAGCACATTCGGGCATAAGCTGTAGGCACATGCATGGTACTCTTGCTGCGGTTTACTGAGGATCTGTTTGTCTATGAAAAGCAAAGGAGGAAAATACCATATGCAAAATACGCAGGGTGAAATAACCTTTTTCAAGGTAAATGTGAAACCGTGAACTAATCTGTAATTGAGTTTCTCAGAATGTTTTTCAGTTCTGAGGATTGGCAATGTGCTATGGAAACTTGTTTAGGGTGGGATGGAATAACTATTGTATTTGTTGATTATTAACATGGTTCCATTAGAGTTGCCTTTTGAGATAAAAAATACCCTTTATTTGAGATTCATTTTAATAATATGGTTCATCTCTTAGAGGAGGGAGACCCTACATCCAGCCTATTAACTCCACCCAAGTAAACACTGTCTGTTGTTGTAAGTTGACCTATGAATAAAAGTCTGTAGATAATCAAATTTCTACTGAATTTTCATTTTGGTTTAAAAGCTAGAGAGATGTTGTATTCATACTTAACAGAAATGGGACTAACGTTGTGAAGAAACATATTATATGCTCCTTAAAAACATATAATTAAAATGGTGAAAGCTTCATGCTAACAGTTTGTCAAGTATATTTAAAATTAATTGCCAAGTATAATACAATAAATGGGCATTTGTATTTGAGTGCAATGATAGTGTGAAATACTATGTTCAAACACATGGAGGAAATCTAATCTCTAGCTAAATTAAGAGTCAGAGCGATGTTTCAGAAACTAATCAATATGTGAGGATTAGTATAACATTAAAGAGTTACTCTATAGGCCAAGTCCAATGTCACAAAGTCTTTAAGTGGCAAAAAACCCTATGTAAAGTAAACCGTAGCTGTCAATACTGTCCCTTCTGTTTATTTAAGATTATTTCCTTCTTCTTGCCATCATCAGGCTTTCAGACTTGTCTGTTTGTACAGCAGGATGAAAACACATCGGATATATTGCATTGTTGTTCAGACATATCACTGAGAGTGCAGGAAAGCAGAACTAAACTCCATGGTAATTGATTGTCTTGCTTATTACGGGCTACCTACTAATATTTTTTATCAGAGGTGTTTCCAATATCAAATTTTCCACAATTCCTTATAGTCCATCGTTGAAACGGTCGATACCTCGCTTCAGAGAATGATTATATTTGTACAGGTGATGGTTTTGTAGTACTTTTCTAAATGTAAGAATGTAGTCTAAACTAAATGTACTGTATGCATAGTTACAATTAATGTTTCCTTGTTGGCTAATTAAAAATGCATATTTTCTTATTTACATGAACTGAGGTCACATTCAAATAAAACCCTCAAATATGCTTTTAGACTAAACCTTATAAATTCATAAAACTATCATTTTAATTTAGGCATGTTAACAATTATTGAAAATGTAAACACTTTTTCCAGCATTACTATACATTAGGCAGAATGAAGCTTTCATAGCACACACACACACACACATATATATATATATATTGGAAACCTGTTGTTATCTTTAGCATTGATATAACACTACTTTACCGCAAAGATGTTGGAGTTCCATTTATACAACACAGGCTTCTGACTCCAAATCTTGCTACTAATCAGGTAGAGGCCTGTTTTTTTTTTAACTGAGGCAAATGTTTTGTATGCCAGAATGAACAGGGAAGAAATATACTTAGCCAAATATTACATTAAATATATTTGTATTAAGTGCTTTTCCATTTAAGAGCTCAGTGTGCTATGCAGTAACTATAAAGGCAGCATGAATAAAAGAGATTTAATATAAACACAAAACAAAATTATGAAATGTACTGTAACGAGAGAAGCATCATGCAGCAATTTAGAAAACATACATTTTTCAGTTCTGTAGCCAATGTTCTAGGATCTTTAATAAACAATGAGAGGTTTGATTTTACAGATTATCTCATCTAAATGGTCCCACAACTGTCTGCAGAATATAACCTGTTATGTTCAGGGTATGTATCCTTTTTTAAATTATAATCCAAGAAGGAAGAGCTTTGCCAGTCAATCTATACACAGATCAGTTTTTCTATTTTTCAAACTTGCTTACATACTAAATATGGCAAGTTTATCAGAATATTTCACAAATGTTTGAAAGGGGGTGGATCAAGAAACAAGATGATATAGCATCATAGAATAGCTAACATATACCTTACCCTTGGCCCATTTATAACTTTCCACTGAAAAATGTTGTCTAAATGTACAGTATATTGTCTATCTATTCTGTATTTTTCTGTTCACGATAAAGGGAAAGATAAAGTCTGTCCCTGTAATAATGAACTTAAATTAAAAAGCAAGAATGAGAAGGCACATAAAGATGCCCATACACCCTCACAATTAACTTGATGCCAAGCCTTGACCTGTAGGAAGGAATCTATTTGAATACTGAGAGAAGAAGGAAAAAGTAACATTTTCTAATATGAGCATTAATGGCTTGTTATGAAGCATCATTTAATAATTTATTACTATATAATGCAAACAAAGCCTTTTTAAGGTCTTGTTATATTTAAGTGATTAATAGATGCATTATAATTAGCCCCATTCTAAAGTGTCACTTGTGCTTTATAAGTCTGATCAAGATAAAGGTGTTTGTTTGTATTACAACATAGACATGTTGATCAATCACATTTATAAAAAACAAACTTTTATATAATACCTTCCCCTTTGCAAGTATTTCAAAAAAGAAAAAATAACAGTGATAATAATAAAAATCTTGTTCATACAGTTGAAGTTGCTGTTTCTGCAGAAGATATGGTTAAATTACATTCCTCTATATGCCCATGAATGCATGGCATATGTGAATCCATTCACTCCATCCATCACTCATTAGTACTTAACACTAGTAAAGCCTTTCTTAAGGTCTTATTCCATGTCAGTAAGTGACAAAGAGGCACCTTATTAGTCTCTACTCTAATGTGTCATTGGTGCTTCATAAGTCTAATTAAGAAAGAATAAATTGTTAATGTAAAGTAAAATAGGAGTAACTGACAAATACTAGCACATACAGTAGGTGGCCACCATTCTGTGTCATTGACTAAAACATCATATAAAAAGCACACTGCACTAAAATTATACCCAAGGTTAAATATCATGAGCCACCTCCTTACCAAGCACATACAGTACATTTTAGAGCAGAACTGTATGACCAGTCCAATCAGACCATTAGGTTATGCCATTAAAAAGATCATGTGATGATAATAGTATTGTGCTCTGAACATCATTTTTTAATATCACATTTTAGATTTCTTAACCTGCAATAATGTAGGAAATTTAAATATTAATTTCCTTTGCATTTTATAAGTATATTACTGATACAAGTCAAATTCTCCATGTCACTACTGTACTGTACGGTAATGACATTTTCTTTGAATATATTGTTTGCAAATATTCATTCATGAATTTGCTTATTTTGAAAAGGCCTGTCAGAATATGAAGAAAAATCTGTAGGGCAGTCAAAGCAGAACCTTACAATGCAGGATTAATAAAAAAAAAATCAAAGACTTAGCATTCTTGTGATATTAAAATGCAGTGTAGCATACATGCTCGGCATGCTCCATGCTAGGAAAAAAAAAGTCAGATAAAAGTTTTTGAACTTTGAATATCACACCAGGAGGGCTAGAAATAACACTGTCCCAATTTTCACTTTGAAAAAAATTAACCCTTTAAAAAGATCATATCCATCTTAATGTTTACATGTGAAGGATGGAAAGACATTTATCCAAGATGGTGAATTCCACTAGCTGTTGGTGAACTACAACATTCTTATTATTCATATGTACCAGATACTGTAGATTGGTGTCAGTGGGTGATGGTAAAGTGATTAAAGTTCAGAGAGCTGTCACTGATCAAGCACACATCACTTCATTTGCGAATTTTTGTCTTCAAAGGTTTTTTTTTGTATTACAGTACAGATGTGTTGAGCAGTCGAATTTTATAAAACTCAAACTTGTATGTAATAGCTTCCCCTCTGTGAATCTTACAAAAAATGAATAATAATGCTAATAATAATAAAAAAATCTCATTCATACAGTTGAAGTTGGAGTTTCTGTGGAAGACAGGGTTGAATTACATTTCTCTCTATGCCCTTGAATGAATGGCATAGTTTGGGAAAAATTATTGGGCAATTGCATGCCTTTTATGCAGATAATGCTATTTGATGAAAGCAATGTTTTGATCTGCTGAGGATAATACAGATCTAGGGCTGGATTCATTGGTGAGAGTAAAGCTGTCTTCTGTGATAACTTCATCTCAGCATGAGGTCAGACGCAGGGGAAAATCAGGATGGGGATTAAAAAAATGACACAGTCAGTGCAGTGCTCAGTTTCCTGCTGTGCTCTGCGCTGCAGACTATAGCTTATGTTTCTGATCTGTTATGGTATTGTCTGACTTTCTCTCTCCCAGAGCAAAAAAGGAGTTGCTTATAACTCCTTTTTCTAGTGGGATTAGTTTTCTGCAGCTTTTGTAATTAATGAAAGTGTGTTTTTCCCCCTTCCCAATCCAATAAAAGAATGCATTTAAAGGCCATCAGCAGATGTTTCATAGATTTTTCTTTTCACCCTAGTACAGTAAATTGCAGCCTGTTTTTAACATATTCTTCAAGCCAGAGCAGAGTGGGGGGCAGCTAATCAGAGAGGGAGAATCCTAATCTTTGAAGTTGTAAAATTATACTTGCACCATGTAGCATTTAAATCATCTTACTTTTTTTTGGCATTTTGTTATTGACTGCTTGTGTAGGCATTGCTTATTTTTAAAAGGTTTTAAAAAAAATGATTAGCAAACTATTCACAACACTGCTTGATTTTCATCTCCTGTGAGCCAATCTTTCATTCTGATTTAATGCTAAAGGTCAAATTAGTAAAGAGGATGATTAATAGAAATAATTAATAAATAATTTAAATAATATTTATATTGAGACATTGCACATAGAGGAAATATTTTAATATTGTTTGTTTCAAGCAAAAATTTAAATTACAGCATAATAAATCATTTAGTTATAAACCTAAGTTTATATACCTACATTTTTTTAACATTGGTGAAAGCAATTCAAAAAATGAAAAAAGGTTGTAACAGAAAAAATGAAAGATGAAAAAATGAAAAAAACATTTGATTCTTTCAAAGCAAACTAAGAGAGACAACAGTGACAACTGGGCAGCCAGCAAGCATGATGTGTACTGCTGTGAGACATGAACAAAAGGATTAGCTGTTGGTTTTGTCCCCAAGCCCTTATGGAGGCTCACTCTTTAATGAGAGTAATAGTCTCAAACCTTTCTTTATGAGAAAGACTCAAATAAATCCCCTTCTACAACACTGCAAGGCTAAACTGTGTTCAAAGTAATGCATCACTCATTTTGGTTCAGGTTGAATGCCTATGGATTTGCAACTTTCAGCTGAGGAGTTGGATTTTCTGTTCAGAAAGAGGTGCATGCTGTCTGTAAGATTGGTTGGGTGGGACAGGGGGGTGTGTTGGATGTGGCAAGCTACTGAAGGTGGGGGAAGCAATAACCCTGGAGGATAGGAGGAAAACTGGTGACAAGATGCTAGTAAAATGTAAATAAATAAATAACCATAACAGTTTCACAATTTACATAATTTCAAGGAAATGTGGTTGTTAAAATAATAATGTGGTAGTGTCTTTATATTGTTGTAGTACAAATAATATATTGTATATATATTGTATATACTCTACATGAATCAGTCTGATTAATGGAAAACAAAACAGAATAATGACAAAAATAAATTTTAATTGTTTTTATTTCATACATTTATTCAGTCATGACCACATGAACAACAGCTTTCCAGATCCTGGGACATTTTATGATGGTTTTGATGAGCAAGATGTACACAATGTACACAATATGCACATATAGTATTTAGAGAAAAAAATATTTTTTCTATGTTATCATGTTAAAATAACATTTTTTCTGTTTCCATTCGGAAATAAAACCAAAAATTGTATGATATACAAAACAACTCCAACCAAACAATGAATAGTTATTTTTTGCTTTTACTTTTTATCTATCTCTGTGAAATTACAGCTTTCAGGTATCAGTACATTAAGTGTTTTCTTCATATTATACTTAGGTTACAATTTAATCAATTTAACTATCCATGTTTAACCATATTATCCATGCCATCTGTCCACCCATTTTCATAATCTCTTTTGAAAACTGAAACACATGTTAATCTAGTGAATTTAGAGTAACGTATTGAACTTGCAACACTTCAAAGAAGTGTACAAACAAACTGGACTGTCCCAATGAAACTCGAGCAACACGACAAAATCATGTAGACTGCAAACATAAAGCACTCCTATCTAAAATTCCATGAGGATCTCAAGTACTATGAGACTGCAATGCTATCATCTACACTACCATGCAATTCTAAAATTAACCAATTGGTTGAAGCCATTTGATGACAAGAGCTATTTTGTGAAAAAACATCCATACATCCATTATTCAACCTGCTATATCCTAACTACAGGGTCACGGGGTCTGCTGGAGCCAATCCCAGTCAACACAGGGCGCAAGGCAAGAAACAAACCCCGGGCAGGGCGCCATCCCAACGCAAGGCACACACACATTGTGTAAAAACAATAGTAATGTTTATATGTGTTTCCAATAGTAACATTTTCAACTACATGGTCAAGGAAAGTTATGGCCTCTCCCAGCAGTGCAAGGTTTAGTTTAACTCTGAGGTCAGAGAGGGCCATATTCATGTACACAATCACCCTTGCTCACAGCCTAAAATGTACATGTTAGGGATGGAGGACATAATTAGGGTAACTTGAAAAATCCTACTCATACAAGGCAGAATTTCTGATAGACAGTGAACAGCCTGAAAATTGGTACTGTGCCTGTGCTAACTACTGTGATGCTATGTCTCTTGTTAACACCATAACATAAAATTCTCCAAGCTGCTTAAACTAGTGCAGCAGTATTGGCCATCCACACTTGCACTCAAAAGATACATGCGTTGGAAAGAGTTGGAAAACAATGGCAAATATTTACTGTACCAACATAAAACATTTGAAGATAAAAGCTATATATACATTACAGTGTACTGTATAGATAAAAATATAGTTAGCTGTGTATACGGATGTTAAACTGTCACACAAAATACACCATGCAGTCATTTGTGTTCTAAAGCTTTTAAAAATTAGCGCATAGAGATGAAGAAAATAAGGTATACTAAGCTGCTAAATTAAAGGTAGAGATGAAAACGCTATTTTATACATATTATAAAGAAAAATAACCTCTTGCGGCTCAAAGTCTTTAGAAATATGTAGAGAATACTACCTGACTGATCAGCCCCACACTGAGCTTATTACATTTTTTCTGCTGATGCAAGCTATAAAGGAAGATTTTTGCATTTGTAACCTTTTTTTATTTTTCCATTATCGAAATATTTCTAGATATTTATTTTTTCTTGGGTTGAACTTGGGCTCTTTGCCAAAGATGAACTCTAACACCTTACAGTTTTGGCATTGTATATTATTTTTATCACATTTATTATTCATTCATTCTTTAGGAAATAAAGCAGGTATGCTTAATAATGTTATTTTAAGCACAAAGTCTGATACCTGTCTTGTTATCGAAAGTCAGAATATAAATACAGACATCACATCTTAGTAGACGAAATAGATTGAGAGTGTTATATAATATAAGAACTCTTTTAATAAGGCCCTTTCCAATTACCACCCCACAGAGAACATACAGGTATATCCAATAGTATGGTTTTATAACAAGAAAATAATTTTGAACTGTTTGGCACAAGTATTTCTTTAATGTACTCTAGATTGCATAATATTCTAGATTGAGCAGTGAGCTGCAAGGTGTTTTCTATTCATAAATCACAATATGTCACTCCAAACACATGATGCATTTATTTAAAATTACATAACATTCTCAAACCCACTTAACCCAATTCAGGGTCCTTTGGAGCCAAAGCAGATAGTAAAAGTACTGGGCTAAAAGCAGGAAACAGCCCTGAATAAGATCTCAGTCCATTGGACACCCCAGTCACTCACACACACCCACCCACAATCACACACACACCAACCCACACAAGGCCAATTTGAAGTAATCACTTAATCTGACATGCATGTCTTGCGAATATGTGAGAAACGAGAGAATCAAAGCCAAAGAAAGAAGAAGCAAATGACAATGGGACAAAAACTGGGCACTGAATTTGAACCCAAGATGCCGGATCCATGAAGCATGAGAACTAATCACTGCACCACCAGCACATTATACATTAGTAAATTTAAATTCATAAAAAAGAGATGAAAATTCTATGACTGGGTTCTAAAACAACCACCTGAACTTTACACCTAGTTGTAGTTATACTGATGAAAAAATTACTTGCAAGGCCATACTTAATATAATTAATACATGTTTATTGATCAGAACTGCCCTGATTTAATTGTAGAGGGCACTGTTAGAATTTTATTAAATAAATCATCTCCAGATTTCAATTTTGTAAAATGTTCTAGAAGGATTTCATATTTACTCTGTGTTTTAATAGTCTTGCAAAAATTATCTCCACAAGCATAGCCTTATCTTTGAAAATATAAACCTTTTTTTCAGAATTTTATGAAGTGCTTTGGCCTTGGTCACAGATAAACAAGTTTTTTTTATGTAGTAAATACTTGTCTAGCAATCGTGACTGCAAGTAATGCAACAATCCTATTTTAGACTAGTTTTGTCATTGACTGTATGTCATCCTTTATCATGCTAAGACCTACTTTAACTTAGGGAATATTCTATTGAATATATCTTATAAACAACTACACTCCAAATTTTACTTTTCAGCTACACTTTTCTAGCATATATAAACTAGAAATTTTGTTAAAAGAAACATACCCAACTTTCTACATCTCGCATTCATTTATATACCGGAAGTTACACTGGTTTATGTTAATAAAGACTCAGACTACATTTCAACAATTTATATAAATATTTCAAACAATTTACCCTCCAAAGATCTTAGGGAATTTTGGGAAACAGACCTTTCAATCAGCATTTCAGTACAGGAGTGGAACTCAGCCATACACAGAATACAATCTAGTTATATATGTGCCAAGCATTCCATAATTAAACTAAAAATCTTTCATTCAGACTCAATTATCCTATTAAACATGTACCCAAATGTACCCAGGGCAAGATCCAGCATCACTAGGCTATGTGTTTTGAGAATACACTAAATTACTAAATTTTAGACAATATTTTTAGATAGCATACTTCTCAGCTACACTCGGTGTCACAGTCACTCCTAAAGCATTAACACCAGTATTTGGTGTACTCCTGGATGGGGTAAAATTTCATAGGGATAAATCATTTGTAAAATCCTATACCACATTACTAGCATGCAGACTTATCCTGCTTAACTGGAAGAATCCCAATTCACCTTCTATAACTCAGTGAGTAGGAGACATTCTTTTTCTCAAATTAGAAAAATTCAAATGCTCTCTTAGAAGATATGTGCAAAACTTGTTTTAAAACATGGCAAGAATTCAGTAAAATAATTTTAGAATATGCATGCTGAGCCTGTGATTAACTCTCTTATTTTGATAATGTTTTTATTATATTTAGAAAAGTTAGTCAAGGTGTTTTTTAGCTCATGTCTCTCCTCTTTTTCTTGATCTCATGGGTGAAGACTGAATATTGTTTTGCTTTTTTCTTTTTGCATTGATTTTGAACATGTATATAAAAAAACAGGGTATAGAAAAGTTAATTCATTCTTTTGTAAAACAGAAAAATGACTACCATAATGCCTTGGGAGCAAAATAGTGCAGCAAAAATCTAAACCAAAACTACGTACAGGTATAACCGCCTACCTCTAATTATCAGATCTTTATATTTACCTCTAGTTACATTTAGAACTGATTGAGAAATCCTTTTTTGATATACAGAACATTTGAAGACCTACTTAAAATAATAATATATTTTCAAAACCATGTTTATCCAGTTCAGGGACTTGTAGCTATATTGTGGTCTGTCCTGACAGTATTGGTTAAAAAACAAGAGCCACCCTTGAAAAGTGTGCTAGTCCATTGCAGGGTTTACTCATTTCCAGCATAAATAAAATGAATGTAGGATCCTTAAATTATTGGCCCGTCAGACTATGCATTGATATGACTACCAATATGGAATATATCATATTGCATCAGTCTAGCTATTTAACTCAAGGCTGAAGACGCATTATTTTAGCATGGTATACTCCTTTTGGGCATGCTGGTGCATTGCAATAATTGTAGCAGATATTATGATTGGCTGCTAAATATTCTAGCTGTTTTTCTGCTGGGTGTCCTTGGCTTTGTTGCCAGTTTGTTTAAGAAAGCCTTCTTGACCCTGATACAAAACCTTAGAGTGGATTTGGGACTTGAATATCACCAATGACAGACCTACATCAAAATCATAGATGATATCAATTTTCAGTATATATATACTTCTGCCAGACTTTATGAAGCTTAGTCGATAACTACATGTTTATTGTGGAGTTTTAGCTATGTAAATGTGTCAGCAGTGAATGTGCTACATAATATTGCATTTAATTGCTTGAAAATATTAGTTCAATTGTGTAATCATAATGCCATTTTACAAAGCAACAGCACCTGTTTCTGCCTTTTTCTTGGTAAAGTACTGATAATAATTGGTTACTTCTTTTACTACTTCTACTTTAAAAGCAGCTAGTGTATTAAATAATATTGCTATAGCTGTCAATATTGCAGCGGTTAATGCTACTTTCATTACTCACAGTAGACATTAATAAAGTAAAATGGAGGGAAGCACAAATATTTTTTGGACAAAAAAATATTGATCACGTTTTAATAATGCAATTTTTTGAATGTTATTAAAAAAATTACAGTTTTTCGAATGGGGTCTCATATATTTAAATTATGGTCTCACTGAACTTTTGACCTAATTTATAAAAAATTACAAGTAATATGAGCAAAATTAAACAAAGGATGAATGGTCAACCAAACTAAGTTTTTATGTTATAAATCTGCATGTGGTTTTCATTAATTAAAAATTCAGTACTCCACTACACTTGATGTGCTAGTTTTCCACTGCCCTAGTGAACAGTAGGTTGTAAATAGAAAGCCTAACGGCCGAACAAAACATAAATTAATCCTGTTAAATTAAATCAATCTGGAAGTAAGACACTATACAACTATTTGAAGTAATGAAATGAACATGATTTATTATTCATTATTTGACTTTTTAAATGAAAAGGTGTGGTGTAATGAAGTTTTGATTACAGTAAACCTTGACCTTTGAAAGTGTGTTTGTATTTTTTCAAATAAATGACCAAAATGACTTTAAAAAATAATATGATGTTTTTCATTATATTACATATTAAATAATAATAATCCCAATTTAAAAAAAAACCAATATAATTTAAATAATAATTTACTAGAATAACAAGTGAAATAATAATCATCATTTCTATTGCAACCTATATCCGTACATATTGAACAACCAACCAGGTATTATGCATGATTTTGTTTTTATTTAGATAGAACTTTAGCATGTATACAAACTGTACATTGTTTTTTCAGATTTCTTTGCATTAAAAAAATTCAGTGATTTTTAGAAGTGGACCAAAAACTATGCTGATGACAATATATATCTGCATATTTCTCAAGAAAAGTTCTTCAACCCATTACTTTTTTAAAAACAGAATGAGTCCAAGCAGATGGATATGATTTATAATTAAATGTTTTTAAAATGAATATAAGAACTTACTCATAATCAATTATGCTAATGGTAATTGCACAGCCTTGATTTCCAAATGGCTCTGAACCACTATGAGTAATTTCTCAAATCAAAGCTGATATAAACTTATACTTACTGTAGTAAAAGCAGCAGAATATAAAAACATACATGTACACCCGATATGTAATACCAAAATTTATTTTAATTACAAGTGCTGTCTTGAGTTAGACATTATTTGTTTTCTGTTTATGTTAAATGATAACCCATATACATCTTATCTATGAACAGAAAAAAAAACAAACACATGGTAATCAACTGAAGGCTAGGAGGCACATTTATGCCATCAGTTAAATGCAAGTTTTTCAGGTCTTCAAACTGGAATATAATTTACTGTGGAAATTTAACTTTGCATATCAACTGTAATGTCTGTTATTATAATTAATTTCTTTACAAAGTTTTACAAGAGACACGTACAAAGTAATTTAAAATATCAGAGAGATTTGTAATTGCTGGAAAACTCAGTCACATAAAACAGTGGCAGCTGCACAGTGAATGGACAGAGTTATACAGCAACAAGAGCTGACGAGATTGATGATTTACTTATAACTCAATTTTTATGAAGGTAAAAGTATTAAACACTCTGTTACTGAGACAAGATATGTGACTTCCCAAAGGACTCATGAGGCAGAAAAGTGTATCTCTAGTCTTAATTAAATAAAATGCTAACACATTATCACAGAATTGACTAGAAATATTAATAATTATCTCCAATGAAATATTACCTGATTTTTAATAAAAAATATAATCAACAAATTTGCTTTCTCAGTGCAAGATTTCTACAAAAATAAAACTGTTTTAATAATTAATCTGACTTTAGTATTGTATTGTGCACATTTAAAGCAGTTTCAGAGTCTTTCAGAAAACATCCAGGAGCTTTATACACAAAACAAAAGGCCTTACCATCACTGCAAGATCCAAATTCAAGCAGTTTAATTGCCAACCAGACTGGGCTCTCATTTTCGTAAGAAAACTCTATTTTGTTCTCTGCCTCTGACCTTGTTGGTTGTTTTGATTTGAATGTTTGAATTTGCCACACTGAGTGACCTTATTCATTCATTCATTCATTCATTCAATTTATAAACTGCTAAATCCAAATTCAGGTTAACAGGGATCTGGAGCCTGTTCCAACAGCAGTGGTGTCTCTTGAGTAAATTAGGCTTTAAACTGTACATACACATGTGTAGTAAGAGTAGTTCTGTAGCACTATCAGTCAGTCAGGTCAACTAGTTTAATTGGGGGTAGTTTTTTTTTATTCTAAAAAGAATTTTAAAAATGTGAAATGTAAACTAAAATTGTATTTATGCTATGCATGTTACTGCACATGTGTGCAATAGTGGCTCAAAATATATGTACATATAAATGCTACATTTATATGAAAGTAATTCAGGTTCTTGTAAAATAAATGTGAATACCAGGGGTATATTGATACTTAGCACCCTCTAGTGATGGACTAATGAATCATCCTTGCATGTAACATTCTTTTATAAAAGCTGCATGGCATTCTCAGACCTGACAAATGGACAGTTTCAAAGAATTAAAATAGAGTTTCTGATGTTGTCTTTATATTTACATTCTTCTTTTTCTTCTTATCATTATCAACATTATCATTCATGGTAGCAGTAGTTGCAGCAGCTTTTGTTTGTTAAATGCTAAATACAACAAAATATTTTTAAAATGCATTTCAAAAAATCTAAAGAACCAAATTAACAATTTTTATTTCATTGATAGACCACTTGTACAGAAAATGTATACAGGGCTTCAGGATGGCCTTTTTGGAATGTCTTCCTGTTTTTCTGAAATGCAGCTCTGCTTTGTTTGGATATTGTGCTCAGTCATGCTTAAACAGACACAAGCAGATGCAAGGGCCACACATGTTATTCCATTGTCAGAGAAAAGTGAACTTTTCTTTATCCACTACTAGCTTGCATTATGGTGGTCTTGCTAAACATCAACAAAACCAGCACAATTCTAAGTAGGGAATGTTTCAAGAATATCAGACATCAGCCAAACATTCTTATATGCTGTCTAAATGTGCTGAAAGGTCACAAGAACTCTGATCTCTTCAGCAGTGGAGGCTGTGGAAGACTGTTCGATAATGACTGTCATTCTCAGGCCACTTTCAAGGACCTACTTATCTCTATCAGTGATATGTCCGAGCATAACTACATGGATGAAATCCTATCTGCACGTATGATATCTGGCATAGTTGCATGATGCATTGTTGGTGCAGCCAGATTTTTTAATAGTCAAACAGACAGGCTAACTAGATAAGCTGGATAGGTAACAAATGAACTGCTCTTTAATAAGAAAATGCAGAACATTTTGTGTTTCCTTTCAATCTGTCAAGGCATGGAGAAATTAATTGACAAAATTGTTAAAAAATATTTTTTTAAATTGAAATTGTGTATATAGACAGGTAAGAGTTTCTTTTTTTATTTGGAAGCATTTTATATGCTTCATTCAAAATTAACCAGCATTGCCTGCAGATTATTTTGTGGTTAGTTTGAAATTCCATGCTTTCTACTGCACTTGAAGCACTGCACTGGAACCTTCAAAGATGCCATTCATGGAGAAAAATTTTGGGAATAATGATGAGTTTTTTTGTGTAAAATCACATTATGCTGTAAAAACTTTGTGAATTTTTGTCCATATTGTAAACTGCAGCAAAAGATTATAACTGGAGAAACTTTGTATTATGATAAACCTTATGACAAATAATAGTTGCACATAGGCTTTTCATGAAATATTGTCTGGGATATCAGAATACCCAGGTCTGCATGTCCATATCTATAAAAATATAATCACATATTATCATGTCATAGTGACCTTGGGGCACATCACCTGCTGCAAAGGACAGGATTGCTTTGACGATACATTTATCAGGCATATGAAAAACTGAGTTTATCTGATATGGAATAAATTCTTGGTCTTCATAAAACAAAGTGTTCAAACTGACTTATTACGGTACATGTTGGCCAAACTGGTGTGGCAGGTGGATGATGCTTATAACAACGGTTGTAGGAAGGTGTTGGGAATACTGGAAAAAATCTGGGTGGTACTGGAGGGAAAACACTATAAAAGAACAGGTAAACCAAGTGCCAGACACCAATAGTACCAAATTCTGTGTTTTCTACCAAATATAGAAATATGCTATCCTCTGTAGATCACCATGTATTGTTTCGGATTATGAGTCAATTACTTATAGAGGTGGGAATGCATTTTCATTCACTTTGTGTATTACACCATCTGTTATTGATTTCTCACTATTGCCCACCTGTTGTCAGGCTTAAGCATTCTGTACTGGAACTGGATTATCTTTATTGATAAATTTCAGTTTATCTAGAAAGTGGTGACCACTAGATTTAAATATGGACACAATGTGGACAACATTGTAATCTACACAACATTCCAAACAGAAAACATCACAATGTGGGGCCCGCATTTCTTGTGTTATCTTATTTTCTATGCTGTAACGTAGGGCAAATCCTATGAACCATTGTCCATCCTCTTTAGGCCAATCTACCAGATGCTGTTTTTTATGCCCAAACAACTATAATACCCATGTTTTCAGAATGCCTGCATGATTTGATACCCTATTATTGTGTTCAGTACTTAGAGCCTACTGTATGTAAGAAAGTCTAGGATGTGTCACACCCATTATGAAAAATTGCTTTACTTGAGAAAGAAGTTGCACAACATGCCATGGAACACCATTTAGCACCACCATGGCACACAACTAGTTGTACTGCTACTGTAATTATGAGCATTTTAGATTATCCTAATGACCCCCACATGCCCTCATTCTGGTCCAATATATCATTTATCATATATCATATCATTCGTCTTGCTTAGTTTTTCAAGAATTTTTTATACAAACTGAATCACTTCTTCTGGGGATAAATATTGTATGTACATACACTATATACTGTATACAGAGTACAATGTTGCCAGGAAAATAGAATAGCCAAAATATGAACAGGGCCCAGAAAAATCACACCTGAGAGAAGAAAAAGGTACCTTAGCAAAGTTACTTGATATATCAGTGTGGAAATGAGGCCATTGCTGGAGGGAACCAGTGAAGGAGACAGAGGTTTACAACTAGGAGAGAACAATTAGTACCTCTTCAGGAGAGAGTAGTGATGCATTGATCAGATATGCAATAAAAAATTTCACTATACTCTCTACTTGTTATTATAAATATAAACTTGAATAGAATTTTAATGTACACAATGAGAGAATCACCATATAACACAAGAATCCTACGCTCCCAAACTCTTTTAAATCTCTCTCTAAACATTGTATTTTATTAATTTCTGATTATTTTAATGGTGTAATATTAAATATTCTGTAGTTCCATTTCCTATGTCTATATTAAATAACGGAGGTTTAAATTGCAATAGGAAACAGTATCAATTATTTTTACATCATTATTAGCAATACTAGCTCTATTATCTTCTGTTATTAATTTATTAGTATGAAAATATTATGCAGTTTTTACTGCTGTTACTATGCTGTTTCAATTTAATAACAATTTTACAAGCAAATACTCAATATTAAAAATGATTGTTTTTGCTATTTTGATACATTTAAACATTTATAATTGTATTTTTATCAGACTAGATCCCCACTCTTTAAAGAGGCTGGAACTTTGGTACAATAGTAGTTCATACATAGGCTGTTATTTTTACTTACGCTTTCATTTTGTAATATTGTGTAAACTTTCTTTGTTGTTACATGCTTCAATATAATTTAAGAAAAAGAAAAAGTCAGATTATTGTTTTCATAAATCTAAGAAGGGTGCCAGTGGCCAAAACAAGAATATTAAGCTCATGATCACACACACTGCTATTATTACTGAGTATTATTACTGATATTTACAGGTATTATAAATATTTATAGCCTGTGTTAAAATCATCTGATTCATTCTTGAAATAGGCATTTTCTTTTAATTAATATACACAAAGTGTAATGCTAGTTCTCTTGTACACAAAATAATTCCTCGCTATTAAAGACACTGCATCAAATTAACTCTTTAAATAAAGACACATTCCCTTTTCCCTATTCTTTTGCACTCAATTGCCTGTTTTAAAAAATACTTTCTTTAGTAGACAGAAGATTAATCATACATATTGCATGAAAGAAGACAGCAAAAATGGAATGAACATAAATTTTTGCTTCTAACATAAAAATATTGGTAAAATTGCTTACTGTATCTCTATTTATGACACAAAGAAGTATAAGATTTCTCAACCCTTTATTTATAGGCATTTTTAGATAGTAATACAGTATATGTATTGTATTACTATTTGTAAAAAATTGTGTTTTATACTAGATATGAGTTTATTTTATAGTTTTCTGTGAACAGGTTATTGGTTTCTACATATGAATATCCCATTACTATCTAGTTCCTCCTACCTGAGTAAAATAGCCTGCACCCTTATTTTTAGTAATAAAATATAAAACTTAATAGTATTTATTGGTCTCCTGCTCTATTGTATAATGCCATTTTTCAGATAGATCCAACCAATAGTGCTGAAATGGGCACTTTTGATATAAAATTTGTTTCCTTATGGTGGATGGTACCATAAACAGGCTATATTATTAATTTTCATATGTAGTATATGCCAATAAAAAAAGTTACAAATATATGGTGATGAATGAGAAGAGCTGTAAAGAACATTCATTGGAACAAAATGACATTCTCAAAACCACTTAATCCAAGCTTTTCATCATAAATGCATATTTTTTAAAACATTAATATATTGTACTGTTATCATCAACAGAAGCATTAATAATGGTAGGATTTAATAATATAATTAAAATAACAGGAACAACAAATAAGATCATAATGATATTATAACTATTAAATAAATAACATACAACCTAATGTCATGCTTATTCACCTTGAGAACTTGTAATCATAACTTGTAATTTTGATATTTTGTGTGGTGGGCTGGCGTCCTGCCCGGGGTTTGTTTCCTGCCTTGTGCCCTTTGTTGGCTGGGATTGGCTCCAGCAGACCCCCGTGACCCTGTAGTTAGGATATAGCAGGTTGGATAAGGATGGATTATTATATTTCTATGTCAGCCTATGAATGCATATAATGCAAAAGGAACAAGTAATAAATATCTCTCATTTGTATTCTTAGATGAAAAACTTGCAAAATTGGTTTGAGATTTTTTTTATTCATTTAGAACTGAAAGCATTATTTATTTTAGAAATATATCATCTGGCTTTGAGTGTTCGCATGTAATAACTATAGATTACTTAAGTTGTGATTTATTTCAATTAAAACGTGCTCTTCCTGAATAGAATTCTAATTCTACTTTTATTTTTTGAGGAAGTTTTACATTAAGGTATTATAATTCTGCAGTAAAGCTCAGTGGTTGTAAGGAATAAAAATAAATTGGATAATTCACTCATCCATTTTTCTCAGTGACTGTCTTTACCTTTTACCAACCAGCAGAAGGATGATGTGAATGATATAAAAAGCACTAACTGTCAATCTAGATTTGCCACAAAATGCAGTTTGCATGGAGTTTGATTCCTTTCCCTGTTTCTGTGTGGGTTTATTCCCTGATCCACCCACATTCCATAAGAAAAGAATGTTAAGTTGATTGCTGACTGTAAACTATCATGTTGTGAGTATGGAACTGAAGTCCCTTTCAGGGGTGGCTCCAGCCTTGCCCAAGATTCTGCTAAAAAAAAACAAATTGTAAACTGCACCTGATTTTGTAAAAGCTCAGGGGCCTACTCTTTGAGACACCAGATAGAAAACTAGAATGTTACCGGTTCATTCTCCGTCTGTAACTCCCATTGTGTCACCGAACATATCACTTAACCTGCTGTTGCCCTATTTACATAAGTATGAATGTCTAGAAAAACTGAACACAAGTAAACATATTTGGAAACTTGTTGAATATATGAATTGAATATTGCTTGATATTTGTTTATTGTCCTTCTTACTCAACGAATATTATTATTTCAATGGGGAATACAAGATCTATTGTTCTACAGAATGTATTAAAATCATTTGCCATTTAAGCCTTTGGATGACACTACTTTAAAATAGGAGTGTGAGCCATCTTTTGCTGAGATCTTTACTTTTAAGAATAAGTTAACTATTGATATCATATTATTTGATTCTGCTTCCTTTATTCTCAAAATAACACAAAAAAATGATTATATGAGAAATTAAAATCTGTTTTTTTTTAACAAAGATGCCATACTTAATGGTCTTGGTAACTCTCACCCCACCCTCTTTTATTGCCTTAGGTGTGGGAATGATCTTTTTTTTTTTTTTAGAGAGGCTGGATCCAAAAATAGATGAATTTCTCTCATCTTTTGATTACTGTAGGCATGCCTTATTGTTTATGTTATCCAAAGATTTATTATTCTGAAATGAATAACATGTTCATAAAAACATTAGTTAAAACTTTCAAGTACATGTCATTGAAATAAACAATGAATTTCAATGGAAGTAAACTAAACTGAGATTTCAAAATGTCACAAAGACACAATATTTTTTAAGTGTTTAAAAACATAAAACTTTAAGTCACTGCAAAGTTTGGATAATTTGTACAAGCTTTCTTGTTTTCTAAATTACTTCTTTTGATTCATGAGATACCTAATTCTGTTACCAAGTAACAAAATTTCCAAAGCAATCCATCTTTAAATTTGACCCGTAGTTACTGTTAAGCTAATAACAGCTATGTTGTGGTATTTCGTATTAACTTCTACTTATGTTGTTGATCATCTGCAAAATGAAAGCATTCACTTTCCGTTCAGAAATGCATTTGCAAGATTAGTTTTCTTCACCTCCCACATCTTAAGTACTAATTAGCTTCACTGATATTACTTGAATGCTAACATTTATAAGTTGATACTTTTCTACATTCACCTGATTTTAATTTGCTAATTAGTTTTCTTTTTAGGTTTAAATTTATTTTCTTTTTCTTAGCTTTAAAACCTTTTAACACTGAGTGTTGAATCTTTCCTTGAGAAGAATTTGCTCTTTCATCATTGTATAAACCTTATGCTGATAACTGTTTCCTATGTATTGTTCAAATAGTTCTTATATGTGGCAGGATGGATATTTCTCTACTTTGACCATAATTTCCCATAACTGTTCAGTCAAATGACAATATCATATCTTTACTTGATAACTAAAAGAAATGTAAATGTAATTCACCCAACACTTGTATTAACAAACTTTAAAAAAACAGATACATATAAATATGAATGCAATTGCCCTACAGATGTTTTTCAAAAAATATGAATGTACCATTCTTAAACTTGCACTATACATAGGTAAAACAGTGTTAGTCCAAAGAATAAATTGCTGTATTTTTGCAAAATTGAAAAGACCCTTTATTTCTGTATGTAAATGTCTCAATAATATAATTCATGGACTGATGAAACAAAACCTTGCACTTAGGCTTCAAGTACATTTTAGAAACAATGAGAAAAGTTTTACTTAAAAGACTGTTTTTACAAAAAATTATACTTTTATTTTTTAACTTTCAAATGCCTTCTTGACACACTTAAGCACATAGTACATATTTTAATCATTAGTAAAGTATGGATGTAATAAGCCATAATTATTTGAAACACGACAGCATGACATAAATGATTCTTTGAGTTATTGTGCAGATCACTTTTGAAGACCATAGCTGACTTCCTAACTGTTTACTGAGGAGAAATGTGGTGGCCACTTCCTACAGTGAAACCTCCTGAAAGCTCAATGGTCTTTACCACTTGTAGTCAAGAAGGCAGACGATTTGTTTCAGCATGAAATGTCTTGGGGGAACAAATTCACTTGAAATATAGACATTACCACACGTAGTGAAGTTTAGACTCAGCATGCCCACAAAATACAATCTATTTCAAAGGAAACTGTGTTGAGTGCAGGCTTTCTAAGAATATTACAATAAAAATGTTCTGTCCTTTTTATGAATCCTTCACTAATGTAGAATGTGGCCTTTTTTGGTAGTATACTTGTTCTGCTCTTTAAAAGGCTTGATGTGATGGTGTCAAATTAATTTTTCAAAAGCATTTTATTTTTCTCCTCATTTGTCAGAAATTAAGTCTGAGTAAAGTTTTGTTTCTCCTACAACAAGTTAATAGGAGGCTGAAACACCAATTATCAGATATGCACTACATGTTGTTTCATGCTTTATGATGATAGTATGATTTCCACCAATACAAATTTAAGTGTCCTCTGTAAAGTAATCTCACTTCAAAACTATGTGTTTCAACTGATGTATAAAAAGTAGGATATTAATATGATATTACTTAACTAAAGCAACTGATTAATAGGGAAACCCTTTCTCCTGATGATTTTTCAGCTATCAATGCCTTCTTATAAAGTAAATATTTTAAACACATATTAATCTTTTAGGTCAAAATTACCCATTCAGTATATGAGTTTGCCTTATTTGTTCATGATCAGTGTTGCTAAACAATTCAACATGAATCACAGTCAGGCCACCTACTGTATTTTGTTAATTTAATAAGAAGTGATTTTAATGGCAAAAAGGAAAATGAATACCGTACCTGCCGTTGCTGAATAATTTTCATGTAATAAACTTATAAATAAATAACTTATACTTATATATAAACTTAACAAATAAATTCAAGAATGTTACCTTAGTAATGTCTGGCTCACCTTTGCTTTCATAAAACATGTCCACTGCAAGTGTCTACTGAAGATTATCCTGTTGTTCTGTGCCTGCCTGCATTCCATCATTAATTCTCCAATGGCTCTTTTGAGCTTGCAGCCAACCATATAACCAAAGAAAGTACACTTTTTTTCAATCACACTCACTCTTGGGAGAGTTTGGGTGGAAAAGGATTTATAGGTTATTACAGCCTTATCCCCGGTTGGTGTTGGTGAGGGGTGTGGGGGAAGAGACAAATGATTTTATGCTACCTGTTATGGTTAGGTTAAGGAATAGTAAGGCCTAAAAGCTTACAAAAGGAGTCAGAGTTAGTAAATGTATTCATTTCAAATTGCTATCGCTTAAGTTCTTTCATGGAAAAGTTTATCCTGCTTTTGTGCACGATGCATATTTCGGCAAGTAATAAAAGATCAAGGGATGCCTGCTTAAAGAGGCTTGGCTTGAGAGGCGCATTTGTTATTCACCTTCTTAGCTCTACATGTAGCTCAGGCTTGAGATTTGAACTGTAGGAAAAGGCACTACGAATAAGAGCACAAATGAAAAAGGTTAAGACAAAGAAGCTATCATTTCATTTCAACTATAGCTATAACTGCATTTTCATTTCTTTTTTCTTAAATCTGGATAGCTTCTTGCTAATGGTAGTGAAATAAACAGACACATTACATTCAGCTGGAGGAATCCATCTGCTTGAACAAAGTTACAAAGTAAATTAATAAAAAATATTTTCTTCAAGCACAGTATTGTCAATATGGGTGCATTTTCTAATTTCCACCTTGTTGGCTCTGTGGCGTCACAGACATGCAGGCTGCCTTTCTTGTGGTCAATAAATTGTTTAGATATGTATGTTTGTTATCACAATAAATAATGCATTCAAATATGTCTATGTTTCTAGAATTAAAGGTCTAGAAAAGAAGCCTTTTGAGCATTTTTAAAGTATAAATAGTGATATGATTTGATTGTTCTTATTTTCTCGGCCAAAAGGTAAAAGATAAAAAAAAATAAAAAAATTTAGTACTGGGGATCTATAATTAAACCACAGGTATGGAAACCCTTCCCTGTAACACAAGTATTCATCATTGTTTTTACTTTATTTAAAAAAAAGAAATGGTGAGCTGTTTGCTTATTATTCATTTATTACCATTACGACTGTAATGATGATTATGAAGGGGGCTGTTTGTGATTGTTTATAATCTTACTAATATTATTATAATTAGTACTATTGACTGACCCATCAGACCACTAAATAAATGAAAATAATATTTTCTCTCCGTGTTATATATACAGTATATTGATAGGTATTTGTAGTAAATACTATTATTCTTATGAATAATACTGTTTTAGTTATTACATACTATAATGCTTTCCATTAGCTTCCTTACCCACTTACCAATTCAGGATGGCAAAGAGATAACTTTCGTATTGATGAGGAAGGCACTGCAGTTGTGCCAGTGTGATACATTCATGCTATTATCAAAACTAGGTGAAATAAACAAGATGTGCCAGTGTTATCATTATTTATTCATTATTACGATTACCATTATTGCAGTTATAATTTTGCAAGCTAAAGAACTACAACTGATTAATTCATTAAGGACAGAAAGTAGTGTCAGTTTCCTTGCTCATAAATGCCCAATAGAGTTCTTTAATTGGTTAGTCGGTCAGACCTTGTGAAGCCCTGAAATGGTGGTAAAACCATCCGGTTAAGATTTTGAATGATTTTTTTAAAGTAAAATATACTTTAGGTAGTTGTCACACAACAGAAATCTTCTTGCATCGATTCCTATGTAACATCCGTACGAAAATACGCTACTCCCACAAGTGTTAACTCCCCATATGAGAGCTTAATAAAGCCCCAAGTTCATTAAGGTTTGTAATCAGAAGTATGCAGACACCCTCATCAGGGCAACAAGCAGTTAGAAGCCATTCATCAGCATGAAGTGTTAGTCATGGATGACCCCTAAATTATTACCAATAGCTGTAGATACACTGATTGGACACAACAGGGAGAACAGCGGCGCTTTACATCAGGCATCGCGAAAAGGGGGGAGTCTGTTTAAAGTCAGAGAAAGGCGCGATGCCTTCCCCGTGCGCTCCTGTGCCCGTAGCCCTCATAGACGTGACATTTCACAAATAAGATGTTGGCGCTCATCTCTCAGCACCAAGGTCGGCCAGCCGTCTACGAAAGCAGCAGCTCCACCGAGAAGATGTGCGTGTAACTCGATCTCCCCTTGTGTTTGTAGCCGGGCTCGCTTGGTAGGGTCCTACGCAATTTCACATGTGTGCTTGTCAGTTTCTGAATCCTCATCTGTGGAGTGTGTACATTCTTGTCTGTGCATTCACGTTACAACAGCTTCTGTTTTAATAACCTTTCTCTCTGCCGCCTGTGTCTGTGTATGTGCGTGAGTCTGCGTGCGTGCCTGCGCGCGCACGTGTGTGTGGTGTGTGTGTGTGTGTGTGTGTGTGCGCGCGCGCGTATGGAGGGGGGCGCGCTCCTGCATTCCACAAGAGCCCAGTCGTAAAGAAGAAAAGAGAGAGATAAAGAAAGAGTGTGAGAGAGAAAGACCAAAAGTGTGATTGCAAGGGACTTGTTTTGTCTATCGTCTTTTATTCGAGGAGCTGCTGCGCGCACCAAAGAAGTTAGGACATCTTTGGGTGAAGTTTTGTTACGCTTCAAGACAATGGGATGCTAAATGAGATTAAGCCGCGTAGCAGGTAAGGGCCAAAAAAGTTCTTTGTACACTTGTACAAACATATGCATTCTAATTTATATCAGTTAGACATCAGTTGCGCACGCAAATATAAATTCGACAAAAAAATCTTTGTTGATAGGTGAAGAGTTTTGTAATCACTGGTTATCAATAGCGGAGTGCAACTAGGTTGTACCGCATCGTTGCCCGGCGCTGTCTCTCATTCTGATAAACTGCATCCACAGACCAAATAACAAATTGTCGTTGGAAAATAATAGTAAATAGACACGCTTCACGCCATTGGTGCTACTGGGAAGTGATGTATGCTAAATGTTTATACGGAGTTGTGTCAATTTGACGCTGTGAAAAATGTTCCTGATGGTTCACTTTTCTTCGACAATGCAGCTTTACCTTACCTACTCTAATGTTTTTGAAAGTGCAGTTGGATTACAGTTGTCTGTCCTCGCTTGTTGTGCTTTAGTGTATATACGAAATGTCAGTAATAAAGAAGTGGTGTGTCAAGTTTTCTAGTGCGATTCATGCCTTATTCTAAGCAACATGTAATGCACTTGAAGTCATTATCTCTGCTGAAATAACATTACACCTACATGCACATGTCTTTGGACTTAAAAAATAATAATAGCATGGTGAACGCTTAGTTGAATTATACTAAACATGACTTACATTTAACTTTTTAAATTGGTTATGCCTTGAAGCTCCTTGGTCCGTTGTAAGAAAGGCAGGGAAATCAGCAGGTGGCTGTTGTGTGGATTTTGTTACAATGCATCTTTCATCTTAAATGTAGAGCATCCTTTAGACCTTCCACCGTATTCTCACTTGGCGAATAATCAAAGCCTCAGACCCACAGTAGCTGCGTGCGTCCAGTACATGTGTTTTGTGTCTGCGAGTGCTGGGGTCTGTTGACAATGCACAGATGGTCAGGCAAGTTCACACTGTACGTAGCTGATGCACATTTCTGTTGTACAACTAACAATACGTATCAGAGTTTGAAAGTTAAAAGTGCGAATTTTAAAACACTTTGTAAAAATGTTGCACTACTGCTGTATATTTATAATTAAAAAGAACGTAATTGTTAGGAGTAGTAGTTGTGATTTTTTTTTTTTAACGTGGTAACACCTTGCAACTTATCTCGGTAAATTAACGCATTTATGTTCCATACAATTGGGATTAATTTGACAGCGGTTGGACAGGAGTTTCATGTAAATATGAAGGCCATATTTAAAGAACTATACTTTTACAGAATTCGGGAATTAATAAAGTAGCTGCCAAATGAACGTCAAATTACACTGGAATACATCATTTTATAAAAATGCGTATTGTAATTGCCGTTTGTGCCAAATTACAAAATGTTATTTTTGCTACTCTGTAAGAAAGCCTGTTCTTGGGGGAGTCAATCCTGCTGATAATAGGCTGCTCAATCCAAAACACCCTTCCCGAGGAACATGTCCTTCACTCTTGTAACGCTGCTTACCAGTAGTCCGTTCGTGGCGAGGGAATTTTTAAAGTGTTATTTTATTAAGTCCGTTTCTTTCCTTCAAATATTTGTAGCCATCTCGCTTTCGGCACACAAGAATGCTTGGATATAACGTGATTAAAGCCAGTGTGCGTTTTGTAAATGTATCATATTCAGCTGCATATCACGGTTGGCTGCTTCCTTCTACACATCATTTACTGATCTCGCAGGGATTCCGCTTTTGTTTTCTTACCGCTTGATCCGCTCAGCAAACATACAGCTAACACGGAATAAATCAACTCTGAAACACAGGTGAGGAGCAGTGGAAATCGCGTATAAATTAATCGCCGCCTTAGCTGAATGTTGCAGTGTTTTGTCAAATTCACCTTAATGCACTTCGCAGGCCAGACCGCTGATGTGCCGTGCCTTCACCACCGTCCCTCTCTCTCGCACTCTCTCTCATTATACTTCTATTAGTCGACGGAACTTGCAAGTAAATTTCTTGGAACGATTCTAGATACTCGTAAATAGCCGTATTGTTAAAATGTTATGGGAAAAAATGTGGCTGAAACCAAAAGAAGAGGCGTAAGTTAGGGTGTCTTTACTAGTCCTACTTGAGCTAAAGCCTCTCCGAGCCAACGGTAATTAAATTCCGAAAAAAGGGACTCAAGAAAGTGAGGCAAGCGAACAGAAACTTGCTTGTTATGCTTATTAATACCTACTCCTTCAAGCGTTTAAAGTAGCAATTTCCTCTCACTCTGTCTATGCTATCATCAGAGGGGGAATAAAAAGGGAAAAGCGGATTCTTTTATTAAACTATAGACTAGGCATTTGTTTGTTTAACACAACGATTACTTAATTAAAGTATGTCAGAGGTCCAGCAACAAGCTTAGAGATTAAAGCCCTTAGTGCAAACATAAAAGCATATTGAATAAAAAAAATATTTTGACATAGCATTAACCATTTTATTTTGATGAATTACAGACATAATTTCCTAAAGTGTGTAAAACCAAACTGTGTAGACAGAGATGTGTTCTATTGGGTAGGATGTCAGAGGTTATTTATATAATTGATACTGTATACTGCATATGCGTAAACAAGGATTTGGCCGCTTTTTCCAAAAAAGTATGGCAGTTATGAATAAATCACTCTTGTTTTGCTGACATGCAGCATAAAGGTTTCAACATGAATTTAATATATTTTTCTTTACATTTAGGGTTTCTTTTTGCATTACACAGATCAACAATTTTACCAAAAACACATATGTAGAAAAAATGAGAGGTTTGTGCTTATATTCTTTGTCTCACGGAGTATCATGTAAAAACCTAAATGTGCATAGCTCAGTGTAGAACTGTACTCGGCACCAGTTTAGAATTCCTGTGTGAAACAACTAATTTATTATTGTAGAAAAGTGAAGTGTTTTTATGTCTTGTTTTTGTTTGTTTTCCTGTTATTCATGCATTTTCTGTGTGACCTGAGACATTTTTTTCACCCATGATGGGAGAAGCAATGCTGTAGATTGTTTATATAAAATTATAGTAATGATAGTATGATGAACAAAACATTAAATAGCAATATCATTTAAATCCAGTTTTTTTTTTTTTTTAAATTTTTTTGTGTTTCAGACATTACCATTATGAACCTATCCCTGTAATTGAGATTAATGTTTTCTGTTCAAAGAAACAGGTTAGGGGGTCAAATTCATGTTAAGTGCAGTTGTAATCAATTTCTGATGCACAATTTTACTGTAGCTTAGCCTGTATCACTAACGGTCTTATTATTTAGAATTAACTTATGTGTGATTGATAGCGGCACTTTTAGTCTTGAAATGTAATTTGTATTGTAATAATACTAGTGACTCTCTTAAGGATCTTGACAGGCTCAAAGGGTGTGACTACTGTTTTTCTGTGACCTCAGTCTGACAGTCGCATTAAATTCTTTCCTTTACTGCAACTAGTGCCTGATTTATCTTTTTAAATGAAGTACAGGTGAGACTGCTTTACACACGTATACAGTTCTTTCCCATATTAATGAGTTATTTTGCGCTTGCACAGTTTAGATTACTAGAGTGTTGGGTGCATCAGTTTTTAAGAATAAAAAAATTACAATAGCATGTTTAAGTGGTTTTTGGTCTTTTTTCCAGAAGCTAATACTGATTACTCAAAACATATAGCATATAATCAAATGTAAAGGCTTCTATTTTATGTCTAAAGGCAAGATTGTTCTTCCTAGTATAAAACTCATAATCATCATTGGCATACATTTATGTGTCTGTAAGCAAATTTCAGCTAAACAAAAGGAAAGTAAAATTTATAAAGTGTCTTAAAAATGAAAATACAAATGAGAGCAATGCAGTCTTTCTGCAGCATTTTAATGGTAGGAATAAGGTAAATGGTGCATGTAAATCCATATGTTGCTCTGCCATTTATTACAGCTAATTGTTACTTTACAGGTGCATCATCCAGAAAAACCTTAATTGGTTTGCTAGTTAAATGTAGTACATGAATAATACTACAAATGGACATAGACCAATAATGTGCCAGTCTTTTAAAATAAACATAATCAACACAAAAATAATTTTATAGGCTCATTTCATTTTAATAGTGCAACTTTGAAATTTGATAACTGTAATGGTTGCAGGCTGGGCATTGCACAGCAAAGGCAGTGTCAGACTCTGCTAGACTGCTGAATCTGAGAGAATTTGAACAAATGAAAAAAAATCAATAGTCCTTCTCTATTATTAACTTGAGAAACAATAACAAATCTGTAGAAATCCTGACGTGAAAGGTCAAAAACAGGCAATATCCTAATGTAGGAGAGTTTCCTTTTCTGACCCTAGGTTGTGGATGTTCATGCTGATTTCTGTGATAGCAGGAAGAAGAGATAATAGAGTTCATCTGTATAAAGAAATACAGTTGTTTTGCCGAAATAGCCCTTATTTCTGCTGGGAAACAGGATTGTCTAATTGAACAAGTGTTGTAGAATACCTGTACATATAACTGAAAAGCGAAGTTTTAATTCTTCTGCATATTTTCCTTAATTATTTAATGTTGTAATAGTCCTGTAGAGGATATGTTGTATACGCACAAAACAGTTTCATATGTTTTTTTATTTAAAATAAGAATAGTACTCATTAACTGCAGACTGTATCATCTTTCAAAGTGTCTCCAAAAAAAACTGAACTAACATTTTTATCTGAAACTTCCCAAATATAAAAATGCTTTAAAAAGTAAAATTATAACATGGTGAAATTTAATAATAACATGTTGATTATTTATAGTAGTTGTCTGTGAGGTAGAAGCAAACTTTTTGAAGTTTATTTACCAATATATAGCTATAATATCAATTAGTAAGGCATTACTCAAAGTCTTTTAAGAATGTGGCATCAAGAGCGGTTTCCACATTAGTTTTACCCCTACAACTGATTACAAACCTTGGCTACTTGCAAACCTTTATATCGGATAAGGCAGTGTTCCCTGTGTGTCTGAATATATTTAGTACTTGGTGTTTGGGAATTGATATGTGAGTGCATTCACATATCAATTAAAAACTACCACAATTTCTGGAAACTACTGGCATTAAAAAAAATAATCATTTAAATTTTTGCTTTTACATTTATAACCCTTACCTCTACAATATTTCCTAATTTTTTTTGTGGGGGCGGGGGGGGGTTTGGGGTTTGCGGGCAGGTGCAGCTTTATTTACTTTTTGACTTTTTTTATCTCAGATTTTGGATTACTTTTTAAATGTAGAGATTATCTAATTACTTTTTGTAAGGCGAGTATGAGTTTTTAGTATTGGTCCCATCAAGTAAGCACAACTCTTCTGAAAGACATTGATTTTTTTTTTTCTTCTTCTGAGAACTTAAAGAAAATCTTCTTTTGGATCTTCTATATTTGGTTAGAATCTGCACATTACCTTTCCTCATAAACTCTTATGAAAAATTCATAGTTTTCTCTTTCATAAAGCACTAAAGGGTACCATTAAGGAATCTTCTAAAAATACTTTTCCTTAGCATGGAAAAAGTGTTAAAATATTCTGCTTTTACACAGCTAATAGACAAATGCAATATGATGGATGGATGGTAGGGTCTTCCTTTCTTTAACCATGGGGTTTGGCTTGGCGCCATCCTCAGGACCTAGTGTGCCTTAAAGAGTCTCCTTTTCTTACCAGCTGGGAGTGCTGTCAGCACAACTTGTCAGTGTTGATCAGTCACATATCAAGTGTCGCTGGCCTTCTTGTGATTGGTTTATATTTGTGAAATTTGTGAGAAAATGTTTAGTTAGGTTAGTAAAATGTGATGTTACATGTCATTAGGCATTCATTGTAGGAGGTAAAAAAAAAAAAATATGTAAGTGTAGTTATTTTTGAGTATGCTGTTTATATAATTATTTATACTTCGTTCTTATTTATTTAAGACAGTTTACATGCCTGGAAATATTGTATACCATACTGATCTTTGTGTTCTACCTGTATGTCAGGTTTTCATGTACGTTTTATTCTGTATCTTTCTTATAGCCTGAAAACAGAGTATTACCGTGTTAAGAATGCATGTGTTAACTGGAAAATATAATACTATTAAAACATATACATCTTTTCCTATAATAACCAAAAGGTCAAGTGAAAAATATTTCTTTAATTAAAGCAGTCTTTTACCCATCTTTTTACATTTCATATTTAGTCCCCCTTTCATAATATTTCTGTATTCTCAACCACTTACTGCCAGTCTCCAGCATGTTTTAGAAAAATATTATTCAAAAAATTCTTACTAGTTGTTTCTTATGTAAATTTTTGTTTCTCGGGTCCTGAAATTTACACTATTAATATTTATATTTGGGATGTACAGCTGCCCAGCATGCATCTGCGTTTTTATATGCATTCACACGAAAAGAATAATATCTGTCATCTGCAGACCTGCTATATTCAAGTTAAGTGTAACACTCAAATGATAATAGGGCTTCCTTTTAATAAGAAATGTATTTATGGAAAGATATTGGTAAACAGGTTTTTGAATAAAAAATAATTGCTACTTTTTAGTGTTGCCTTATGACACTTTGAGAGCTAAGAGACCTTTCATGACTTTGTCATTTGCCATAAGAAAAATAAAGTACATTTCAATTTTGAGTACATGTATCATTAGTCTTTTGTAGGAATGGCATTCCTCTTTATTAGTTTGGTGAGATTTTACTTACTGTGTACCCTTATGTATTATAGCAGTTTGTGTGTGTGTTTTTATTTTTTTTGTGTTATAATGAAATTTTTGTATTAACCCAAGTCTGTAAAGAGACACATTTAAGTCAGCATGTAGGAAGTTGCTTTTAAATTTACTTTCAGAATGAAAAGGTGTTATGTCTTACTAAAAAAATTGGTGAATTGGTCTAAAATTTCAAGTAGACAAGTCTATAGGTTTTTCATTACTTATTTTTATCCACAAAATAATACTTTATACAAATAATGAAAGGTTGATACCATTTACCCAATAAATTGTGCTGCACGTTATAATCTTGGATGGTGTATTTATTTTTAAAACTTAATTCCAAAGTGCATTACGTTCCAAAAAAAAAAAAAAAATCCTAAATGTTAACAGATATAGAAAATATGAAACATTATGCTATGCCTTTAAACAACATTTAAACGTTTTAGGACGCATTAACTAAAACGAGCACATTTAAACAGATTTTCTTTAGTCAGATCTTGTAACTTTGCAGCTGTATTTTCATTTTCTTGCAGCTTCTTTTATTTTTTTTTTCTTATCATTGAAGTATACAAAATATTGCATCTATACACATTTTAAAGTGTTTTTTTTTTAACAATTTATAGACATTTGCTTATTGCTGGATTGTTTTAACTCGCTTTTTGAGGCTTTAGTGCCATAATCACATGTATAGTTAATCATTTTTAATGTATAGTTTTAGGTATTTAAGACCCCTAGGTAGGGTTTGAGCTAAGGGTTCTGGTCTATTTAAAGGGTGAGACCATATGTTTGGCATATGTGGGTTGTTGTTCTTAAAGAATGGGTTTCGTAAAGGATGCTTTTTATAAAGCCAAACTGAGAATGGCATCATCAAAAATAAATTAATACTAGTTGTTTTAATAATTCACTTTTCTATTATTCATATTAATGAGTACATGTATAAATAAATATGTAAGTTAAACCTTAAAACTGAAACTCCTGAGTGTAATTTTTATTTTTGTTTCTACAGCTCACAGTTTGTGTGAGCAAAATAACAGTATGTCTTTCCTTAACCAATTTGCAAGTAATGTTCAAGGGGAGAATCGGGATGTGAATGTGCTTAGTTAACTTGTGTGTCTGGAAAACTGTGGTTGGTGAGGATTCTGGGGGTTGGAGATAGTATTGAGGAACATTTTCCTTTCATTTCAATTATCCTGTTGGATGGAAACCTATGAAATGTCCACAACAGATTAGGTTTTCAGAACTTGAGTTGAACCAACACGAAAATACTGTAAGCATGCAGGCAGTAGCTTTTACTATGCAGGGGACATTTTTTTTTTGCTGCAGAGTATGGCATTTTAACTGGATAAGAGAATAATGTGAATGACCCAGTTGAACCTATAGTATACAGTTTAATTGTTGTAATGATTGGACAATTTGTTTTTAGGAGTATTCAACATTTAGTCACAGAGCTATTTAAAATTCATTTGTATAGTCCGATAGGTGCTATATTATACTGTCAAATTCTACATTTTAAATACAATTTTTGTGTGATTCAGAGGTTTACCTATTGACTAATTCAAATGTACCAGCTCTGCCTGAACTCCTCACTGATTTGAAATTTTGCTCTACTTACTTGCATCCTGCTTTTTTGTTTTGTTTCATTTTTACATATTTGTGGGAAAAATATATCTTTAATTTTTATAACCATTTTGTTCATGATTTTGAATGGATCTTGTCTTTTATTATAGAGTTTTTTTCATTTATATTCAGTCGTAAATGTGCTGTTTGTGAAACACTGTTTAGTGAACTAAAATGTAAATATATCACAAAGCCATATTTTTATAGCCTTTTTTTCATATCATGACTAGTATATAAAGAGTCTTCTATTTATCTGTTTTTAATATTGTGTTCATACACTACCATAATTAAATCAAATTGGTTGCTCTTTCATAAGAATAAGATAGTACTGCCAAAGTATTTGAATATGTACAAAAAAGAGTTTAAAATACGATGCATAAACATATTTACATCTTTAGTGGTTAATAATATGAAAAAGAACAAAAATATATACTTAGAATATGCATGCATTACTGAAAAAAACATGCATTCAGGTAGTTAGGATTTAATTTTGCAGCTGAAAGTTTATTTTTTATTTTTTGGTTACTTTTGAAAGAAGGGTTCCAATGTTTCAGAGAGGTACATCCAGGATTCCAAGAAAACAAGAATGGCATTGCTTTTATGGTGCTGAGTGGGTGAGCCACTGAATGGAAATATGCATCTCACCTGCAGCCTGACTACCTGAATGGTTCAATATCATAAAACTAGCAATATTATTTATTGCATTTTAGACAATTTTAAAATTTGAGAAACTTATTAAGCATTGGATTTTGATGATTAAAAATATTACAATTAAATATTTTAATCTTGGGTCTGTACTGCCTGTTGGTTTATGTATTAGATGCATTTTTATGTGTATATCCCTTTTTTTTTTTTTTTTATTACTCTCCTTTTTAAAAACCGTTAAGCATTTACTGTTTTGGAGGTAATGGGCTTGTTCTCATAACTTTTTGATCTGTTAATAACAAAGGAGCTAGACATTTTTAATAATGGGAAACAAAGAATGCAGTTACCGCTGTGTTGATTTGGCACTAAGTATAGAAGACATGATGCAGAAAAATATTATGTAAGGCGTTTACTTACATGTGTTCTAACTGTCTAAAACATTTGAAGAGACATCAATTGGTGGGATTCCTGTACAAATTATTTGCAAACAAATATAATGGAATACAAATAAACATATATTTCCTTGAAGAAATGGTGTGCTAAGGAGCACAGTAAAATGCAATTAATACATATTAACTGAAAGCATTTTGAGTACAACAGAATAAATTGTGTGCTTTACAGTAATTTTCGTATGCAGGAATATGTATATATGGGCATAAAGTCACTTTGGATTGCTTTCTTGTGCAGTTTTAACAATTTGAAAACTGACACTGGATCCTCACATCTTAAAATTCTAACTTTCACATTTAAATATACAATGAAAAAAGGCAGTTATTTTTGTGAACTGAAAGTTTACAATGGCCTTGCTTTATTATGTTAGGCTCTTAAATATAGCACTGTCTTGTTAAGTGGATTTTAATTGCAGTTCAAAGACTTGATATGAGCCCTTTTCAGTTTATGCAGCTACTGAATAATATCCATATGTTTTGTCTCTTGGATTATTTCCTCTTGAGATCTATATACTTAAAATTCAAGTTAGTGTTTTCCTCCTCATAGCCCATGCTTTGCGAGAGCACCTGGTTTTATCACAGTGGGAACAATTAGAATAAGGAAGTCAGACATTAATGACATTTAATGACATGTTTTTAAATATTTTTCTTTTTTGTGAAAATACGCACATACGCTACATTGCTGAAAACTGGATACTTCAATTGGAGTGATGTTCAATTATCTGTCCGCTAAAGACTGTGAAATAAGGTTGCCAGTTCGGTCCCTGCCTCCATCTCATTTTGTGACTTTGAATGTGTCGCTTAACCTTTCCAAACTGTTATTATTAAAGTACAGTGCATTACATCAGTTAATTTAGAGCTAAGTTCTCATTTAGCATCAAAAGATTGAATAAAAAGTACAATATAGAATAAAGGATAATCTGAAGGATTCTTCTTGTTTCTGCTGTTCCCATTAGGGGTTGCGACAGCGGATCATCTTTTTCCATATCTTCCTGTCCTCTGCATCTTACTCTGTTAAACCCATCACCTGCATGTTTTGTCTCTCTCTCTCACCATGATTCAAAATGTAAATGTTTTATGATGTGATTTTTTTTTTTTTTTTTTTTGACAGAAGTAAGCTTAGTTCAGTAAAATTTAAATTTCTAACTACTTTCAAGAATTACTTGCAACGTAGTTCAGGATCCTTTTTATTTCCTGCTCTTCACCCTTTAAAAGATAATTTCCTGTTACTAACCATGAAATAAGAAGCAGAGCCATCACAAAATTACATTTCTGTACTTGGTTCTAAAGGTTTTCCAGTAACTGTGCATACTCTTCTACTTTAATATATAATGTCTAGCCTGCAAAGATTATGGTGAGATCATACTCCATAACAGGTGAATATCAATGTCGGAAAAAAGCCAAAACAAATGTAAGCATATTTTCAGTGTTATAATGATAGAAGAACTAGTGCTGTCATGACCTTAAGATATGTGGGTTTTGCAAACATGACAAATTGTGACAGTTACAGCACTTTACTTAAATTTTTTTAGCATTAATTTTAGTTGGTTCAGAAAAACAGAATGTACAAGATGAAAAGCACAATGAAAAAGCAATTTAGCATCAATGCACTCACTAAAAAATCTTTACTTTTCCATTGATTGTACGTTGCAACATGACAGAAGACACATTTATTTAAAAATGTTTGAAGTGAAATTTACAATTTGCTACATTCTTACTGAAGCAAGCCCTGAAAAAATTACCAAATTTTTGTATTTTGTAGTTTTTAGAGTAATAATCAGACATATACCTGAAGGCTGGAAATGTGGATTAATTTTGAATAATTGTATAAACTGACATGTTTATGAATTTGTCTTGACTGCGAACATTCTATAGTTAAAGCAGATTGTATTTTATATACTGCTAGAGAGCAAAAAATATTACAACACAAGGTCAAGTTCTCAGTATGTGTAAACATTAGTAATGTGTTGGTTTGTATTACACAAAAATATGGATTATTTGTTAATGATAAGCAACTTAGGAGAATCATATCTTGCAAAACAGTCATTGACTTCAGGAAAATATTTTACACAAACTTGAAAATATCCATTTGCATTATATTTGCATGCACCACAATAATTTTATCTTATTTAACGTAAAGTTTTTTTGCAGTATAATCACTCATTTTTATATCTTAAAAAAAAAAAAAAAAAGTCAATGAAGTGGCTGCTTTTTTATGGTTAAGTTTAAGTTAAATTTATTTCATTACCAGTGTTTCTGGATGTGACATAATATGCTAACTGAATATGGCTACATACTATATAAATTAGATCAGAACCATAATTAACAGTACAAGTTTGTGTAAATAAACTGACAAAAAATGACCAGTTCAACACATCTCATTGGTCCTCAAAGATATGACATTAGCAAGAATTTCACTGTACTCCCATAACACTTAATACTGTTGCTACTACTAATATAGACATTATATGAAAAATAAAGCCATAAATATGTTGCATCAAGGAATGAGTATCATATAAATTTGATTTATATTAGTTAGGGAACAGATTACCAAGACTTCATTACATAGTCTAGATAATTAATATAGAAGTTAAGTAATAAAAAAATCTCAGTTAAAAAAGTTTAACTTTTTAATATCTTTTTCAGTGTGGTTACTCCTTTAGCCAAAACGTTTAACACTGGTAACAATTAACCACAACTTTAAACTTCCATTATAATTACTTAAACAATTTATTTCTTTCATAACAAGCCTATGTACAAAACCATCCGCATTTTCTCTCTCTCTCTCTCTCTCTCTCTCTCTCTCTCTCTCTCTCAGCTACTGATTTGTAATCGCATAGCCAAGTTATTGTAATGTCACAAAATTGTGCATCACCCATGTGTGTCAGTCTCCTTTAATGTTAGTCCTTTTTAATCTTTTCAGTGATTGTGTAATTGGAAATTTAGTTGTTATTGGACATATTAGGTGCATAAAGCTCTAAATCTTGTGTTACAGTATATTGTTTTTCCATCTGTCATCGGTATAAACCGCTGTAGAAGAGAGTACACAAACCCTACCCTTTACTATTTAATATTCAGTAATCTTAAATATAGAGTGCATTGGCACTGAATTACACTAGTTTTAAAAGTTTAAGTGCATGTCATTTGGATCATTTTAGAGTTTTAAAAATAACACAAACACTACAATATTTGAAATGGTATACTGTACCTCCAAATATGACAACTTTCTCAGACGGTACATTTTAAGAGTCAATGTCTGCACTTGTTTCTAAAATACAATGTAATATTAAGTAAAAGATAGTAATCCATCAGAAGAAAACTGATTTTGGCAAGTCCAAAGATGAAAGTGCAATTTACTAATAACATGGATACATTCTGAGTGTTTTTATTAGATGCAGAACAAAAAAGAGCACTGCAAAAAATGAATTAAATATTAGTTGTGCAAATTTATGGATATGTTCATTTTTCAAAACCTGTGTGCTATGTAATGAGAGGTGTTTTTTTTTTTTTTTTTTTTAACTTTAGCTTCAAGATCAAACCATGCTACCTAATGTTAACCTCTTTAGTAAAACACATTTGGGAGACTCCAACCCCGATTTTATGAATAATCAAATACTGTAAGCAGTGACCTTTGCAGAGCCCAGGGTTCTTGTCTTTTTTGAGTATATTCATTTTTTTTTTAAATTTAATAGCATCTGAGTGATAGTTGTGTTTTGTTCTTCAATTAATTTTTCTTAGTCTTAGCATGCATTCTTTAAATGCTTAAAGGGCATAGTTTTCAAAATTATTCTCTGCCACAAGATGGTAAAGGTAATAGGAACAGGAGGTTTCAAATGCCTTAGGATGAGCTGTGCGATTTTTATGTACTTTTAAATATATTTAAGTCTCAGTGAGTACATATTAGGTAAGGAATTATTCTATAGATCATTGACATGAACCTGCTTAATTATATTTTCAGGATCTTTGGGAGCAGGGATGGGTGCAAATCAGAAACCATCGCCATGCAGGATGCAAGTCCTGTTTTAAACAGACTCCTGTTTCCTCTATTGAAGAGTAGTCATTTGGCTCTGACATCTACAGTATGTCTTTGTATTATGGTAAGGAAGGTTTCCAGACAGACGTAGGAAAAACCATGTAAATTTCATAAAGATAACTGAACACAGGTTCAGACATTATCTTCTGGAACTGTAATTTAACAACGGCAAACACACAGCCACTGTAAGCCCCACAGGACAGTTTTGAAAAACCTGTATCATGCTGGAAAACTTTTTAAATTTACGTATTAGTTTCTTGTAGATAATTTGGATTAAAGAGTTAACATATTTCATTATAAGAAAAATGTAATGTTTCACCATATTGACAAATACTGAAACACAAATCTGCTGTATTATGGACTAATAATTTTTTAATTAAAAACAGCTTTCTTTTTTTAAATCGTTTCCTTGTTGAGTTTTAGTGAAATGTTTTGCCTGTGAAAAGAATGCTGGGAGAAATTTGAAAACGACAAAAGGGAATACTGGCACGCAGTTACACACAGTCTAAAAGGCTGTAAAGAAAGTTGTTCATCTCCATTTTAATTTGCTTACAATACTGAAGCTGCACAGTTAATTGAAATAAAGTACTTAAATCTCAGAGTTACTGGCAATAAACCAAAGTATCTTGCTTCAAAGGGAGAATATTCTTGTATTGAAAATGTTAAAATGGATTAAGAAATTAATCAGGTTTTTTTTTTTTTTCTTCAACAATACTGGTCTTAATCAAAACAGCACAGAATAAAAATTAATACTTGTACGGAACACTTTTTTTCAATGTCTCTAAAACTGATATAAATAATGGTATTATTAATAATTGACTAGACACAAGGCTAAATTCAAGATTGAGTCATCTGTCTTTCCTTTAATTTATTAACTTGCATTTCCTGTTAAAAATACAGTAAAGTCTTAATAATTACTACGCAATTGAAGTGTCTAGGCTCAAACAAGTGGCAGCTGAAACAAGTATGTAAAAAAAAAAAACTTTTTGTTTTATAATTTTGTTTTTGCAAATTGAGTAGAATATGACAGGTAAAAAATATCTTATTGTCAGGGATCTGTTTGCCCAACTAGAGTACCACATAACTTATTATGATAATTGTTTTAATCAAAATCAGCATTCTGTCCAACAACTTCCAAGAACCATTCAGGTTTATTTTTTTCTTCCTTCACAGCTATATTATGCTTTAAAAGGAGTTAAAGAAGTTTTTTTGAAATGTTCAGTTGCAGAAGTTTAAAAAAAAAAAAGGGTATTTCCATGCTAAAAAAATAATTTTGAGGCAAAACATTTTAGTCATTGAGCCTTCTGTTTCGCAATTAAACATGCATGCTTAAGGTGATGATTCTTTGTTCAGGGTAATCAATAACATGACACACATCATAGATGAATTTGTTTTATTATGCTATTTAATGACAGCAAATGTGTAAATTAGTATACATATCCACATTTTATATTTGTGTACTTCATTTCATCCTTCTGTTATGCAATTATAATTTAAACAGTGTAAAAGTATTCAAGTTCCTTAACTGTGGTAAAATTCTTAGACTTTGAATTTTATTTGGGGCTGAAAATATGCACTTAGCTAGATAAACTGTAACATGTTATTTTATAGCTTAAATCCTTTAAAATGTAACTTCCTTTAGTCTGCCTAATTTAACTGGTGTCTTGATTTTCCCAGATTAGATTTGAACGCTTGTTTAAACACCTTTTCTATACGGTTTTACTTGAATCAACACCAGATGGAATTTCTTCCTCCTTAACAGTTTTGTCAATAGTGGCTATTACAGCTAACACTATTTTTCTTGCAAGATAAATAATGAATGCAGAAAAGTAAGTTTATCTTAGTATTTTCCAAAGGACCTGAAAAAAATGTGCTTTATAGAATATGAATTGTGTGACTTCAGTCAACGGAGGTAGATTTTAATATATCCAGTGTGGTTACTCAAGTTATTTATCTACAGTATTCCTTAACACACTTTTCTAGTTCAGAGTCATGAAAAGGAAAGTTAAAATTATAAAATTGCAGTATCTCTTTGCAATTTCATTTTTAAAGTCTGCACGCAAAAATGCTGCAAAAAAAACCCATTTGCAATTTCATTTTCAGTCTGAACCGCAATGAAGCTGCAAAAATGAAAAATAAAATGCAAATTCTGGTGCCTGCTGCTGCTCACTGAATTTTCATTTTCAATTTCTCAACATGCAAATGGTTTGGGCGGGGCTTGGCAATTCTCCACAATTTTGCTTTATCCTTCATAGCAGTAGAGCCACTTCAATAGATAGAATACTGCAAACTTCACAGTAAAATTATCTCACAAAATCCAAAGACCATGCACAATTTTACTTCTGAAGAAATTAATGTGCAATTTAATTACAATATTTAACATGACAGAAATTAGCCTTAATTACGTCATAATTTAGGCTTATTAACACTGAAGTGGAAATGGAATGCTTTGTATTTTTGTAGTATTGTACTGTCAGCGGTGAGCACCGTAATGTCTCTTCGGCAGAGATGCTGGAGAGCCGTGAGACTCGGATCTGTAACCTGGAGTGCTGTTTGCAGTAGCAGTACAGAGATGGAGACAACTTAGAGACTGACACCAGGGCAGCTCAGCCACTGTCTCATCAGCTGAGCTCCAGATCAAAATCACATGAATTAAACTCTGTTGAAGTGAGAAGTATTCTATCTATCAAAGTGGCTCTACAGCTACGAAGGACAAAGAATTGTGGGAAATCAAGGTACAAAGCTCTGCCCATTGACCCATGCTATTTGCATATTGAGTACTTGATAATACAAAGTGGAAATGTTTTCATTTTTTACATCTTCATTGCGGTTCAGGCTGAAAATGAAATTGCAAATGGAGTTATTTCTTTCTCATTTTAATTTTTGCTGCATTTTTGCGTGCAGACTTTGGAAATGAAATTGCAAAAGAGAGTGCATTTTCATTTTATTTTTTGCAGAAAATACCTCCCATACTGAAGAGAATGCCTTTCCATCCACACATTCACTTACAAAACCATGTATCTGCCACATGGATAATCCAGGCTTTTTAAGAATATTTGCCAGTCACATTGGGGCTTGCAAAATAGAGTGGGGAAAATACTCCTATTTCTCTTCGTAAACCTGATCAGTTGGTCTGATGCACAGTGCATAGGTGTATCTCCGTGTAATTGACTTTATGCACTTTGAAATTCAGTTGTCTTTAACATCTGACAGACTGCTTTTCAAATGCAGATGTTTATGTTCCACCTGTTAAGTTAATTGTAATGCACATGTTTAAAAATGTATTGCCTACAAGAATGGCAAACTTACTGTATGTAAAGGTGGATGTAAGAAACATATATTTTATGTGTATGATAAGCTGCTGCTTATGGCATAATTCTCCTGGAGAATGAGATGTGGAAATCTGGTAACCATTATTGAGGTACAGACAGTGACAGTATATTTATTTAAAAAAATAATAAGGTAATTTATTTAATCACATTAAGTGTCAGTGCTAACTTACAAAAATCTGTCCAAGACTCTTCAGAGTACTACATTTGAATTTGCCTGCCAACATGTAGTTTACTTTTTAAATTGTCAGCCTCTTTGGTAATAAAATGTCCCCTGCAATCGCATGGCGTCTGCCACAACATTATTGTCTTTGAATATTCCTTTCATTTATTTTACTGGTGTTTTATACTTTTCTCTAAAACATGTGATGAACATTTGGGTGTAAATTTAATGGATAAACTCAAGTATCTATCTTGGTAGGGGCACTTCTGCTTTTCTTTCAGTAATGTGTAAACCTGGGTAGAAATATTACTTATGTCCAGTAGTGATTTGAAAGGACAGATGGTTTCCCAGTTTTTTTATATGAAGCAAAAGAAAACTAATTTATAATCAAACTGTAATAAAATTCAAACCTTTTCCTTCATGAATATTACAGAATACTGTTAACATTCTTAAACTTCAGATTTGCAACAGCCTTTTGTCATTTGTTCCCCTATAACCTTCCTTCCATTCACTTTTCTGTCTATATTCTTTGCCCACATTAAAGACTCTTGGAGAACCAGAATTTATCCTGGGTTAATTGTGTACAAGACCAGAACCAGCTCTGGATACAAAAACTGTTCCATAGTGCACACATGTGCACATTTATAGTCATCTTTATGCTGTCAATTTTTGGTATTTGGGAGGAAACAATTGCATTTGCACATATGTCCCACAAGCATATGCAAACATCCAATAAAGAGACAGGAACCCCAGCATAGAGATTTATACCGGGCAGGTGCTCCAAAATTGAGTAATTAAACAGTAATGCGGCAGCACTAATCACAACAGTGTGTTTTTTTTACTTTTTATCCACTTTGTTTATTCGCCTTATACAGTTTCTTGTGTTAGGAATTTATTTTTCGCATACCCTTTGGGGTCAAAGCACAGGATCAGCGAGCCCAACAGAGTAGGATCCCCTTTTTGTCAGTAGCTGGATTCGAGTTGACAACCTTCTAGATATCTGTGCAGATCCTTAGCTTCAGAGCCACTACTTGTATACCTCTGCAATCAAAGTCTTTACAGGGGTGCGGAAATCCAACGCCCGACTCGTCCGACACGGGAAAATTGACCGTCGGACAAGCGTGTTTTCTGGTTTTAGTTGTCCGCGGACAAGTGCAATTGTTCTGGAGTAAAAAAGAATTAAATGTGCAGTGTAGGGCACATTTTTACCACTACTTTCAAATTTTAAACATTTGGGTATGTACTTCGTGCGGAAACAGTTTACTTAGGCATGTTCTTCATCTCTCATATTGGTATTCAATATTGTTTACAAAATGATGGCTGATTTTTCAAAGGGGACGCACTCTTGTGGTCTTAAGTATTTTACCCTACTATTTACACGCTTGGAGATGCAGTCATTTTTTTCATGCCGACATTACGATGTAATTTGATGATTTTTCATTATAATCGATAACTTTTATATATTATTAATAAAATTAATTTTTTCTACATAAAAATGCGGTCATTTCACCTACAATGCAATTGTTTTCGCCACATAAAGCTTGTTAGGCATTTGATCTTTTCTGAAATTGGCTATTTCGCGTAGGTTGTGATATATTGAGGAGTTAAGAAATTTATTGCGTGACATCAATTTTGATGAGCTGTCTATAGGTCGTTTTTGATTAGAGAATTTTTCATATAAAACAAGTTGGTTTCGCGCTGTCAGTTTTTTCAAAATATATATATATAATAACGGTTTCCAAATGTTATGAAATATCAATAAAAATCTTCACTTAGACGCGATTTTATTTTTTTTCCCGACAACATCGGTAATATTTACTTCTTTGGAAATGTAACCTCTTGCTGAATTTCGAATACGTCATTAGGAGTTACTTGCGTAACCCATAATGCACTGCGGTAAGCACGTTGTTCTTGCTATATGCGTGTTGTTGAAACTGAAGCAAGTAGCATCGCGGATGAGAAATGGATCATTTCTTGATTAAAACTGGCACAACAGGCCTTGAAAAACCTAAGGAAGCGTAGTAAGGCCACTGTGGAAAAAATACGGACACAGTGAAGACAAAAAAATGTAAATGTCGAGATTAAAGTCAACATGTTGACTTTATTCTCGTAGTTTATTTTGTCAGTAGAATGTCGCAAACTAAATTTCATTTTAAAATCATTTACTTTTCATTTTCTCAAACCCCGTCGTAAATTAATGTAGCACATCAAATGCTTTATATTAAGTGTTCCCCGACCCAGTTGTTAATCTTTTGCGGGCTTCTAAAACTGACTTTCTCTTGCAGTGAGAGGCGCCGGCAGCAATCGCCGCACATTGACTTCATGATATTCCTGCTCAATGAACATTCAGAATACTAAGATAAATACTTGATATCTTTTTCACGATGAAATGCATGTATTAGACATGGGTGGCGGGGGGGCACGGTGGCGTGGCTGTAGTGCTGCTGACTTGCATTAAGGGGTTCTCAGGTCTACGTTCAGTGTAGAGAAGTTTATGGCGGGTGTGACGAGGCTCCAAAAAACTGGATATTTGAATGGGTATCGCACAGGTTTGACTGAAATATTGTGTAAATGTTGGATTTGTGATCTGGAGGTCGGAGAAACGAATGCAGAGTTCAATGGATGTTTTTCTGAGCAGGCTTTCTTTATTGCATGTTTGCTGTGTCTATCGTACGTACTAAACCCCCAGTTCCTAGCCTTTGTCTTTCTCTATATAACCAATCACCACACGATAAACGTCTTTGTGAAATTAAAACTAGTAATAAACTTAGACCTCAGTTTTCAGAACTTTAAAAACAATTTTCGTTATACATGTTTAATTATGCCATCCATTCAGAGGTCTAAGCTTATAACTAGTTTAGTTTAATAAACTAACGGGGTTTAGTACGTCAGATAGAGACATGAGTCTAAAAGTAAGAAAAAAAGTTGGTTCAATTGAAAAAGCGTTTTCTAAAGCTGAACGCTCGAAGGATTGAGCGTTATGCTAGACTGTTCAATACTGCTTCTTTAGAAGAGTTTGATCCATGACCAGCTGTGGAATTCTGGCTGTCACCTGGCAACGGGCACTTCACTCATATAAAACCTGAAAAGTCATCAGCATCCACTTCTGCAGGACCATCAGTCCAGGAACCTTGCAGTTCAGCTCAAGCAGAAATGAACAGCATTCAGCCCATGCTGTCTGAGATGGTAAAGATTCTTGGGGCAGAAGATGTTGCAAGACAAAAGCTGAAGAACATGCCAGAAAATGAATCGGGACAGTGTTGTGTAACTGTAATATGTGAAAAAAAGAACTAGTGTAGCTATAATGAAGGCATTGTTTATTAGCCAGTTAAAATGAGGGAATCTTTTATATAATGTTCTAGAGCAAGGTGGCAAAATACTACTCCCTGAAAGAACTTTTTTCAGTTTTAAAATGGAAGGCAGTTTTGGTATAAATAAAAGAGATCAGAAAAAATAAACTATTTTTCACTTTTGTTATTTGTTTATGGGCAAGTGAATTTTCTAAGTTTACTTGTCCGTGGACAAGTAGAAACAAATTTGATTTCCACACCCCTGCTTTACTGTAAAGTGAAATACAGTAATCCCTCCTCGATCACAGGGGTTGCGTTCCAGAACCCACCGTGATAGATGAAAATCCGCGAACTAGAAACCATATGTTTGTATGTTTGTTTTTATATGTTTTAAGCCCTTATACACTCTCCCACACTGTTCACATTATTAGAGCCATCAAATAACACCCTTTAGTCAAAAGTTTAAACAGTGCTCCATGAAAAGACAGAGATGACAGTTCTTTTTCACAATTTAAAGAATGCAAACATATCTTCCTCTTCAAAGAATGCGTGTCAGTTGCGGAGAGAGGGGGGCAAAAATCAATACGTGCTTTTGGACTTTTAAGTATGCCGAAGCACCGCAATAAAGCAGCATTTTTTAGAGGAGCGTCCGTATCCTCTAGGCAAACCACCTCTGTGCAAACAGCCCCTCTGCTCACACCCCCTCTGTCAGGCGCAGAGAATGTCAGAGAGAGTGAGAGAGACAGAGAAAAGCAAACAATCAATCAAGCACAGCGCGGAAAGCATATCGTATGTCATTGAGGAGTTTTACTCAATATGTAATATGTGCTCTGATTGGGTAGCTTCTAAGCCATTCGCCAATAGTGTCCCTTGTATGAAATCAACTCGGCAAACAAACTGAGGAAGCATGTACCATAAATTTTAAGACCCATTGTCCGCAGAAATCCGTGAACCAGTAAAAAATCCGTGATATATATTTAGATATGCTTACATTTAAAATCCATGATGGAGTGAAGCCGCAAAAGTCAAAGCGCGATATAGCGAGGGATCACTGTAGATGCTTTTTGTCTGTCATGTCATATTTTTATATTTAGAACAAAAAGTGATTTCACGATAGCCGCTTTTGATTGGGGGAAAAATGATCATCAGCTTTATGGAAAAAAGAAACAAAGTAACTTTTTTTGAGTATTTATGCAGATACTAGACAAAACAATTTTCATGGGTTATGTATTTATATGGTGTTTATGTCTGATGCTCAGATGGTTTTTGTACATTATTGAAAGCTCATCAAATTAATAAACTGACCGCTTCTGTGCTTTGAAGAAGTGTTCTGTTTTATTCAGATTATAAAAAATGAGGCATTTTAAGAAGTGAGACATTTGAGTAAATGTCTACCAACAAGAAGTCAGAATATTTTTTTAAGGAAACGACTTTACTAATTACTTTTGCTTACTCGAACACAATGGCCTCAGTTGTTCCATTTCTATCACCTTCTGAACAAAATAAAGTGACTTTGAATGCATTATTGAAAAAATTGTATTCTGTTGTGTTCATGGCTTGGCTACTGCGCATATTTTTGCCTTTTCTTCTCAATGCGTGCAGATGACATGCTGCAAAAAACGCATAAAGCTTCATCTTGTTTGGTATGTATGGTGAGCTTGAAATGTACAATGTACCTGCAGGAGGACAATGGTCCTGGCATTTTTAAAAATTTAAGGCAGTTCTTTGATATTTAGTGCAATTCATTTATTTCAGATTAATTATCTCATGTATACACTATGCATGGGGCCCTCTCCTGTGAATGTCATTTATTGCGGGGAGCCTGCTGAGCTCAGCCCTTAGTTTAGTCAGTTTCTTGTTCCTCCTTTCAGTTTACTTTTACACGATGGAGCAGGCTGTTGCCTCTTGGAGGTCGGAGCATCTGTATATTAATATATGATGTTGGTGATTTCCTTGAAGCCTCAAGCACTGCTGGTACAGGCCCACTTCAAGCACTTGGATTCTGTGAGTACTACAACAGAGTGGTGCTGCAAATAAACCTGTTATAATATATACCTATTCAGACTTTGTGCATGATGCAATGATCAGGCTGCCTTCCCTCAAGTATAACACAGTCCAGCTAAACTGCTTGCAGCAAAGCACAGGAATTTCAAGCATCTCCTGCTGCAACTAGGAGTGCCTGACAACTTCTTGTGAGGCGCATGTCCTGGCAGTTGGCAAAAGATGATCAACAATCAGTTCGATCCTAGTTACCACACTAAAAGTAAGTAGAACTTTAAAGTACATAATATTGAACAGATTTATTCAGGTGGGATAATGTTTATGTATGGTTATAAGGTTTACATTTAGAAGAGTGATGTCCAGTATTGATTAAAGACAGTCTTAGTTATTATATTGTGTCCTGCAGCTGTTAAAGGTTTCCTTCAGTATCCAGTCTGAGTGTTTGAATACTGCAAGGTGGCTGTAACCCCTTGCTATGCAGGTACAACCACTAATATGCATCTTGTGGGAGATTATGATTTATAGAGTTTGTCTTGGTAGAGTAATATATTATTCTACTTTCCCCTTTTGTATTAATATATAGCCTTTGTCACAATGCCTCAAATCTCACAGACTTAGCACTGTTTATAAGATATTGTACCATATACCTATTCCCCACCTTCCCTTCTACATTTATAACCTCAGGCAATTAGGTGCAGTAAAAGACAGGCAGGAGATAAGTTACAATTTAAGTAATGTATTTAAGATAATCATAAATTATAACTATCGAAAGCTCCATTTGAATATTGGCAACCATACAACCTGATAAATGCTGGTGTGTAGTTTCAGGAGGCACACAAACTTGATGCCTTAGCTTCAGACAATTTAAGTAACTAACATTTCTGGTCAGCTTTCTTCAGAACAGGCCGCATACCTGTCTCAATTTGGCTGCCAAGCTGTACTCTTCATTGTGTTCTCGTCCTTTTCAGCTCATGGTATGTGAGATGCTCTTTCATCTGATGTTTGTTGGGGGGGTAAAGCAAGCAAATTAATTGATTCTCTGTCCACATCCTACAGCCAATAGGGCGGCATGGTAGTTAAAGACTTCTGATACAAGCCAATTCCAAACAACCATACTTCAGACCAATGGGGTACAGAATACCTTCACACCTGCCCCCAAACCCATGTCTTAAGGGGAAGCTTGCCAGCTAAATAGTTGGCCTCCATGAGGGGGTTGACTGAGAGTCCTGCAGACAATTGCCTGCCAAACTTGTTTTAGGCACTAAAAACCCTGACGTAAAAATTCACTATACTGACTTGGTCCGGTGGTTTAACAAGAATGCTTCTCACTAATGAAATACAGGGTCAGGCAGAAAGGACGGATGTTTTTTTACAAAATCACAAAATTGTTAATTTTTTCTTTTTCTTACAATGAAATTTATTGAAAGATTTGAGTTCATATTGAAATAACATTTGACAGTTTGTAGGGAAGGAAATGCAGGTCTAAATGCAAAATACGCCTTACCGAATGATTGCTGAGGCCAAGTTCAGAAGAATGCTTCAGAGTAGATCTACTTGGACTGCACAGCAGGGCTAGTTGTATGCTTTCCACATTTTCAGGGGTATGTGCCGTTTGTGTAGCCCCCGGCGGTCTTTTGTTCTTCTAGTGTACCTCGTGTACGAAATGCTTTAACCCAACGTAGGATAGTGTTACGAGCGGGAACAGCTTTATTTCTGTGGATATTGAAATGGCAACAAAACTCACTCTGAACTGCGGTAATAGATTGGTTGTTCTTGACAAAACAGTCGTACGCAAGAACGCGGTGTTCTATCTTCCACGGCTTCATGGCTTCAACTAATAAGAAAATAAAAAAAATGCGAAGACTTCGCGAACCTAACGCCACCTACCGCACATCTGTCACTCAACCTAGTGGTGAGTTCTAGCCATTTTAAAGACGTTCGTACCTTCTGCTTCACCCTGTACTAATATTACATTGCATTGCCTAAGTTACAAATAAAGACATACAAAATATTTATCAACTTGTATGCAAAATTTCACACCACAACAGAGTTCTACTGTCAGTTTGGCATGAGGTTGTGTATCTTATGGTCAGTCTATGTTGTGTGTGTTTTTTTTAACTCTGCTGAGCTTAGCATATATAACTGGAAGGAAGTGTATCGGTCCAGCTGACTTTATTGCCGCATGAGTGGCTTGATTAATAATTGGGGAAATAGTAACAAGTTTAAAAGATATATGAATGACCTAATAGTTGTGTGAGTTTGGGGACTTGACTGTTTTGAAACATGGAGCATTTTTAATTTTTTAGTTCATCAAAGAGTCAATTATCACATTTTTATTTTGATTTTTTTTGTAAAAATAATAATGGAATTTACTGTAGTTACATCTTTTATTAAGGTGCATGAAATACATGTTTTAATAGCACTTTATATTATACTGTCGCAAAAAATGGAGCCCAGCTAGGCTTTTTTGTAGTTAAATAATTTTCATAGACAGTATTAGAGACTGACTAATGTGGATTTTTTTAGAACGATTATGTTATTGATATGTGGGCATCAAAAGTGACCTATTACTAATACATATTGTAATACAAATCTGAGCGTAAAAGATTAATTGTATTATTGTACATTTTCATATGAACATGTTTCATTTTACCATTCAAACCGGTTGTGTGACTTTTTGAATTCCAAAGGACAGATCCATCAGATGGCTGGCACTTTCAAGTGTAAACTGCAGAGGCAGTAAGCACAACCATCATTTTGTTAAATTGATACTTATAATAACATAGTCTGTGTTAACTTAAATATGAAGAATAAAGTTCACTGATGACAGTTTTTTTTATTTTTATTATAAGTACTCAATCTGATGATTATATGACATCAATTTTTTTCGGGAAATTAATGAATAAATGAATCAATGAACACTTACATATCTTGAGATAGTCATGCATTAATCTGTGTATAACTTGTATTATTTAATGTAAACAGTAATGTATTTGCCATAGGCTTAGTCGGCTTTATTTATTTGTACTTTTTTTGGCTTAAAATGCTTTACCAATTTTTTGTGATTGTTTGATGAAAGTAATAGTACGTGTTTATTAGACTTGAAAGTCTACTGGAATTTTTAAAATGTGTATCTTCCAGACTCCCACTTGTCATGAGACCAACACTAACCTCTTAGATTAGCAGTGCATCCGGAAAGTATTCACAGCGCATCACTTTTTCCACATTTTATGCTACAGCCTTATTCCAAAATGGATTGAGTTCATTTTTTTCCTCACAATTCTACACACAACACCCCATAATGACAAAGTGAAAAAAAGTGTACTTGAGGTTTTTGCTAATTTATTAAAAATAAAAAAACTTTGGACCGGCACAAAGAAACACTGCTTTGTGCATCTTTTGTGGCTGGGTTTTTCACAATTTCTGTAACAACAACAAAAAAATTCTCATGCAATCGACTGATATTTACATTTAAACACTGCTTAAATGTAAATATAAATGCATATAGGTTTCAATCATTTCAACTCATTAACTGCACTACAGTGTTTTTGCTGTTAAAAATATAAATTTACTATATACATTTTTTTTTTTTTTCTTCACTGTATCAACTAGACATTTTGTAATTCTTGAGGTGTTATGGATTACCATTTTAATTATGTACTGTAGTACTTCATTCTTACTAAAAGTTACACTGCATGACGTAATGAATTATTATTATTATATAGCAATAGGTAAACACAATACAAATTTTTAAAAGAGGTTGCAACTGTGTTGTTTATTGAGAAGACACAAGACTTGGGTTTATAAGTAAAAGATACATTTTGTTGTTAATCTAACTAGCCTATTATTAACTAAGCAGAAATTTCATTTTTTTTTTTTACCTTTTCCAATTAAAAATGTAGGTTGCTGCACTTGCACTCAGGATCTCTGTCCAAACTGAAATGGTGTCTGTGCATTTTAATCTAAAGTATAAAATAAAAGGTCTGAATTAATTAAAAGTAGCTTTTCTTGCCATTTACCAAACTGCAGAGGATGACTCCTTTGATTCCTTTTTCTCAGTTTATTACTCCTTCAATGTATAGGCTAATACAGTGGTACCTCGGTATACGTCCTTAATCCGTTCCAGATCCTTTGACTTATACCAAACAGGATGTATAACAAACTAATTTTTCCCATAAGAAATAATGGGAAAATGATTAATCCTTTCCCATGGAAAAAAAAAATCCTATTGTTATTGGCATATTATATACATTGCTGGGGTTGAATAAAATAATTTTAAACACTGCTTAATACTAAAATAAATAAATACAAAAGCAATTAGATGAAATAAATTAAAATTTAACCTCACTTTTTAATAACGTCTTTGTTTTTCACAATTGTAGATACTGTCATTCTTGGCAAACCGTATGCAACCGCCATGTCCCGGATAAGCATGCCACCTTCATACTTTTCAAAAATCATCAATTCAAATTTACGTGAAAAAACACAAAATCACGTTGTGACGATGAGGGTTTGCTGTATGCTCCCATCTGCTGTCAGGGAGCCCTTGAACCCTACACCGTCGGTAATGTTACTTAGCAGTGAGGCACAACAAAGCATGGGGATGGTGAAAAAGTACAAAGTGCTTTTATTAAAACAATCAACAAAACCAGGTGTTCAAATTAAAGTGCAGTGTCCAATGTTCCAATAAATAATCCATAAAATCAGAAGTGAAACGTGGAGGTTAAAAACAATAGAAAAAAGTCCACTTAAAAATGAGGTTAAAATACTGCAGGACGCATTCTTTAAAAAAAATAAATAAAATAAAAACAAGAAGCCTGGGGCCTTTTTACCTTGCGGCCCCCCTGCTTCCCAACAGGGGAGTCGCCTTACTTGCAGCTGACATTCACTCTGCCTACTTCAGCTGTTCAGTTCACCTCTCCGATCCCTGGCTCCGGTAGGGTCCTCCTGACAGCGACTTGGGATCCACAGCGACCAGGGCGCCTACGCTGGGGAATACACTCGCCCAAGTCCCGATTCCAGCGGCCTTACGCGGAGAGTCGCTCTCCTTCTGGTCAATCTCGCTCCATGATCACTCAGTGGGAGTGACCACTACTACTATTCCTCAGGTGTCGACCCAACACCCAGGCTCCCTTTTCAGCTGCAACGCTTTCCTGCACCGTCTTACCGTCTCTCGCTCTCTCGCAACCTCCCGTCCGTTCTTTCTTTTTCCTCCCCTTCTAGCTGACTCGCACTTCTATTTATCAAGATAAGCAGCCCTAGGAACAATCATGAATGCGGATGGTCTCTCACCTGTGCACTTAGGTGAGAAACGCCCACATTGCGAATCGGCCTGAGAAACGCTTCAGCCACACAACCACCACGCCCCCTCACTAAGCCGTGAGCACAGTGATTATTTATTTTAAAACTGGCCTTTGACAGGAGCTGTGGACCCGCTATACCTCACACGAGAAAATTCACAGAGAGTTATAGCGCGGGTTGTTCACTGAATGCTAGCAACTGGCGCACTGACACTTGTGGTCATTCGTGGCTTTGTCTCGAGAGAGGTAAACAAGGGTAGCACGTGAGTCATATTCCAAACAAAGGTCGTATACCAAGCAAAATTTTTCTCGTCCAAACAGGGCGTATACCAAGTTGGACTTATTCCAAAGCGGACGTATACCAAGGTACCACTGTATTCCAATTTCGTGTTGCTGTCTAATATATGGAGTTGGTACAGCTAAAAAAAACATGCCTTAACTTGCTGATGTTTGTTCATGCTTCAGGAAGTTTGGTGCAAAAAAAAAAAACTGCTGGCTCAACTACCGTAATACCTCATGTAAAGGAGCACTGCAACTAAATAATCATAAAGCTTAGATAAGCAGGGGCTGAAAAGATCATCTACCAATCACCGATTTGAGTATCTTTCACAAAAAAAAAAAAAAAATCTTCTGATTTATATCGGTGGCCAATCAACTGGAGTGTCCCTTGCACCAATGTAAGTCATAATACTGGAAATTGTTTATTTTAAAATTATTTAAAAATTGTACTTGACCTGAATAATACACTGTTTGGGAGCCAACAGAGTTGGCTTTGGCTAAATGAACTGTGCCAAATGACTCGATTCTCTGAAAAATGTTTGCATGCCCTTCGATAGCGTAAGCTTTCTTTTTTACTTTTGCATTTGTCTGCTTATATATCTATTTTTTTTAATGGCAACATGTTTGGCTTGGGAAGCCACTTAAAGTTTTTATACAGAGTTAGTAAGGACCACGTAATAGCCAAAACTGTATGACAAAAAAAAAATTAACAAAACAAAAACTAAGACTTTGTTCATTACATATTTGAGTAAAAGTAAACAGATATTTTCAAAGCAGATATCATATCTAAATATTTCTTTTTTTGCACACAAAAAAACAACTTCGTTTGACAAGTCTAAGTTCACATCTCACAAGGCATTTTGGTAAAGCTTATTTGCATAATAAATGTGATTTGCTCAAGAGCTGGTGTAACATGTGCAGGCTCTTCCAAGCAAAGGAATTCAGTTACTTTTTGGAAGAACTGCCAGTTTGAAAACATGTTGTTGACTTGACGACAAACACAGTAGATTGATGTGTATTTGACAAATTATCTAATCAAGGAATTGCTGCAATTCTCAGAGGAAAGTCTGTATGCTTTAGAGAAGGGCCTTAGTCAGGGAGGTGACCAAGAACCCGATGGTTACTCTGTCAGAGCTCCAGAGGTCCCCTGTGGAGAGAGAACCTTCCAGAAGGACCAACATCTCTGCAGCAATCCACCAGTCAGGCCTGTATGGTAGAGAGGCCAGACAGAAGCCACTCCTTAGTAAAAGGCACATGGCAGCCCACCTGGAGTTTGCCAAAAGGCACCTGAAGGACTCTCAGACCATGAGAAACAAAATTCTCTGGTCTGATGAAACAAAGATTGAACTCTTTGGTGTGAATGCCAAGTGTCACATTTGGAGGAAACCAGGCACCGCTCATCATCAGGCCAATACCATCCTACAGTGAAGCATGGTGGTGGCAGCATCATGCTGTGTGGATGTTTTTCAGCGGCATGAACTGGGAGACTAGTCAGGATAAAGGGAAAGATGACTGCAGCAACGTACAGAGACATCCTGGATGAAAACCTGCTCCAGAGCGGTCTTGACCTCATCTTGGTTTTGCGCTTAGGGTTGTTGTCCTGCTGAAAGATGAACCGTCACTCTAGTCTATCAAAGGAATGGCCTCAGGACAACTCTGTGAATGTCCTTGAGTGGCCCAGCCAGAGCCCAGACTTGAATCTGATTGAACATCTCTGGAGAGATCTTAAAATGGCCGTGCACCGACGCTTCCCATCCAACCTGATGTAGAGGCTTGAGAGGTACTGCAAAGAGGAATGGGCGTAACTGGCCAAGGATAGGTGTGCCAAGCTTGTGGCATCATATTCAAAAAGACTTGAGGCTGTAATTGATGCCAAAGGTGCATCGACAAAGTATTGAGCAAAGTATTGAGCTGTGAATACTTATGTACATGTTATTTCTCAGTTTTTTTATTTTTAATAAATTTGCAAAATCCTCATGAATTTAATCCATTTTGGAATAAGGCTGTAACATAACAGAATGTGGAAAAAGTGATGCACTGTGAATACTTTCCGGATGCACTGTAAGTAAGTTTGAAAGCTAGGCTGTATTTTTCAGGGTGAATTTTTGAAATTTCAAATAGAATATCTTGTTCAAGATATCTCAGTCAAAATTGACCTCTGCAGGGAATTTTTCACGAAGAGTAAATGTAAAAGATTTCAACAAAATTGGTCCCTTGTAGCCAAGTTGTTTCATATGGACAGAAAAGTAGACAACATGGCAACAGTAGGCACATTTTATGTTAATGCCTTTAAAAATCAGTTTTATATGAGAAGCATCCAATATTGGAGTATATGGATAGAACTAAATTACAGTACCCCAGATAAGCTGGGCAACTGGGATGAAGCCATATTTACAAGAAAGTGGTGCAGCCTACTCATTTGAAAGGGTGGACAAGAAATCATTCTCTGCATAAGACATGCTAAATATAGCAATCTGTTTACAAAGTGACAGTGACAATATTCTTGTTACTCTTCTTATAACCAAAATTATAAACTATGCATATTGCAAATAGATTTTTAGTACAGACTAGTGTGCACTCAAATATGTACGTTCATGTGTGCAGTATATGAATATATAAAAATAAATATTGGTGGCTTTATCCTAAATATTTTGCTTCTGGATGATTTTATAACAAAAATGTCTAATACAAATAAGGAGGTGAACATTTTTTCTAAAATGTTTGATTTAGCAAGTAAGTCAAGTTAGTCCTCAAATTCCATCTCATTTGACAAGCTAGAACAAGTAATGAGTAACACTGTTACTGTGCAAGAGGAGATAGATATATTTTCACTAGTAGAAAAAATAAGCACAACACTTAGGAGTTTGCAGAGCGTAGTAGGCTGTGATTTGTTACGAGTGTGTACACTGACATTTGGATAAGTTGGATTCTACGATTTCGAAAAATCATCGTACATATTACTTTATAAGAAATAACATATTTTAATCAACGTCTGTAATGTTTACACTAACCCAGTCTGGTTGTAACATTAACAGTCGTATCCATATCAGATTTTGAAATCCAAAAAGCAAAGAAAACCGTGCAGAATCAACTTTAATTATGAGGATTTTTGTTAACGTTTCCTGGCTTATAAGCTTTTTTTCTGCAGCTTCAGCCCTTTCTAGTAACATCTCTGTTCTGAGAATTGCATATTAAGATGGAGAAGCCAACACTTTTAATGCTTGGATTTGTGTCAAGAAGAGCACAGACTAAAGGCAGTTACAAATCGAACAGTCAGTATGGAAGAACAATATCAGACTAAAAGGTGTACCAATATATATTAATGTAATGTTTAGGAAATACTATAAATTTAACTTATGTTGGAAACATTCTGTAGCACTGCACCATTTGTTGTTTAATCTCGTGAGTACAAAGACACATTTATACCATTTATATATTACATTATATACCAAAATATTACCATATTTTCCTTAAAGATTTATAGGCACAAAAATAGTTCATTATACCATAGAATGCACAGTGTAATAGTAAACTAAATGTAAAAACATTGAATAACACTGAGACAAACACCCAGGCTCCCTGCTCAGTAGCTCGCTCAGCAGCTTGCTCGCTCTCAGCTGCACGTGAGCCTGCGCGCTCTCTCTCCCTCCCCTGCACCAGCTTTCTCCTCCTGCATCCTGCCTTCTCCTGCAACCTCCCGTTCTTTCCTGTTCTCTTCTTTTTACCTTTAGCCGACTCGCGCTTCTATTTATGAAGAGGCGTGGTAGTCATGGCAATCAGCAGCTCCTAGGAACAATTACGGATGCAAACTGCTTCTCACCTGTGCACTTAGGTGAGAAACGTCTACATCATGAACTCCTCAGGAACCACTTCAGTCACACACCACCACACCCCCTCGCTAAGCCACGAGTGCAGTGATTATTTATTAAAACTGGCCTTTTTGACGGGAGCTGTGGTCCCGCTATACCATGGGAGGAAACTGAGTTGATAGGAGGTTACAGTTTTGAGGGAGAGTCCCTCTGTGTGATGCACTGAGAACAATGTACAGTACAGGGAGAGACTGAACAAGTGCGGAAATCATCGGCGCGTACGAATCGGAAGGGAAACTGGCTTTTTTGTCAACCGAGTGTGTGGTCGTGAACAGATGCAAAAGTTTGGTGAACTTTTTAGTTGTAACCCAATTTGTACGTGTTCAGAGATGTTCGTGAACCGAGGTTCCACTGTATTTTAAATTTTCTTGGCCTGTTCACTTGCAAACTTTTTTTCCACACTAAGAAAAATCACTGTGAAAAAAAGCTTTCTCTTTGGAAATTACAACAAGAAGGTCTAGGACAGCAAGAGTATTTTCGTTCAATATGGAATATGAAAAAGAAGAAAAGAAATGTGAATCCTGTTTAAATGGAACTAAACATCTTTGGAAGTGTATATCGATCAATTACTGTTATGTACACAGAGTACAGCGAAAACTGCTTGCATGTACTATTCAACATGCATATGGATATGTGTTAAAGTTAGGAGTGAATGCAAGAAGTTGAGCATGAAGGAGTTCTAAGATGAATGTACACCCTGAGTGGATTCAAATAGGGGGAAAATATTGAAAAGTATTTAAAAATAATTATTACTCTTAGATTTAGGACAGCATGATTTTGTTGTGATTTGCAGGATTTACATCACAGTCACTGTTAGTGTGGTGTTTGCAAAGTCTGTCTGTGTCTTCATGAGTGTTTCAACAAATGCTTGCATGTTTCTCTAACATCCTGTTCATTTATTTGATGGCTCTGATGTATCCGAGTGTTAAGGGGTGTATCCTTTGAAAGAGTAGCACCTCATCTAAAATTGCATTTTGCTAAAACTATTAGTGTAGCTGTGGGTCTCTTTTAAACTTGCATTAGATTAAGCTGGCTTGAAAAGAGATGGATCAAGTGAGTAATTGAGGCTTTCAGTGTGAACTTTATTAATCAGTATGCACATTTTTTGAATTGGCTACATACATTAATTATTTGACTATTTTCTGTTCCTCATTACTTGAACTTTTTTTGGGTACATAAGAATTGCTTGTGTCAAAGACATTACACTGTGTGCACAATTATTAGGCAAGTGAGTATTTTGACCATATCATCATTTTTAATGCGTATATTCCAACTCCAAGCTGTATTAACTTGAATGCTTATTGGATTTAAGCACGTCAGGTGATGTGTATTTGTGTAATGAGGGAGGGTGTGGCCTAAGGAGATCAACACCCTATATCAAGGTGTGCAGAATTATTAGGCAGCTAGTTTTCCTCAGGCAAAATGGGCCAAAAAAGAGATTTAACTGACTCTGAAAAGTCAAAAATTGTAAAAAGTCTTTCAGAGGGATGCAGCACTTTTGGAATTGCTAAGATATTGGTGTGTGATCACAGAACCATCAAACATTTTGTTGCAAATAGTCAACAGGGTCGCAAGAAACGTGTTGAGAACAAAAGACGCAAATTAGCTGCCAAAGATTTGAGAAGAATCAAACGTGAAGCTACCAGGAACCCATTATCCTCCAGTACTTTCATATTCCAGAGCTGCAACCTACCTGGAGTGCCCAGAAGTACAAGGTGTTCAGTGCTCAAAGACATGGCCAAGGTAAGGAGGGCTGAAACCCAACCACCACTGAACAAGAAACATAAGTTGAAACGTCAAAACTGGGCCACGAAATATCTGAAGACAGATTTTTTTCAAAGGTTTTATGGACCGATGAGATGAGAGTGACTCTTGATGGACCAGATGGATGGACCTGTGGATCAGTAATGGGCACAGAGCTCCACTCCAACGTGGAGGTGGGGTACTGGTATGAGCTGGTATTTTTAAAGATGAGCTAGTTGGACCTTTTGCATTGAAGATGAACTCAAAATCAACTCCCAAACCTACTGCCAGTTTTTCAAGACACTTTCTTCAAACAGTGATACAGGAAAAGACCATGATTTTTATGCAGGCCAATGCTCCATCACTTGCATTGAAGTTCTCCACTGCGTGGCCAGCCAGTAAAGGCCTTAAAGATGAAGGAATAATGACATGGCCCCTTCCTCATCTGACCTAAACCCTATCGAGAACTTGTGGGCACTTCTTAAACGCTAGATTTACGGGGGAGAAAAACAATACACCTCTCTGAAGAGTGTCTGGGAGGCTGTAGTCACTGCTCCACAAAAAGCTGATCGTCAACAGATCAAGAAACTGACAGACTCCATGAATGGAAAGGCTTATGACTGTTATTGGAAAGAAGGGTGGCTATATTGGTCATTGATTGATTGATTTATTTTTTTTGAAATGTCAGAGATGTTTATTTGTAAATTTTGAGGTGTTTGTTTATTATTCTCACTATAACAGATGAAAATAAACAAGTGAGATGGGAAAATTTTCATTTTTCCTTTAGTTGCATAATAAATCTGCACACTAATAGTTGCCTAATAATTGTGCGCACTTATGTATTCCCCTGATGATGTTCACACTCACATTTCCGTTGTGAAACATTCAGGTTTCAGGTTTATTAACATTTTGGATTGACTGATAGCACTGTGTGTGTTCCATATTAAAATTAATCCTCAAAAATACAACTTGCTTAATAATTGTGCACACAGTGTAGATTTACTAAGAGAGCACCTTTGTGTAAACCTGGGGTTCCCAGCTCCGGTCCTGGAGGGCTGCAGTGGTTGCAGGTTTTCATTCTAACCTTTTTCTTAATTAGTGAGCTGTTTTTGCTGCTAATTAACTTTTTTCTTGGTGTAAACTAAATGACAATAGAGCAAAATGGACAGAAGGAAATGTGTTCTTCCTGAAATCACTCTTGCACTTTGCATGCAAAACTAAAATGTTCCTTTTTTCATTTAAACCCACACTGTGGGTTTACTGCATATACTGTATGCTTGATTTTTAATGTTGGCTTAATGTCTAGAAACTATTACTATTTTGCTATTGCTGATTTCTTGACTTTTCAACTCTGTCCAGGTGCCTTACCTCAAAGAAAATGTCCAAAGGCCGAGTATCAGTGCTGAGTCCAACAGCAGCAGTGGGTTGTTTTTAGTTCTTCTTTTGACCATATTTTCGAAATGTGCTTTATGAACACATGCATGAACAATGCATTTGTTATATATGCTTTTTTCAGAAATTGGTACATTATGAAACACACTGATATTTACAAACTGCTATTTGAGGTAGTAGAACATATTTAATTTGGATTTTATTGTATAGTGAAAAGACTAAAACATAGACACTATTATTATATAAGAAAATATTAATATGAGAAATGAAGCTGTTAAACAACCCCAATTCCAAAAAAAGCTGGTACGCTGTGTTTACAGACTCTTGTTAAAAGAAGAGCGGATGCTGCGCAGTGGTAAATATGGCCTTGTCCCAACTCTCTTGTTGGCCATAACATTCAAAATTACCTTGTTCTTAATTTTCTTAATTTAAACATTTAGTATGTTATCTGTGTTCTGTTGTGAATAAAGTATGGGTTTATATAAACTAGAAATCCATTGCATTCTGTTTTTATTTACATTTTACCCAGTGTCCCAACTTTTTTGGATTTGGGGTTGTATTTTCTCTTTAGCTCCCCCATTTTGCAGTAGTTGTAGCCTCAATTTTTTTGTAATATGATGTAAGCTGTTTTCATATTTTTCAGGTTTAATACTTTCCCACTCTCCATCACAAAATTGCTCCAACCATTAATTGTTACTTGAGAAGTGATAATGTACAGCAATCCTAAGCTCATGCTGTTCATTTTGTATGGGATTTAAATTGGAACTGACTTTGGGTGTATGTGTAAACATATATTGTATATTATAGTCCCGCACTCTGACCTGCTAAATCTGTTTATTGTCCTAGTAACAGAGAGGGTTTGGATTACCAGAACAATTTTTTTTCTTCTTCATATGCAATAGAGTTGGTGTATAAATGAGACAGTGTTGCTCTATTTAGGCAATAAATTATCAAAGGAAAACCAAATTATTAATTTTCCAAACCCATATATTCTAATGTGGGGTGTTCAGATCCTACCCAGAGGCATGCGGTTCAAATCACTGTACCACTTGTGACTAAAAAAGTACAAGGGAATTGAAATAACAGCAAATGGTTGCTAGCTAGCTTTTTTTTATTTATCAAGAAATATACTCGCTGTTAACTGCTTGGCTTTTGTTTGTGGTGTTAGTGAATTTTGTTTTTCTTCTATTTTTCTTTTTTTAGATAATGCTGAAGAAAAGTAAATTTTTTTTTTGTTGTCCTAACTGATTCTAGAAGTCCAAATTTTTTTAAAGTTTTTTTTATACAGAACAAACCGTGAGCTATTGAGATTTCTCTTGTAATTTTTAAACAATTATTTAACAGAAGTTTAGTTTTCTGAATTCATAAATAAAGGCATCATCTATCTTGTATGTTGGTCTCTGGAGGTCTTCATTATTCATAAATAACTTAACATTTTATTTGCCATGAATAAAATATTAAAATGAAACTGTCTTTATTTCTTGTTAGATAACAAATTTAGAATTATCCTATTTGTTTCAGTTATATATTTAATGAGAAAGGAAAATGGAGTATTTTTACAAAACTGCAAAAGATGACTGAATTGTAATTTTCTGCTTATTTGCTTTATTTCTGGTCATTGTTATCACGGAATTATGCAAGTAATGGAAAACACATATAAACTATAATTGTAAAGCAGCCTAATTATTTCAGTTTGATGTAATTGCAGTATAAATAAGTTAGGTAGCAAGGTTTCCAGTATCACTTGTTTTTTGCAGCCTAGCTACAGCATGCCCAAGACAAAGTATCATTTGTTATGCTGCTTTTCTAGTTTAGATCTTATAGATCACACATTTCAGACAGATTTCCTTTTCCATGCTCTGTGTCATTCTGTCATTTCTTGCTTTCGGTTTTGACTAAACAGAATGATTCTTTTACCTGCAGATCCAGCAGATAGCCTTACTCTCGGCATTTTGTGTGTTGTTGTTGTTGTTGTTGATTTTTCTTTTTTTCATACTGCATATCTTTGATTGTTATACAAGACTTGGCCTATCACTCAATATCATTGCTTCTCACGCTGCAGGGTAGTCCCCTGGGTGGTGTGGGGGTTTACAGAGAGAGACACATTTGTACAATGAGAACAAGATGTTCTGAAAACAAAAAAATGCAAACCTAAGAGGAAATGAAATAATTTTATACCTTTTTAATTCTTTACACACAAATGCTTTGCAAGATTTTTTTCATTATTAACATGATCATTGTTCACTATTAAGCTTAAAATAGAAAAGCAACTATATTCATAAATAGTTTTAGAAAGTAGTGGCCGAATTGCAGTTTAAGGTGCGTCGTGAATGATGTATAGTTAATATAATACCATCAGACCTTGTGTTACACTTTATATCTGGAAGGGATTGAAAAAAATACTGGTTAAAATAGAGATGCATGTGCTTTCTTAGTATGTTTTGTCAACATTTTTCGTAAACGTTGCAAGACATTAACTTGGACCACTGTTGAGAAAACCAGTCAGAGTGTCCATCCAAAGAAGTAAAAGACCCTAAGGCCTCATGAAATAAGAAGAGTGTTTCTGAAGGTAGTGTACAGTAAAGAAATTTAAAATTGGCAAGTATAATGTAAAACACACACAGCTTTGTATATTGTATAGGCAAGAATTTAATCATTGATGGGACCTGTTTGGCACAAAATATAAAAGATCTATATGTTGAATTTGCCCTGATGAAAGTTCTGACACTTATATATTGTAACAGTAGGAGGCGCTATCGCTCCCTTGAACGCTCCGGTACCACGCCAAACACCAGGTAAAAGTCCAATAATTATTATTTTTATTATAATTACGTGCACTAAGCACCCTCCACTCCACACTACTCATACAGTAACCAATACTCTCAATAACCAATACAATCCTCCACTCCCAGACGCGTTGCCACCCTTCCTCCCATTTCAGCTCGCCATCTGGGAGCTCCCACAGTCCTTTTATATTCCCTGACTCGGAAGTGTTTCCAATCCCTAGTCCATGTGATCTCCTCCTATCACTTCCGGGTCAGGTAAAAAGTAATTTTCCTCACCCTGGAAGTACGTCATTCCCTCTGTCGCCTTGACTAAGACGTAATTCCGGGTTATAGTGCACATGCAGGTCCTTGAGCCTCCTTGCAGCGTCCTCTGGTGGGCCCCACGGTATCCAGCAGTGTTGGGAATAGAAACCCTGTTGTCCAGGATTCCATGCTGGTCTTTTGGGGGCACTTCCATGCTACAGGGAGGGCTCCATCTGGCAGCCTGGGGGTATTGGCCGGGATGAACAGCCGTCTATATATATATATGTATATGTATATGTATATGTATATGTATATGTATATGTATATATATATATATATATATATATATATATATATATATATATATATATATATATATACATACACATATATATATGTGTGTATATGTATCACAGATTTTTCACTGGTTCGCGGATTTCTGCGGACAGTGGGTCTTTTAATTTATGGTACATGCTTCCTCAGTTTGTTTGCCCAGTTGATTTCATACAAGGGACGTTATTGGCGGATGGCTTAGAAGCTACCCAATCAGAGCATGTATTACATATTAACTAAAACTCCTCAATGATATAAGATATTCTTCCCGCCGGTGCTTCATTGTTTGCTTTTCTTGGTCTCTCACCCTCTCTGACATTCTCTGCGCCTGACGGAGGGGATGTGAGCAGGGGGGCTGTTTGCACAGAGGCTGTTTGCCTAGAAGATATGGATGCTCCTCTACAAAATGCCGCTTTATCGCGGTGCTTCGGCATACTTAAAAGCACATATTGATTTTTTGATTGCTTGCTTTTATCTCGCGCTCTCTCTCTCACTCTGACATTCTCTGCTCCTAACGGCGCTCCTTTGAAGAGAATTTATGTTTGCATTCTTTTAATTGTGAGAAAGAACTGTCATCTCTGTCTTGTCATGGAGCACAGTTTAAACTTTTGACTAAAGGGTGTTATTTCATGTCTAGAGGGCTCCAATAATGTTAACAGTGTGGGAGAGTTGATAAGGGCTTAAAATGTATAAAAATAACCATACAAACATATGGTTTCTACTTCGCGGATTTTCATCTATCGCGGGGGGTTCTGGAACGCAACCCCCACGATCGAGGAGATATATATATATATATATATATATATATATATATATATATATATATATATATATATATATATATATATATATATATATATATATATATATATATATATATATATATATATATATATATATATATATATATATATATATATATATATATATATAAACTGCTCAAAAAAATTAAAGGAACACTTTGAAAACACATCAGATCTCAATGGGAAAAAGAAATCATCCTGGATATCTATACTGATATAGACTGGGTAATGTGTTAGGAACGAAAGGATGCCACATCGTTTGATGGAAATGAAAATGATCAACCTACAGAGCCCTGAATTCAAAGACGCCCCAAAAATCAGAGTGAAAAAATTGTGGCAGGCTAGTCCATTTTGCCAAAATTTAATTGCAGCAACTCAAAATTGTATGCAGCACTTTGTATGGCCCCTGTGTTCTTGTATATACATGCCTGACAACATCGGTGCATGCTTCTAATGAGATGACAGATGGTGTTGTGGGGATCTCCTCCCAGATCTGGACCAGGGCATCACTGAGCTCCTGGACAGTCTGAGGTGCAACCTGGTGGCATTGGATGGACCAAAACATAATGTCCCAGAGGTGTTCTATTGGATTTAGGTCAGGAAAGTGTGGTGGCCAGTCAATGGTATCAATTCCTTCATCCTCCAGGAACTGCCTGCATACTCTCACCACATGAGGCCAGGAATTGTCGTGCACCAGGAGCCACTGTACCAGCATAGGGTCTGACAATGGGTCCAAGGATTTCATCCTGATACCTAATGGCAGCCAAGGTGCCTTTGTCAAGCCTGTAGCGGTCTGTGTGACCCTCCATGGATATGCCTCCCCAGACAATCATTAACCCACCACCAAACTGCTCATGCTGAATGATGTTACAGGCAGCATAATGTTCTCCATGGCTTCTCCAGACCCTTTCAGCGTGCTCAGGGTGAACCTGCTCTCATCTGTAAAAAGCACAGGGCACCAGTGGTGCATCTGCCAATTCTGGTATTCTATGGCGAATGCCAATCGAGCTGCATGCTGCTGGGCAGTGAGCTCAGGGCCCATTAGAGGACATGGGGCCCTTGGGTCACCCTCATGAAGTCTTTCTGGTTGTTTGGTCAGAGACATTCACACCAGTGGCCTGCTGGAGGTCATTTTGTAGGGCTCTGGCAGTGCTCATCCTGTTCCTCCTTGCCCAAAGGAGCAGATACTGGTCCTGCTGATGGGTTATGGACCTTCTATGGCCCTGTCCAGCTCTCCTAGAGTAACTGCTTGTCTCCTAGAATCTCCTCCATGCCCTTGAGACTGCAGGGAGACACAGCAAACCTTCTGGCAATGACACGTATTGATGTGCCATCCTGGAGAAGTTGGACTACCTGTGCAACCTCTGTAGGGTCCAGGTGTCGCCTCATGATACTAGTAGTGACACTGACTGTAGCCAAATGCAAAACTAGTGAAGAAACAGTCAGAAAAGATGGAGGAGGGAAAAATGTCAGTGGCTTCCACCTAAACCATTCCTGTTTTGGGGGTCATCTCATTGTTGCCCCTCTAGTGCATCTGTTGTTAATTTCATTAACACCACAGCAGCTGAAACTGATTAACAACCCCTCTGCTACTTAACTGACCAGATTAATATCCCATAAGTTTCATTGACTTTATGCTATACTCTGATTAAAAGTGTTCCTTTAATTCTTTTGAGCATATATATATATATATATATATATATATATATATATATATATATATATATATATATATATATATATATATATATATATATATATATATATATAATAGAGAGAGATAGATATACTAATAAAAGGCAAAGACCTGACTCACTAACTCATCACTAATTCTCCAAGTTCCCGTGTAGGTAGAAGGCTGAAATTTAGCAGACTCATTCCTTACAGCTTACTTACAAAAGTTGGGCAGGTTTCATTTCGAAATTCTACGCGTAATGGTCATAACTGGAAGCTATTTTTCTCCATATACTGTAATGGAGTTGAGCTGGATGGCCGTGGGGGGCGGAGTTTCGTGTGACGACATCACGCCTCCCACGTAATCACGTGAACTGACTATCCACGCAGTACGTAGAAAACCAGGAACAGCTCCAAAAAGCGCTGAAGAAAACATGCATTATATAATTGAGAAGGCAGCGAAACAATAAGAAGCGAGCGACTGACATTTACAGCAATATTCATGAGTGCTGCTACTTCGGAAACAAAGCACGATGTAAAATTAAAGTTTAAATTAAGTTCATAGACAGGCTGCCGCTGGTGTTTGTCATGCCCACGGGTAATGCGGGATACAAGTTTAATGAGAGGACGCAGGATATAAACGAGTTTTGATCACTTTGTAACTAAGTTAAAATTGCAGGTGAAGGGCTGTGCTTATGCAAATTCCGAGACACTGTGTTTGTGGGGGATTGACCGTTAAGGCGGTTGGGGGAGTCACCTCATCATCTCCCCTCCCATTCACCTCATTTCGCTCTGAGCTGAGCTCCACGGCTAACGCCGTCTTCTGAAGCAACGTCACACTGCCACCAAATACAGAAAAATCCACAAGTTAATACACACCCTGTCTCTAGAGTTTCTCCACACTCAATGTATTCCTCGCGTCCCCTTTATACCCTCTGATCTCCCATTTCAATTCAGATGCCTCCAATTTCCTGTAAGGCTCTGCTGCGCGATGACAAGTAATAAGTCGCAGGGACAGAACCTACAAAACGATGCCATTGATTTCAGGCAAGATTGCTTTTCTCCTGGACAACTATACTTGCATTCTCAAAAGTGACCTCGCGCAGCTTCATCATATTACAACCGGAGTGCAGCCAGAAACTTTTAAGTGCCGCGTCTTACTTAACATTAAATTAAGCCGTGGACATCGCAACATCACACAAGAGAGCAGCTAACTTGAACTTACTGAACGCAGTACAAGTGATCACTTCCATGCATCAAACCTGTTCAAAAAACGAATTACACAATTGACAAGGTGATGGCTTTCGTTTATAAAGCAGCGGAGAGGCTGTGTGAAGGCAACTACACAAAAAAACAGCAGAGCGCCACACTCTAAATGTATTCCTTGCATCACCGTTATACCCCCTGATCTCCCATTTCAATTGAAATGCCTCAAATTTCCAGTAAGGCTCTGCTTCGCGATGACAATAAATAAGTCTCGGGGACACACCCTACAAAAGGTTGCCATTGATTTAAGGCAAAATTGCTTTTCTCCTGGACAAAACTATACGTTGCATTCTCAAAAGTAATTATATATATATATATATATATATATATATATATATATATATATATATATATATATATAATATTATATATATGAACACCCCAATCTACATACTGTCAAATAAACGAACCACACACCCTAGCGCAACATGAGAGGCTTCGCCTTTAGCGCTGATGTCTGAGGTTCGATCTGTAGGGTGAAATCAGCTGTAACCGACACCCTTCTGGGTAAGTTGTGGGTTCATCTTGCTGTCTTGTATGCATGTTATCATCCAGTTGACACTCGGAACGACCACCAGAGGGCGAACTGAAGGCGATTGCCAGCATTCTTTGTTTGAAAGCCACCGCGCCCCTGTTGCTTTTGAAATTAGAGTTGTACCAGTGGAAGTGTGTGTGTCTGCCCGGCCCGGAAGCGAGACGTAGAGCATGGGTGAGGGCTCCAGCTCCGAGGATACGCAAGCGAGGTCAGTAAACCAGCCAAAGGAAACCTCCTACGAAAGACAGTAGCTCAGTTGCTAATACACAAACGATGTGATCACTTCGGCAACATGAATCTTTCTAGCAATGAGATGCCCAGAGTAGTTCTGACGATTTAAATAATTTCTAGGATCCCGTGCTTTTAACAGCATGGACTTACACAGTTGGTATATACCAGGCGACTGCCAGCACTTTTTAATTTTGAGCACCACCGTGCCCCTGTTGCTTTTCGAATTTAAATACAGTTGGCCGGTTGCAAGTGTCAACTGGATGATAACATACATAAAACACAGCAAGACAAGCACATTAGTGAGTCTTTATCCATCCATCCATTATCCAACCCTCTATATCCTAACTACAGGGTCATGGGCGTCTGCTGGAGCCAATCCCAAATAAAAACACGTCGCAAGGCACGAAACAAACCCCGGGCAGGGCGCCAGCCATCCGTAGAAAACCCACGCAGATGTGGGGAGAACATGCAAACTCCATGCAGGGAGGGCCTGGGAAGCGAACCCAGGTTTATTGTTTAATTTATTTTTGTTTTTAAAGTTGTGTTTTCTCAAACAATAAAAAAAAAAAAAAACAACACACTTTGTTTTCCACCCGGGTAACGCTGGGTATTTCAGCTAGTAAGGAATATATTTTAAGCAAAATAACAGAGTAAAATTAGAGAAAGGGGAGGAAAAAAAAAAAACTATTATTGTCCAAGAGACATAAGTGGAAAAACCATACAGTACAATTTGTGCAGCATGTGTTCCAGTATGAACACCATGCTCCAAACTAATGATTATATATCTTAGTGGTAGCAAAATATATCTTTGTAAGCAGTTTTTTCACCATGTCTGCATGGGGTTTCCTCACAAATTTTAGAGATATATTATTTGTATTAATTAAAGATTTTATGCTTGTGATAGGCATATTTTCTGCATGTTGCTCCCTGGACAATCTTGGACCCTTTTCAAATCCTGAACGTTATTTAAAGGGCTTGGAAAATTGGTAGATGTGATCTTCCCAACTGTCAGTTGCAGAAACACGCTCTGGTAACACATTCTGGTACATCGATTGGCACTAGAGATTTGCATGCCAGGTCATCTTTAAGCACTGTATGTTCCACAAAATTATTATTTATTTTTTTTTACCTGTGCATTATTGAGCTACTGTAAGTGATGCAGTGCAGTATTCAGATCACAGTAAATTTCACACAGTTGTAGTACTGATGAAGTCATCTCAAAAGAGCTTTAAGTGAGCTTTTGCACTACACAATGCATGATCTTGCCCTTACACTAGTGTGAATTAAATGTTTCTCTGTTGGTTACACATAAAGTTAAATGATCATTTTCAGAGAGTTAACCAGTATACATTCTGAATAAACCCCTTGCACAACTGTTCTGTACAAAATGACACCCTTTCATTCACCTCTTTACATCCTCTTCGTTAAAGATGGAGTATTTATTTGTCACAAGGCTATAAGTTTATCTAGGTTACCATAAGTGAGCCCTTTCTTTTAAATAGTATGAAATTTAACATAAACCAGTTAGCTGCTCTAGGCATGACCTCCTGGTTGACATCCATCCAAAGTAGAGGAGTGTGTATTTCTCGTTCTGAAGATGATATAATTATTAGATGTCATATATAACTTTGTAAAGACTTTTTGTGCTGTTTTTATATTACCTATCCACACATATGGATGGACAAACACACCCTCAGCTGCACATTTTACAAATACAAAATTGTAGTATTTTCTTTTTTTAATAATTTATTAAAAACATGTAACAATCCATACATTCAATTCAAACTTAACAAAACAAATCAAATCACCCCCCACCCATGAGAAAGAGGAAGGCCAACAACCAGAGCAAAACTGTTAAGAGCAGTAAAGAGAGAAAGGAGTCTTTTTCCACCCCCAATATAAATGCTTATTCTAAAATGTTATTGGTTAGATACTGCCAGGTTTTTTTTTTTTTTTTTTAAAAAGTTTTGCATAGATCCTCTAATTGAGATTTAGATTTTTTTTCCAGTTTCACATAGTATATAACATCAGTTACCCACTGACTTAAAAGAGGTGGGTTAGGATTCTTCCAGTTGATAAAGACCAGTCTATATGCCAGTAATGAAGTAAAGGCATTTATTATGTGGTATTTCTCTTATAAGAGAATATACATATTGGGAATTCTTATCACATTACATGGTGCATGTTCATTAAACCACATAACAGATTTTCACAATATATGTAGTCAAGTGCATGACCTAGTAAGGCTTTCCAAAGGTTTTTCCTTAACATGCTGTGTAGAATAATGGTCTACTAGGAATGAAAAAGATGGAAAGCTAAGGTTTAAATTAACACTTTTTTAAATGGTTTTCTAACTCCTAATGTGAATTACGTTCATAAAGAAGAAAATGAGTAAAATTCAAGAAAAGGTTATATTGTAGATTTGTGTAAATAGACTACAGAAAATCAATTAATCAGAATGTTGAGGAAAATTTAAGAACTTTTAAAATGTTTATTAATGTTTATGAAGAGAAGTGAGACCTTTTTGCACACTACATATGGATGAGACTATAGAATAATTTTGTAACCATAAGGGAAAACTGAGTTCTTAAGTTCATTGTAAACACTTCTTGTTGATGCATCTTGTTTGTGTCATACTTGAATTATCCCTTTAACCTTTATATATCAGTAAGAAAGCAAAGTTTTGTAGCTATTATTGAATGTATTGAAGTGGTCACTCAGTCCTGTATGTGTTTTATACTTGTGAAACATATGCATTTCCTTAATAATCAGTTACTACTGAAGATTAAAAAAATATTTCCAAGACTCATTTGAATGATAAATCGAATAATGCAGATGTTTTGAAATGAACATTTTTGAAAATGTTTCTTCTTAATTATTGTAATATAAAATTCTGGGGTTTCAGTGTTATAAATGAAATAATCCTATCCAGTATACGTACCGAAAATGTCCACAGGAAATTCAATAATTATCCAACATTTTTTTAAAAACTAAGAGATTCAAAAGCGAAGAAACTATACTTATTAAATTTAGCTTTGATATATAATATTGCTATCAGAAAAGTTATTCCTGTGGTGTTTACTTTTATATATGCACTTTCTATTCTGTATGTCTGTCTTCTGTCTTAAATCAGTAGTTTATTCTGAGAGAGCATTTTGGGATTCATTTATATAGTATGGATGCACAAGCATAGAGAAACGACAAGTACGTGCAGCAACTAAAATGCCATCAAGCTGCACTGGTTTTAGCGAGCAGTGCTGTATTTGTCTGGCAGTATTTTACTTTGGGTATTAGCCATAAATTCCTCAGTAGTCTCAGCGCCAGCTTATTAAGGATACGTTTATGGGACAATGCTTGATGTTTTTCATTCATGTGTATTCATATTTAACATTTTTAATAATGCCTTGTGTGTTTCAATCTTTTTGCTGTTTAACTATGCTTTGTCTTTGCTCTATTTTCTGCTTTCTCCTTTACTGACCCCTGTCTTTTTGTCCCTACCCAAGTTTCAAGTTGTCTTTGACTTGTTAATTTGTTGCCATTGTGTCTGTCTGTAGTAGCCCTTCAGTGTGTTCCGTTCATGTTCTGTTATAGGCTGTTTACACTTTATAGTAATGACCTATTTGTGTTGTAAAATATATAAAAGGAAACCATGCTCTAAAAACATATTGTTTAGAAGTCATTTGTGTAACTAAAACATTTAAAAAATATCTGCAGCATATTTGAAGGCAACTTATCTTCTTATTTAAAACATTTTAAAGACAATGTTGTAAAACATAATTTCAGTGCTAAATCAGCATGTAATTGGAAGCTCTAAAGGAGAATGTTTTTGTATTTTTATTTTTTCACACTCGAGAGGAATGTTCAATAAAATGTTTGAATAATCTGTACAATTTGCTTATAAAATATATGTAGTTTTTACACAAGTACATATTTTTTACTTGTATATACATATTCCAATTAATTCCTCAGTCAGTGTTCTCTGCCTTTATCTTGTTTATTTTACTTTCAGACTGCAGTCTGACTTATGATGCTTTGCTGTCCATACATTTTATGACCCGGCATTAATTTTTTTCTCATCTTCCATGCTGATGTGCATCCAGTGCTTTTAAATTCTTGCGTAGATTCTGGCAGTTCATGAATGCCATGAAATTCTGTCACCTGCTCTTGGGGGCTCGCAAGTCTGCCAACACACATCACCTGAAATTCTGACCATATCTAAATGACATGAACACAACTGACAAAGCTGTAATTCAGGATTACTTTGAAAAATCTCTGTATCACTCACAAAGATGATAACAGAAATGTATTTTTAGTGAATTTATTTTATCAGCCATAAGCAGGTTTATTTAACTTCTTATCCGAAGCCGCTTCACTTTTTCTTCAATGGTCTATGTGTAAATAATACCATGTAAGTTTTTCCTTAAAAGTATTAGGTTATTCTGACAAATGCTTCTTTTAGTTCAACATCTTAATTGGTAGAAAGCTATCATGTTTTTAATTTATGCAACTTTTTGCTGCCAAAATAAGCCACATTTTGCCATCCATTGACACATTATCTTTGAAAATGATTAATTGGCATTAGCTGTTGTTTTGTAATGTTGAAACATTATTATTAAAATTACATTTACAGTACTAAGTCATTGGATATACTGTTTTGAAATATGTATGTACAATTGTTTTACATTGTAAAATCCAGTAATCACTTATTGTGGTCCTGATTGTTTTTAAAACATTCCAGAGCATATTTGGCTTTTATACTACCAGAATTTGATATTGCATTTGTCATTTCAGCAGCTCACAAGCAAGGCAGCTTGTGGAAAGGCAATTATTTGCATAAAGACTATAATTAACATGGTTTGATTACAATGTTTTTTATCCTGAACACAATACAGTATATGGATGAGAATACAGTGTGAATTTGGAATCCATAGTAATACGAAAGATAGCTAAAGAATACTGTAAATTATAATGTTTTATAAGCTTGTGGTGGAGAATAAAAGTACATATTGCATGCTAAGGTTAAAGTAGTGTTATTAAAGCAAAATATTTCTCCGCTATTTTGTGTAGGATGCTGCTGTTGCAGGCCAGTTTTCCTTTATAAGTGTTCAAAATGTGTGTAGTTAGGAACTACAGGCTTGTTGTCTAACTTTCATTCTGGATACTAGTTTTCTTCCTAGCCATAATCTTAATTAAGTCTGTTGGTTTGTCGTAAATATTTACAAGTGTAAGGCTGATTCTTTTTTTTTTTCTTCTCTGATTGCTAAGGATGGCCTCTGCTTTGCATTTTTTGTTGTTGGGCTTCCCTCAGCCTTGAACTGAATGCAGACTGCAAAAATCATGGATGCAAGTCATAATTTTAACTAGCACTTTGAGTAGACATCAGGGAAACTAGTGATGCAAGAGGCACAGTTGAAATATATGTTCTCTGCCTTATCAAGAAAGCAGTTCCTCAGCACTAGCAGATGTGAAAGACAATTGTGTAGTGACCATTTGAGATATGCTAAAGTTGAAAAATGATTTACTGTCCATAATACCATATATTTTATGATAAAAGTCCTTTAGTTAGATATGCAGTCTGGTATGCTTATTTAATACTTTCTGCCTTTTGCAAATACAGACAGATTATTTGGCAGTTTTTCAATTTTTAATGTTAAGGCTTAGGAATAGATGTGTTTTTATAATGTGGCCAAATTAATAACTGTGCAAGTCTACTTTTTGCTATACCTTTGATCTCATGCCTTTTATACATTCAAAAGGAAAAGTACAATGAAATGACTAATACAGGTTCCTGTCATAATAGTCCTTTTTCAAAAAAATGTTGTAGTTGGTTGAGCTCAAGAATACATGCTTCTAAATATATATGCTTTAAAATTTAATGTTTTTAATTTGTATGTAATTTAGCATTTTAAGTTACCGTTTTAATGTCATATTGTTTAGCTTTTTTTAATATTTGAAGTGTTTACTGGTTAAAATGGACAGTTTAAGTGTGTGCAGTGTCAATTTTTTTTAGAATATTTTTGCAGTCTGAATTGTGGTGCCATTTGAATCATAATAATTTAATTTGAACAGTTTATGAAAATATATTGAATTATGGCAAAGTTTATTCATGCCAAAACATCATAAATCATGACAGGGTCAATGTTGCCAGGCGGGTGTATGTATGTATGTAATATACAGTAAATAACCACCATCGTAAATGCTCCCAAAAGTGCATGATTCATTAACATTTAAAGTTCTTTTTTGTCAATAAATTTTAGTATTTCAGTATTTTGCTAACCAGGTTATCATGCACAGAATCATCTTCAGGATACAAAGTATACAAGAATCATATGTACAATTTCAAGGTTTTTTAAATGTGTACTAATATACATAACAAAACTATTTAAGTCAAGCAGTTTGTAGGCTTTAAGGCCTTGATAAACTTCCTGAAATGTTTATAAAAATGCATCCATCATTCTATCCATTTTCTAAACTCTCACTTCATGCTGAGTAGGGTTACAGGGGAGGTGGAGCATATCACAGCAAGCATAGGGCACAAGGCGGGAACAATCCCTGGACTTGGTGCCGATCCATCACAGTATACAAATAGATTTAAATAAACATAATGAATTGCAATTCTATCAAGAATCAAATAAAAGTGAATTAATTAGGGTAAATAACATTTTCAAGCCCAACTAATTAGCTTTTAGGCTCATGGTGGGGTTGTAGCTAATCCTGGTATTACTGGGCAGGACCCAGTTTCAATAAACTTTAATCTAGGCCAAACTGGTTAACCTACCATGTACGTCTTTGGAGACATGGGAGGGGGAACCCACACACATACAGGTGCCGGTCATAAAATTAGAATATCATGACAAAGTTGATTTATTTCAGTAATTCCATTCAAAAAGTGAAACTTGTATATTTGATTCATTCATTACACACAGACTGATGTATTTCAAATGTTTATTTCTTTTAATTTTGATGATTATAACTGACAACTAATGAAAGTCCCAAATTCAGTATCTCGGAAAATTAGAATATTGTGAAAAGGTTCAATATTGAAGACACCTGGTGCCACACTCTAATCAGCTAATTAACTCAAAACACCTGCAAAAGTCTTTAAATGGTCTCTCAGTCTAGTTCTGTAGACTACACAATCATGGGGAAGACTGCTGACTTGACAGTTGTCCAAAAGACGACCATTGACACCTTGCACAAGGAGGGCAAGACACAAAAGGTCATTGCTAAAGAGGCTGGCTGTTCACAGAGCTCTGTGTCCAAGCACATTAATAGAGAGGTGAAGGGAAGGACAAGATGTGGTAGAAAAAAGTGTTCAAGCAATAGGGATAACCGCATCCTGGAGAGGATTGTGAAACAAAACCCATTCAAAACTGTGGGGGAGACAAAGAGTGAGCTGCAGCTGGAGCCAGTGCTTTAAGAACCACCACGCACAGACGTATGCAAGACATGGGTTTCAGCTGTCACATTCCTTGTGTCAAGCCACTCTTGAACAAGAGAAAGCGTCAGAAGCGTCTTGCCTGGGCTAAAGACAAAACTGCTGCTGCGTGGTCCAAAGTTATGTTCTCTGATGAAAGTAAATTTTGCATTTCCTTTGGAAATCAAGGTCCCAGAGTCTGGAGGAAGAGAGGAGAGGCACAGAATCCACGTTGCTTGAGGTCCATTGTAAAGTTTCCACAGTCAGTGATGGTTTGGGGTGCCATGTTATCTGCTGGTGTTGGTCCATTGTGTTTTCTGAGGTCCAAGGTCAACGCGGCCGTCTACCATGAAGTTTTAGAGCTCTTCATGCTTCCTGCTGCTGACGAACTTTATGGAGATGCAGATTTCATTTTCCAACAGGACCTGGCACCTCCACAAAGTGCCAAAACTACCAGTACCTGGTTTAAGGACCATGGTATCCCTGTTCTTGATTGGCCAGCAAACTCGCCTGACCTTAACCCAATAGAAAATCTATGGGGTATTGTGAAGAGGAAGATGCAATACGCCAGACCCAAAAATTCAGAAGAGCTGAAGGCCGCTATCAGAGCTACATGGGCTCCATGCCACGCCGCATTGCTGCAGTAATCCAGGCCAAAGGAATCCCAACTAAATATTGAGTGCTGTACTTGCTCATACTTTTCATGTTAATACCATTCAGTTGGCCAACATTTCTAAAAATCCTTTTTTTGCATTGGTCTTAATTGATATTCTAATTTTCAGAGATACTGAATTTGGGACTTTCATTAGTTGTCAGTTATAATCATCAAAATTAAAATAAATAAACATTTGAAATAGATCAGTCTGTGTGTAATGAATGAATCTAACATACAAGTTTCACTTTTTGAATGGAATTACTGAAATAATCAACTTTGTCATGATATTCTATTTTAATGACCGGCACCTGTATATGGAGAACACACAGAGAATTTAAAACCTAGGAAAGCAGCTGAAACCATTATGCTACACCCTCAACTAAAACGTGAATATCAGTTTGGAGACCTTACTCTCCGAAGTCATTCTGAAATGTAACAAATTTATGTAATTGGTCTTGTGCTAAAGTAGGAGTAAAACACTGAACACGATACATACTTGGTAATCTTTAGTCTAATGTAGACCATGGCCATAAATTGTACAATATCAAGACAGTGCAGTATAAAGTATATTTGTCATTTTCTTCAAATGGCCTACAAAATTAAATAATAAATTAAATAAACCTGACTTATTTTTACACCCAAGATTGCAGTGACTAACATTGACAAAATAGCTGTTTTTTTCAGTATTTCATGGCATGTAACTAAATAAGCCCATATTATACTGTAACATCTGGATGTGAGATTTGAACCTTGTATACTGGATCTTCAAAATAGCATTGCTAACTATTATGTATAACATGCTACCCAGTTAACAGATAAGAAATGTTTTTCTCTAATTTCTCAAAGCCATCAAATGACATTACTTAAATGAGTCTCAATAAAAATGTAATTACTAGAATTAGGGGATGAATTGTGGTACTTGTTCAATAATATGCTAATTATGTGAAATTTGTTCAAGTGATTAAAAAGTGTGATTTTTTTTTGGCTGGCACCCTGATCTGTTTTCTAGAAGCACATTTTTTTTTTTAAGAAACTCAGTATTTTATAAAAATGCAAGAGACATGTTGCAGCATATTCTGTGTCTAACTGTCCATATTATATTGGGGCATATGACAGAAGGCATGGATGGGCAATGACTATGTGCAAAACTATATTTACAATTTAACTAATACTGCCAGTTGGAAACCTCCATTGATTCAATTTCCATTGACCTTTAATATACAAAGATTGAGAAAGCTGTACTCTTTTTCTCTGAATTGTATTTGTATAAGACTGAATAATTACTGCACATCTTAAGGAATGGCATCTTCTGCCTATAGTACGTGCCAAATGTGCTGTATGTTTCATGGGGATGAAGATTAATCTTTATGTTGTGCTGTGGCCTAATTTAAATATGGATGTGAAATAGGAGAAAGAAAACTGATAGAATAGGGTGTTTAACTTTATTAGGCAGCAGATAATTAATTCACTGAAAAAATTACCTTGTGGTCAAAAGGCACAAATCACAAATACATAAAGTGGCAAGATGTAAGACACAGAACAATTTAAAAGATGAAAAAACAAGTCCTAGTCAAAAGTATGTTAATTCCTTCTTACTTAAATGCTATTTTTAGTTATTTATCTGTGTAAGACATTTAACTGCAATGTAAAAGTAAAAAGAAATTCTTGTTAGAATGAGTATCTATTGCAGGAGAAGACTATGGAAAACATTCTCCAGCTTTTTATTTCTTATTGGAGTAACTTTTTTCTAAAGGATTTTATATTGTACAAGTGATAATGATGAGTCAGCTTTTGTAGCCCTACAGCATGCAGTAAGTGACAGTGGACTTGTTTGGAAAAAGCTAGAAAAATCCATAACCAGTTGCAACATATACCATATTATCTGTTTGTATTTATTTGGAAGTTTTACACTACTCCTATAAATTTCCTAATAAAACCATCAAGAGGATTGATTGGGTATGAAATAAACCACATCAGAGAATGTGTTAAGACAGTTCTTACCATCTCTCGGTGGAACAAAGTGCTCTACTTTGCTGATAAAACAACTAAAATTAATTTCTTGTAATTTGTCTTGAAATGTCTGGTATGAGATATACAGTAACACTTTGCTCACAGCAGATATGAAGGTCTGTACTATCTGAGTCTGGGACTGTTTTTCTTTAGTAAGAATAACAATGGAGTGGTGTTTGTACCCCTGTCATTTTAATTAGCAGATGAAAAGCCATAAATAGCAGAGTATTCCAGAAATATTCTCTGAATTCTGAGATTCTAGCCAAGCCATATGTTCATTTTTGTATTGCTTTTCCTCATGACTAAATTTTAAAAAATTAGTTTAGTTTAATGACATCTGCACTTGCTTGTGATTAAGTGGTCCAAATCAAGGTCCCAGGGAAGAAGTGGGCTCAGGATGGCATTATATTTGTTTCAGCCAGAACCTTCACAGTTTAATAGCAACTCTCAGCTGTTTGTTTTTTAGTATGTTCTTAATTTATCATGTGCCTGGGTGAGCTAGTGGCCATAATGGAATTGCTAGACATGAAAATTAAGCTTCCCAGAATGACATCTTGTATAATTTCAGTTCAAGTCAAGAGTTGCTGAGTCTACTTTTAATGGAGCTTAATACTAAATGCATACTTCTCTATCTAGCCTTTCATTGGCAAGCCAACTTAAGCCAGTTCAGGCTTTGCTGGGCTAGAGCCTGTCTTGTCAATATTGGGCAGAAACCAACCCCAGACAGCAAGTCAGTTCATTACTGTTCACACACACACTCATATGGGTCCACTTTAGAGGTGTCAGTAAATGTAACATACACACACGTATTTGATATGTTTGAGGAAAACTAAAAAATACACACAAGCATACCGGGCATTGTACAGACTTTTGACATCAGCACTTCATTAGTAAGTAGATTGACATGTTCACTTGCAGTGCACCTCTGAAGCTATGAGGCCCCAACACTAATCACTGTGCCATCCTAGAGTTTTTTTATTATTACATTTTTTTTCATTCCTAGCTTTTTCCTTGCATTCAGTCCTGTTAATAAACACATTCATCTAGGTGTTTTTGATGAAGAAAATTAAACTGTTTAACTAAATCAGAAATAGGTAACTTTCTTTATAAAATAAGAGTTTACAATGTACAAAATAATAATGCAAAGCAGAATATGCTCTCATATGACACTGTTTAAAAGGCTTAGTTTATAAATTAAAAATCTGCCATTTCGTGGTCTATAGAGGTAAGCAGTTAATGTTTTTAGTTAATTGAAGGCTTAAGTTTATGAGCTAATTTTTAAGGTAGTGTTATCTTTAGGGAACAACATAAATGTGTCTCCAGTTTATTAAAAAAATAAATTGATTAAAAAGCTTTCAAATTGATAATTTTTGAATGTATGTTGTCATGGTTTTTCAGTGTATGACCTTTTAAAATATTAACTCCACTAAGAAAATGATAGTTTTAGTTAAACTGAATATAAAATTCCCCAAATCCAAATACATTCATACCGTACAACTTTATACCACCATCAGCTTAATTAATTTTTTTATTCTTTTTTTGACTAAATTGCTTTGCTGAAAACTGAGTGTTTTGCCAAACAGTTCAGCCTTCCATAAATAGTATAAGCAGACATCCAGCACTTTGCTAGCTCATTGTATAAACATCATCTGTTTCCAGCAAAAAAATACATTTTAATTCTGTTAAGGTGAACTTTGCTTTGACATGACAAATGAGTGACCTAAAAGAAATGACTGAGGAATGTCTCCAGCATGTGCCACTGACCAAATCTGTGCACATATGGTAGAAGTATTCACATCCATCTGTAACGGGTACAAAATTAGGAGCAGAGCTCAGTGTTTGAGCATCTCTATTAGCTTTAATTTACTATGTCTAAAGGAACTTTTGCCTAAATCAATATTTAATTGCATTACTTACAGTGCTTTAAAGATCATTTGTAATTTGTAGTCCTTTTCTTTGACTTCATGTTTAGACTAGGTTGCATCAAAAAAAGTTTAATTATAGCCACTTAACTGTACAACCTCTAAAATGCAATAGATTGCTTTTATCAAATGCAAAAAAAAAAAAAAAATCTCTAGAAACTCACTTGTCGTTTTATAGATGGCAGCCTTGACTGTCTACCACCTGACTTTTAGTTGTCATAATGGGAGTGCAATGGCAGTGATGGGTACTTAGACTTGAATACTGTTTTTAACCACTTATTTCTGGTATTCACCTTTGCTTCATTTAGATCTTTGTATATTGCCCTTCTTGTTTTCTAGACCATGGCTGTTGTGTAGCCATTTACTATACCTAAGCAGTCTTGGAACTGGCTATGAAAAATCGCTTAATTCTACAAAACAAAACCTGAAGATTGACCTAGCAATTTTAATGTTTAGTATAGAGCTTCTCACTGAGTACAGGCTTGGTGCACTTTAATTTACTTTTATAATGCAATTGGTAAACTTTTCACCATTTAGAATACATGAACAATTAACCTATGGAAAACAGAAAGCAATGTCAGTTTGATTAACATAAATAATAATGTAAGGTCAGTTATACATGATATATGACCAGAAGGCAGTGAGGAGAGGAAGATAAAAAATTTATGGCATTTCTTGACAAAATAATTCCTGTTTGGGTCCACAGTCACTTGTTACATACAAAGCCACACTCTTGATGACCTTGGCAAATTGGTCATTCACCCCCTCCAGGGCATTCTGCCACATTACACGTGAATGCTGGGCAATGTAAAAATAAGACTATCCTGTTGTTGGTGATCCTATGCCTTCCTGCCCCTCTGGTGTCGCATCCAAAAGCACTGTTTAGGTATAGACTAAATTCAATATATTGTTGCCACCCTAGTGTAGAAGCAAACATACAATTTGTATAGTATGAAACATTAAAGGAATATAGTTGTGCATAATAGTACTAAATGTCTATCTTAGTAACATCCTGTAAAGCTCATTGTATGTTTCTAATCTACTGGAGACATGCAACATTGTGCTCTCATTTGTTCTTCCAAAACAATAGCTCCTCTCTTAGCAGCCAACATTGACCAGTCCTACACCCTATTACTAATTCAAGCATGATTCAGAAATCTGACCTGACCTTTTGTCCGACTCAGATTCTTGCCATCAGTGTCACCGTCTTATAAACATTTAAAACACAGAGAAATGGCTCATTAGTACATAAATGATCATTGTGCTTCATCAGAGCCTTTATTGATGAGAGATTTTTTTCAAAGAATTTTAAATTGTGTTGCCCGTTTCATGCTCAGAAAGTGACCTTGCCAGCTTAACTGGAAAAGAAATAAGACTTTCATCTTATTGGAGTGATTTACTTTTGCTTTAAGTAGTGCATAGATTGTTTTTCCATTAACATTATCTGTAGTAATCATTTCTCATCAAATGGTGAGTTTTAGTAGATCCTAGCATTTCATTTATATTAACAGTGATAGCTACCTGCATATATGCACAGGATATTGTATTACCTTTTTGGATATATTTTTAAAATTTAAATCTCAGTTACATACAAAATTTCATTACTATTAAACTTTCATTTAATTACAATGCAGAAGCGGGATAATGTTAAGAAAAGTATTTTATTATGTATGACATAAAATGCATTTCATAAGTCAGTATGCTGAAATAGTTACCACATTTTACAGAAGGAGGAAATAAAAAATCAAGACTTTAATTTTTGTCTGTTGATTCGTATTTAATGATTAAAGGCTTGGAGATTTTAAAAAGTGTTTAAAAGCAGGATTTTTTCTTTTGCAATCCTTGTTTTTCCAATATTTCATGAAGAAGAGAATTAAAGTTTAAATTAATTTCCGTCTGGTCAGGTGCATGGTGGTCCTTGTTGTACTTTTTTGAGATAAGGGACAGACTTGATATTTTACAAACAATTCTTTTGCTATATTTTTATCCAATAAGCATACACATGCCATAAGGGTACCAGATGGTCCTTTCTTGACCATAACTATCTGGTTTATTAACTGCTGCTCTGATGGACACTTGGCTGTTTGTTTATTGTACTGACATCTACCACAACTACAATAATCTAATTTAAATCTATGCATTATAGATTCCTGTATTAGAGTATGCACAGTTATGTTTTGCCAGAATTCTTTATGCTTTTTGACAAATGTCTTCTATTAGGATAGGCAAGATACTGAATACTGATGTTGGAGGGTATAAAAATGTAGAAGCTATTTAAAAAAAAAAAAAAATGAGTTGGTTCAGTTCAGAAATGCTAAAACAGAACCTGAAGACCTGTATTTTTCTTAAATTCACTAATGGGAAATAGCCATATTTAGGAAATGAACACAAAATGGGTGAAACAAGAATGCTTAAATTTTTTTTTTTTTTTTAATGTCCGTTATTTATCTGTATTAGACAGTTGTCATTTAGATCTCCTTAAGAATGTCATTACTGTTATGCTGACCATCTATTATTTGGACTGATGTTCCCATTAATACCTAGAGACTGTTTGCTTGGACTTGTAATAAGGTAACGGTAAGGGACATAACCTTGCAGCATTTACATAAACACTCTTTATCCAGGTAAATGATAAAAAACAAATCAGACACATTTGTTAAATATAAAGAGAGTCATGTTAATTTTTGGCAGCATAATAAAATAACTTACGACACCCTATCAGAATACCAATAAGATGAAAAATAATGCCATTGCAATGGTGTTGAAACCCCCATTTTAAGAGCCTCGTGGGATGGAATATTACAGAGCTCAATCTTATGGCATTGGGAGCAAGACATGGGTCAATCCTGAACTGAGCACCAGTTAATATCAGTGGCATTCTACTAACGGGTCCACTTAGAGTCACTAGTTAATCTGGCTCATGAATCTTTAGGCAATGGGAGGAAAAACATGCATGGAGGAACACATGCAGACTTGCAGGTAAAGACCATACTCACAATTTTTAACCCAGTTTCCTGGAGATTTGAAGCAACATTAGCCACTGTACTTTTCTGAAAATGGTAGTGTGAAATATATCTTAATTCACATTTAAAGTAATACAAAAAAAATTAAAAATAAGATTTGAATTTGAATATAAAAAATACATCTTTTTTTTTTTTTTTCAAACTTTTAATTTAAAAAAAAACGCACCTTAATAATAATAGACAACTCAGTTCAGTGGGGAAAAAACAAAAAATAGCATAAGACCATGAGAATCCTCACTTAGCCCCAGGCCTAACATGGTCTAGAATTTTTTTTTTATTTATAAATATAACTGATTATACATGAAAATGATATTTAAAAATTAGAATTAAAATTAAACACTCAGTATATTGTGTATGAAAAGTATATGTACTTTGATGTGTATGCTGTGTTTATATTTTATATCAAAAATGGGACAACTGGTTAGCAGTTAGTATATTTAGAATAAAATTTTAAAATTATTAATGTAATAAAATTCACCACCTCAGGTTGTATGTGCATGCTTTTCTTTTAACCTGTGATGTTTATTACAGAGAAGCATATAAAATATTCCTGATGTGACCATAATTTTAATCGGACAATCCTCTGTTTTTTTAAAAAAAACCCAGTTTTTGTATTTCCTCCCTGGAAATACAGAGTGTTTTAAGAGAAATATTCCTACTGTTCAGCAGTGTCAACTACAGCTGTTTGCCAACATCAGTAACAACATTATAGACAGGTTGGGAGGCTTCTGTGGAAGAAAGGAATACGACTGAGGATTAGACTTGCTGACAGCGTTTATGTAATTTAATCTCGCCATCTGGTAGAAAATAAACAATTATTGAACCTCTAGAAAGTCTTGAAACACTACATACAAGCTGAAGCACATTATGCATTCAGAAGAGATGTTTAGGTAGAAAGTTAATGTTTTTTTTTTTTTTTTTGTTTTTTTAAGTGTTGTCATGCAGATGTGTGACACAGATGAATGTGAATCTAATATGAAACGAAGGGTTTACACTTTATGGTTGGCATTATACGGCTTAATTTTTTTTATTCCCTTACCTGCGGAAGCCAATTTATAGTGCATTAGTTCTTGTTCCTGATGAAAGTGTTCTTGCAAATAAAATGTTTCTCCTAAATCTCTTATTCCATAAATCATCACATCATTCCCATCTGCATTTTACATTGAAAGTTGTTTTGTGCACTTAGTATACTCAATTTCTACAAAAGTATAATTGCACTGTATTTTTTTATTTTGCCTACTCAGCTTATACTTGGCCTTGGTATACTTAAAGTGCTCATTGCAGATGCAGGGGTCTGAACCAAAAAAGAAGCTCTAATCAATAGTTTGTCACTTTAAATTTTGTCTTCATGTCAAAGACCAATCACATCAGGTATGAAGCAACTGTTTTCCCAGGAAAAATGGCTCAATGCCAGTACAATAAATCCAGACACTCAGTGCAGATTTTTAGTCAGGAAAGTCGCATTTTACAAGGGCAGGACTGCAAAAAAAAAAAAAAAAAGAGAAAGCCAAACAAAACATTACGTCATGCCATAGTCTGACAAGTATATTTTAAATAATAGAAAGGTCTTTCTAAATTCCGCACTGAAGCAAGAGCGAGTATGGTTGTCCTTCATTTCATGATATTATGTTAGATTTCTAGAGAGCTGTAGTGACAGATTTAGATAAATGCAATTTCTGTACTACCTATTTAATTTATTACTCTAAAGGAACAATATAAAATTGCATTGCCTTTACATTTTTAAAAAAAACGTAAATAATGCTGTATATTACATTTTTCCAAACTTTTTTTTTTTTTTTTTTTTAACTCTTTCCAATTTTATCATTGTCAAAAATAATCTTATTAGGAACTTTGTTTCATTCATTTTTTGCACCTACTACTAAGATGGTTGGGTTCACTTTTATAATATGTCTGTGGATAGGACTGTAAAGTAAATTTAGCCTAGATTTATGAGCTATATTGAGAATTAACCTTTCATCAAAACATATGTAATGAGACAGTATTGGGTAATTTGGGACCCTGTGATGCTGAATGTGTTAATAAAAACAAGCATATGGCAGCTTTCTGCCTGTGGATTACCCTATTACCTCTGACATGGAAAACCCAAAAACAGAAAATAACTGCACCCTGCCAACCCTTCTCAGCATGTGGTATCCAGTGCTGCAGGAAAACAGTGTAACAGGCTTTCCTAATGAAGCCATATATACTGTTAATATGATAATGAATGTGCCATAGTTGCACTATATAAGCATTGGAAATTCAGAAACAAAGGCAGCTTTTATTTGAAGCCAAGGGAATTTGTCAGATCATCTACAATGTTAATATATTAATTTACCATAGGAAGATCATATAATAGGTTTTTTTTTTTGTTTAATTATGTTTGCCTTTTAACGTTTCCACTTTTCATTTTACACATGTATAAATATATGAATATATTCTGTACATGTGTAAATCTATACATTTTCAAACAGAATCTGTTTAAGCATCCATTTTATTTTAACACATTTATGTGTTTGGGGATTCTTTTTTTGTAGAATGAAATCTGAAGGAAGTCTAACAGTAAATGCCAAACACATACTTTTGGCTATTGGTTTATATAATGCAGACTAAACTGAACATCTATTCAGTCAATCTTGTGATCAGTTTGATACTACTGTGTACAGAATCACAGATATACGTGTTGAGTGCAGTCCTCATCCTATTGCATATATTGTTTTTGTAGTAGGTAAGGTGGCACAACCTGATCTCTTGACTTGTAAAAAGCAGGACAAGACGATTCAGCCCACACAGGCTCACAAACTTGACTGAATGATAATATGCACCATGTCAGTCAGCTCTGTTAGTGTCTGCTAATCAACAAAAATTCAAAGCCAAGCTGCAACTCAAAGACAGTTGCCAAACAGCTGCAGGCATGATGTCAAGTTAAAGCCTGGCTCAAAAAACCCTGGCCCCTGCTACAACATTTACTAGAGGGTGTCCATCTGTGTGAAGTAAAAGGAGCATGATGACTCAATTCCAGGCAGCCTCTGACCAATATTGTTTGGGTTTTGTACTGCTTATCATAATAGTCTTGTTTGTGTTATTATTTTAATATTAGAGCACATGAAATATACAAGTTATATTCTAATTATTTTCATTTTTTTATATACAGTAAAATGTGTCTGATTCCATCTCATTTATCTATATTAGACTAATTTATATATATTATAGTCAAACACCTAAAATGAAGAGTTGTTGCTGTTACTGAAGCCTTATTAATTTCTAGGTATGACATTTACAGTAGGTTTAAAAACTCAACATGAATTTATTTTAGTGGTAGGAAAAAGATATTTAATTGCAAGTGTGTTTCATGGCTGGTGCTTCACTTTATAAGTGCTCCATTTATTAGTACATTATTTTAAATGGAAATTGTAATGCATTAGGTAGTGTCTCTGTGTCCATGCACGCATGCATGAGCGCACACACACACACACAACCCTGCTCAGGATAAAGCAGGTTTTAAAGATGGGTAAGTTTTTTGTGTGTGTGTGTTTATGCATATAAAGGTGTTTATTCTAGTCAAACACATTAAAATGAAAGAGTGGTTGCTGTTAGATATAAGCCACTCTGAATAAGCTTCCATTTGGTGACACACGTAAATAAAGCTGGTGAAAAAGTATATGCCTCTACGTTAGTCATAGCTGCTACTCATTCATCTGTGTCCGAACTAGTTTGCTTCAGTTTTAAGTAAAAAAACAGAAGTCATTGGTTAAATGAAATGAATTCTGTCTAGAGAGCTGTAACCTGAAACCTGCCTGTATTTTGTTGCATATCAAGGTCAGTGTTGCACTAATATAATTAAAAGAATTTTTTAATGGCACTCTTTATTCTTGAACTTGCAGAAACAGCTTTTGGGGAATTTCAAAACCAAAGTTAATTTATATCACACCATCTCCCTTAGCTTGGGTCACTTATTTAACTAAGTAACTTTCTCTGTCACAGGCTTGATAAGTCAAGATGGATATTTGCCTTGATGTGTTGTTTACCAAGATAATGCTGAGCTGAAAAAATAAGAGACTGCAAATGAATAAACCATCTAGCCAATCTTAAATTTGCATGATTTTACCTTTAAAGTTATTAGAGCAGTGTGAGATCAGATACCAGTCTAATCCTGTGACCACAGAGGGTGGTAATAAAGTGCTTCATCCACTCCTTTCATTGCCAGACATTCCTTTTCAATAGTGGAATATCAGCATCAGGTAACACAACAGCCAAACCACACACACTGGAAACTGTTTGCAAGATAAATTCTTTCGATAAGTCCAGGTTTCATAGGCTAAGAGGAAAAGTGTGATTCTTAGGATCTTTTACCAGATCAGTTAAAAAGACCTCATGCTTCACAAAATCGGATCAACAAGCAATATTAAAAACATATGTACTTGTTTCTGTGTTTCACCAGTCTTTATAATTTGTGGTTTGATTAGATCCTTACCCGGGGAGTAAGCAAGCTAGTGAATTTCTGACATGCCCAGTTTACATTTGTTTGGATTAGCTATTTAACTGCTTGAAGACTTGTCCAATGTGAATTCTGATCATTTCTAAAAATCACAATATCATCAAGAAACACAGTGGAATATTCAAAATTAGGGTACAATATTTGATCTATCGTACATTGAAATGTGAGGGGCATGTTCTGTAGAGCAACATAGCCTTACAAATTCAAACTATCCAGGGTAGAAAATGCTGTTTTTTCACAACTAGATTCCACATGACACTTGTCCCAATTGTTCCAACAGCTTATCTACATGGGGCATATAGTATGCATTAAATTTAGAAACTTTATTCAAATCTCTGAAATCTGTGCCTAATCTGTATGGTTCCATCTAGTTGTGAGACAAATATGATGGGACTGCTTAATTTGCTCCTGCTTTCACAAAGTACACATAATTCAATAATTTGTTTTACCTCTTGATGAATTGCCACTCTTCTAGCTTCAGGAATTATCTATGGGCTCATCTGAATCTTAAAACTAGACTCTGTTATTTGTTTTATATTCTCCTGGATTCATTTCTCCAGTAAAGGCTGAAAACACATCCCAGTCATTTGGATTAGTTGGATTAAGTGACTTTTTAGACATTCCCTATGGAAATTCCAGGGTCATCAGAACAGCAATTGTTGCAACAAACATCTCTTTCATTTCTTGCAGTTCTTTTAAAAGATTAACATGTGGTCTATGAACTGGTTTATGATGCCTAAGTGTTTTAACTGTATAATTTACAGGTCTTATCCATGCCTTGGCTGTTTTGCTACAAACCTGTGAGGATCAGCTGGAACAAGAACAAGTAATTGGTCTCCTTTATAGAACATATGGAGTTTACATTTTTTTTTATTATTTATAGACTTTTGCGTGTCCTGCTCACATTGCAGGTACTCTTTTGAAATTGAGGATTAAGAAAACTTTTTTTTTTAGCAAATTTTAAACTTGCCATCTCTTGCATGACCATCCTTTGAGTCTCTCTTTAACCCTTAACTACTCAGGTTGGTGTATTTTGTATACCAATCTCAGTTATTTTTGTCCAACATTCTTTTACTTGAACCTACCGGCAGCATCTCCCACCTATCCTCCGCTTGATTCACTACAAGTACAGTGTTGTAATGGTTTCACTTCAGTGTGCCCCCAGTTTTATGAGTGGATGCACAGCCGCAAGTTCCATATGGTGCGTTTGGTACAGCGTGCAGTTACTTATGTATGAAAACGTTGAGATGTTCTTCTTGCAGTGACTTTGTCTGCAAAGAGCATTCAACAACTGAAGTGAAATGTGATCTATGTGGAAATCCTGTAATGGAATAAAGTGTGATGTGTGACGAATGAGCACTGGAGGAATGGATCAGGTTCATTTTCAGGTAGTCCTAGACTGTGTCATACTATTCAGTAATATGGTAGTAAATTATGTTAAAACGTACAATTTAAAACTATTGCAATATTTTATATTAAAACCTTACAACGTGCATATAAATAGCTATTTTAACACTGGTGCATAAAGTACACCATGTGAGTACTTAAGAGATGAAAAATGGTGCGAGTAGTTAAGAGTTAAAAGTTCTAATAGCCCCTGGGGCAGTTTGCCAAAAAGCTATTTAAATGAACCTAAACTTGTAGATGCCAGAGATGATTCTCTTACAGCACATTTAAGAAACAGTAACACTGTATTCCAAGATGTTAGGTTATTGTGAACAGTGTGCCTAAACTGTTGTTTTAATATTTTATTACATCTTTCAGTTTTTCCATTTGACAGTGCAGGATAAACATTCAAATGTACTTTTATGTAGGAAGAATCTTGCACAATTCTTAAGTCTAGAAGTAGTAGCCCACCCTGATAGTTTGTGTGGAGTTTGCACATTCCCCTCATGTCTGTGTTAATTTTCTGCCGTGTTTTCCTTCTGCATACACAAACATATGCAGAGAAGGTTGAGTGCTTATTCATAATTGGCCCTGTCTGAGTGTTTGTGTTGGCCAGTTTAACCCAGTGCTACTGGGATAGGTTCTGCTTGTCCAACCCTAAATTCGAATTTTGGTTTGAGAATGTTATACAATATTGCATCTATTAAGTGATTTAGTAGCAATATTGATTCCAGTCTTTAGAAAGAAGTCAATTAATTTGGAGCAGTATGCCTTTCATTCAAAGGACTAATTGCAAAAATAAAATGATTTTGAGAGTTATGAAGAAATAAGCACATCATCCTGGAAAAACCAGTTCTGAAGGCCGTCTGCGTTAATGCTACCATTTATATCAATTACTTTATAAACATTTATAAGCACTTGTATTTGATGCCATTAAATTAAGTGTAATTTTCAATAGATGGTTTAGGTTTTTGAAAGTTTAAAAATAAAAAGGAGAAAAGGGTGATTTTTAGTAAAAAAAATAAAAAACTGTACAATATTCCTATTATTCAGTAGATACTCTATGTACAGTAGTTAAAAGAATGATTATTTAATCATTTGAAATTTAATCAAATACTTGTAAGTGCAAAAAAACCCAAGCAAATATTTGAATAGTTTTTCAGTTTATTACATTTTTCTCAGATCAATGAAAAGGTTTGGTTCTTTCAGAAGAAATCTCCTTTTGTGTTTCTAAAGGCCCGACTTATGCCATTTAATGACATTTAAAGTTACCAGTCTTGCTCTCCATTCATGCTATTGTAAGGCTGATCCAGAAATCTGAAGAAAGATTCATTATGCAGAGATTTTACAAAACCGGCTTCAATTGAGGCTTCTGAATCAGGAAATGTGAGAAGCCCCCTTCAAGTGCCTATGGCACTGGAGTGGGGAGCTAGATTTAGTTTGTTAGAACAAAGCACATTGTCAAGACCGCTTTTTTCAGTGAAGCCTTGGGGTACAGGAGGTGGTCCTGGCACTGGCAAATGCACTCATACTTTAGAGAAAGAAGCATCTACTTTTACACTACTCTGCTTGTAGACTGAGCTGAAATTAGTATCAGATTATAACTTTCCCAAAGCTCCCGAGCAGAGATCCGTCATGATAAAGACTTCTACTAAGCCTTCTTTAATTTTCTGAGTGCTTTTAGGGCCCCTTGCCTATTCCCCTGGTGGTCTTTTGAAAGCCAGGTGTCTGGGATTGTCTCCAGTGCTCTCTTTTTCTTAACAAGCACGCTAGGTCTATTGCTAATATATGAGACTTGGTCCCCCCTCCTCTGTCAGACTGCACATTTCCATAATGCTTGCTCGTTCAGGATCATTCGGAGTTTAGAAGTGATTTGAAGAGAATTTTGATAAGGGAGTGGAGCATAGTAGCATGTTTTAAGTTAAAGAAGATTTATAATCCACCACCTCACAGCTGGGTTTATGCCCTTGGATGCCATGGCTCTAATGGTTTAGTTGCTGTTTGCAATTAATCAGCAATGGGCCAGCAGTACTTACATATACCAAAAGAGTATGACAAAACTATGAGGGGGGATGAAAGAAGTAAAGAATGTAGTATTGAATTGCTAAAGGGGAAAGAAACACACTTAATAGACTTCTGCAGACTATAAAGCAAAGTATACTGCTTAATAATAAAAAGGAACTGCGTGTTATAACTGAAGGTCTTTCTAAGAAAACTAAAGTATGCAACTGAACATTGTATTATAAATAAAATGAAAGAGTGCTGCTTTTTTGTGCTGACATAAAACTAGAGTCTCTTATATGAAATAGTTAATTTATCATAATATTTAGATCTGTTTAAATGACTAAATTCATTATTTATTTACTTAATTTAATTACTGTTTACTACTACCTTTGAATATTTCCATTGGTTTCTTATAAAGAACTCAAGACTTTGTGGTCCAAGTCTCCAAATGGCTTATTATTTTACAAGGTCAATGAAAGGAAAGTTTCCCTTTCCTAGGGCATGCATCCATGTACCTAACAGATTAAATTTTGCACTAGTGTTTTAATTGCGGGTAATGCAACAGACTGAAGTATATTATGCATAGTAAGTAGAGAAGTTTGACAAGTTGCTTTTGCAGTAGTATTTTTGCTAATCCTTCAAGAAATAGAACCATAATTGGGTGAAGTGTAGGTCACTTTAAATTGGTAATGTGATCGCTTATCTTTACCCCCAGCAATGCATGCAGTTTACTCTTTGAATGAAACATGTTATCAATACTACCTTTATCTTAAAATCAGTATATTAAGCATTACTCAAAAATCTTTTTTAGCTAATTGAGATAGGGATGTGGGTGCAGAAGAAAGCATTATTTGCATTCAGTCTACAGTACAATATTTATTTATTGGAGTAATTGCACTTAGAGGTTGAAATACTATTCTACTGTAATATTTTGCATGACTAGGAAAACTGGGTAAGTGGGTTAAAAACTTGATGGATTTTTTTTAAAGTGTTAAAAAAATAAATAAAACCATTTTGAGGTTATGGGGTGTAGGCAAGGATGCAGATGTGCATCTCTTCTGCATTCTCCCAAGTCTTCCATGGGTACCTGCTAAAGACTTCTTACTCAAAATGTGATCTGTGGTTGTACTTTCTTACAAAGTTTCATTGACATGCATCCCTTATGGAGGATAGTTTTTTTTTATTTCTGATTTTTGACTCATTTTCCCCATACTCGTGACCGTTGTCAGGATAAATGACTTTGAAAATACCAATGTTTACAAGGCAGAGTGTGTAGATTTTAGTTCTTAAATATGATATACACGTTTTGTTAAGAAAAGAAGAGATTGGAAAAGGGCAAGAGACTATCACCATCTGACAAAGCAAGAGTTTTTATCCCAGACTAAAAAATGGAAGGAATTACAAGACTAATGAGTGACCACATATACTCTGTGCATAGTGAACCAATGCAAATTTTTCTGTTTCAAATAAGACCAAAAGTTTTAAAGCTTTTAATGGCACATACTGACCAAAATGAAACCTTAAAATTATACTTTTTTTTTTTTCTTCTAATTGATGCTGAAACCAAAACTAAGGCACTATTTTATAAATTAGTGTGGTATTCTAAATTTAACTTTAAACCTCATTAGCAAACACTGCAGTTATACCATGTTAAAAAGTAACAATGCAGTATTTGTTAGACAGAAGAAAAATATATCACTTCAAGCCACTGATTTTACAGTTTTTGACACGTGCAGTCTGAAATGTACTTGGGACACAGATTAATATTAGTAAGTCATGGCTCTAAACATATCATAAATCTCACACAAGATTTTAACCAAGATGACCGAGAGTAGCTTTATTTATGCAGCAGTAAGAAAATGCTGCACAGCGCTGGTAAAAATGAAGCATATTTATAGTTTCATTCCAACTTTAAAAAAAAAAAAAAAATGTACATGACTATCCTATAAGGAATGTATTTTTTTTTTTATTTATTTATTAATTTTATTACAATCAATACATATGTATTTTGAAGAGTGTCTAAACCTCCTACCAAAAGGTCATATCCAGAGTTGTCATAGTGTCACACAAAGTTAATTGAAAGATGAGAAGACAGTACAGAGATAGTGAAAGGGCCATAGTCTTTAAATGTTTCCAATTAACTATAGGTAATTTTGATTCAGAAATGCATATAGACTATTGGACCGGAGATAATGAGTGAGACCAGAGTTGCTGGGATATCCAGAAAGATGAGAATTTTTCATACATAGAAGCCAGAATAGAAACATACCATATGCCATGTGCTTAGCAATCTTTAGCATCTGATCAGCCATTTTTTTTCATGGCCATGGAATTGCTGTGAACACTGTGGATAAATCCTGTAGAAGATCTTTTACATGGTGTTCACAGATTGCACTTGTGCTTAAAATAAAAGTGACATAGAATGTTTACATGACAGGTTTCATTTAGTCACACTAATGTGATAGAAATACTACCTTGGTATATTCTGTTGTCTTCAATAGATACATTTAGAGCTGAACCACTACTGATAATCAGTAGTACCTTAACAAGTAGCCATGTATAGCGTGTTCCATAATTGGCCATCATCAGATAGGTTGAAATTTTGAACTGTAACACTTTAGTTATCACTTCCTGTCCCAAAAGGAGTCCTCTAAAACTCCTGTGCTGCACTTCTGTAAAAACCGATGTCATTCTTCCATTTAATTTTCAGTTTTGGCTGTTTAACTGTGGCAGAACATTGCAATGAAGAATAATCCCCACTCCTGAAACTGTAATCGTCATTTCTTGCTGGGTAATGTTTTAAAAGGTTAAAATGTAAGTTTATGTACATTAACATTCTGTATAGTTCTATCTACAGCTTGTTTAAATATTTTATATATGATTTAAAATTTTACAAAAGCAAAAGAAGGTCACATTCATCCAAGGCTGGATATAATAAACTGATGTGTTAGATTGCACATGGTGGTGTTTCAGATACGTCCTAGAACGTAGTTACTTATGTGACTTATTTCTTACTGATCATTAAGTTTGCAACTGGTTAGTGACACTATTTCCTGAGTGATAATTTCATGTCCAGTTCAGCTCTGAATGCCAGCAATATGTTTTGTCTTTCAGAAGAATTCAATTACAGATGCAAACATAGCTCATTTTTTCTTTATATTTCTCCTTGTGCTTATATTTACCTAGGGGTTTGGATTACCTCCCTTAAACGAGTCTTTCTGTTTTTAAGGCTTCTGCTTGTTTTTGAGTCTTTTTTGTGTGCTTCTTAATTACTGCTTTAGTTACTGGCTTTTTTTTTGTTTATGACCCATGTCTTAGCATCCTTCCCTCATATGAGTTAAAAAAAATTAATCCTACTTTCAAAAAAACTCCTACTTTCTCCCATCTAGCAGGCATTCTCAGTGCCCATTAATCCCAAGTGATTCATTGTAGCTGAAAAGACAGGAGAAAGCAGATGAGGTTCAAGGGCAAACTGATAATATGTTGTGATGTTGGAAACCCAAATTTTAATTTAATACTTCTCTGAAGGTCTGGTCCACAAAATTTCATAGTTTCCAAGATTCATGACCCCTTATATTGGAAAGTCAATTATGAAAATTAGAAGTTACATGTGTAATTGATTTGCTTGACAATAAATACTAGACAGTAACAGTCTAACAGTTACCATCAACTCATTACAATATCCCAGCTACTAGTGTAGTTTCAGACTTGACTGAAAAGCATTCTGATGCATTTACCAGACACAGAGGTATACAATAGGCTTTCATCATTCCTTTTATGTAAAAATAAGAGAAAAGCTTGCTGCTGTCTTCACAAATCATTGTACATGAAATTAAAAGTATAGATTTTTATTGTTCAGATGTTGAATACTAATAAGGAGAATATGACAATTTTTGGAATTCTCCTACTAGACTATGATGAACACTAGTTATAATAAAATTGGGTTTTCTTTTGGTATTATCTGGTATTTGTTACTTTTTTCTCGTATACACAACATCAGAAAGGGATTTTGAGATACTGTATTTAAAATTTATCAGAAGTACATTTTGCTTTGTAAAATAAAAAAATAATGTATGGTGTATAAGCTGTTGCGGTTCACATCTCTTTAGAGGTACATAATGTCCTCACATGCACTGAAAGTAAAAGTGTTAATGTAATTTTTCTTAAATACTTAATACTTAATAATACTTTATATACATGTATTATGTGTATTAGGAGTTGTGGTATTGTATGAGGAAGTCGGGAGTGGCAGAGAATTATGTAAGAGTTGTACAGGATATGTACGAGGGAAGTGTGACAGTGGTGAAGTCTGCGGTAGGAGTGATGGATGCATTCAACGTGATGGTGGGATTATGTCTGGGATCGGCTCTGAGCCCTTTGTTATTTGCAATGGTGAAAGACAGGTTGACAGACGAAGACTGGAGTCCCCGTGGACTATGATGTTTGCTGATAACATGGTGATTTGAAGAGTAGGGAGCAGGTTGAGGAGACCCTGGAGAGTTGTTGGAGGTTTGCTCTAGAGAGGAGAGGAATGAAGGCCAGTAAGAACAAGACATGATGCATGTGTGTGAATGAGAGGGAAGTCAGAGGAATGGTGAGGATACAGGGAGTAGAGTTGGTGAAGGTGGATGAGTTTAAATACTTGGGATCAACAATTCAGAGTACAGGGATTATGGAAGAGAGGTGAAAAAGAGGAGTGCAGGCAAGGTGGAATGGATGGAGAAGAATGTCAGGAGTGATTTGTGACAGAGTGAAAGGGAAGGTCTACAGGATAGTAGTGAGACCAGCTATGTTATATGGATTGGAGACGGTGGCACTGACCAGAAAGCAGGGGACAGAGCTGGAGGTTGCAGAGATAAAGATGTTAAGATTTGCATGGGGTGTGACAAGGATGGACAGGTTTAGAAATGAGTACATTAGAGGTTGGCTGAAGTTGGACGGTTGAGAGACAAGGTCAGAGAGGCAAGATTGCGTTGATTTGGACATATGCAGAGGAGAGATGCTGGGTATATTGGGAAAAGGATGTTAACGATAGAGCTGCCAGGCAAGAGGAAAAGGGGAAGGCCTGAAAGAAGTTTATGGATGTGGTGAGAGAGGACATGCAGGTGGTGGGTGTAACAGAGCAAGATGGAGAAGACAGGACGATATGGAAGAAGATGATCCGCTGTGGTAACCCCTAACAGGAGCAGCCAAAAGAAGAAGAAGAATATTGAGAAGTCACTGGCCACACTGTTCATCCATTTTCTATCCTGTGTATTGAAGTTAGGGTTGTAGAAAGCCTGTGACTATTTCTTTAGCACGGGTTCCAAGGAACAGTCATATTTGGCAAGTGAAGGGTCATCAGTTAACAGGGTTGAAAAAAACTCATGCAGACCTAGGGCATGCAGCCATGTTTCACACAGTGTATAGTCGGATGTTTAAATCCAGGCCTCCGGAGGTGTGGGGAAACAGGATGAAGCACTGCACCTTGATGCCACCCATACAAAATGAGCAGGGATTTTTTTTACATTTATATTTATTTGCTTAGCAGACACTTTTATCCAAAGCGACTTACAAAAGAGATAAGCAATCAAGTACCATTACGCTAGGTCCTGTTTGTTTAGCACATAACAGAAGTTTATTGCCACAAGTGAAAAGATATAATAACTTGCACATTTACACTCAATAAAGCAAATACACTTAAATAACCAAGAATATAAAGTATGGTAGCACAACTTTTTTTTTCATTGTTTTCTTTTCAATTAGACAGATATTCACAAAATAAATGGGTCTTCTTATTAAGTGCACAACCTGCCTCATTTCCTACTGAAGTTAAGTGTTTATCAGACTTCCTCACTGATGCATTGTCCTATAGTGATAACTTGCCAAGGCATTGCTGACAAATTTAACTCCCAAATGGCCATCATAGAGTAAATTTTTTTGACTTGGTCATTTAAAAGCTACAAGCGTTGGTCATTGACTTGTCATGATCTCTCTGGCTATTTCTACCTTAGGTGTTATTAGAATTCCAACTGTCACAGATAACATTACCATCTGTCATTTCAGATGTTGTACTGTATTGCAACAAATTGGAAAAATAAAGGAACTCACTTATGGAAAATTCCTCAAGTGTCATTCATGTTGCCTTTGTACATTAATTTTGCACCATGACATAATGTGGGGAATATTTTTTCTTCAGTCTTGTAATGAAATTAATTTTTTTCTCAGACTTAGTCATTTTTATTTTCTCAAAAAACCATAGCAAAATTTGCTGTTCACCTCATTAATATTGCTCATTGTTGTATTTACTATGTAGTGATGTAGTCATTGTCTGCTGTGGTATATATAGTTTTTTGACCTGCCGTACTGCAATCAGTAATCTGGTGGAGGTTTTTAACTAAAAATTTCTGTAAACTTTGTGCAGCTTAAATTTAAATTTGAAGCCAAATTTGTATGGCTAAACATTTAGTCGGTTTGTTTTTTTCTAAGAGATAGATGTTCACACCCTCTTATTCAAATTCTTGGTAATGGGAACACTTAATTTGTCTCTGAAACCATGTATTGTAAGCAGTCTGGTGAAGGACATACAGTACGGTACTTATGAAGGGGCTCAGACTGACAAATATACAGTGGTGTGAAAAACTATTTGCCCCCTCCCTGATTTCTTATTCTTTTGCATGTTTGTCACAAAATGTTTCTGATCATCAAACACATTTAACCATTAGTTAAATATAACACAAGTAAACACAAAATGCAGTTTTTAAATGATGGTTTTTATTATTTAGGGAGAAAAAAAAATCAAAACCTACATGGCCCTGTGTGAAAAAGTAATTGCCCCCTGAACCTAATAACTGGTTGGGCCACCCTTAGCAGCAATAACTGCAATCAAGCATTTGCGATAACTTGCAATGAGTCTTTTACAGCGCTCTGGAGGAATTTTGGCCCACTCATCTTTGCAGAATTGTTGTAATTCAGCTTTATTTGAGGGTTTTCTAGCATGAACTGCCCTTTTAAGGTCATGCCATAGCATCTCAATTGGATTCAGGTCAGGACTTTGACTAGGCCACTCCAAAGTCTTCATTTTGTTTTTCTTTAGCCATTCAGAGGTGGATTTGCTGGTGTGTTTTGGGTCATTGTCCTGTTGCAGCACCCAAGATCGCTTCAGCTTGAGTTGACGAACAGATGGCCGGACATTCTCCTTCAAGATTTTTAGGTAGACAGTAGAATTCATGGTTCCATCTATCACAGCAAGCCTTCCAGGTCCTGAAGCAGCAAAACAACCCCAGACCATCACACTACCACCACCATATTTTACTGTTGGTATGATGTTCTTTTTCTGAAATGCTGTGTTCCTTTTACGCCAGATGTAACGGGACATTTGCCTTCCAAAAACTTCAACTTTTGTCTCATCAGTCCACAAGGTATTTTCCCAAAAGTCTTGGCAATCATTGAGATGTTTCTTAGCAAAATTGAGACGAGCCCTAATGTTCTTTTTGCTTAACAATGGTTTGCGTCTTGGAAATCTGCCATGCAGGCCGTTTTTGCCCAGTCTCTTTCTTATGGTGGAGTCGTGAACACTGACCTTAATTGAGGCAAGTGAGGCCTGCAGTTCTTTAGACGTTGTCCTGGGGTCTTTTGTGACGTCTCGGATGAGTCGTCTTTGCGCTGTTGGGGTAATTTTGGTCGGCCAGCCACTCCTGGGAAGGTTCACCACTGTTCCATGTTTTTGCCATTTGTGGATAATGGCTCTCACTGTGGTTCGCTGGAGTCCCAAAGCTTTAGAAATGGCTTTATAACCTTTACCAGACTGATAGATCTCAATTACTTCTGTTCTCATTTGTTCCTTTCTTTCTTTAGATCTTGGCATGATGTCTAGCTTTTGAGGTGCTTTTGGTCTACTTCTCTGTGTCAGGCAGCTCCTATTTAAGTGATTTCTTGATTGAAACAGGTATGGCAGTAATCAGGCCTGGAGGTGGCTACGGAAATTGAACTCGGGTGTGATACACCACAGTTAGGTTATTTTTTAACAAGGGGGCAATTACTTTTTCACACAGGGCAATGTAGATTTGGATTTTTTTTCTCCCTAAATAATAAAAACCATCATTTAAAAACTGCATTTTGTGTTTGCTTGTGTTATATTTGACTAATGGTTAAATGTGTTTGATGATCAGAAACATTTTGTGTGACAAACATGCAAAAGAATAAGAAATCAGGAAGGGGGCAAATAGTTTTTCACACCACTGTAGAGATACCGATCAAACTAGCATGCGTTATTTTAGGATGTGGGAAGAAAGCCCATAAGGAGAACGTGCAAAGTCAACATTGCAGGGAGAAGCAATTTCAATTTGAATTGCACACTTTTCTTTAATAAAATAGCATGCAATATGTACCAAATTATATTTTCCAACAGATTCAAAAATGATGAGTTTTTCTGTATTTTGTGTCCAGTACATTCTTTCATTTTATATGATGTATTACACTTATTTAAGACATGTATTACTACAATTGGTATTATACAGATAGTTTGTTATGAACTCTTTAAAGCAGTGGTATTTAGGCTTCATAGATCCAGCTTCCTGGATTCAGATTGTGTGCTTGATTGTTGTCTATTGGGGGTTTGTACACTCTCCTTACATCTCCGTGGGTTTTCCTCTAGGTACTCTCGTCTTTCTCCCATATACTCAGGGGTGTTAAGTAAAAAGTATTGGACTGTGTGTGAGCGTGAGCTTGTTTGGGTGTATGAGTGTACTGTTTGATAGAATGGCACCCATTCTGGAACTCTTTCCTGCCTTGTGTGTAGGGATCCCTGGATGAGTTCTAGCCCTCCGGTGACCCTGAATTGATTTAAGCAGGTTATAGAATGTTATGTACTGAAACTTTTACAATTTTATATTATGAAATAAAACTAAACATGCAGAAGAAATGTTCCCCCCATTGTACATAAAATGCAGGTTATGTGTGATTTACAGTATATACCATGATTGCATGGTCAGAGTTGTTGTCATTTCTGTGTTTTAAGTAGAACTATGCAATTGGATGAGCTATGTGCCTACCAGTAAGCATGAATTTCCCAAAGATGATAATAGTCTGAATTGTGTGCATACAGGGAGAAAACACCTCTCATGAAAGACACCTACAAAAAATGTAGTCCTATTAATTTACATTCTTAATGAACTTTAGGGAGAGGTATGGTACCTCTGTATCTTTAGAGTTCTTCCGCTGCCCCTTACTATTTTTTTATATATTGATCTGAGTCTTTGTCTTTTTAAAGTGCTTGGTTGGTAATCTTTCCACTAGTAGTAAATGTTACAGTCCATTTTCAAAAAAGAAAAAAAAATTAAGTTGGCCCTAGGTGCTTGACTAAAGTATAAACTTGCCAAACAAGTGAGGCCTTAAATTGTTTAAATAGGAATAAAAAAAAGCAAACAAAAATTTTTTCCATATGTTTGGCAAAAAGTTGTAAAACCCTAACGTTAGTGCTAATATTATAACAAATGCTATTAAAGCAAGATCAAAATGTAAAAATAGCATCAATTTGATTCTGTGTATGATAAATCTCACTTTTTCTCTCTAATCTTTTCTTGTGGTTGCAAGTTATATTTTATATTTATTACACGTTTAAAAAAAAGCATGGTAATGCAGTCATTAAATTTGCTTCCTCGTGGCTGAAGGGTTTTTAAATTAACTTTAATATTCAAAAAATCAATCAAACTTTGGTGTAATCATTTATCATAAAAGAGGGAAGTGAAGGATTAGCAATACATTAACAACGGAAAGCAATATTATCACAAATGCTTATATAAGGTAATATATAAATGAAAAGATTCATTAGCAACTTTTTTTTTTTTCTTTTTCTGGAGGCAGTAGTGCGACATAGTAATTAGTGCAGCTGCCTTGCAATTCTAGGGTCCTGAGTTCAGTCCTTTCTTAGGTGTTGCAGGTGCTGGCTTTGCCTGTTCACAAAGTGTCTTCATGAATTGTATCAGGGTACTGTTTAAAAAAAGTATAGATGTTTGGTTGACTGAATATTCTATTACATAAAATGACCAAGTATCAAGGAATCTTTATATGATTGCATTATTACATGTTAAAGCAACTGAGCTGGGTATTTAAATCATTTCTAAGTATTTGTTTTGGCATTTGCCAACTCTTTATATTATGTAACTTAGTACACTGAAGTTACTCAGCAGTTACGTGCTTGGACTAAAGGCTAACTACAATAGGTACTTATTACTGTAAAGTGCATGATAGCCATATCTAATTACACTGTAGTTGAGCAATTAATTACTGAGTAGTTCTCATGAATGTATGAAGTATTAAGAGACACTTAATATGAAGTGATTTACATTTTTCTGAATCAAAAAGTCTCAATTTTAATTTTGTTTTTTTTTTCTGTTTTATTTTAGTGGTGCTATATTTGTAAATTTGTACAGTACTCCTGGAAATGGAAGTGTGCCGTTTATCATTTTTAAATATACACTTTAAGGCCAAATGTTTATTGACATGTAACCCTCACACCTATATGAGCTTGTTGGACATCCCACGCTCCAAACACATGAGCATTAATACAGAATTAGCTCCCTCTCCACAACAAGACACTGATATTTGTTTTCCAGTTAACCCCAAAGTTGTTTAGTAGGGTTTTGGTCAGAGCTCTGTGCAGCCACTCAAGTTCTTTTAAACCAAACTCGTCAAACTATATCTTTTTGGACTGGACTTAGTACATAGGGGCACAGTCATGCTGGAACACAAAAGGGCCTTCCTCAAACTGTTGCCACAAACTTCGAAATGCACAATAGTCTGAAGAGTTTTTGTATGTTGTAACATTAACAGTTACTGGAACCAAGGGGCTTAGACCAAACCCTGAAAAACAGCCCGAGACCATTATCCCTTTTCCACCAAACTTTACAGTTGGCGCTTTGCAGTTTGGAGTCTGCAAAACCCAGATTTGTGCATGAGACTGCCAAATAGTTAAATATGATTTATAACTCTGGATAACACTACTCTAACCACTGCTTGGTACTGTGCATAGTGGTTTTAGGCTTGTGTACAACTGCTCAGTTATGGAAACCCATTTCATAAAGCTCAAAGTGGATAGTTATTGTGCTGCTGTTGATTCCAGGGGCAGTTTGGAACTCCGTTGTGAATGATTCAACAGAGGATTGGTAATTTTTATGTGCTGTGTGCTTCAGCATTTGGTGGTCCCAATCTGAGTGGTCTACCTCATGGCTTATTTAATATAGATGTCTTCACTTCACAGTAATAGCACTTACATACAGTTAACCCCAGAGCAGTTGTAGTAGAACCGACATTTCTTGCAATGACTTGTGACAAAGGTGGCTTTCTGTTACAGTATCATTTGAAATCTATGAGTAGTGCCCACGATTTACCGCGGCCCGCGGAATTTAACGCCACGCCGCGGAATGTAGGGTTTTGCGGCGGTAAAACGCACGCAATTAAACTAACTGCCGCGGAAAATACCAAATCTGATTGAGTGCCATTTGAGGCATATTGATATTAGTATGATTAGTTTTGATTACTTCTTTAAGTTCTTTCTTTAGCGTATTGCATCATTTCAATTATATCTTTTTCGTTGTTACTGAAAGCGGTCACAGTGGAGCTACAGTTAAGTTAAAGAAGCTGTCGGCGTTGCTGCAAGTACTGATAAACTTAACAAGCTAAATTTGTATCTGTTCATCGCCAGCCAATTACGAACACTCACTAACTTCTTTTGAGGCACAGTCATTCATGGCTGTCGATGTCTACAACAAAGTGTCTGACTTGCTGTCTTGCCTGAAATCGTCCGGATTTCCAATTGCAACCAGCCGCTGTGAAAATACAAAGCGCAATGCTGCTGCTTAGCTTGAAGAATATTTTGTGAGAACCTAACAGCCGGCAATAGACCTATTCAGATCTGTGAGAATATTTGATTCACTACAGCTGCCTCTCTTATCGAAGAATTTTGCTGATCATGCACGATCAATGCCAACAATGATGGCTACATCAGATAAATGGCAAGCTTCTCTGGACATAGCATCTTGTGAAGTAATTACAGCTGATATCACTGCTTTTTGGTGTGCCTTAGAGAACAGACTGCCTCACTTAGTAGATCTTGCTAAAGTTTACATTGTGTCGCCGATCTCTTCTGTTTATGTGGAACGTTCGTTCTCAAAATATGGATCGGTGTTGTCACCACTGCGATGTTCTTTGTCACAAGAAAACCTACAATCTTAGAGTGCCGTTTTCTTCAACAATAACTTTAGAAACATTATTCGATAGTTTGTTGATAATAATATTATGCCTACATATGTTTCAGCATCGTTTGCCTAAAGCAAATCTGTGGATTAAAATGTGCGGATGTGAACGCTTTGATATACCTATTTGATTATTATTTTATGATTGATTATAATAATGGATTAAGAATAACAAAAATTGCATTTATTTTGCTTGGGTTACAAATTAGTCTTATGGAGTTCTGGTACTGCATTTGCCACGCCGCGGAATTTTAAAAAAACATGCCGCGGAATTTATGATTTCTTGCCGCGGTAAATCGTGGACCCTATCAATAAGTTCCTCAGTATGGCCCATTCTACTGCCAGTGTTTGTCAATGGAGATTACGTCCCATGTATTTGGTTTTATGCACCTGTTAACATTTGGCATGACTGATATACCTGAACTCAATAATTTGGAGGCTTGTCTATATACTTACTGGTCGTATAGTGTGCATTTCAGTGTTTACACTGCTATGACTTTCCAGAAGTATTTATTTAATATTTGAGTGAAAAATATATGCCTCATGCCTACAATTGAGCATACAATTGAATGAAGTGATGTGTGGACAAAGTGAAAGGAGTAATGTGAGATTTTTTTCATAGATGGTTTTTCTATTTTGTTGTGGTGTAATTTTGGCCTCCATAGACACCCATTCTATCAGAAAGTTTGTTTTCTCTGTTCTCCATGATAGCATAAGATTAAAATTTTTTCTTGGCCATGACTACAAACTATAAGGGATAGTTAACATATAAAAAATAATTATTTTTGAATGGTGTATTCCTCTAAATAAACTGTAGTGTCTGTGTAATTACAAGATTACAAGTTGTGTGTAGTGAGTAGTTCAAGGAAATGGTAATTTTGGCAGCCATGTGATGTAATGCCGCAACAAAACACAACCAATCTTAAATAAATAAACAAAAAACATATACAACTTGGTTGCAGTGTGCCCCTTTGAAAAATCACAGCAATTAAATAGATTTGTTTACTTTAAGATTGAATAACACAATGTCTTTAATCCCAACCCACCCCACTCCACAAGAAGTCTGCTCATATTGATTACTGGCAGCTGTCCACAAATTTCAGTGTTAGTGGAAACGCTGAATTTGCACATGGTTAGATTAAAATGCAACAAGATAAAGAAATATATTAATGCATAGTTAACTGTTTATGAAAAAATACTCAATAGCTTTCTTCTTGGTTGTTAAACTCCACTGGTAAAAATTACACTTGCACATCTGTTTCCATCTTACACATATTTCTGCACCACTTAGAACGTTGGCCTGCAATTTAATCAAATTTGCAGAAAACTGAATAACAGTTCCAGTCATTTTTAATTTTAACATTAGACAATTCTTCCAATGTGACTGTATGCCTTAATATTTTGCCTTCTACAGCAATCTTCACACACCTAGAGGGGCAGCAGTACTTATTACTGCACCACTGTGCCGGTCTAAGTTTAATGAAAATAAAAATTCTTCACATTGTTCTTGAATTTAAATTTATTAGTGATTCAGAGTAATTCTTGTTTTGCTTTTAAGTTTTTTTTTTTAAAGGTGTTCTCTTTTTGAATTAAGCCGGTTTTCTTTTATGGGCCCCATTTCTATACCACAACATCTACTGCAGTACGTTAAAATGACAAATGAGATTAATCTTTAATTTACTATCTGAATGCTGCTGTTAAACTAAGCTGTTTTTTTCCTCTCCAAAGAATATATTGCCAGTGACATAGAGATAATAAAAATGTAAGGTGTGATTTCAAGTTGATCTCTTCGGTCCAGTTAAGACATGTAGATTTAATGATAAAAATGACATTACACCTAAAAAGATTACCTGTGTTTAATTTCAGAAATCACCAGAGTTTCAGCCTTCAAAGGCACACTGATGAGCAGAAGTAGTCATGTGGTACATTCAGATGTGTGGCATTCAGCTGATAGCTGAGAGGATTTGTATAGTAAATGGTGGTGGAAGCTGTGTTTTGAGTAATGCTCTGCAATTGGTTGTTTTATTTCCATTATGTGTGTTCTGTGTGTAGGAGTAATTCTGTGTTCATAAACAAAGGAAAAAAGGTTAAAAGGGTAGCCTGCAAATGACACATATGGAGTTGGGTCAGAAGGGTTTTATCAGGGAGAGTTTTTCACAGACCATGAACCTGCTACTGTAGCTTCTCTATATTGTACAATTTAAAAGTAGATTTCCAACTAAGGAATGTTTTTATTAAAGCCACAGTGCCTTTTTAAATAAAACAAAACAAAAAAAACACTTGGTTCTAAAACACAAATATAATTCATCAATTGGATTAAATGTAATTTATTGAATCCGAGAACAAATGATAAAGTATTTTGATTGTAAATTGTCATCAGTAGGGTGGCACATGAATATGCTCCATGCATGTAACAGCAAATCAAATCTCAGCTACACAGCAGAACACTTTTTCAAATATTTTATCAATTAATTTTCTGAAGCCATTTATTTGACTAAATTGTGGAGAAGCAAACCTGGTCTGGCGTCATCTGGATCAAAGCAGTAGCCATCCCTAGGCATAACTTGAACAGTAATAGTATTTCAACAATTAAATAATGATTATCTAAGCTTAAATTTTTTCTGAACTTATTACTTTTAAAGAAATCGAACATTCCAAAAGTAGGTACTTTGTGATTTAAATTGAAAAGAGAAAGAAGTTAGCTTAGATTGAAAAGGATGAAATCTAGTGGCTGTGAAAAGATGACATTTATTCTCAAGTGCTTAAGAAGGTTAGAGAGTACATACTGTATATAAACCCTGCATGCATATTTTTCAAAAATCACTACACACTGAAGGAATTAGAACAGATAGGACAGCATTTGATAACTTCCAGTTATATGAAAAAGGTGATTGGGCTGATTCAAGTAAGTGCAGGCCAGTTTTTTAAAGAAGCAATTTTTAAAGAAAGGATTAAACATTACAATGGAAAAACAACTGTAGTACTGAGCAATCAAGATGGTTTTAGATGGTAGAGATGGTGTTTCTATAATATGCAGCAACACTATCAGGAAGCAAAAAAAGCATATGACCAGTGAGATACATATGGTGGTATTTATTTTATTTTGATTCTCAAAAAGCTTTTGATAGGGCATCAAATGATAGACATTTTTTGCAAACTGGACAGGAAACAAGGGGTAATAATGTGAGGAACCTTACTAGGATGTTTTAAAAGTGGTGTCTCTCAAAGATCAGTGCTAGGTCTGCTTTTTTTCTCATATTCATGAATGATTTTCATAACAATATAAATTATAAACTGGTTACATTTTGCAGATGATTCCAAACTAGGTAGAACTGCAGATAATCTAGCATCAGCTTAATAATTATAGATGGAACTCTGCAGAGTTTAAAGTTGGGAAGATTTGTGGCAGATGAAATGTAATGTAGATCATTACTCAGATTGTTTCATTGTGAATAAAATATTGGTTTGAGATTTGCGAGTCATTGCATTCGGTTTTTATTTACATTTTACTCAGCATCCCACCTTTGTTTTGAAATTGGGGTTGTAAATTTAATTACGCAGTGGCAGGTTTGAATCTTAAACAGATAACTTAAGAGACGATCCTAGGAGTTATAGTTGACTTTTAACTATCTACATCTAGACATTGAATAGAAACAAATAAAATGATTCATAGGAAATTGTTTTTGGCTGGCACCTTTATCCAAGGAAAATTGACAGTGTTTTTACAATTAGAACACATGGCAAGTTTAAGTGACTTGGTTATGGTCACACATTGTTAGTAATGAGATTTGAACCTACAACCTTAGGATTTAAACTACTCTACACTTCTTACATCTATTAGAATGTTGTGTTGCACAATGTGTAGAGTGCAAGTTGAGGAGTTCATGCCTAATTTACGTTACATAATACACTTGTGAACCCTCATCTGGTATACTTTGTGCATTTTTATTCTCCAAATTATAAAACAAAAAGACATAGCATCACAAGACAAAGTCCGGAGAAATGGTATTAAGAGAAAAGATTGAATGAGCCAAACTTTTTAATTTTAAACTACCTAATGTTATTCATGATTATTATTATCCATCCATCCATTTCCTAACCCGCTGAATCCGAATACAGGGTCACGGGGGTCTGCCGGAGCCAATCCCAGCCAACGCAGGGCACAAGGCAGGAACCAATCCTGGGCAGGGTGGCAACCTACCGCAGGACACACACAAACACACACCCACACACCAAGCACACACTAGGGCCAATTTAGAATTGCCAATCCACCTAACCGGCATGTCTTCGGATTGTGGGAGGAAACCCACGCAGACACGGGGAGAACATGCAAACTCCACGCAGGGAGGACCCGGGAAGCGAACCCGGGTCTCCTAACTGTGAGGCAGCAGCGCTACCACTGCGCCACCGTGCCACCTGATTATTATTATTTGTATCCTTATTATACTTTCTACACTTCTGACTTTGTACTTTTAGTGTTTTGCATGTTTTACAGTCGAAAGTTCAGATTTAATAAATATATAATTTTTTTAGCCAAAAAATGCATTTGAGAAAAAAAATTTAACGCTAATAAGGCTACTCCTGTGCAATTTTCATGTATAATTTCAATATCACTTTTTTATTTTAACATTGAAATAAATGTTTAATACTTCAACAAATTCTCAGAAAAGGCAGCAGCTCCTGAGGAGGAGTGTGGGTTATTTCTCTTTGTTTGGATGCACTGTGTCTCTGCAAAGAACTTATATGGTTGCTTGTTTATTGTAAATTTATACTTGGATATAATCTTTTAGGTTAGTAATTCAATATAATGACATGTTACAAGTTCCATCCTTTAAAGAGACAGTGGTACGGGGTTGACACTCTGGTTTTTCTTACATATCTTAAAGAATGCAGTTAAGGTGTAATTGGTGTGAGAAAGTCCATCCAATAATGGGCTATCACCCCATACAGGCTTTGTTCAAACCTTATGCCCAGTAATACTGAGATAGAAATAAGTTCCCTGTGACCCTGAGCTAGATAAGCCATTTAAAAAAATTAATGAATGGATCAAATAATTGTACATTTATTTGTATTTCATTATTTATTACGCAGACATTGTGAGGTAGTGGCTGCAGTAATAAACTTTATATCACAACATTGCTAGTTCAGTTTCTGCCTACAGCAAGTCACCTAATTCATCTGCACTTCAAATTATATAAACAGTTATGCCATCTCCTGGTGCCTCCTGGATAACGGCGTGCGTAGAATTCACACTAAAACATGGCGTAAGGACAAAAGCGGAAATGTGCATATGCACAAAAAAATTCAGATGCATAAATGTGTGCATTCACCAACTTCCACATTCTTCCGCTCCATAAATCCTGGTCAGTGTGAAAAGTAACACACGCACATGCTGTCCCGCCCTGTCTCCTCCCAGAATTACGCCTCTTTGAATATGCAAATCAATATAAATAGCCCTTAAGCTCAGCGTTCTGTGAAAAGACAATAGCAAAAACACAGGGGAAAACAGAAGAATTTTAGCGAATACCAAGTGGAGGCTAGGAAAAACTTACAATTTGTTGGTTTAAATAGTGGTATAAACAAAAGGAAGGTGATCGAGTGACATATAGTTTTGGAGAAACCCGAGCTCAAGTTCACAAAGTTGCACAGTGCCCGATATAAAAAAGAAGTTGTCAGATACCAAAGTTGCCGTGAAAAAGTGAGTTGTAGCCCACCATCTGAGTCCCCTATGAAAGCTTATTAGGGTACTGAGAAAAGGAAAGAAAAATTAGGGACACAATGAGAAAAAAGCTTGAAATATCAACTTTAATCTTGAAATTTCCACTTTAATCACGTAATTTATTTTTGTCATTAAAGTAGAACATCATAAACTTCATATTAAAATCGTTAATTTACTAGTTTCTCAAATCCCATCGTAACTAAAATAGCACATTAAATGCTTTGTTTTGTATATGTTCTTCTTCTATGTGCTCTGTGTGTGAATCACTACGTGCTTCTTAAACGGGCTTTCTGTACCTCCAACAGGACACAGAATCCATTACATTTGTGATATTACAGCTCTCTTAATAATTAAAATACTGATATGTATACTTGATATCATTTTCATGATAGCAATTGAAGCATGTATTAAACATGGGAAAATGGCGGTGCAGTGATTGTTCATGCCTCACGTAAGATGCTTGCTGCGTGACCTTCGATGAAATAATTTATTACAGCAGTACTGTCTCTTTCAAACATACTAACCCCCAATTCCTGTCCTTCCTTTTCTTTCTCCAAATACCCAATCGCCACACAATCAGCTCTGTAATAGACTTTAAGCCATCTGTAAGCTGAGAATGCTGATTCTTCAAAACTTTTAAGGAACATAGAAATATCTTTGTAGTACATGTTTAATTATTCTATTTATCTATCCTTCTAGTGTCGTGCCAGCCCCAGCAAAAATGCAGTGCAAGGCAGGAACAATCCGTGAACGAAGCACAAGCTCCTTGCTAGCGCTGCGACACCGTGTCCTCACATGTTTAATTATTAACAATATAGATTTAAATGAAGTTAATGTTTTATCTGTATAATATAATAAACATAATTTGCTGCATCTTAAAAATGAATAAATGTGCGCTTTATAAAGTGGCTCTGGTTGTGCAATATTATAATTGAATCGCAAGTTTACAGTGAGGTTATTGTACTTATAAGTGCAAACTGTTCTACAAGGAGCACTTGATGGACTGATTGAGTGCGTGTATAGTTCTTGGTATGAAACTGTCTCTGAACCGCGAGGTTAGTAGAGGAAAGGTTCTGAAGCGTTTGCCTTATGAGAGCAGTTCAAATAGGCAGCATGGCTGAGGCAGCGTGTGCTAGATTCTGCTTACCGATAATTCTATTTCCGATCAGCTGCTGTAGAGCTATGATTCCACTCTCAGATACAGTGATATAAATACTCCGAGTGGTGCAGTGAGAGTAATATGGAAAAAGATGATCCGCTGTGGCAACCCCTAACGGGAGCAGCTGAAGGAAGAAGAAGAAGAAGGTGCAGTGAGAGTAACCGCGCTAAAGCAGCTATGGTATTTGGAATTCTTTGGCTATTCCATGGACCATTATTGTTACAGGTTAATTACAATCAGATGCCTTAAAGTAATAAACAATTTCCAGTTAATTTCAGTGTATATGATAAAGCCGCGTCAGGTATGTGGATCTAAAAAAGAAAGGGAAACAACACTTGAACAAAAGCACTGCTTTGACGCTGGGTGCTGCAAGTTTGCAAAACCTAATGGAGAGCTTGTGTACGCCACATTTTAGCTAGCGTGAAAATGTGTGTGGCCTTACGTCAAGTTTAGTCTTTATATATCGCGATTTGAGCATGGAAACAGTAGTACGCAGCATTTTTGTGCGTATGCACTTTTTATGCATGAGGCCCCAGGTCTTTTAGATTACTTTTCTTTAAAAGTGTTGGCCTACTTTATGTAATAATAAGAACAATATTTGTATAAAATATCACTTGTATGCAGTAGAGAGTGAAATTGGTAAATAGTAAAGACAAAAAAAATTAGTTATAATTGTAGTGATCTACCAAGCATTTTTTTTCCATTTAAATCCTTCACTAGTTTTTGAAAAAATTACACCATCTTTATTTTAACATTGAAATGTGTTTTGATAATCGGGAGTGGTTATTTTCAAAAATGCCATTGCATTTTCAAATGTAGTAACCTACGCCTCAGTCAGTGGGGATTCTGCGCCAATCTTACTTTTGTTTGTTTATAAGGAAAGAGGAGGAGCAGTTTGGCTGACAGCCAGGGGCCATATCGAATTGGAGCATAAATCTCAACATATGTTTATTTTCTAATTAGCCGACCCCCTGCACTGTTTATTTACCTGATTGCTTCCCTCTTACGTCTTGTTCTGGCGCTTCATGTTCAAGTATTTTTGACAGTTAGACTTAATGTATATACAGGAGTGTCCAGAATCCGTGTTAGTATGTTATATTGACTTCAGAGCCACATTAGCAGCTGTAAAGACTCAAGTGATAAGATGCAGTAGTTAAATACCTTCAGGAAAACTAAGTTATTGGCTGAAATCTTGTCAACAGTGACCTTTTACCAAGTCATTAGCCTAAACTGCATGTCTATTTGTGAATGGTTATCAATGTTAGTAAAATCTTTTATGAACAGAAAACTAATTGCATAACAAAGTAACCACCTTTTTAGAGAATATGGTTTTGGGTGCATTTTGCAAATACATACCATAGCTATAGCATTTATTTTTATAGTGTAGTGTATTTAAATTTAAAATGGCATGCAATAAAACACAAACACCAGGTAATATGCACAGATAAATATAAAAAATATGTACAAAGCATACCGTATATCTACAGTTGATTCAGAAATCATTCAGACCCCTTCACTTTCTGTACATTTTGTTATATGGATAAATTTGCTATTTTAACCCATCCATCTACAATCAATAATCCATAATGACAAAGCGAAAACATGTTTTGAGGTTTGTAAATTTATTAAAAATCAAAAACTGAAATCTGTCATTAATGTAAGTTTTCAGACCCTTAATTCAGTTCTTTGTAGATGTCCCTTTAGCAGCAATTGCAGCTTTGAACCTTCTTGGGTTAGTCTTTACAAGCTTTGCAGACCTGGATTTGGCAGTTTATTCTATTTTTCCTGATAGTCATCACAAATTCAGTTAGATTGGATGTAAGGTGTCTATAAGCTGCCATTTTCAGGTTTTTCCATGGATATTCTATGGGGTTTAAGTGTGGAGTTTGAGTGGTCTACTCGTACATAGTTGGAGACCTTTCCCAACACCACCCCAGCATCACCCCAGCATTCACATTGCTATATGACTTAGGTGATCATTATGCTGAAAGGTGAACTGTCATTCCAGTCCGAAGTTGTGTGAACTCTGGAGCATGTTTTCTTTGAGGACTTCTCTTTATTTGACTGTATTCGCTCTTCCATCAATTCTGACCAGTCTTCCTGTTCCTGCCACTTGAGAAGCACCCCAATAACATGATGCTGCCATCACCGTACTTCACCACAGGGATGGTGCTTGGAAGATGATGAACAGTACATGGTCTTCACCAAACACAGTGCTTGGAGGTGTGCCCAAAGATTTACATTTTTTCCTTATCAGATCTGAGACTCTTTCTCCCCATGCTGTTAGAGACCTCTAAATGTTGTTTGGGAAACTCCAAGCAAGCTGTCAAATGCATTTTACTCAAAACTGGCTTCTGTCTAGCCTGATTGACAGAATAGTTTTGAGATGGGTGTCCTTCCTTTTCTTGCTTTCAGCAGAGTGTACTTGCTTTCGACAGAGGACTTCTTAAACTCTGTTAGAGTGACCAGTGTCCTTCTTGGTCCCCTACCTGGTCAATGACCTTCTTGCCAAGTAACTCGGTTTGGCCAAATGGACAACTCTAGGAGGTCTCCTGGTGGTTCCAAATTTCTTCCATTTCACAATTATTGAGGCCACTGTGCTCCTGGGAGCACTCAAAGATTCATAAATTCTTTTATACCCTCATCCTGATTTATGCCTCACCACAGTTTTATCATGGAGACCATAGAGAGTTCCTTGGACTTCATGGCTTGTTTTTGTCCTGAGAAGCAGTGTAAATATTTTGAACCTTATAACTGGTTTATGTCTATCTGAACTATGTCCAATCAATTCAGTTTCCTAAAGGTGGAATCAAGTTAATTTCTACGCATCTCAAGGTTAATTACAGCAAACGGTGCATATGACTACAGTTTAGATTGCTCTAGCAAAGAGTCTAAATACTCTCCTAAATGAGAGAGATTTTTTTTTGATAAATGTGCAAACCTTTCCAGAAACTTTTTCATTTTGTCATTATGGGTTACAGAGTACAGAGTGATGGCCAAAGTATGAAATTTATCAATTTGAAATTAAATCTTCAACACAGTGAATTGTGCAGAAAGTAATGGTGTCTAAATGCTTTCTGTATCAATTGTATAGACTTTTTACATTTGATTCTTATAATATCTATACATAAATAAATAAACAGATTAAATAGAAAAAAGTAAAGTAAATACAGTCATATGAAAAAGTTTGGGGACCCCTCTCAGCCTGCATAATAATTTACTTTCAACAAAAAAGATAACCGTGGTATGACTTTCATTTTCTATGAACATCTGAGTACTGGGTTGTTTTCCGAACAAAGATTTTTAGTGAAGCAGTATTTAGGTGTATGAAATTAAATCAAATGTGAATAACTGGTTGTGCAAAAATTTGGGTATCCTTGTATTTTTGCTGATTTGAATGCAATACTGATTACTTGCAACACCAAATTGGTTGGATTAGCTAGTTATATAGACAGGTGTGTCCAATCATGAGAAAAGGTATTTAAGGTGGTCAATTGCAAGTCGTGCTTCCCTTTGACTCTCCTCTGAAGAGTAACACAGCATGGGATCCTCAAAGCAACTCTCAAATGATCTGAAAACAAAGATTGTTCAGTATCATGGTTTAGGGGAAGGCTACAAAAAGCTATTTCAGAGGTTTAAGCTGTCAGTTTCAATTGTAAGGAATGTAATCAGGAAGTGGAAGGCCACAGGCACAGTTGCTGTTAAACTCAGGTCTTGCAGGCCGAAAAAAATACAGGAGCGGCGTATGCGCAGGATTGTGAGAATGGTTACAGACAACTCGCAGATCACTGCCAAAGACCTGCAAGAACATCTTGCTGCAGATGGTGTATTTGCACATTGTTTTATGATTCAGCGCAATTTGCACACAGAACATCTATATGGCAGGGTGATGAGAAAGAAGCCCTTTTTGCACTCACGCCACAAACAGTCGCTTGTTGTATGCAAATGCTCATTTAGACAAGCCAGATTTTTTTTGGAACAAACTGCTTTGGACTGATGAGACAAAAATTGAGTTATTTGGTCATTACGAAAAGCGCTTTGCATGGCGGAAGAAGAACACTGCCTTCCAAGAAAAACACCTGCTACCTACTGTTAAATTTGGTGGAGGTTCCATCATGCTGTGGGGCTGTGTGGCTAGTTCAGGGACTGGTACCCTTGTTAAAGTCGAGGGTCGGATGAATTCAACCCAATATCAACAAATTCTTCAGGATAATGTTCAAGCATCAGTCACAAAGTTGAAGTTATGCAGGGTTGGATATTCCAACAAGACAATGACCCAAAACACAGTTCAAAATCTATAAAGGCGTTCATGCAGAGGGAGAAGTACTATGTTCTGGAATGGCTGTCACAGTCCCCTGACTTGAATATCATCGAAAACCTATGGGATGATTTGAAGCAGGCTGTCCATGCTCGGCAGCCATCAAATTTAACTGAACTAGAGAGATTTTGTATGGAAAAATGGTCAAAAATGCCTCCATCCAGAATCCAGACACTCATCAAAGGCTATAGAAGGTGTCTAGAGGCTGTTATATTTGCAAAAGGAGGCTCAACTAAATATTGATGTAATATCTCTGTTGGGGTGCCCAAATTTATGTACATGTCTAATTTTATGATGCATATTTCGTATTTTCTTTTAATCCAATACACTTAATGTCACTGCTGAAATACTACTGTTTCCATAAGGCATGTCCTATAGTAAAAGGAAGTTTCTACTTTGAAAGCGCAGCCAATGATAAACAAAGATCCAAAGAATTAAGAGGGGTTCCCAAACTTTTTCATATGACTGTACATATATTCTAGCTGTCATTGGTAAACTGGTCTTTGTGCACTACTTGTGCATTGCACAGTGGGCATAGATGTAAGCAATATTGATGGTATTAGTTAAATGTGAGAAAGTTGTCAACTGAAAAAAAGATGTTTTACCTTCAATTCTGTTATTATTATTGTTGATTTTGTACTTCATATATACTCGGATGCATAGAAAATGCGATGTTTTGTAAATTTGTATTTTTAGTTTTTAATGTAGAATAATAATTGTACTGATATAATAACATTAAAGCTATATCAGCCAGCCATCCATTTCATTAATGTATTTACTGAAATTTCTTCATTCAGTTTTAGGATCATGGATTACACGAGATGTGAAGAACAAACCAATTCTTGTCCAGGTGACAATCAAAAGTCACTCACTCATGCCAGTACCATTCCCTGTTGTTCAGTTAGAATGATGCACAGTATTAGCTATGCATGCTGAAGAGGACTGAAAATTAAGTGGCAGCTGTGATAGAGCAGTGCAAAGAAGGAGATATGAGAGTATTATGTGTCTATTTATTCACCTACTATTCAGAGGGTTCAATCCATAGCAGAATTTTTTTTCAGTGTTTCTTTTCTGTATGTATTTAGAGAAAGTTTGTAGAAAATTGTAACAAGAATTCATCACATGATTTCCCCTACTTAATTTTCTCTGCCTCTTTTACAAATTAAGTTTGTGCCATCTGACAGTGTCAGTCATTGAAATTGCTCTTAACACGTAGGCCATTGGATGAAGCCAGCTCAAGCTTTCGACTGACAGCACAACTCTATCAGGATTCACTGACCTTTTAACAGTTTATGTAAAAGTGCAAAGTGCTACATGCAAGTAAAAGGAACATCAGTTATATGTACATGATGGGCAATGCTGACCTACAAGAAACAAATGGTTTCCACTTGTTTGGAAAAATTTCTTATACTTTTTATGAGCATTTGGGCAATTCCTGTACTTTGTAAATAATGAAACATTTGAGTAATGTACCCAGCAGGCTGTGTGTGTGGGAGGAGTTGAAATATCAACAAACAGTTTACATGTACTAGCACCCCTGGAAACAGGAGCTTATAAAGTTGTATTTGGTTTTACAGTCTTTTATTTTGCCAGCCCATAATGCACTGAGAAAAAAAGTAAATGAACCGTGGGAGTCATTTTGAAAATGGTATGTTTTTTCTTCTTCTGTAAGCAGAAAGCTCAGTCCACAAACTGACTGCTTAGTTTATACTTCATATTATTATATATTTTTCATAGGATTTAATAGAAGGAATACATCTAAAAATTTTTTTGTTCTTTATTTCACCTTACACAATTTCTTTTATTAATAATTTGTTGGGGTCAGAGCGCAGGGTCAGCCATTGTACAGTGCCCCTGGTGCAATTGTGGTGTAGGATGCCCTTTGGCAGTAACAGGGATTCAAACTGGCAACCATCCAGAACATTTAAAATATTTTAGCTGTTGTGTATACATTCTTAATCATGAAACAGAGTCTTAAAATCCATCTTGGTTCAAGTGAACAAAATGTGTCTTAATTATGTGTGCTGCATTAGATAATTTAAGGTGGCAGAGGAGAAGAAACAGCTCTCAGGTATTTTGATTCACCTTCTTGTCCGCATTTACTCAAGCTTCTATTATGGTTAAGAGTAAATCAAAATAGGAAAACCTTTGTCTGAGTTATAATGGCTAAACCAACATCTAATTTCCCTGGACAATAAGTACAAGTCTGCAGGGTTCAGTTTTTTTTAAGCTTTTACATGTATTGATTCCTTTTGTAGAACTGTTTCGTTTACTACATTGCAAGCAACATCTCTTCAAACTACTAACTTCACCACATTTGACCTGGGGCAGATAAAAACAACACCATCCTGACACAAACACCTTAGGGTCCCCCAGGGTGCTTGGTTTTAATCTACACTGTGCTCAACTCTGTAGCAGCCAAAAACACATTTGAGCTATTGACTTAATTAAAGTGATTGACATGTTTGTTCCTTTATTCTACCTATATAGAAACCCCACACACACAGCAAAAAGCAGGCTGTGTTTTCTCCTTTATTCTAAAAGTTTTGATTTCTGTATGTCATCTTAATTATCTAGTTAAAATCATCCTTTAATTAATTAAATTATTGATTCACTTTAACAATAAGGGCAAAACTGGAAGAAAGCCTCTGCTATGCATGTTGAATAATTGGTATCACATTTATTAGTTTATAGTATAAGCTGAACTGTGTAAGAGGGTGCTTTTGTGACTTTATCTTATCCATAAAAGTATTCTTCTGCTTATTACAGTAGCTTTCTTTGTGTAGATGTTTTCAGTTCCAACAAAGATAAAGTCCATTAAGTTTCAGATAGCGTTTGATGTAATCTGAAGTCAGTGGAGCATAGTGGCCACTGAAATGGGTTCAAATGTGTCTTTTTTTCTTAGAGGAACATTTGCTGTACCTTTTAGAAGAGAATTGATTTATAGTCCGCCAATACCTGCATGATGGAGTTAATTGAGTTTATCGGGTCGAATGAATTACAAAGGGATGTTCAGTCAAGTAAACTGAGTCGCTTCTGTGTTAATATTTTGTCAACCTTTTCATCTATGTGTGGCTTACCTTGTATGTAAATGTATTATCCATTAAAACCTTTAAAAGGTGCATTTTTAACTGTTTCAATTGATAGAAATAGGAATCATAATCAGATTAGTACTGTTTTCTGTTATAAAAGCAGGCTTGCAGTTTGAATTAAACATAAATCTTTAAATGCTGCACAAAATATAAGTCCCACAATAAGTGAATAGTTGACTGTTGGAGCAATTAATGCTCGATTTCTGGAATATCCAGTGGTGAGTTTTCTTTCAGTCATTAATTCAAACCACAAGGCTGACAACTTGCCACTTACCTTTCTTTATGTACTCTTAACTTGATTACATAAGATGGATAACCAGTAAAAGATTTGCTGAGCTACTTGAGCATTTGACATTTGGAAATCTAAAGCTATCAGACCTCTTTTACTGTGACACATGCAGCATCAAGCTATGCTTCAGATATTCTGAATATCAGACACTTCTAAGCAAGCACTTACTGTGGTAAGTTATTATTTCTTTCACATTTGGTATAAGCCATTGTTATAGTAAATGTTATTCTCTCTGTCTTTTTTTGCATATTTATTGCACAACCATCTGTATGGTTTTACTATGTCAGAAAATATTTTCTGCAAATCAGGAAACTTGAAAAGGGAAATATTAGTTGCACATTATTGCCATGGAATTTTGGTCCCTATAGAAGTGAAAAAAACTTGGAGTCCCAGTGAGGTCATTGTTGTCAGAAAATAATTTCTTTACAGTACGCCTTAAATTAGCATGCTCAGAATATAATTAACAAAAACATAATTTTGTTAAGGTATATCTCAGTATAAGCACAGATTTAGAGTACTGTACTTGTACCGATATTATAGAGCATGTTAATAAAGTAACATCCAGAAAACTTTGTACAGTTTTGGTTCACGTATCACAAAAAACATGTATCAAATAAAAGTACCAGAGTTACTCTATCAGCTTAATATTTTAATCTTACACCAGGAGGCCTGATAAGCTCAGAATGATGACTTTGTCAGCCATAAGTGACTACAGACTTCCCAGTGGATTATTTTCTGTCAGAATACTGCTAACTGGAATTTTTGTTTTCCTGTCTTCAGTCGTCATCTACACAGATCTCAAATATGATGTTGTTAATCTTTTTATTGTCCTGATTTGTTTATGTTCGTAACTGATTTTTTTCTTTTCTACTGTGATTATAGTTTAATTTGTGTATTTATTTATAAAAATGTATGCTTCAATAGTAAAGTAGTATATATGTATAAGTGCTCCAAGTCTATACTCACTTAAGATTGTTTATTGAAAAAGTGAATTGGGTTCATTGAAGTTTTCAAATAAAGCTAATTTCAGTTATTAGTTTAAAATATTGAGCAGAAATATTTTTGTATACATGTTGTTTGTGTATGTGTTCTTAAGAAAAATAACATTGTGCATGAATGGCATTGATGAAAATGTGTTTGTCTTAATGCACATATCACAATTAACTTTTTGGAACATTTAAAAATGTTGTTTGTGAATTAAATGATGCGGTGGCTGACAGTGTTATTTGCAAAATGTTTTGGGTTTATGTCCCACCACAACTAAATTTAATTTGTCTAGTGCCAGGATTCATCAGTATGCTCATTTAACCAAGCCAATGATGTAACATTTGGTACTTTACCAAGATATTTTAGACAGGATGACTCTACGTGATGTATTTGAAATGTATTGGCAAATGTTTAAACCCAAGAGATAATAATAATGGTTCTCATTTATGCAAATTTTATACATTACTGTTTGAATAAGTAAATAAACTTGTGCAGTTTACTTGTATGTATCTGTTCATTTGTTTATTTCTTCTTTCCATGCTTATTTTTTGTATTTCTCTCTGTATATTTATTTCTCCAATGACAGATTTTAGTGTATGCTCAATGATAATTATTTCAATTTACATATAAAACTGTACTTTTATTTTTATTTTCACATTTCAAAATGGTGAAGCCTCACTGTAATTGATGAGCATCTTTTGTAACAACCACTTTTAGAGCATTTGACCACATTGAAGACAGCAATTACAGGCCTTTTTCAGAGTCTGATAGTCTCCTTGAACGTTACATTTATGAAGGTGAATTTAAACGTTAATGATAATTTAAGGGATAAGCTTCAGCTCTCTTCAACCCTGAGCAGGAATATGCAGGTATATTAAATTAATGGATGGATATATGAACTGGGATTAGAGATCTGTACTGTAAAATTTTCATTCTTCTTTAAAAACCCTACCAGTGATTTAATAATTAAAAAAAATTAAAATATATAGTGGATATGTAATGTTATCATGTAGTTAATACTAGAAAAGGACATAATTTTGAACACGCTCATATTTGTTTTCATATGTAGTATTTATCCAGGTTCTTTATATAATAAAACAGGCCATTCAAAATAAAAGTGCTAACCGCTTTTTTTAAACCAAGTATTAAATAGAGGAAGCTGTTCCAAAATTTTCCATCTACATTCTTGGGTTTGGTCGGTGTTTTGTATTTATACACTATGCAGTAATCATTTCTGGGGAACTTTTTACATTTCAAGAAATTAGCTTTTCGGTTCATCTATATTCATCTTAACAAGCAGACTTCAACTTCAAGTTTGGCAGAGAAATATACCTGTCTCCAAACTAAATGTGAAAATGTACTTAAAATTCTCAACTTGGAGAAGCCCGTCACTTGTTGTTTGCATGTAACAATCTACTTTTTTCTAACAGTGGCCCATGACCACATATTTGGAGGTGATCATTTTTCCCCCCAAGTTAATCACACAACTCCAAATTGTTGCAGTGTACTCTGGAGATCTAATGAGGCCAAGAGGACAATATCTTCAAAAACAAAAGATGTAATTCTTAGACTCTCAGATTGTATTCCCTCTCCATCCTCAGCTGTTCCTTGATATTCTGTCCAGGAAAATCATGACCATGAAATAAAACAATATGCAGCCTTGGTGGAGTTATAAACTAATAATAATAAATTATTTGAAGCATGTGAAGTACTGTATTCTCCTCAGCTCTTTCACTATTTCCAGTATTTTAACTTTTCCAGATGGATTTCATCCATTCCATTGTTCATGCCACTATAGAGTGTTTAAATTGCAATTTCTGAGATCCTTCTGGAAATGGACCCAACCCAAACTAATACCTCTGGCACAGCTTCTTCAAAGTAGTGCATATCCCCCAGATTTAAGAGTTAATCACAGGGTTCTTTCTGCTTCTCTGTTATCCCCAGTTGAGGGTATTGTTTTCCTGTCTTTGTAGAGAGCAGCCTGGGCAAGTGTCTACCTATCCCTCCTATGTCAGGGTCTCCTATTTTTTTCCATTTGGTGGGGTTTTGTTCCCTTTGGAATCCATTGGTTTTGTTTATTTTTGAATTAAACGTATGGATTTGTTTTTGGTTTGGGCAATTATTTTGCCACTGTTTTGTCAGTGCTATTGTTGATTCCTGTTACTAAGACCATTCTGGACTGGGCAGAGCTTCAGAGGTTATGACCTGTCAATTACAACATGATAGGAAAAAAGGTCATCTGAAGTATACTTTCGCATCTGACTACACACATTCCTACACTCTTTAAACCTTTTAGAAAACTTTATTTTGTTTCTCTGGTTTTTGAACGGTGCGCAGTCCTTCTGACGGTTCTTGACTTTGGTTACTTATAGTTCACCCTTGCTTTGTTGTTTTTTTTTTTTCTTTGACTAAAGCCTTGTCTACCGGTTGCCCTCTTAAATCTTGTGCCTACTAGCATAACATCCTACGTCTTCAAATGGCTGACAAGTGGTATATAAGTCACAACAGGATGGACACCGAGTATAAAAATAATACACTCTCAACCCATAGGATTCCCAGAGAAATAAGAAAACCCCAAAAACAAAGTATGTATGTGGTGAATGTGCAGTTTCCTTTGCCTTGGATGTGAAGATGATGTGCTCTATTTTTAGGCAAATAATACTGATAAAGTAATATCTCTGTAATTTTAATGGTTGAGATTTGCACAGTTTTCTGTTTAACAAAAATGATAATCTGTACATTACTCAAAGTGGTCATATATTCTTGAACCTTGTTCTGTTTTGGAGTTGCTTAGAACAGTAGCATATACTGAAAGCTTAGTACTTGTAAGAAGCCACCTCTGAATGGGATGCCAGTGCATTGCAGAGCACACTTATTCATACAGTACTACGTAATTTTAAAAGGTCAGTTAACTGGACTTGCATGTGTTTTATGTGTGGGGCAGATTGAACAAACTTCACATAGATTGTCATGCAAAAGTTCTTGCCTAAAGAAGGGGCCCGAGTTGCCTAAAAAGCTTGCATGTTGTAATCTTTTTAGTTAGCCAATAAAATGTATAATTTTGCTTGACTTCTTATTTCATCCATAATGGCTAACTTGGTACAACACCCTACTACTAACAGCTAAATATAAAATCTTGACATAAAAATAACATGTAACATAATTTTCTCAGAAATGCTTAATCCAGTCCAGGGTTAGTTGGGGTTTTAGCCTATCATGACAGCATTAGGGAGAAGACTGGAAGGAACCTTGAACTGGGTGCCAGTGCATTGTGGGACTTTAGTATATTTTATCATAACATTTACAGACTTGTTTAGTCCACTTCAGGTTTTCAGGGAGCCAGATTCTGTCCTGATAATGCAGGATGCCATCCCATCAAAGGGTCCACCCACATATATACTCCTAACTGGGCAAATTTGGAATTACCATGCAACTAACCTGCAAGTTTTTGGGGACATGGGAGAAAAGCCTGAGCACACCAAGGAAAGCCCATGCAGACATGAACAAGATGTGGAGTTGTGAACCCTGGACAATGAATGCATAAGGCAGCAGCACTAACTACAATACACCTCAATAAATCTTGCATTCCTTAAAATTTTATACCAAGTGTAAAATGTCTTTCATAATTTAGAAACTACTTTAGTGAGATCCAAGGTTAATGTGAGCTTTTGATGCCATAAAGTTAAAATGTTAAAACCATTTTCAATACAAAAGTAAGCTTGTGATTTTTTGTTAAAATAAAGATACAGTAAGCATTTGCCACTTTTCTGAAAAAATAAAAGCTAACATTTTTACAGCACTTGGTTCAGGATGTGCTGTATTTGTGGCACATTTATTTGTTCTTTCTTTGTTCTGACAAGTTCCCTAAGGAAATCTTTTTCGGCCGACATCCTGTCAGGTCTAAATTATTCCCACATATGAGTGTGTGGTGTTGTGTTAGTGTGCACCTTTTAGTTGACTGAAAAAGTATTGAGAGCCACTTCCTACCTTGTACTTTCTGAGAATGTTATTCATTGGGAATGAATGAAAATGTGAATGTGGATTTTTGTTTTCAAATTTTTAAACCTCATTACTGACCTTTCTTAGATGTGGATCAGAAATTTGCGTGAATTTATGTAAACACACAAAGACTTTGCATGGCTTGTTTCAGTACTTTGCTTTTTTCTTTTTATGTTCTGTTTACAAAAGGAGAACTTAACCTCAACCCAAAATACAGCATATCTGAATCCTTTTATTTTTAAGAATATTTCTTTTGACTTACATTCATCTGAGGCAAAAAAATGTTCAGTTAAAATTGAGATGGTTGGCTAGATTGTCAAAATGGGTTTGTTTTGCGTTTTTGTATAAATGGCAGATGTGAATTAAATTATCAATACTTTTAAATGTTCCTTAGTTCACATTCAACCTTCCTGCCACTCTTGTGCCAAAGGAAACTTTTGAGCAATGCGCTTTAGAAAAATTGCCTGTAATAATAAGACACTTTTTATGCACATCTGGCCTGTCCTATCATTCATTATGTAGCACACATTCAACCATTGTTTAGTTTTTCAAGACAAAAGACCTTCTTTGATATGCTTACTGGGTTTTTCATATGTTTTTGCAAATAGCAGTCACGTTGTTTTATTACATTGTGCTAGGAAACCTGTTACGATTTTGCTTTAAATGTCACTTTACTCATACTGTTAAAATCACAATCTTTCTAAAGTATTTGTCTTTTTCAGAGTGTATTTTTTTAATAATACATATTTAAGAAAATTGGAAAAGATTGTAAATTTGCCAAAAAAATCAACATTTCATAGGCATAAAGCAAAGTTAGAGTATTGGTTATGTGTACATGTACTATTATACTGTGGAAGAAATCGGAAAGAAATTGTATCAGCTTGACTGTGTGACAATCACAACTAAATATAGTCAGCTAAGCAAAAGTTCAGTGGTTCAGCACTCTCAAATAATATTGCAACGATAAAAGCGCTACTGTGCCTCATATAACCTTTCTTTGAGATTTTTTTTGACTTCATGTAAAACTTTTATAAATAAAACCTGGCTGTCGTTCCTAATCTTACCTTCACATATGCTGTGGAAATTATACTGTTTAGAGCTGAAGAACACTTTGATAGGATCTCAAAACTTTGTTTTTTTTTTCTTCTTCTTGAAAAGATTCCACCCCTATGTAATCTAAAGCAGCACTGAGAATGGGACCTTTCAAATCAGCTGCCAGTCAAATACACTCCTCATCAATTTTCAAAACATGGCATAATTCAACTTAAAATTGCACACTTCATACATTTTTCATATCACACAGAGTGTATCTGTATCAGTGGAATCAGACACCTGTCTCACTGTGATGTTTTGGGAATTAACTATGCTTAGACTACATTAGAGTAAAATCTTCACTTACTTTTCTAACAGTTTTGGATTCACAATAATCCATAATCCTCAAATAACTCTGTTTGGATTAATTCCGTCTTATTTGTGTATTACTTTGTTATTAGCATATTAACACATTTCATTCAACTAGAAGAACCCTAACCCTCTTACCAATACACATTGAGGAAAAAGGTGTCCTGTTTTCCTTCATTTATTTAAAAAACAAAAAAAAAACAAAAAAAAAAAAACAATATCTGATTCATTTTATGAGAACCCGCTCTGAATATGGCAAATTTATTATTGTCCTTAATTAAGCATACTAAATCTCTTTAACGTTTAGAATGTCTCAATATCTTTGAGTGATTATTTTAAACCTTATTATTTCTTTTAGGTATGACTGACTTATAATTCATTTATTGTAATGTAATTTATAAGACCAATAAAAAAAAAATCCTACTTAATTCAAGTCTGACATATCCTGTTTCTTCGTTATTCATTATTCAGTCCCTCTCTAGGTACTAAATAGTGGACCTGTCTGTTGATGCTTGCCGTTTACATAATTAACACAGAGTATCTTTTTGATGGTAAAGTATGAGCGTATTTCACATTCTGACACACTTCTCTGTGTGTGTGCCTGCATATTGTCAGTGCAGTGGGTATGCAGAGCCAGTACTTGACCCTGTCTAAATAGGCTCTGGCTTCCCTTGACTCTCAAATTAGACAAAGACTGGTCAGTGATTATATGGATGTCATGTGGAAGGAAGGCTCGTTAGTCCATTACACTCACTTGTGTTCTCCCACACTCATTTGCACCAGCCCGATTTAGAGTTGTCAACTTAATGGGCACATCTTTTGATTGTGCATATGGAAACTGTAATACCCATAGAAACATTCAAACAGGCACAGGGTGATGATGCAAATTCTTTACAGAAAATGAGTAAGCCGGGATTTAAACCCATTATTCTGAAACAATGTTGCAACAGCACTATTCACTGTGCTTCCATGACACTGGGTGCAAATATGAAAAATTACATAATGCATTTTTATTCTCTTATTTTTTTTGTACTGTTGATTTCATTTTTATTTTAAATATGCAAATTTGCATGTAGTTTTATGCCCTACAAATAAGATTGCACAATCCTCAGTTTCATGTAAAACCGACAGTCACAATGACCACGAGAAAGCAAATAACCTACAAAATAAAGCTGCTGCTTCTCTGGAAATTTCTGTGTCTACCATGCCACTACGGCATGGTGGGCTCACGTTCACACTTTCTAGCTACCACAGACCCTTCTGCCTGACACCTCTAGAGTCTCTCTCTCTCTCTCTCTCTCTCACTTCCTCACTCCAAGTCTGTTTTAGTGTTTGTTAGGGACAGCCTTGAAATTTCATCCTGTATAGGAAGCTTCTTGAAACTGATTACAGATGTCTGATGATAGGTTTATTTCAAAATATTTCCAGATATTTCAAGTGTAATTCTAGATACCTTAAGAATAACATCCTAGTCAGTTTGAAGTACTGAAATGCATTTTAAAATATTGCAAAAATATATTGAGATCTTGAGATAACTGCATATACTTTGAAGTATATGAAATTCTGTAGATATTTCAAAGTGTCATCCTCTAAAATGTCTTATGTTTTCAATAAAACTTACTGTCTAGATATTATGTTGACGATATCTCGAAATACATTTGAGTCATTTTGAAATGGACAGAAGTTACTTTTTCAGATATTTGGAAGTTCCTTGAAGCTGTCTTGAAAAAGAGATTTTCAGATATCAGTAATTCCTTTAAGATATCATTGTTAATGCATTTCCAGATATGTCAAAATGCATTTTGACATATTTCTAAATGTTACCGTAGATCCCAGAATATAAGCCGTCTCAGTATATTAGCCGACCCCCTTCTCTACCTACTAAATTACATGTATTTGCCGATGACCGGTATTTAAGCCAACCCCCTTCTCCAAGCAAAATTTTAAAAATTTCCTTAAAAGTATCTCTTCAGGTATATTTATCATGTTTATCGGTGAGAATTTGAGACTGCCGGCATTTTTGATTGAAACCAGGAAGTGATTGCGGAGAAGTTTGGTAAAATGAAACCTTTTGTGTTGAAACTATATAAGCAAATACGGTACATCGGTGGGTGGATTTCCTGAGACTCATTATAAATTTGATTAACTTAAATACTCAATACAGTGGGCCCTTGACTTAAGAACTTAATTCGTTTGCAAAGGCTAGCCCATAATGTGTTCCAAACCTCCCACTGCAACACTTACTTAACCTTTTCATAATAAAAAATGGTTGTATAATGTGCATAATTTACCAAAACACCAATAATTTTTCTAATGCACTAACCAAAAAGTTATAACAAGTGCCTACCCTACCAGAAGTAGGCTAGATTAAGCTATATTGCGCGCATGGTCGCAGCAGCTCAGGGCTCTCCTTTTCAGTGCACTTTTTTGTTGTTTTTGTACTTTTTTTTTGCTTGTTTGTGCACGATCGGTTCGGCGAACATCCGCTACACCCATCAGAACCTTATAGACATCGGTGTCCAGAGCCAGACATCAGTTTCGAGTGTTTTTCATCACACGCACAACATCCCAGACATCATAGCAAGTCCAGCAAGCTCTCCGTGGATTGTTGTCGGGTCTAGGAGACGACGCAGACGGAGGAGGGAAAGAAAGCAGAGGCGGGGCCGCAGATCTGGCGTTATGCTAAGGCTAAAAAAACAACCATACAATCCCTATACAGAACTTTTGTTTATTTACTTGTTGTGTACTACACATATGTCTGCACTGAAGGAGCTGTTTTTAATCTCATTGTACATGTGTATAGTGACAATAAAAGGTATTCTATTCTAGAAGCAACAATTTCATACTGTACTCACCATTTAATTTGACATTTTTGGGCTGCAGGAAGGGAGGAGGAGGAGAATGAAACGGAAGATGGTTATTGTTTAGAAGGAGCCTCCTTATGCAAATCTTTTCTTTGTAAAATTGTCGAGATGGTGGATTTCGACATGCTGTACATATTAGCGAGATCGGTCACATGAACAGCACTCTCATATTTCCACACAATTTCCATCTTCGTTTCGATTGTGATCGCTTTCTTTACCTTCTCTTCCTTCCTTTCCAATTATGCGTCTTGCTTGCATGGTCTTAGTGAATTATATATAGAGGTAAATCACTGCAGTGACCGAAATTACATCCACAAACACATGTATCTGGGCTCCGACTGACGCTTCCTAATGCTCTCGGTTGTTTGTTTACAATCGTAAATCAAAACACAAATTTTTTTTTTAAACTTCCCGATTAATTTATTATAAATTTTATTAATAAAATCAACAACTAAAATACTTTTTTGAATAAATTCTTTATTTAATTTAAAGTACCGGCATGCAAAGATACTTCTTCATCTGAAAGACGGCGCTGTGGTTTCATCATTAATTACTTCCGCATTCATCGGCAAAACCGGCATTGTGCTGGAAATCTTGAATCTGAAACGATACTCGTTGTATAAGCCGACTCCCAAACTCTAAGCCAAAAATCTAGGATGAAATTCTCGGCTTATATTCCGGAATCTAGAGTAATTAAGCTTGTTATAATCGGTTATCTTTATTATCTCAAATTTGTAATATCCACATTTTTAAATATGTCAAGTTCATTTCCTAATATCTTAAAATCTTTTTACTGTGAGATATCTGAATTACATTTTAAAATATCTTATATTTTTTTCTATATCTGCACATTATTTTAAATTATCTAATTTATAGGCTACAGCGCTATCAGGTTAAAGCTTCCCCTGTCAGACCCTGTATTTCTCAGATACCCAAGTGTTGAATGACCTTTAAAAAGGCATGCCTGAATAGATTCTGGGTTTAGGTGCTCACTTCTGGTACAGCTGTGCATCACCCTCCTAAAGCAGGAGCTTGGATGGCTAGTATTTATCTCTTGCTAGAGCTCTGTGTCCTCTGTTTGTGGTTTTCCCTGTTTCTGTGACATCTTCCTATTCACGTCCACATCATCATTTAAGTTGAAATGACTTTCTGCCTCCAGGTGGGACTGTCTGTTCACAGTGGTGTTCTGAGGTATGCTTGGGTGTGGTGTCATTGACAAATTGCGTCATCATTGTAGCATCTTCTTCTCTCCTGGTTATACACTGCCTGCCAGGGAGCCCCGTATGTTACAGTATATGTACATTGTATGTTCATATTTTGTGAACTTTAAAGCAAAAATATTTTTGAAGGTGTTTTTTTTTTATTTTGCTTTCTTTATTATAGTTTAGTAATTAATAATAGATGTGTTAGGACTCTAACTTGGAGAAACAAAGTTCATTAGCCATTAGTAGTGGATCACAATGAGCCACTAGAATCACAACAGAAGATCAAATTAAATCCATTTTCATAAGTGGCTCATAAAATGTCAGTGTACCTGAATTTTGGCAGCTTCCAGATACAGAGAATGAACAGTAGTTGCATCTACATTGTTTTTCCCTGAAATGGGTTTGCCTTTTATTTTTTAACAAATACAATGTTTTGATGAATTATAATAGTTCAGTTTTCATCAGATGGTGAGATCCTGTATTGTTCCACCTTTCCTTTATGATCTTGGTAAGCCCAAGAATCCGAACACAAAAGGTCATTTTGTAACAGAATGTTAGTGCTCCCCAAGGTCTGTTGAATTTATAGTCACCACAAGACTGGAGGTGTGAGGCTTTTGTAATTGAAAATTATTAGCCAAATCATTTGGTAAATGGGGTTGTTGATGTGTACCGAAGCACTCATTTGTTAAGTACTTAAAAGTGAAACCCAGAGGGAGAGTTAAAAAGACTCGCAGGATGCTTGTCATTTTAGGATTTAAATACTTTATGTCCTAGAGCTTGTGTGTTGACCCACCCTCCCCCAACAACCCCCCACCCAATTCCCAAAATAGAGATCAGTTTTCTAATCAGAATCATTGACCTAGCAGTAATGATATGCCTGCTGTAAAGCTTTTCCTCTGGTGAACACTGAAAAATGCACATCGTGCTAGTAATATAAAACCTGTTTCCAGCAATGATTGCATTCTCCATTATTAAACATTTGTGTTACAGCTGCACTCTGCAAATCACATCTTGCTTGTGATGCACTCTGCTCAAGTTGTTGCATAAGGATGAAAAGACCTCACTGTCAATTGTGGCAACAGCTTGCCTTGCTTCAGCCGACTGTTCACTGACCTGGAACAATTATGTTGTTCTAGTCATTTGTGTCTTCTATTTTATTTACAAATTGGGGAGGAGCATGACCTCAACTAGTAAGTGTGGTACAGAGTGCCTTCCAAAAACGTCAGAGTGGGTCTGTGAAAGTCGCACCGACATGTTTCTTTCAGGATGCCTGTATTTTGCTCCCAAATGATCTTGGGGCCATCTTTTAATATGTTTCTCAAAGCAGCTGCAGTTTCTGCCAAACACTCTCATAAAGCTGTGGATATATTTTTAATACATATTTTATAAAAGAAAAAATAGCCTTGGCTGTCTGATGTATTACATGCACCTTCTGGGGCAGAGTTATAAGTTTGAACATATTTCATATCATTTTGAATTTTTCTCCTGATGTTTCAGTCAAAGGAGTGGCACGGTGGTTAGCACTGCTGTTCGACAGACTCATAGTTCATCCAAGCTTGGGTACTGTCTGCCCAAATTTTTTTTATATGCTTCCTGTATGTATATGTGTTTAACTTCGGATATTCCTGTTTCTGACCACATTATAAATAAGTATTGAGGGAAGAGTGAACATGGTTACATGCCCAAGTGTGCTCTATAATGGATAAGCACACATTGTAGATGGATTCCTAAATTTGGTCAGATATCATTGGGTATAGACTATAGCAACACTAAAGTGCATTTCGCAGAATGAATAACGGATGGATGGATAGATGCCTCAGATAAATTTGAAGTTTTATAGTGACATGATACTATCAAGATTCAGGGCACTTAGTAGTATCATAGGCCTTCATGCAAGTGTGCTTTAGTCCTACAGTTAAGGTAATCTGTATGTAAATATGACAAGAGTGCAAGTGACCAAAAAACAATCTGCCCTCGAGATGCAGTGTTACCCAAATTCCTAATGGAACTGTTAATATAATAATAATTTAAAAAAAAAAAACATTTCAATAACTCTTTTGTGAAAAGGCCTAAATGTTTATTGCCTTTTTAGCTAGAAAAGAGCTGATGCAACGAGGATTAGCTTCCTAAGTAGGCTGTTGTAAATAGATGGATAGATTGATCTTTTAGGTCATCTTAATTTAAAGGAATGAAAGCACAATCTTACACACATTTATTGTCATGCAGAGCAGACTTAATTTTGTTCCTGAGAAATGATCTTAGCCTAGTTTTTCAGGCAGGACCGCCTTCAATTTATGCAAAATCAAAGTGATTGACTGATAGCACTTGTGCATTTTGCAACTCCAGGAACAAATTGGCAGAAGTTCATGAAATCAGAGATGAACAATAACTTGATAATTCTGTAAACAGATGCCTGTTGCATGGTAGTCTCTTAGATGGTATTTTTTTTGTAGTTCTAGTTCTCATTATCTGTAGAACATCAAACACTGTATTGCAGGCACTGAGCTGTCTTGCAGCTGTTTGTGCATTTTTCCTTTTTCTGTTTTTTTGTGGTAAGAGCAATAGCATTGAGCAGTTATTTTTAATAGTATTTTTTCTGTTTTTTTTTATTATTTATCTGCTTTGTGTTGCACTTTGTGGCCTTAGAGTGTACTGTGCGGAAGACAGTTGCCCTTAGTAGGTGGCAATATAAAATACTGTGCTCTCCCTCATGTATAGAATACATAGAGGAGCTTTAAAAGATGTTTTAACATGGCTAACTGCAGCTTGATGTACTGCTTATTTTTTAATAAAAAATATAATGTGATATAAATTAATTGCATTTATGTAATGTTACATTTTTCACCCAACCATTCATTTTCTGAAGCCATGTTTTCCATTTCAGGGTTTTAGGGAGTTAGAACCTAGCCCAATTTAACAAGACAGAAAAATCAGCCCAGATCATAAATGTTTGTCCATTAAGCTAATTTTATAGTCTGTTAAAACAAGTTGATTTGCCTGGAAAAATACTTGTGAACTTGTAGAGAAAATACTCCACAGACACCATAAAGACAGTGATCGAGCTGCTATCAAAAATGATCTTAGAGCTGTGAGGTTGCAGCACTTAACTACCGTACCACCTTGATGTTCATAAATGTGGGTACACTTTGTAGATTTTTGTCTTGGATCCAAGCCTTTTTTAATTTTAGCAAGAGGTTTCATTTAATAATTGGGATCCTGCAATTTGAGACTGCCTCACAGTATCCGGAAACTGGAGCTTGAATGTTGGCCTGGTCACCTTGGAAAGTTTTCTTCTGTGTTTGAATTCTCTTTTCCTCTAGCTGACAGAGGTTTTGGCCTACATTCATAAGACTTTGCATACTCTGTTAGTTGGTGACTTTAAACTGTATTTGTATGATGAGTTAATGTGGATGTGTGTGTGGGTGATTGCTACTGTAGTTTGGTGTGTCATCCAGTTATTTTTTTTCTATGTGTCTTATTATACTGACCTTGCCTTTGGTCCCCCAGAGACCCTTAAAGGAAATTAGGAGAATACACAATGAATGCACGTGTCCTGCATTCTGAACAACAGGTTAAAGTCCAGCCCAATCATGTTTATTGTACAAAAAAGTGTGTTTACCTTTAATGATTTCTGTAATCCTTGACCACCACCAACATTGCATTGAAAATAAGAAGTTGTGTACGTGCCTTGTGACTATTTCTAGGAACAAAAGCCCCTTATGGAAGAAGTTAGTCTTTATTTAATTAAAGTTGATTAATTTAATATTAATTTAATTCTCATACAAATAGCAAAATGTACACAATCAGATAGGTATGATTTTGTTTTTAAGTTTATAATTTAAGATATGCTGCTAAACAAAGACTTTTCAAAAAAAATGCTGAGCCATATTCTGAATTAATGCTATGCCAGCATTAAATGTCTTTATCATTGTACAGCTGCATCATCTCAGGGTTACACTGTCATAAACCTTTTTCTGTAACACATTATTTCTGATCTTTTCCACCTCTGTGTAAAACAAACCCAGATGCGAGTTTCCCTTATGGCCAGAATTTACTGTTGTGACTTGTGTTAATGCAGGAATAGAAATGAGCTACGGTGCTGTTTTTAGAACTGCTTTCTGGGTTCTCATCACAAAACAGACACGCTTTTAATAATTTTTCCACTCATAGTGGGGCATAATTTACCCTTGTCTTTTCTTCCATTTAACAAGTAAGGTATTTTGTCCTTTTTACATGATTGTCAGCATGATATTTTCTCTTGATTATTCTCAACCAGTAATTAAAGCCTTTGTTGGCATGTGACACATTTATATGATTAAGGGGAGTAATTTGATGCACGCCATGGCCCTGCTGTTTTCAAGCTTACCAGATATTTCTTTCCTGTATTTCCAGAACGACACAAACTTTTGTCTCTTCCTTTTCTTCCTGTACTCACGTCTTGTTTCTAGTAGGTGAATAGGGAGTTTCCTGGTTTCCCAAACTGGAAAAGAGGAATAAACATATGTGTAGACCGTATAA